>NW_027526214.1:59550999-60150999 GCF_048455015.1 Haemaphysalis longicornis | reverse complement strand
TTAGTGGAGCTCGGGCACCGCGGTGTCATTACTCACCGTAACTTTGCATACTCAAGTTGCCTCCAATGCGT
This sequence comes from Haemaphysalis longicornis, assembly GCF_048455015.1. NCBI lineage: Eukaryota > Metazoa > Arthropoda > Arachnida > Ixodida > Ixodidae > Haemaphysalis > Haemaphysalis longicornis. The sequence continues at coordinate 60,150,928 of NW_027526214.1, read as the reverse complement.
CGCTCAGGCGAAAGCCTGGTGAAGCCTTCATTGATGCTACAGAAGAACAGTCATATTAGTATAATTTCTAGTGAAGTTTTAACTCAGTTGGCCAATCAAGAAGCGAACTAATTCCCGACTACTGTGGCCGGTTGGTTTCGTTTCTTTTCTATAATGATTGCTAACATCCCAACCGGATTCCAAGGTGTTAAGGCCCTTTGTCAAAAAAAGCATGAAAGCCCAATTTTAGGTAAAAATATATTCATTGAAACAACAAAGCTTCCACTGAACCATATGTGCGAAATAGCCTTGCAAATTAAACAAATGTTCGCGCGTCCAGTTCAGAAGTGCAGAAGTGCGACACTGCTCTTCTACATAGTCAACATCTCCGAAAGCTTATGTCAGTCTTTACTTAGTACAGGTTTTAGTAGGTTGAAGATTACTCAGAAAGGTAAGTTGGTGTCATAAAAAAACGAAAACTGCAAAATTTTATACCATGATAAATTTTAAAGTGCATTTTTGTCCGTTTTGCAACTTTTTGTTGAAATTGCCTTTAAAAAGACGTTGGTACAGGTTTTTTGTAGGTTTGCGTTCATTAGGAACAGAAAAAACCGGATGTATTTTTATTTTTGATCCGGGTGTCGCAAATATCACGTTAAATACTTTTTTTTTGCTTGCAGTACATGGTAAGCCAACTATGTGACATTAAACCTTTTTGAAAGCCTTTTTCGTTGTGAAAACTTTAGGATAAGTGCTGTACGTACAGCGAACCAAAATATCATGCATAGCAAAACCAGTTTTAGCCAATAAGAAGCGACTATGCCAGAGATTACCACAACGTTTTTTCCGTAGGCGTATCTCGTGTTTTTTGTCAGTGGTGTATCTTGCTGTCAGCCGTAGGATGACAACGTCGCAAGAAGATGAGCTGAATGGAACCGTTAAGACAGTTGGTTTTTAACACAGGCATTTGCACGTTAGGACACCCACCTAACTGGTAATTCTGGCACGACTAGTATAAATTGGTTACAACCTTCCAAACCCCTAGTTGAGTGAGGGCAGAGGCGATGGCTCCCTGTGCTGCGGCCGCCGTGTCTTCGGTCTTGAGTGAGGCACAAGCAAGGACGTGGGTTCTTGAGGAAGCCAGGATGATGGCATACTGCTCCCCTCGATATTGGGAGGCATCTGTGTAGATAACTGCCCGATCCCCACCGACGGTGTTGTTGCGCGCTTGAGCCCATGCTTGTCAGCCACCCTCGTTATGTGAGGGGCCCTTATTTCTAAGCAAAGAGAGCATCCTTAGTTCTTGTCGCCAAAAGTCCTGGATTACATCAAGTGAAGTGACATTCTTTGCTCCCAGCCAGTCTGGTGAAGGATGCGGCGACCCACTGCAGTTCTGCTCATTCTGAGCTTCTGGATAGAAAGATGGCTCTCCATCAGTCTTTCTACCGTGTTGTAGAGTCACGTTTTAAGAATCCCCTCTGTGGACTCACTCATGAGACGGCCGATGGCTTGCTCAACCGCCTTTCTGATTATATATAAAGCATCTTTTTATGCCCTCCTTGCAGAGAAGAAGACAGGGTGTTGATGTAAGTGATTCTCGAGAAGACAAAGTCTTGAACTCATTGAAAGGTATCAGATTCCTTAAGGCATCGCTTCTTGGTGGCAACTTGCCTGATCATGTGCATGATTTTATTGATGATATGCCAACACTACTCAGGCCAACACTACTCGTGTTGGCCCGAAGCTGTAAGGCCACGATCTTGATTCCGTGCTTGAAGTGATTTCCGGCAATCAAGGAGTATTTGAATGTGTTCCTTGAGGTGTCGTTTCGCATAAGGGTGGACGACAAAGAGCTGAGATGTTTTACGTGAGCTTTGGAAGACACAAGCCATACGCCCACTGAGGTTCAACAATGGAGATGCCATGGGTTGGTGTGAGCTTTCTTTATTAGCTATTGCGTGGAATTCAGCTGGAATGCATGGGTTAAACACATAGATATGCTTGGAGAATGCACCACTCCTCTTCCCCGTCTACGCGTGGGCTCGTAGCTAAACTAATATTACAACGGGCTCTGGCTCTGTTACTCTGCCGGTTCCAGGTTCGAGTCCAGGCGGTGCCGTAATTTTTTTTATTTGCTTGCAGTAATTTTCTGTTGACACCGACGGCCGCAAAAAAACCCTTTCGGGGTAGAGGTAAACACTTGGCTTTAAAACAGCCATTGTAGCAGTGTGACAAACTATGCCTTACAGATTTTCGTTTTGGCGCCGCTAGAATAATGTCCAGGAGTAGGTGATGGTCAGAGGTGTTGTGTGGCTGACGCTCAAATCTGCGACACTATTTACGTCACTTTGCCCAATTCTGTGGTGGCTCCATAGCTGGCCGTTGTGTTGCTGCGCTGGAGGACGCCAGCGTTGCTTCTGGCCGTGGTGCCCACTTTCCTTAAGAAGGCCACTCACGAAAACACTCGAACACACTCACCGGTGTGTTAGAGATTTAGGCGCACGTTTAAAATGACTAGTTGGTCAAAACTAATTGGAGCCCTCCCGGAAGGTGTATTTCATCGCCAGTGCAGCGTCGGCGCGTTACACCTCATTATCATTGGCTACGTGAATTTCTTTGACAAATTCAGTAAGCGCCCTCATATGAAAGCGATGGTCCTCGGTTCAGCTGGTCACCAGAAATGAGTACTTCCGTTTTCGCTGCGCATGGTGCCTTTTGCTACAGGGACACCTCCTTGAGAAATACGTTCTGCAGGCAAAACATACGTGTGCTCCAGTGTCAGCCTCAGAAACTGATTAGGACTTTGCAATGAGTGGCCTTGCAGTCGGAGCCCAAGTAATGTTTTCAAGGCAATCCCCAGAGGAACACGTTGTTATAGGCTTCGCTTCGGCTTCGAAATGTACTCTGCAGAAAAAGCACTAATTTTGATTGTGAAGTTTAACGCCGACGCAACGAAGGCAACGAGGCCCGCCGTAGTGGAGGGCCACAGATATTTTCACCACCTGGGGAAATTTAAAGTGCGCCTAAATCTCGTACACACGGGCGTTTTTGCTTTTTGCCTCCATTTGAAAAGCTGCCGTGGTGGCCGGGAATCAAACCCGTGTCCTCGTGCTCAGCGGAACAATGCCTTAATCACTAAGCCACCGCAGCGGATGAGAAACCTTCTGAATTGACATAAAATCACTAATGGCTGTGAAGGTAGTAAGGAAGTGCGTTCTTAGAATTATGCCGCAGGAGCAGTTGCGTTAGTGCGTGTTGCAACCCGTTCCGTAGATTCGATGTTCACCCACCGAGAAATATTTACACTATGAGAGCTGATGAGAAATTTACGTTTTTGTAGAGTAATATTCACTAAGGAGCAACAGTGCCCGTACCCGTGTTTCTTCCAAAATGTAAAACTTCTGGTCTCTTTCTCACATGCTAGCCTTTAAATTTGTATTCTTTGAGGCAAGAAAGCAGGACTAAACTTTTTTGAGTGCAGATCATTGTGTGCCTACTCGCCTTCCTCCAAAGAACGTCTAAGAACATTTACAAAGAATAGAAAAACGTACGTCATCCGGGTAGAGGCAATCTTTTATTATGTCTTTGATTTGGCAAAGCATAAAAGTGTGAGAAATCTGGTTCGCTAGCTCTCAGGGAAGCACAGCCCAACAAAAAAACAAGATTGCTCAATTATGCCACATGTGCACGTGTTGTTTCACGGTTTCATAAATATGGCGGGACGTTACGGAGTAAACTTCGTGTTCTCTGCCCCTAAAATAAGAAGATATTCTTCTTTATTATAATATTTAGGATATTAATAATTAGATAGTTTTCTATAAGATAATATTTTTATTAAGATATTATTCCCCTTATTATATTACCTTGGGCTCCTGCAAATCGCACCCTTGGCCTAATCTAACGAACCCTCAAGCAAGGTCCTCAACTCATACGAAAGCAGGCATACATCACAATCATCCGCCCAAAAATTGAATACGCGGCGGCCATTTGGGATCCCTATTAGCCCTACTTAGCTACTAATTTCGAAGCCCTGATTAACCGTGCTGCGCCTTTTATCTTTTTAGATTATTTCACATTCACCAGCATTACAACATTATAAAAATGCGCCGATTTGCAATTCTTAAGCCTTCGTCGCAAACGCGCATTCTTTTATATAATTCATAAAACTTTCCACGACTGCGCACTCCATGATGATTTTTTTTAGTCCCCTCCGCTAATCTTTCCTCCTCGCGATCACCCTAACAAAGTGAAACGCGTTTTGTCTCCGTCATCCACATACGCATACAACTTCATACCACGCACTATCATTGATTAGAACGATTTACCCGCACACATAGCAAGAGAACCTGATGTAGCTAAGTTCAAGAAATTCATTTGTACTATAGTGACGTGCTGAAAAAATGTTGTCTTTTCTTGGTTCTCCGTGTATTTTTCATAATTGTAATGCTTTGTATGTTGGTGCTGGCTCTTAACCTTTTTATATACGTTGTTATTTTATTTTGGTTACTTTTTGTGTCCCTTCACTTCCACATCTCAGTGATGAATTGAATTTCTTTGTTGTGTTCTGACGCACTCACAAAATAAGTTCTGGTGTTTGTTTATCTCTTTATCTAATTCCTTTATGTAAGCTGCACCTGAATGGACATGTATTCTGGTTGTTTTTCGAAGTCCCCTCCTATGCAATACCCTCATTCGAGGGCTTTTCGGGGTATTTTAAATAAATAAATAAATAAATATCCGGTGTGCTACATAAAAAGTTGGCAGATGCAGGTACACATAGACAACTTAGTGCAATACGTCTGTCACGGTTTGTGCCTTGTAGTTTTGTTGTGGTAACGTTAAATTTTTCAGGCACTCAAGTTTATATTCAGCAAACTACTCGATGACTTAACATTTGACTCATGCGGCGGAGACGATCTTGGAAGGGGGATGAGTATTACCGCATTGTTGAGCACTGTAAAATGTGTATTCTTTATTTTTCTGTCATTAAGGCTTTAAAAGTAGTCTGCCAACCTAAAGGGCAGCCTGTCAGAGATAACATGGTCTTCTATATTATAAGAAACGGCGTAAGGGAATTACAGCTTCCTCTGAATCTTTGCGGCACTAGTATTGTTAATTTATTATGTTCTTGCCGAGCGTAATGTGTTCTCTTGTACCGAAGAACGTTACGTGCCGCACTCTTCGGGGACGAAGTTGTGGATGAGAACATGCACTCTCCGCGTTATCTGTTCCCATAATTTACGCCTTTTGTATGAACACATGACTTCTATCTAATAAAAACGCAGTTGGTCGTTTAGCTCTTCGCTGTGTACCCTTCTATTGTCGCTGTGTTTTTTGTATTATTTTGCAACATCATTAAGCAACATTGGAGGCGTAGGCACATGCACAATTCATCGGAAGTGCAGTGTTCAAATGGTTGTAGCCCCTTGAAGTGTTCGCACAACTTCAAAGTCTAGAGTTAACAGAGTGCCACTAAAAAACGAAGGTATTACCTAACATATACCTTCAAAGACTCGACGCCCTGAAATTGTAAGGTCTTGTTCACTCGTCCAAATAAAAGAAATACTGTGAAGTTAACCCATTTTAATATTGTAACTAATTTTTGAAAGATTTTTAGTGAAGGGAAAGAAAAATTATTCCTAACGTTTCAAATGCTGTTCGAAATATAGAGCACAAAAAATACTGTCACCAACAAATATAAAATCCCTAAGAACCACACATTTACAAAAGAAGGAAACCCACGTCAAAAGGGGAGGAATGACATGTTTACCCAGAAAGTAAAGTAACGCAATAAAGCGCAATTTATAATAAAGAGACGCGCTAAAGTACCTCAACAAGACACTGCAACGTAGTATGAAATACTTACAGGCCCTCGCTTGGCATTTTGCTATAGTACTGCAATGCGGCTATTCATCAATGTCTTGAAAAGAAATAAGTATAGTCTTTTTAAATCCTTGAAAACAGTAAGGTGTTTGTTGTTGCAGAACACTGGCTTACACATTAAATGCACTTAGAGTGGTTAAAAAACATCTTAGTCATCCATGCAAGTATTCGAAAACACTTGTTACGTGGTCGTCAACGCTTACCAACTGTTGTTCACTTCTTCAGCACGCGCACGTTTATGTCAATAGAATGTAAACTTTATTCGACAAACCAACATTATCATATTCCTATAAAATATTGTTTGAGGTGTTCTTTGTAGCTGTTAATGTGCGTGAAGCGTAGTCTCTACTTTCTGCTTCTCTTATATAGAGCAACAGCAAAGTTGGTGGATTTGAAAATGACGTAGATTTGAAATAGGAATCCTGTGTGGTAGTTTTTTTTAGACCTTCCACTCTAGTTCGGTGCCGTCTGAACCGAAAGCCCTGAAGATAGTTGCGGACAGAAAAGTGATCCGGCAATGTCTCGACTCCACTAACATTGTATTTTGCGTGCCCATATGTGAAATGCTTTCCGGTGCTTGTCTTTTATGCATTTTTTGGGACACAGCAATATTGCAACGAACTTTATTTACTAGTACATTGATTCTTCCTATACTTTCAGAAGTCGGCTGATGGAGCTTGGTCAATGCATCGCAAGCAGAGATATGTCGCTAAAAAAGTCTACGTCGTGGTAGGTGACGGCAGAATTGTTATTTTCAAGGTTTATTCGTTTCACCATGAACCGAAAAAGGAGAACATCATGGCCATCGACATAACAATGCCACCATTCGATACAATGCTGTTTGTACTGAAATTGATCTTCGATAGCCAAAATATCAGCAGTAATATAAATATTTATATTCAGACGACCCCCCCCCCCCCAGTGGCTGAAGCATTTCGAATAGGTGCGCATGGGTAGCAGGTCGGACAACGAGGAGACACAGGGCAAGTGTATATTAGGCTCCGATTAAGATTCAAAAATCATGAGAGGTACCTGTCATCGTTAAGTCTTAAATTCTCAACTACCAAATATATTCACTCAACGTGCACAAACACAGGGCAGGCTATTTGAAAAATAAGACATTTTGTTGAAAACCTACTCGCATTACTAAGTATACCACAACAGGTCACTGAGCGCAAGGCCGGTGCATGATCTCCTATTTCAGATGGAACATAAAAACATCCATGCAGCACCAAAAGCAGCAGTGAAACATTTGCCGCATGTTATCGTTAAACGGTACTGAAATAGCTTATCCGTGCATTTTTCGTCTTCAATATACCACATTGAACAAATTCCGCGAGAAAAAAATATTTGAAAATGTGATGATAGAAACTGCTGAGGGGTGGAATGACAAGTACAGCATGAAAACACGGGGTTCAAAGAAATATGAAAATGTGGCTGGCAGTTCAGTGTGTATTCACAGAGATTTTGTTAAAACTAGTTAAGGCACGCGATGGTTTTCCTGCTATGAGAAAAAACTTCCCGGAAATGGCAGCCACAGCAGTGGTATTTTACGTAAGAGTAGGTTGCTAACCGAAGCGAATCTGGGCGAGTTTAAACATTTGAGTTCTTTTTGGCAGAGTTTGCTTAGTCAACTGGGGTATTCATAAATTTCTACAGTAAAACCATTAGGCTGAATTTGACCAGATTCTAATACCGTGAGCTAACGGTGTTTTGCGTGTAATAATGAAGCTTAATCGTGTATGGCTGAAAGCAAATGGTTACCTATTGAACTTGAATAAATCTTCAACAGGACGATCGGTTGTAGATTGGTAGCTTTTTTTGGTAGCTTTTCTTGCTTTTCTTGGTTGAAAAAGAAAACTGTGTTAATTATCATTGTGGAGATTACACGTAAGGGTATCAACTAATGTACTAGTCAGAAATATAGCAGTGTCATGTGGTTAAAAAATATCCTTGGAACGTTTAAAGATGAATAATTCAAAATAAAACAAAAATGGTACCTTCGCAGTGGATCAGTTGCTAAGCCGTTGCGCTGCTGAGCACGAGGTCGCGGGTTCGATTCCCGGCCACGGCAGCCGCTTTTCTGATGGAGGCGAAAAGCAAAAACGCCCGTGCGTACGAGATTTAGGCGGACGCGAAAGAGCCCCAGTGGTCAAAATAATCCAAAGCCCATCACTACGGCGTCCCTCCTTGTCTGCATTGCGTCGGTGCGTTAAAACCTACAATCAATGAACAAAATGATGATAGTATTGGTATTTTTTGGACACCGTAATTAGTGGTCTTCATAAAGAGAAAGCCTGCTTCCTATGTGCAATAAGCTTAAAACAAAAGTTCGGCTTAAATCAACTGCACATTTTCTTTGAATTTTAGCTAGCAAGAAACCGCAGCTAATAAAAGCAAAGGCTAGGCCTACGCCCCGGCATTGCATACCAAGCCTGTTCTGGCTTTATTCTTGGCTGTGAATAACACCAGTCTGCAATCACTCGACAATCGCCGTTCAAATTCCAAAACATAGGCAAGAGAATCTTTATATTTCACAAATATTTCTTCAAACAATTCATAAAACACTTTTCAGAAATCTTGCTAAAGAATTGCAAAATAAGGATGCGTTTGTATTTGGGAGCCCATTCTCTCTTTCATAAATAATAAATGGGCGTTACTTGTGAAGGCCTTTAGGAAAAATGTGCTAAACAAAAACATTACTTGATTACAGGACTAAAGGGAATTCCTTAAACTTTATAGGATAATTACAATCATTTTGATTCATATGGTCAAGTCCGGCACTCCCGTTTTAGTTCGTTTATTAGGCAATAATTTTTTGCCAAGGAGACAGAAAAAAGAAAACAAAACTCGGGAGGTTGTGGTAACGATTGTGTGGGAGCTGGTGTCAGGTAGAGTCGATAAGGCCTAATTGTTCGTTGAATATCTCTTGAATGTCGAATGAGTCATCGTAAAAGACGGTACAGGATTATTTTTTAATTAGGGTGCTGCGATTCGTTTTATAGTTAAGAAAACTGCGAAGGTTGTCAATGCAAGCACTATTGTGTGCACTGACAGGATTAGTTTTTGCAGAAAAATTAACAGCCTTCGTAATTATACGGTTTCTTTTTGTTACAATTTATTTCCGACATCAGTTATTTTGGAAGGCTTTGCTTCACGTAATCGTTACATCTACGTTGACAACGTACAGAAGCGGATTATTATCATTCGTATCGATTATCAGTTGCGCTTCGGGATATATTTTGGTACATCATTGAGGATGACTATAAAAACAGCGGATCTAAAACAGTTCTCTGAATCGCAATATTTCAACGCTAAAACAGAGTGTTTGTAGTGACGGATACAAAGTAAATGGCATCTGTTTTTCAGATAACTTAAAAAAACGCATTCCTTACCCACAAGTGCATATTTTAAGCTATGTGATAGAAACGTCGTGATTGATGCAGCCGCAGGTTTGTGACTGTGTGAAAATTTTAATGCATATTCTGTAATTTTTTTTCATTTCTTGCAAATATGTTTTTTTGTACTTTCCGGTATCCAGATATAAAAATCGGTCAGAATATCAATTCCTTCCAAAAACGTAGCCTGCACGAAAACGTATTTGCTTTCATTACACTGGAAATAAAACAAATTTGTGTAAGGTAGGACTTGCTAAAATATGTCTATCCCCACTTTTGCAAATAAAGAAACCTAGGTTTGGAATATTGCTTCAATATTATTTTACGTGCAATAAATAAAATGTGCACGCCCGTACTAGGAAAAAAAAGAATATTTTGCTCACGCTATTTCTAGGTTGCAACGTCTCTAACTCAACTCCTTGGAATGTTTCTCAACGAAATTATTTCAGTTTTGTCAGTTCCAGCCTAAAAAGCAGCTGAAGAGGGCGGATTGCTTACTCCTGACATATGGACGATCGGCACTAGGTGTATAGTAATAACAAATCCATCAATAAACCTATCCAGTAGTGTCTTCCTAGACAATTCAGAGTAGTCGGTATTTGTTTTGTTTGGGCCGGAGGGCATGCAAGTGGGACCTAAAGTTTTATTGAAAACATTCGCAGCACCAGCAAAGGTCTTTTGATCGACGGGAACAAATAAATTTTTTAGAAGTTATAGCAACTCTACTTTCGCGTTTATTTCTTCGGTGTTTGTAAATTGTTTCAGTAAGATTCCCATTGGGTACAAAGAAACTGCACACTGTCTATCCGATCCAATTTGGTCTAATGTCCTCTGGAGTTTTTTATTCTTTTAGGTGGTTTAGAGTCCTAAGATGGAAAAATTATCTGCACAAGCGCACAAAAATTTGAAATAAACTATTCTCGTCATCTGGTACTCTTCTTTTCTCGTAACACCGAGGAGCAATCATCGTTCTCTCTGTAAATGCACAAACTCTCCTTCGTAATTGGTTGAAAAGCTACATTATCGCATAAATCACTCTTTTTATGCCTGTTTCTTTAATGGAACTACGGCACAATGGGTACTGATGTGGCAAAACACGCATCTGACTATAAAATTCCCATTTCAAATATAAAAACGAATTGCAGATAACGTAGTGCGAGTAACCTTGTTCACTTTTCCAAATACAAATACCGCCAGCAGTTCTTTATAGAGCGATGCTTTATTGTCCCTTCTAATGTCGTTGTACGCCAAGACGACTTGCATTAGAGCTAACGTTCGCTTACGATGAATACAAATGATCGTTGATGAAGTGAAAAAAAAAACGGTTCCAGTGGCGTGAATCGCCACTGGGTCTATCGGGTGATGAATGCAGTATCAATTCTATTCCTCCCTTTCGACATGCCCACGCAAACGCCAAGCAGTAGGCACCGATTCGTGCCGCCCACACAACCCCAAACTTCAGGCCCAAGGAGAGTTGCAGTACGTATTCCTTCAGAGTGGTGCGTACCTGTAGAGTAGCCCATACTTAAAAAATCCGTCACAAGGAAGCGTCACGTTCATTCGTCGTCATACTTTGACGGAGGGGTGGAAGATTTGGCTGATAGGGTAATATCGAAAGCACCCGGTGCTGACTCTCAGGGCTAATGCGGCTTTGGCAGGCCTGCCACTCTGTTTTTCTCGCGTTTTTCTTGAATAAACATTATGAGAATTATTATATTAATAATAATAATAATATTACCCAAACAGGTGGGTACGAAATTGCTTAAACAAAAGTTTTCTAGAAAGTACATAATGAAAATACAAATTGCAGCAATATTCTATTTATAAGCCTCCACAGGACACGAGAAGTCTTGTTGTAGCAAAGTGAAAGCTGTATTCAATATTAAGTTTAGTGAATTCTGCAGAAGTTCACAATTTCCACTTCAAAGAATCATAGCTGCTACATATTTGTATGCATATCCCGCTAAAATAAACGAACCCATCCTGGTAATTTAAACATGCCCAGATGTTGTACGAAAGCGTTTTGACATAAACCAAAAACAATTCCCTGAAAAAGCATACCGTCGTCGTCATCATTCCCACCCAGTACGCATTTAAAAGTGAGCCATATATAATTGATTAGCATGCACTTTTAGTATATCGTGGTGATACTACTTTGTGATATGCTGTCAGAGCAGAGGGGTGTAAAAAGGCCTAAGACACTGCGTCGGACACTCGCTTACGGCGTATCATTGGGAGATCATTTTGTTTAGCCTGGGCGAAATCTAGAAATCAAAAGTACGCTTTGTTATCATTTCCTACCAAGTGACGAAGCAAACTACATCAGCTCAAGTGACTACGCAACAATTTTCTGAGGCTAGGGTGGTGTCTAAGCACTGTTGTGGCTTGATGCGTTTCTGCTCTGCAATACTTTGTCCTGTGTTTTGTTGTTACGATTCGAGGCTAGTTGAGCACATTTTTGTCTGTGGCTCTATGCCCAGTTCCATGAAGGCAAATCTATAAGCGGCATAAGTGTATATACATGCTTCTCTGGACGTCGACATGCCAAATTTCTGTCTCACTTCAAGATGTATAGAGTTGATCCGTGGTCGTTTGCCCCAAAGTTATCTTCTGAGGTCTGCAGTGCGTCTGGTGCTGGTGATCTATACACCTGCTAAAAAGCTTAACTCCTTGTGCTGCTTCAACGGCGCCGCTGGGACTTCGATTTCCACTTTTCGGGAATCTGTGCGTTCCCCAAGCGAATGGCCATACTATTTAGCAGTAGTGATGACTTGCTACAGCTTTCGCGGTTAAAACCACAAGAAGTGCCATGGCAAGTGCTTTAATTTCGCCAGGAAAAAAAATGACTCAAAAAAGGAACAAACCGCTACGTTAATAACAAAAAACGTGTAGTTTGATGGGTCAGCTTGAATAAACCAGCTGTCAAATGAATTACCAGACGAAAAGCCCACAACATGAATGCGTGCAACGCGGCAGTGATTCAAGAACTTCTGGAAATAGGGCGAAGGCAAGCAACCACAAAAGTGGAGCTAGCTATAGCCAAGTACAGAATGTACACACAGCCATGCGTGCTGGGTTATAATGAACAAAACAAACACGGAATAATAAATGTAGCTCAACGATTTTACGACATTCTAGTTCCAGCTGCCTTAGACCACACAAACTACGCCGGTAAAAGCTTAGCTCGCGAATTGCCACTACAAACCAAAAACAAAATTGAAAAGGCCCTCACGGGTACGCAATTTTTAAAGCTACAGGTGACGCAGCGTAACGATGGTTCTTTCGAAGAAAGAATAGATTGTATTGAAAATACCTGCTGCGCTATTTTCGGACTGCCTAAACACTAAAAAATTGGAAATACCCTAGAAAAATGCCATCGTAATTCTGATAAAAGTAAGGGGGACACCGAAAACGTTTAGACCTATAGCCTCATCCGCCCACACTGAGCTGTGTACAAGCTGTTTACCCAAGCAGTAATAAATCTAAAAATAAACAACGTACATTACTGTTACCGGGAGACCAGTTGGGGTCAAGAAAAATGCACAACAATGAATCACAAGCATGCGTTAAAAGAAGCGACTGAAAAATTCACAGAATATATATAAATTCGGAGATGACATTTGGAAACGACGAAAAAGCGTTTACCTCAATGCATTGAAAGAGGACGGGATAGAGGAAACCTACACAGGAATCCCATGTAAAGGATGTTAGGGCATGAGAATACGAAGCCAGACAAGAGAAAAATTCCGCATCCGCAAAAGGGTTTGGTTAGGTAAAATCATCTCTTTAAAGGTGTTCACAGCCTGCGTGGAAGGAGTATGTCAGGTAAAATGAAGAATTTTGTCAAAACGGCGAATACGTGAACATTTTAGGTTAACAGACAACATGTAATGGCTACGCCTGTCTTCAAAACATATCAAAAACATTTGTGGAACTGTATTTGTAAACGAAGAGTTTCATACTAATATACACTAGAGAAAAATCTGGCGCCACTGTCAAGGGGAGCCGCTCTTCACAGACCATTCCATCATGTTCCGGACAGGCACGTTCTCCTTATCCTTGGCATGGCTCCCGAACAGGCTTTAATGTTGCCTCTGGCTGCACAAATGAACCAATATTATTGCAGAAGATCAATCTAATTAGTTTTAGCTTTATGAAATTGAAGCTGTATGAGGTTGTATATGTCAGGGATTATTTAGAAGCTTCATGCAACATGAAGAAAAAAACAATGTTACCCGTTTTTATTTATTTTGGCTTCAAGACGAAAAAGACGCCTTGTGGCTAACCAAGCAAAGATGGCGAGGAACGTCGCTAGCTGCAATGACGCTACCTACGGCGACACGGGAATGCAGCGCCATTTTCCCCTTTGCTATGTAATATTATGAAACTGTACGTTTGTAAAGTAAGGATCTGTGATTAAAACATTCTCAATCATTTTAAACAGTAACTTATCTATGACCAGAAACCATCCTGTTCATCATACGTGGGGAAACACTGGAAGAAGCTTTAGAATAGAGCTACATCGTTCGCGTGAACTCTACTGACCTCGACTAAGAAAAAGAGATCTCGATGAGAGCAAGTGTAGACTCGGGTGAACTCAGCAAACAACATGAGATAATGAAAAGTAAGCTGCTTCTATCACTGACAAGTAGAATATACAAAGAATTTATTCCGCCGGTTAGGAAATAGAAGCGGAGATTCGTGGCTCACAAAACTCACAAAACAACATAAAAGCAATCCTAGGTTGGCTCATGGGGCCATAAAAATGGACTAATGGGAGGAACGTTAAGAGAGTGAGAGTGATCTTCCTGCTATAGAGAGCAGAGTATAGTTTTTATATATCAAATAAGAAAAAAATATATCGAATGGACTAGTGCTGACCCTGCCGTTAAGTGATATGACAACCGCTAGGGCATTAGGGTGACAGGGGGAATAATCAGACAGGTCTAGAAGAAGTAACGCCTTTAACTTCAATAGAAGGAGGAAATAGGAAATTTGGGACACAAAGAGTTTTCGGACACAAAAAAATTTCGGACACAAAAGCACGGGGAAGGAGTGGTTGGAGGTGGATGATAAATGCCTTAAACCTGCAGTGTACCTAATAGGCAGTTGATGATTATGATGAGGTAACTACCACCTCAACAATTGTTTTCATTACAAACTTTCTCATTTCTGGGTAAACGGTGCGCCGGTCAATTTTGTACATTTTGTGGGATTGTTCTTTTCTTGCATGCGATCTTTTGGCGTTTTTTGAAACCTAATACAGACAGCTAGTATGAAAAATACAGGAGTAGGGTTTTAATTGAAAAGCTATAAAACATCAGTCACGTAAATTACCATAAATAAATAAAATTTCTAATTAATTGTGCTGTAAAATTAATTATCGCAATATTTTTCAGCATTGAAGTTTTAAGATACATAAAACATTTTTTTCTACTTGCAATATATTTTGTACCTTACAGAGAACAAATTTTGCAAGCAAATGCAGTATTGCTTTGCTCAGCATTTTCGGGTTGTCATTTCTGACAATCATGCCGAGTAAAACGACGTAGAAAATTTGGTGTTGATTCGAGTCTTAAGAAGTTTCTGTGTAGAAGTCACAAATTCATAAACAATCTATCTCATTGACGACGCTTGCCTGCCACTTTTGCAGAGGATTGTATGCGTAAGTGATTAAGCAATTCTCCTAGCCCTATTTAGGTCTCCCATACTCCAAAGAAATACAAGGCAAATTCCCGACTTTATCCTTGCGCATTTTCGCACACACACACCCGTACACACAGGCACTAACAAATATATATACAAATATATATATATATATATATATATATATAGATATATATGTAAACATATATATATTTTTATATACATGTAAAAATATATGTATATATATACCTATATATATATGTGTGTGTGTGTGTGTGTTTGTGTGTAAGCAGTTGAGACTTCTGTAGGAGCCTGAAGAAATATCTGAGGAAATGGTTGACTCACAAGGAAAAAAAAAACAAAAAGTGTTTTTGGGTTTATTGTTGAGGCAACCTTTTTCCCAAGTATATATATATATATATATATATATATATATATATATATATATATATATATATATATATATATATATATATATATATATATATGTATATATATATATATTGTGGGATACGCACCAGGATTTTTGGAGGATGTCTTTATTAGGTGAGCCGTGTCCTGCGTGACAGGAAGGGAGCGCCATAGTAAAGTCAAGGTAGGCGTTGATGATGATAGTCAACTGATGACGATGAAGCATTATTGCGGGTGGAAGACCAAGCGTGCGTTGTACAAGTACACTGGCGCATACCTCCCTGCTAGTACTTGACACATTGCGTTTGTGGGCAACTACCGGGAAATGGTCGAGATGCATATTGTTCTGGCGTTGTGGCCCGAACCACCGCCTACAGGATATATATATATATGTTTATGTGTATGTGTGTGTGCGCGCGTGTGTGTGTGTAGGGAATCAGAATGGGAAATCTGAGGCCCGTTGAATTAAGACAGAAATAAGGATTCACAGTCAGGAAAACCTCGGGAAGCAAAGGGGAGAATGTGGTATATCAGAGAAACCGTTGAAGAATTTTTTGAGACAGAAAGAAAGTGGTGAAAACATGCCCGCCCTTGTGGGATCCAAGTAAACAGTCGGATTCACTCCATTGACAGAAATAAACGTTTTCTCACCTAGCAGCAATGAGATTGCGTTCTTCAGATTGCAATACCTTCATATAGCTGCCACAATGATTTGAAAGACAGTTCTGTATAAGGGAGATATAGCACAACGAAAAGACGAAGGATGGAAAGAATTCATAAAAACAAAGCCCCAACTTGCCACTACGGGTTTATTGAACGAAGAACTAATTTATAACTACAAGATACAAAAAACAGGCAGTGTACGTCGTGCAAACCGAAAACAAAAACTTTCAGGGACGTTTACGTGGACGTCCACGGACCTTGTAGTTCTGGGCAGTGTAGCGGACAGCTTGGGTTATTCCCTATACCCTAAATATACTGAAGCATCTTAGTGAATATACTTTGGTTTTTGGTTTCAAATCTGTGTCCAGTCATGTAACGTAAATATAATGTATCCTGGTCTGCAGGAAGAGCATACCGTTTCTGTTTCATGATCTCCAACATAAGCATTTCAAGGTCCTCTTCACCCCGAGTGGTCGGAGGGGCGCGGGCTACCGCCACCTAGCAGAGGAAATAATCGGCTTAACTATATTACCCAGCAAAGTGAAGGCGAGCACAGCCCCGACGGTAGTGTGGTTCTCATCGTACGAGGCACTTAAACTGGAGGAATTGGGTTCGGATCCCACGTGGCGGGCGCAGTTTTTTGTCGCTTTCTGTTTACATTCCAAAAAGTATATCTGTTTCAAAAAGAGTAAACGACTTAACACATTTTTCGCATCGCTTTATAAGCTTTCTTGTCTGCCTACCCTTATTTCTGTCTCAATTCAACGAGGCCCTCATTTTCATTTCAGATTCGCTACCTGCATAGAGAGGGTATCTGTTCTGGCAGTCTTTCGGGTGCAGGCAGCCTAAAAGGATTCAAAGCAGTTCGATGGCTCCCGACATGTTGTAGACACTCGAGTCACGGCCCGGGGATTAAAAAGAAGGTCCTATTTACCACGAGCTGTAGGAGTGGTGCTGTGTACCACTCACTAGCAAGGAAAACAATCACGTGAACGATAATAAACAAGATAGTAGAGGGGAGCCGAGCCCCTCCGTTAGCGTAGTCGTCAAAGCACCATACGGGAAATCTAGAGGTCATGGGTGCAATCCCACCCACAGGGGCATGTTGTCTTCCACTTTCTTTCTATATTGTAAAAAAATATATCTGTTTCAAAAATGTAAATGATGTACGACATTTTCCTCTTTATTTTCTCCAGATTTCATGACTGCTTATCCTGGTATCTGTCTTCATTCAACGAGCCAGTCATTTCCACTTAAGATTCGCAACACGCATAGCAAGGGTCTCTGTTCGGGCAATCTTTCAACAACAGGCAACTTAACAACAGGAAACACCGGTCTATCGCTCCCGACATGTTGTGTAAAGACCCGAGTAAGGGCCCTGGGGTTAAAAAGAACGTTCCCCTGACCCTGAGTGGCTGGTGGAGCACTTTCTACTGGCTCGTAGCAGGGAAATCAATCATCCTACCATTATTATCTCCGAAAAGGCAGTGGAGCACAGCCCTGCCGGAAGTGTAGTCGTCAATCCAGGAGACGCGTGTTCTGGTTGGTGTGCGTTCGAATCCCGCCCGTAGGGCGTCTTTTTCTTCACTTTCTAGATGTATCTTTATTTTTTATATATAAATATATATATGTGTGTATATATATATTTATATATATAAAAATAAAATAAACCTCCCCTTTGCTTTCCGAGGTTTTCTTGACGGCCAACCCTTATTTTCTGTCTCTTTCTCTCTCTCTCTCTCTCTCTCTCTATATATATATATATACATATATTTGTTTGTTTGTGTGTATATATAGATATACATATATAAATATATCGGGAATAAGAAATGGGAAATGAAAGGGTTGGTTAATAAAGACAGAAAAAGGGTTGGCAGTCAAGAAAACCTGCGATAGCAAAGGAGGGAATGCGGTAGGTCATAGAAACAGATGAAGAATTTTTTGAGTGAGAAAGAATGTGGTGAAAACATGCCCGCTGGATGGTATCCGAACCAACGGCACTCAGAATATAGGTATGGTGCGATAACCACAATGATACTGGCGGGTCAGTTCCCCCACCAATTCCTTGGGTTTTTATGTTAAGTTTTTCCCGTGCACTTGGGGGTGGTAGCCAGCGCTATTTGGACTACACGGGATGAAGGGGACTACCTTTTTACTCCCGGGCCGTGCCTCGAGTGTCTACGACGTGTCGAGAGTGGTCGACCAGCGTTTAACCCTCTAAAATTACATTTGGCACCGAGACTGCAAGAACCGAGGCCCTCGCTATGCATGCGGTGCATCGGAAATGGGAAATGAGGGGCTCAGTGAATAAAGACCGAATAAGGGTTGGCAGTTAAAAAAGCCTAGGATAGCAAAGGGGGGAAAGCTGTATGTCATAAAAACAGATGAAGACTTTTTTTTGAGGCGAAAAGGAAGTGGTGAAAAAATGCCCGCCGAGTGGGATCCGAACCCACGACCTCCAGAATACCGGTCTGGTGCGATAACCACTACGCTACCGGCGGGGCTGTTTCCCAGCACTTTCTCGGGTAATTATGTTAAGGTATTTTTGTTTCCTTCACTTGGGGGTGGTAGCCAGCACCACTCCGACTACTCGGGGTGAAGAGGACCTTCTTTTTACCCCCGGGCCATGACTCGAGTGTCTACGACATGTCGAGAGTGGTCGACCAGCGTTGAACCCTCTTAAGCACCCTTTGGAACCAAGACTGCCAAAACAGAGGCCCTGGCTAAACATGTAGCGAAACAGAAAATGGGAAATGAGGGGCTCCGTGAAATAAGACAGAAAACAAGGGTTGGCAGTCGAGAAAACCTCGGAAAGCAAAGGGGAGGTTGTGGTGGGTCATAGAAACAGATGAAGAATATTTTCAGTCAGAAAGAAAGTGGTGAGAAAATGCCCGTCGGGTGGTATCCGAACCACCATACTGCAAAATACGCGGCTGGTGCGATGGTCGCACCAGACTGGTCACACCAGACT
Organism: Haemaphysalis longicornis; assembly: GCF_048455015.1. Lineage (NCBI taxonomy): Eukaryota > Metazoa > Arthropoda > Arachnida > Ixodida > Ixodidae > Haemaphysalis > Haemaphysalis longicornis. Next base: position 60,131,977 of record NW_027526214.1, on the reverse strand, counting down.
GCCAATCCTTACTCTGTCCTAATTCCCCGAGAAGCTCATTTTCCCATTTCTTATTCGCTACATGCATAGCGAGGGCCTCTGTTCTTGCCATCTTGGTGCCCAAGGCAGCTTAAGAGGGTTCAACGCTGGTGGACTACTCTCGTCATGTATGAGACAATTGAGTCACAACTCGGGGGTTGAAAAGAATGTCTCCTTCACACTGAGTTTTCCGAGCGGCACTGGCTACTACCCCAATGTGCAGTATAAAAAATACCTTAACATAAATACCCGAGAAAGTTGTCGGGAAACAGCCCCACCGGTAGCATTGTGGTGATCGCACCAGACCGGTATTCTTGACATTGTGGGTTCGGATCCCACCGGGCGAGCATTTTTTCACCACTTTCTGACTCAAAAAATTCTTAACCTGTTTCTATGACCTACCGTATACCCCCCTTTGCTTTCCGAGGTATTTTGAGTGTCAATCCTTATTCTGTCCGAATTCACCTAGCCCATCATTTGACATATAAGATTTGCTATTTATTGATCATGTATACTTAAATATATATATATATATATATATATATGTATATATATATATATATATATATATATATATATATATATATATATATATAACACAGAAATAAGGGTTGGCAGTCGAGAAAACCTCGGAAAGCAAAGGGGAGGATGTGGTAGATCATTGAAACAGATTAAGAATTTGGAAAGAAAGAAAGAAAGTGAAGAAAAAATGCCCGCCAGGTGGGATCCGAACCCACGACCTCCAGAATACCGGTCTGGTGCGATAACCACTACGCTACCGGCGGGGCGATTTTCCCATTCACTTTCTGGGGTATTTATGTTAGGTATGTTTGTTTCCTGTGCTTGGGGGTGGTAGCAGCGCCATTCGGACTAATCGGGGTGAAGGGGACCTTCTTTTTAACCCCCGGGTCGTGACTCGAGTGTCTACGACATGTCCAGAGTGGTCGACCAGCTTTGAACCCTCTTAAGCTCCCTTTGGCAACAAGACTGCCAGAACAGAGGCCCTCGCTATGCATGTAGCGAATCAGAATAGGAAATGAGGGGCTCGTTGAAAATAACACAGAAATAAGGGTTGGCAGTCGAGAAAACCTCGGAAAGCAAAGGGGAGGATGTGGTAGATCATTGAAACAGATTAAGAATTTGGAAAGAAAGAAAGAAAGTGAAGAAAAAATGCCCGCCAGGTGGGATCCGAACCCACGACCTCCAGAATACCGGTCTGGTGCGATAACCACTACGCTACCGGCGGGGCGATTTTCCCATTCACTTTCTGGGGTATTTATGTTAGGTATGTTTGTTTCCTGTGCTTGGGGGTGGTAGCCAGCGCCATTCGGACTAATCGGGGTGAAGGGGACCTTCTTTTTAACCCCCGGGTCGTGACTCGAGTGTCTACGACATGTCCAGAGTGGTCGACCAGCTTTGAACCCTCTTAAGCTCCCTTTGGCAACAAGACTGCCAGAACAGAGGCCCTCGCTATGCATGTAGCGAATCAGAATAGGAAATGAGGGGCTCGTTGAAAATAACACAGAAATAAGGGTTGGCAGTCGAGAAAACCTCGGAAAGCAAAGGGGAGGATGTGGTAGATCATTGAAACAGATTAAGAATTTGGAAAGAAAGAAAGAAAGTGAAGAAAAAATGCCCGCCAGGTGGGATCCGAACCCACGACCTCCAGAATACCGGTCTGGTGCGATAACCACTACGCTACCGGCGGGGCGATTTTCCCATTCACTTTCTGGGGTATTTATGTTAGGTATGTTTGTTTCCTGTGCTTGGGGGTGGTAGCCAGCGCCATTCGGACTAATCGGGGTGAAGGGGACCTTCTTTTTAACCCCCGGGTCGTGACTCGAGTGTCTACGACATGTCCAGAGTGGTCGACCAGCTTTGAACCCTCTTAAGCTCCCTTTGGCAACAAGACTGCCAGAACAGAGGCCCTCGCTATGCATGTAGCGAATCAGAATAGGAAATGAGGGGCTCGTTGAAAATAACACAGAAATAAGGGTTGGCAGTCGAGAAAACCTCGGAAAGCAAAGGGGAGGATGTGGTAGATCATTGAAACAGATTAAGAATTTGGAAAGAAAGAAAGAAAGTGAAGAAAAAATGCCCGCCAGGTGGGATCCGAACCCACGACCTCCAGAATACCGGTCTGGTGCGATAACCACTACGCTACCGGCGGGGCGATTTTCCCATTCACTTTCTGGGGTATTTATGTTAGGTATGTTTGTTTCCTGTGCTTGGGGGTGGTAGCCAGCGCCATTCGGACTAATCGGGGTGAAGGGGACCTTCTTTTTAACCCCCGGGTCGTGACTCGAGTGTCTACGACATGTCCAGAGTGGTCGACCAGCTTTGAACCCTCTTAAGCTCCCTTTGGCAACAAGACTGCCAGAACAGAGGCCCTCGCTATGCATGTAGCGAATCAGAATAGGAAATGAGGGGCTCGTTGAAAATAACACAGAAATAAGGGTTGGCAGTCGAGAAAACCTCGGAAAGCAAAGGGGAGGATGTGGTAGATCATTGAAACAGATTAAGAATTTGGAAAGAAAGAAAGAAAGTGAAGAAAAAATGCCCGCCAGGTGGGATCCGAACCCACGACCTCCAGAATACCGGTCTGGTGCGATAACCACTACGCTACCGGCGGGGCGATTTTCCCATTCACTTTCTGGGGTATTTATGTTAGGTATGTTTGTTTCCTGTGCTTGGGGGTGGTAGCCAGCGCCATTCGGACTAATCGGGGTGAAGGGGACCTTCTTTTTAACCCCCGGGTCGTGACTCGAGTGTCTACGACATGTCCAGAGTGGTCGACCAGCTTTGAACCCTCTTAAGCTCCCTTTGGCAACAAGACTGCCAGAACAGAGGCCCTCGCTATGCATGTAGCGAATCAGAATAGGAAATGAGGGGCTCGTTGAAAATAACACAGAAATAAGGGTTGGCAGTCGAGAAAACCTCGGAAAGCAAAGGGGAGGATGTGGTAGATCATTGAAACAGATTAAGAATTTGGAAAGAAAGAAAGAAAGTGAAGAAAAAATGCCCGCCAGGTGGGATCCGAACCCACGACCTCCAGAATACCGGTCTGGTGCGATAACCACTACGCTACCGGCGGGGCGATTTTCCCATTCACTTTCTGGGGTATTTATGTTAGGTATGTTTGTTTCCTGTGCTTGGGGGTGGTAGCCAGCGCCATTCGGACTAATCGGGGTGAAGGGGACCTTCTTTTTAACCCCCGGGTCGTGACTCGAGTGTCTACGACATGTCCAGAGTGGTCGACCAGCTTTGAACCCTCTTAAGCTCCCTTTGGCAACAAGACTGCCAGAACAGAGGCCCTCGCTATGCATGTAGCGAATCAGAATAGGAAATGAGGGGCTCGTTGAAAATAACACAGAAATAAGGGTTGGCAGTCGAGAAAACCTCGGAAAGCAAAGGGGAGGATGTGGTAGATCATTGAAACAGATTAAGAATTTGGAAAGAAAGAAAGAAAGTGAAGAAAAAATGCCCGCCAGGTGGGATCCGAACCCACGACCTCCAGAATACCGGTCTGGTGCGATAACCACTACGCTACCGGCGGGGCGATTTTCCCATTCACTTTCTGGGGTATTTATGTTAGGTATGTTTGTTTCCTGTGCTTGGGGGTGGTAGCCAGCGCCATTCGGACTAATCGGGGTGAAGGGGACCTTCTTTTTAACCCCCGGGTCGTGACTCGAGTGTCTACGACATGTCCAGAGTGGTCGACCAGCTTTGAACCCTCTTAAGCTCCCTTTGGCAACAAGACTGCCAGAACAGAGGCCCTCGCTATGCATGTAGCGAATCAGAATAGGAAATGAGGGGCTCGTTGAAAATAACACAGAAATAAGGGTTGGCAGTCGAGAAAACCTCGGAAAGCAAAGGGGAGGATGTGGTAGATCATTGAAACAGATTAAGAATTTGGAAAGAAAGAAAGAAAGTGAAGAAAAAATGCCCGCCAGGTGGGATCCGAACCCACGACCTCCAGAATACCGGTCTGGTGCGATAACCACTACGCTACCGGCGGGGCGATTTTCCCATTCACTTTCTGGGGTATTTATGTTAGGTATGTTTGTTTCCTGTGCTTGGGGGTGGTAGCCAGCGCCATTCGGACTAATCGGGGTGAAGGGGACCTTCTTTTTAACCCCCGGGTCGTGACTCGAGTGTCTACGACATGTCCAGAGTGGTCGACCAGCTTTGAACCCTCTTAAGCTCCCTTTGGCAACAAGACTGCCAGAACAGAGGCCCTCGCTATGCATGTAGCGAATCAGAATAGGAAATGAGGGGCTCGTTGAAAATAACACAGAAATAAGGGTTGGCAGTCGAGAAAACCTCGGAAAGCAAAGGGGAGGATGTGGTAGATCATTGAAACAGATTAAGAATTTGGAAAGAAAGAAAGAAAGTGAAGAAAAAATGCCCGCCAGGTGGGATCCGAACCCACGACCTCCAGAATACCGGTCTGGTGCGATAACCACTACGCTACCGGCGGGGCGATTTTCCCATTCACTTTCTGGGGTATTTATGTTAGGTATGTTTGTTTCCTGTGCTTGGGGGTGGTAGCCAGCGCCATTCGGACTAATCGGGGTGAAGGGGACCTTCTTTTTAACCCCCGGGTCGTGACTCGAGTGTCTACGACATGTCCAGAGTGGTCGACCAGCTTTGAACCCTCTTAAGCTCCCTTTGGCAACAAGACTGCCAGAACAGAGGCCCTCGCTATGCATGTAGCGAATCAGAATAGGAAATGAGGGGCTCGTTGAAAATAACACAGAAATAAGGGTTGGCAGTCGAGAAAACCTCGGAAAGCAAAGGGGAGGATGTGGTAGATCATTGAAACAGATTAAGAATTTGGAAAGAAAGAAAGAAAGTGAAGAAAAAATGCCCGCCAGGTGGGATCCGAACCCACGACCTCCAGAATACCGGTCTGGTGCGATAACCACTACGCTACCGGCGGGGCGATTTTCCCATTCACTTTCTGGGGTATTTATGTTAGGTATGTTTGTTTCCTGTGCTTGGGGGTGGTAGCCAGCGCCATTCGGACTAATCGGGGTGAAGGGGACCTTCTTTTTAACCCCCGGGTCGTGACTCGAGTGTCTACGACATGTCCAGAGTGGTCGACCAGCTTTGAACCCTCTTAAGCTCCCTTTGGCAACAAGACTGCCAGAACAGAGGCCCTCGCTATGCATGTAGCGAATCAGAATAGGAAATGAGGGGCTCGTTGAAAATAACACAGAAATAAGGGTTGGCAGTCGAGAAAACCTCGGAAAGCAAAGGGGAGGATGTGGTAGATCATTGAAACAGATTAAGAATTTGGAAAGAAAGAAAGAAAGTGAAGAAAAAATGCCCGCCAGGTGGGATCCGAACCCACGACCTCCAGAATACCGGACTGGTGCGATAACCACTACGCTACCGGCGGGGCGATTTTCCCATTCACTTTCTGGGGTATTTATGTTAGGTATGTTTGTTTCCTGTGCTTGGGGGTGGTAGCCAGCGCCATTCGGACTAATCGGGGTGAAGGGGACCTTCTTTTTAACCCCCGGGTCGTGACTCGAGTGTCTACGACATGTCCAGAGTGGTCGACCAGCTTTGAACCCTCTTAAGCTCCCTTTGGCAACAAGACTGCCAGAACAGAGGCCCTCGCTATGCATGTAGCGAATCAGAATAGGAAATGAGGGGCTCGTTGAAAATAACACAGAAATAAGGGTTGGCAGTCGAGAAAACCTCGGAAAGCAAAGGGGAGGATGTGGTAGATCATTGAAACAGATTAAGAATTTGGAAAGAAAGAAAGAAAGTGAAGAAAAAATGCCCGCCAGGTGGGATCCGAACCCACGACCTCCAGAATACCGGTCTGGTGCGATAACCACTACGCTACCGGCGGGGCGATTTTCCCATTCACTTTCTGGGGTATTTATGTTAGGTATGTTTGTTTCCTGTGCTTGGGGGTGGTAGCCAGCGCCATTCGGACTAATCGGGGTGAAGGGGACCTTCTTTTTAACCCCCGGGTCGTGACTCGAGTGTCTACGACATGTCCAGAGTGGTCGACCAGCTTTGAACCCTCTTAAGCTCCCTTTGGCAACAAGACTGCCAGAACAGAGGCCCTCGCTATGCATGTAGCGAATCAGAATAGGAAATGAGGGGCTCGTTGAAAATAACACAGAAATAAGGGTTGGCAGTCGAGAAAACCTCGGAAAGCAAAGGGGAGGATGTGGTAGATCATTGAAACAGATTAAGAATTTGGAAAGAAAGAAAGAAAGTGAAGAAAAAATGCCCGCCAGGTGGGATCCGAACCCACGACCTCCAGAATACCGGTCTGGTGCGATAACCACTACGCTACCGGCGGGGCGATTTTCCCATTCACTTTCTGGGGTATTTATGTTAGGTATGTTTGTTTCCTGTGCTTGGGGGTGGTAGCCAGCGCCATTCGGACTAATCGGGGTGAAGGGGACCTTCTTTTTAACCCCCGGGTCGTGACTCGAGTGTCTACGACATGTCCAGAGTGGTCGACCAGCTTTGAACCCTCTTAAGCTCCCTTTGGCAACAAGACTGCCAGAACAGAGGCCCTCGCTATGCATGTAGCGAATCAGAATAGGAAATGAGGGGCTCGTTGAAAATAACACAGAAATAAGGGTTGGCAGTCGAGAAAACCTCGGAAAGCAAAGGGGAGGATGTGGTAGATCATTGAAACAGATTAAGAATTTGGAAAGAAAGAAAGAAAGTGAAGAAAAAATGCCCGCCAGGTGGGATCCGAACCCACGACCTCCAGAATACCGGTCTGGTGCGATAACCACTACGCTACCGGCGGGGCGATTTTCCCATTCACTTTCTGGGGTATTTATGTTAGGTATGTTTGTTTCCTGTGCTTGGGGGTGGTAGCCAGCGCCATTCGGACTAATCGGGGTGAAGGGGACCTTCTTTTTAACCCCCGGGTCGTGACTCGAGTGTCTACGACATGTCCAGAGTGGTCGACCAGCTTTGAACCCTCTTAAGCTCCCTTTGGCAACAAGACTGCCAGAACAGAGGCCCTCGCTATGCATGTAGCGAATCAGAATAGGAAATGAGGGGCTCGTTGAAAATAACACAGAAATAAGGGTTGGCAGTCGAGAAAACCTCGGAAAGCAAAGGGGAGGATGTGGTAGATCATTGAAACAGATTAAGAATTTGGAAAGAAAGAAAGAAAGTGAAGAAAAAATGCCCGCCAGGTGGGATCCGAACCCACGACCTCCATTCTGGAGGTCGTGGGTTCGGATCCCACCTGGCGGGCATTTTTTCTTCACTTTCTTTCTTTCTTTCCAAATTCTTAATCTGTTTCAATGATCTACCACATCCTCCCCTTTGCTTTCCGAGGTTTTCTCGACTGCCAACCCTTATTTCTGTGTTATTTTCAACGAGCCCCTCATTTCCTATTCTGATTCGCTACATGCATAGCGAGGGCCTCTGTTCTGGCAGTCTTGTTGCCAAAGGGAGCTTAAGAGGGTTCAAAGCTGGTCGACCACTCTGGACATGTCGTAGACACTCGAGTCACGACCCGGGGGTTAAAAAGAAGGTCCCCTTCACCCCGATTAGTCCGAATGGCGCTGGCTACCACCCCCAAGCACAGGAAACAAACATACCTAACATAAATACCCCAGAAAGTGAATGGGAAAATCGCCCCGCCGGTAGCGTAGTGGTTATCGCACCAGACCGGTATTCTGGAGGTCGTGGGTTCGGATCCCACCTGGCGGGCATTTTTTCTTCACTTTCTTTCTTTCTTTCCAAATTCTTAATCTGTTTCAATGATCTACCACATCCTCCCCTTTGCTTTCCGAGGTTTTCTCGACTGCCAACCCTTATTTCTGTGTTATTTTCAACGAGCCCCTCATTTCCTATTCTGATTCGCTACATGCATAGCGAGGGCCTCTGTTCTGGCAGTCTTGTTGCCAAAGGGAGCTTAAGAGGGTTCAAAGCTGGTCGACCACTCTGGACATGTCGTAGACACTCGAGTCACGACCCGGGGGTTAAAAAGAAGGTCCCCTTCACCCCGATTAGTCCGAATGGCGCTGGCTACCACCCCCAAGCACAGGAAACAAACATACCTAACATAAATACCCCAGAAAGTGAATGGGAAAATCGCCCCGCCGGTAGCGTAGTGGTTATCGCACCAGACCGGTATTCTGGAGGTCGTGGGTTCGGATCCCACCTGGCGGGCATTTTTTCTTCACTTTCTTTCTTTCTTTCCAAATTCTTAATCTGTTTCAATGATCTACCACATCCTCCCCTTTGCTTTCCGAGGTTTTCTCGACTGCCAACCCTTATTTCTGTGTTATTTTCAACGAGCCCCTCATTTCCTATTCTGATTCGCTACATGCATAGCGAGGGCCTCTGTTCTGGCAGTCTTGTTGCCAAAGGGAGCTTAAGAGGGTTCAAAGCTGGTCGACCACTCTGGACATGTCGTAGACACTCGAGTCACGACCCGGGGGTTAAAAAGAAGGTCCCCTTCACCCCGATTAGTCCGAATGGCGCTGGCTACCACCCCCAAGCACAGGAAACAAACATACCTAACATAAATACCCCAGAAAGTGAATGGGAAAATCGCCCCGCCGGTAGCGTAGTGGTTATCGCACCAGACCGGTATTCTGGAGGTCGTGGGTTCGGATCCCACCTGGCGGGCATTTTTTCTTCACTTTCTTTCTTTCTTTCCAAATTCTTAATCTGTTTCAATGATCTACCACATCCTCCCCTTTGCTTTCCGAGGTTTTCTCGACTGCCAACCCTTATTTCTGTGTTATTTTCAACGAGCCCCTCATTTCCTATTCTGATTCGCTACATATATATATATATATATATATATATACATATCTACACATATATATATAAATCTAGAGAAAGATAAACTCACAAAGCGCGCAGAAGTAGTATAAGTAAAGATTCGGATACACAGCAAGAACAATAACAAACAATGTTTACTTACGTAGCGGCAACCGGACTTGCCTTCATCAGAGTAAAGTTACATGATTTTGCTGTCGCAAACATTTTGAACACATTTCTTATATAGGTTTGCATACAACTGTGAGAAGCAGGGGAAAATGTTTCGGAAAAGGAGAGTGGACATACAGTCAGGCGACGCCTATGTTACAACATCAACAAACAAACAAACAAACAAACAAAAAAGGGGGGGGGGAGCGAGAGAGAGAAAAAGGAGTCGTGTTAACAATGCAGCGTGCCAGGTTGCACCATGACGGGTCAACATATGCCGCGCGGGCTGCAAGTTCAGACAATGGGGGAAACTAGACAAACGCGGCTTGAAAAGAAAGGGAAGAGTATACAGTAAGGTATTCAGTGGCTGGGGAGACTGGTTCGGGGGGAAGCGAAGATGGATGTGCCCCCCGCGGATGTAGAGAATAGATAGGGGGCACAAAAGAGCATTTCACAGAAGCTAGCAATTGAACAGGAAATAGGTAAGGTCACAAAAGGTTAAACATGAATAGATCACAAAGAGTTAAACATTCTTAATTGGTGGTGGGAATCAGGCCTCCTTCCCCAGGACAAATGGCATTGTTGAGCCGCATTATGCTAATAAATCTGCTGTATTAGGAGAGTTTCTGCGAATTCTGATGGCAAACTCGACGGTAGGAATAATGAACATAGTTATAAAAATTATGAAGCCGCTAATTTTAATCGAGGGATAAGCACGTTAGTTTTCCGTAACTTTCATTAATTCCAAGTGTGGCTGACCCAAACTTATAAATGAGATAAGATTCCCGAACCTCGCGGTCGTGGTGCGTTTTGAAGGCGGATTATAAAATCGTTGCTTTAAGATGTTCAAATGCATGCCCGGGACTGTTCACATGTCTTAACAGGGGCAAATAGGGGCAGCTTTTTGCATGAGAGCGGTGATTATTGAACCGTATTCGGAAGGGCGTTTCAGTTTGGCCGATATATTGTTGCCTACAAACAGTGCACTCTAGAAGATATACGACATTAGCGGAGTCACAGTTAAAGTTAGCTTTTATATTTACGTAGTAGTCTGAAGCCGTGCTGGTTGCGCGCTGTGTAGTGGTCATGTGTGGGCATACTTTACATCGGGGTTTATTGCAGGGTATACAGCCAGTAGTTGCCGGTCGGTTGATACGAGAGTAAGTAAGAAAGTCACCTAAATTCTTATTACGCCGGTAGACAACGCGTGGTGGTTCGGGGAATATGCTTTTTAAGCGGTCACTTTGCATTAGAATATTGTGATGTTTTTTTAGCACGGTTGACACTCTTGGAGCGGAGGATGAGTGGGTAAAAACTAAGTTAGTTTGCGGGTTCCCGTTCAGGGCTTTTTTCTTATAGATTTCGTTACGGTCTAATTGGTTGGCTCGCACAATAGCCTCGTCGATAACTTTTTCCGGGTATTATTTATTCAGGAGGGCGGTCTTGAGTTCTCGACAGTTTGAGTCACAGTCGGCTTGGTTTGAGCAAATTCTCCTAAATCGGTGGGCTTGGCTGTAAGATATTGCTGTCTTGCAGCGTCTGACATGGCTACTTCGGAAGTGCAAATACTGCCGCGTGTCTGTCGGTTTTCTATACAGAGTAGTGTGAAGCCGACCTTGGAAGGTAGTAACGGTGACGTCCAGAAAGTTTACACTGTGTTCCGAATAGGAATGAGCAAGGGAAATACTAGGATGGGCTATGTTAAATGCCTCAATGAAGGTGAGGAGCTCCGCCTCACCGTGTTGACAGATCATGAATATGTCATCAATATACCTTTTATAGTACATTGGCTTTAAATTTTGGGTGTCAAGAAAATTTGATTCGAGGTGAGCCATATAGATATTAGCGTAGTTAGGTCCGATTCGATTTCCCATTGACGTTCCGCTGACTTGCACGTAATGAACTCCGTCGAACTCAAAATTGTTAAGTTCAAGAATAAGCCTAAGGAATGTTTGGAGAGCAGAAGAATCGATAGGTTTGTCGCACGATGACTGCTCATACGCAAGGGATACAGCGGCGATGCCATGTTCATGGGGGATGTTAGTATACAGTGACGCAACATCTAGGGTGACTAGAAGGCAGTTATCAGGAATTTAAATTTTTGCGAAGTCTGAGAGAAAGTCATTGATATCCTTAACGAAGGAGGGAAAACTGGGCGGAATGTCGCAAATGAGATTATCCACATAGCGCGAGAGGTTTTCGGTAACAGTGCCAATGCCAGAAACAATGGGGCGCCCTGGGTTGTTCACCTTGTGAATCTTTGGGAGAAGATAGAATTTACCGGCTACTAGGCTTAACGGGATGAGGGAACGAGCCGTGGTTTCATTTATTGTTTTATTTTTAACAAGCTCAGCAACTTTATCTTTGACAATTTGCTTATAATCTTGAGTGGGATCATTGGGTAGGGCTTTATAGAACGTCGATACTGATAGTTGCTTATTGGGCTCGTTAACATAGTCGGTTTTGTCAAGGATTACGATTGCGCCTCCCTTGTCGGCAGGTTTATTAATTATGTCGGGACAGCTTGCGAGTTCCTCTAGGGCTTTCTTTTCGTTGGTAGTCATGTTGAGGTGGAAAGAAATTTGTGTTTGGTATGCTTTTTGCACATCGCGTTGGACAGCTTTGATGTACATGTCGAGGCAACTATCACGCTGTGTGGGAGGGGTCCAGTGCTTATATCTAGGTAGGGTTCTGAGGGCTTCTTCCGTCGATATATATATATATATATATATATATATATATATATATATATATATATCCTTAGCTGTGTAAAAAATTATACGCGAAGTACAACATTTTACACTTTGCTTTCCTTAGCTATCTTCCCTGCCTTGCCTTATTTCTGTCTTCAATCAACGAGCCCCCCATTTCCATTTCTCATTTACTACATGTATGGCGAAGGTCTCTGTTTTGGTAGTCTTGGGGCCACAGGTAGCCTAGAATGGTTTAAAACTGGTTTAACGCTCCCGACATGTGGCTGCTTGAGTCGTGGCCCGAAGTTTAAAAGAAGCTTGCCTCCACCAGGAATGGTCGATGGGGCCATGGCTAGCACCCCTTATCAGTGGAAACACTCACCTTATCATTACAATCCAAGAACGTGGACGTAAGCACAGCCCCACCGGTAGCGTAGCCGTGATCGCTACAGACACATATTCTGGAGGTCGTGGTTTCGTTAGCATCCGGGGGGCATATTTTTCTGCACTTTCTTTCTATATTCCAAAAACAATTGTTTGAGGAATAGTAAATGAACTGTTTCTGGGAAACAGCGAAAATAGCACCGACAAAAAGAACGGACAGGGCGAGCGCTTCTTGTCAGTTCCCTTCATTCACGTCTTTTTTCGTGCTATTTCCCAGAATGACGCCATATACCAACTTGTCCAGCTGACCACTCTGCTACATTAAATGACCTACAACATTTCGACTTTGCTTCCAATAGCTTTCTTGACTGCTGGGGTGACGCGTGGGCGACAGCCACGAAAGGCACCAAGGAAAGAGACGTGCGTTCAGGTTGAAGAGAGAAACAGAGAAAACCAAAAGAACATTTTTTTCCGACTGACGTCGCGTATACACCCTAGGGTTAGCCCCTTGTTGATAGAACTTCAGACATCAAAACCGCCACTGAAACCCCGGATAATACATTGTTCAAGTCATAGAAAGAAGAGAAGAAAACCAGCAAAGGTTATAATAGTCACATATACAAAACAAAGAACTGATGCAATTCACCAGAAAAGGTAGTAACATTAATATGCCCTAAACAAACAAGTAACACAATCTTTGAAGGGACCCAGAAAAGCCATTTATAGAATATGCAAAGGCGCGGAATTTCCGCAGAGCGCCAATATAGCGATGCAATGTCGTTGAAATTGTTGATCTACATAACGTATTAGCTGCGCCAGAAGCAAATAAATGCACCTCTCCCCCCTTGATGATCGATTTCTCCTTCCTCTCTTATTCTTTGAAAGCAGCTGAAAACACAGGGAATAGCCATATCATATCGCGACGCTCGACTCCCGTTTTGTGCTGACTAGATACCTTCGCCTAGGCACGCGTCAATCGCTACTGACCCGCCTTTGCACACTCTGAAATCGCACGTATCAATCAACTGCTCGATCCGGACCACAAACAGGGTCTCCTCGCAATGAGCGCATATATGTTGTTCGACCCGTACAGCCACATCCCGCCTATGAACGTCGACCTGGAGCTTAGTGGCAGCAGAGATTTGTCACCCGATCCAGGTAGCACACGTAGCCCTGGACACAGCAGGAAGCAGGAAGAGCAGCCGGAAGCCAATGGCAGTGACGCTGCCCCGGCTGATCTCACGGCGATTGAGCGAATCAGCGGGCGCCTGGCCGTTGCCTCATTAGCGATCGGCCCACTGGCGAGTCGCGCTCATCGGCTGAGAAAGGCTATCTTCAATAATTGTTTACAAATTATCCGTACAACGCTTGGGGCTCAGACTTGGCTCAGAAATTCGCCGTTATGTTTTCTTCCATCTGAATGTATTTATTTGCAACCTTCGCAAAGCTTTTCTGGGTTCGTTTACCGTGCTAATCTCAATAAATATGTCTCTTAGGCTACTCACACATCCCCACACAAAAGAGAAAGAACAGTTAGTGTTACAACCTTGCAAATGAAACAGGACACTAATGATCTTGTTCACACAGACCTCAATGTGGCACATGACACACAAAGTCTGGTGGGTCGTATACCCAGTGTAGGACCAAGAGTGATACAGGCTACATCTTTAAGGTCGGACCTAAGAAGTTTGACGCGCGATGTCCAGTTCACCCGTTACCAAGTCTAGTGCCGATGGGTAACCCGTTACATAATTGAGGGTGGACCTCACGGAATCCTACGGATACCCATTTCACACTTGCGACACTGCAATTGTCACTGGCGTCGTTTGTGGACAAAACTGTGGCCAAGAAGTGCAAGGAAGTGGGCGAGATTAGTTTACAAGAGTCGCACAAGGTGTTGTATAAGAGCGACATATTTATTGACACGCTGCCAATGAAGGGAAAGCAGCTCAAAGTTTTAGGGGCGAAGCTCCTCTTGCTCGGGCCCTGTTCCGACTGTGCACGGCACACTAATGATGATGGTGGCTAGATCCCCCTAGGGTTTGGTTAACCAAAGATTGTCGGAAGAGGGAAAACGTTCAATGCGTTCATTGCTACCCAACAAGGAGAAGAGAAAGAAGAAGAGGGTGTCGTTCGTCGCCTCCAAGCTCACGACTCTTGCTCGGGCCCTGCCCCATTCCTCTTTGCTGCCATACACGGCGGAATGATGATGATTGTGGCAGAATCCCCCTAGTGTTTTGCTAACCAAAGATTGGCCGAAGAGGTCAAAACGTTCAATGCGTTCGTTGCTACCCAACAAGGAAGAAAGGAAGAAGAGCTTGTCGTTGGTCGCCTGCGAGCTGAAGATACATACGGAGCGACACAAGACGCTCTGCCGAAGGCGACGGCAAAGGTGGGTAAAAGGTCACACACCGAATTTTCAAACTTACCCAAAGAGATTCTCATCGTCCAAATCAAGCCCTCCATAATCATCCCAAACTTCGACGTCGTCGCCGGGCTTGTCAACGAAGCGGTGGAAAGGGTTAAGCGTCGAGTCTTTATAAGATGTGCAGGCAGATGTTTGACGGTTATACAGATAAGCATTTTAGCTTCGCCCCTCTAATCATCATTCACTTCATGGACATGGCGGGCTTTTTTGGCTGCACTATCACCAGGGAGTCTTCCCCCTGTCACAAGACCATGAACAAGACAAGAAGAAAACATGATAAGAACAAATCATGAAAGAAGGTGTTTGTACATTCTTATAATGACTATTTTTGGGGGTCCTTTAAGACAGTTCAATTGCTAAGTGTTCACATGGAGGCTAACATGAGAAAGTGCTTCAACCGGAGGGTACATGTCCAAGGAAAAAAAGGAAAAAAAACTTCAACTTTCACTTCTCCTTCAAGGCACTTCCCCTTCACAGCAGTAACTTTATTGGCAGAGAAAGCACTACTTACGAACAGTCCGTCACATTCATTTTGGCTGCTTGGGGTGTTTCTTGAGTGGTGGCACAGCGTAATTCTGGAGGTGTGCAGGAGCTTTTAGAGTACGGTGCGGGTGGTTGAAGTTGATGCATTATGCTACAATTGTGACTTTTGGTGCTCTGCTTTTGCTTATATTGTGGATAATCGTAGTGATGGCGATCTTGGTGATGTGTTTGGTAAGTCGATATCGCAGTAGCAGGGAAATTGCGGCGCAGAATCCAACCCTTGTTGCTCCAATCTAGCTGAGTTACTTGTGCTGTTTTATTGTTTTGGAGATCTACTATATGAAAAATGATAGTGTTCCGTAAGGTCATGTGAAACTACTTTCATGTGGTCCTGGTTAATTTAGAAACGTCAAAATGGGTTTCCTCGTCCATTTCAAGGGTTTTATCACCAATGTTACAGCGAATGCACGATAGTGACGAGTATTTAGTCTCTATTTTCGATTTAACGTTTATTCTTACTTTGTCCTAGGTGGCAAGTCGACTATCATAGTCTCTCTTCATACGAGCATGTTGTAAACAAGCGTTTTGACGAAGCTCTCAATATTCCTAATAACGATTGGCTTCATCTTCATCGCCGTTGCGTCCGGCCTCTGACCAACGTGAGAGGCCGGGAACAAGGGCGATGAAGAGCGACGGTAGGGCGAAGGAGAGTGACGTCTAGCCAGGCGCGAGTCAGGAGGGAAGTTGGTAGCATCCTGAGGAGGAAAACGTTGGCGCGGAGGTGGGGAGTAGACGCGTTGACGAGGGGCGTAGCCGAAGTGCGTGTCGCGTTCGTATAGTGCGTAACCTCGGCGCTCGTCCAACTGTCGTCGCCGGCAAAAACGAGAAATTTGCCCTCGTATGCCGCAATAGTAGCACACTGGTCGTTCACTCGTTGGCCGGGTTGCTCGCCACGCAGGAAAGGAAGGTGGTGAAGGCACAGGTGCCGAAAAAGCGTACAAGTGGCCATGGTCAGTCGGGGGAGCGATTGGCTCTATAGGCAGGGTTGGTCTTGTAACAGCTTGAGAGTAGGACCGGGCATGTAGCGGAGCAGGACGACCTGGCTGCTCAACGGCGGTCATACATGCCAGCTCCTGCTTGATCAAGTCACGCAGGCCATGAGTGTGGGTGTGGGCGTTCTGGAGGCAGGTTCCGTCACGCTGCTGTAGCTCCTCACGGATGATAGTCCGAATCAAAGTACGGAGCTCTGAATCCGAAAAGGAGCCGGTAGGCAAACAATCTTGTTGAATGCGATTGGACTGCAGGCGGTCCAGGCGCCGACAGATCGTGCGTACGTCAGCAATCGTGGTCGGGTTCTGTACCGCCAGAGCATTAAAGGCAAAAGAGGAGATTCCCTTCATGACGTGATGTACTTTATCGGTTTCCGACATGTCCTTGTCAGCTCGTCGGCAAAGCGCGATGACATCTTCAATTTACGAACAGAATGTCTCGTACGGGTGCTGCACCCTGGCCGCGAGTTTCTTTTTGGCTGCAGCGGAACCAGTCGACGTGCCGAAGATCTTACGGAGCTCTTCTACAAAGGTGGTCCAATCAGGGATATCTGCCTCGTTGTTTAGAAACCAGGTCTTCGCCACTTCATGCAGGGAAACCGAGACATTCCTCCGCTTGAATGTATCGTCCCATCGGTTGAAAGCGCTTACCCGGTTGAATTGATCCAGCCAATCTTCAACATCTTCACCCCGGAGGCCCGAGAACGACGGAGGATTGCGCTGACAGCTGGTGATTATGATGGGAGGCTGGACCGGGGCCGCATCGTTGCTGCCCGATTGGCCGCTCTCGTGCTGCATGGAGCTGGTGGGCAGTAGCAACCGCCGACCTGATCGGAGCTCCAGTGGTGCGAACGCGAGAGGTAGACGGCGGGATCAAAAGCACCCTCCACCACTTGAGAGAGTCGACGGGAACGCTTGAGGTCCGCTTTATTTGCGAGCGCCGAGCACGGACACAAAGGGACAGCAACCGTTCCAGCAGCGGAGATGATGATCAACCGACGAGAAGGAAGATGAACTGAGGTGATCATGAACGCGCACAATGTCTAAACGACAACGAAGCATAAAAGGGATATTGGCCGCTTCCCGTTGCAAACCCTCTTCTTTGCCAATTTCACGCTCACAATATATATATATATATATATATATATATATATATATATATATATATGTTGCAAGGGGGCTTGAGACAAGGGAGGCGAGACAGAAGAGGAACAAGGCTCGGGGTTCGAGAAAGATCGAGAAGCGATCCAGGGCAACCAGCGGAGCGTGTACCCCGAGGTAGCCTGGTGGACCAGCGGCAGTCGACCGACACTGCGGGTACAGCGATCCTGAGAAGACCCTGCGCTCCAGCGGCAGTCACCGGGACTGCGGGGGCACTACCCCAAGCACTGCTCGTGTTCCCGCCGACCAGCTTCTTCGGGCAGACCCATGGTAACGTCGTCATGGCACCGTGACTGCGCTCGGACGCCGGGGCCACGCCGCGTCAACGACAACAACCGGCAGTGGTAGCCGCCTTATATAAGAGCTTCTACTCGCCCCCGCTCCAGCCGCCGTCAAAAACTGTGAGGCCCTTGTGCAATTTCGCGCGGTTTGGACTTGGACCCTTCTGGCAGCAACAGAGTGTTCACGTGCTACGCCGTACTTCGCGACAACTTTATTCATTTTTTATCCTTCCTTTTCTGCTTTTTATTTTTTTTATAAATATTCCCGTTGTGTTCAATACGGGCACCGGCCTCGTCACTTGTGAGCCGCTCCCACTAATGTCCTGAACCTGCCATACCAGCACAATACATATATATATATGCATATAGAAGTGTATATATATATACATATATATATATATATATATATATATATATATATATATATATATATATATATATATATATATATATATATATATATATATATATATATATATATACAGAAAGAAATGCCAGCAGTCTACAACGCCAAAGGTGGCATAGGGGATTGATTCGACTATTTTTTACCGTTAGTGACGTTACATATCTTTTTTTTATTATTATTAATTACGTGAGAAAGAAAGAGAGAAAAACACGCGCCCAGAGTGGGGACCGAACCCACGCCTTTCGATTAGATCTCGAATGCCTTACCAATTCGGCTATTTGGGCGACTGGGTTCTGCTTCACTTTTTGAAGTATTTATATTTACTCCAAGTGTATCTGACGCTTGAGGGTGGTAGCCAGCGCCACTCAGACTGCACGGGGAGAAGGGGACCTTCTTTTCAACCCCCGGGGCGTGACGCGAACGTCTACAGCCTGCATAAGCGGGTAACTGGCGGGAAACCCTCTTATGCTACCTTGGCATCAAGGCTGCCACAACCGAGGCCCACGCTAAGCTTTGGCAGGATAATATGGTTAGGAAATGAGGGGCTCGTTAGGAAATACAGAAAGAAATGCGGGCAGTCTACAACGCCAAAGAAGGCATAGGGGAATGGTTGGTCTATATTTTTTTTACCGTTAGTGAAATTATATTTTTTTCTTATTAATTGAAGCGAGAAAGAAAGAAAGATAGATAAACACGCGCCCAGAACACAGTCTCCCAGATAGCAGAATTGGTAAGGCATTCGAGATCTAATCGAAAGGCGTGGGTTCGGTCCCCACTCTGGGCGCGTGTATATATATATATATATATATATATATATATATATATATATATATATATATATATATATATATATATATATATATATATATATATATATATATATATATATATATATATTTAATTATGTATATATATATATATATATTATTGTCACGATGCCAACGCCGATACAGTTGTTTTCAAGGAAAACAAGTTCATTGGAGCGAACTTGTGCTCTCCTACGAACTCAAAGAACACACAGGCGGCGAAGCAGCAGTCAGCAAAGTGATGTACACAAGCGAGCGTCGGTGATCGGAATACCCTGGCGTCTGCTCTGCAGGCTTTTAGCTTACGGCGCGAGTGTTTATTGACCCGTCGATTTACCTATTGAACATTGTAGGTCAAAGGAGACTATTCGAGTCTAGTGACGTTAGTGCGAAACGCTGTCCTTATCAGAAGGAGATAACCCGTGCGACAAAAAATAAAGAATCGAACACGAGCTTCGTTCGGGACAGAGATAACCGACCCCGCCGTGGCCGGGCAGTAAAAACAAAACATAAATATACAATCCCATACATGCTTCGCGGCCGTATGTAAATATATAAAATACGGGCAGCAAAAAAAGTTTGAAGGTGGTAGAGAACACAAGAAAAGAAAACATCGAACAACGTGGAAAACACGATTGTATGCGACGTTTAAGCAAACCAAGTTGCCTTCGTTAGCGCAGCCCCCCACCTGTTTGGCACCCTTTATATAGGGGTAGGTCCCCAGTGGAGGGAAGAGGGGGAAGTGGAATTGATAAAGCCGATTGGTTTGGAGTATGTAGGGCGATATATTGAGTGGCAAAGAACGCTGTAAAGTTTGAGCGGCGTAGTCGGTAAGGGTGAAGTCCGCCGGTGGTGGATATTTATCTATATTTTAGGCGCAGCCTCTACGTGCACCCGCGGAGTGTGCTTTTAGGAAAGTGAGTGCCCGCCAAACATCGATTGTGGCGTTAGTGCGTCATGTGCCCGTGCGCGCGTGTGCGATGATCAGTGAACCGCAAACAACCCCTGTCGGCCGCATAAAACCGGGAACAAGCGCACAACCAACCAAGTGTCTTAAAATGGCGCTGACAACAGCCGCGGCAGGAATGTGCACCGGGAGACGCGTGATAGCAGCTGCGACCGCGAGTGGCGGCGAGCCACAACCTTTCCTCCAGGACAGGCAGGAGCAACCAGCGACCGCGGCGGACGTCCTGCGCCTGACGTCGCGACAAGTGACGGAACACGTCATCTTGAGTGTACAGCACCATGCTATAACTTTTTGGGCAAGCAGGGCTTACACTGCCAATGTTTCTTTACGCGCTTTGCGCGCTTGCTTGCTGTGCTCTTTTTTTGTAGTGCCTCCCCACTTTCTTTCTGTATGTTTTTACTTGGTATGTTTTCACCAACGCTTTACGCTTGAGGGGGTTTCTTTACTGTCGCCCAACGCGGTTTTTTTCTTTATTTCTTTTCTGTTATCGTCTTAGAACCTTGACTCGCCCAAGAATACACACTGGCGCCTGCATGTGGGAATGCTTGCAGAATGCTTTCCAAGTGTGTATGCTTTGTTCCGGTTGCTTACCTTTTTCACGCAGCAGTTACAGGTGTATTAAATGCACCATATCCGATCGTGCCCACTTTGCGTGCATCACTCAGCCAGCGGATAATGCTTCCATTCCATTCGTCTACCGCAAGCCAACGCTCTACCACAAAGGTTGCGTGGAAGGAGCAGATAAAGCTGCGCATAAAATTCTGACAGTAACTCACCACAAAATCTGCGCTTATGGACAAAGTGTCTCCGCTGATTGACCGTATGTGGCGACTTCGAAGCATTTTGTTTTTTTTGTGCCGGGTTGACAGTATTTTGCAGCTGAAACAATGTCAACGGATCAGAATGCTGTTCTTTCGTTAAGCGAAAATGCCTCCGTACTTTTCTCGGATAGTACTGCACAGAGGTATATAACTTGATGGCCAACTGATTGAATAGAAGGCCGAGTTGGGAAAGCAACTGTTGAAGCTTTGGGTTACCAAGCCTAACGTTGTGGCGTTATTGTGTGATAGGGCACCTGAAGGTAATCAATCCAGCTGTCATTGCATCGCGTCGCTGCAGTTAAACTTATCCGTGCCACCGTACACAGGTTACACCAACAAGAAGTCTGTTTTCGGCTTTATACCTTTTCGAACAACCAACAAGCCATGGTAATTTAAGATAGCGTGCTTATAAGCAACATCTTGCCAGTAGCTTTGTGGTCGGCCGCCAGCGTTTGGGGACGTAACCAAAAGACATTTGGGGACATGACGGACATCAAGGAATGCTTTAGGCTGAAGTATCTGCAACCTGCTAATAAGTACCGAATAAAAGACCAGCTTCGTGCGCGGACACAGGGAGAGGAGGAAAGCTTATGGGGATATGTGCGTTCTATTCAGGACCTGTGAAAACGAGCTGACCGGCAGCACCGGATGCGCAAAATATTTTCCGGGTCATCCGAGAATGCTCCCCGACGTTCCAGCCATACTTGCGGCCCGGAAGTTCTCCGCCTTTGACGTCCTTGCCTTGGAGGCCACTGCCATACAAGATTCGCTTATGGCCCCGGAATACTACCAACCGCCGCCGCCTAAAGAAGCAAAATGACCACTAAGCCCTGTGATGGTTTGACGGCTTCAGAAAGGTCACCTCACACGCTGGATGCTAACCCTGCAGAAGCATAACTACAAAGTGGAATACAACAAAGGCACCAGCAACAAAGTCGCAAACGCCTTGTTTTGTGTGCCCTACCAGCAACCCAGCAACCAGAACCACAGGTCTTCGTGGTTACAATGCCTGCAGAAGGCTGGGTAACCCTGTTAAGTCGCCAGAATATGCTTGAAGCACCGCAGGTTGAAGAACAGTGCCAGGGCATTCGGGAGTCGATTACGGCCGCAGACAACGACGATAATGTGGCGGCACGGGCTCCGGACTACGACTGCTACGTCGAAAGAGAGGACTGTTTGCTACTGCAGTACATTCCAAGCGCAGACACCAAAAATGTTGAGTATTCCTTCCGGGGATTCGTACCAAAGCGCCTAACGTGGTCTTCTTTGGAATATTACAATGACACTATCCTCGAAGGTCATGGTGACTGCCACAAAATGTACAAGAAGCCATGCCGCGTGCGCCACGTGGCGTTGCATGAGAAAGGAGGTAATGAAATACGCCCAGACATGCCCAGTTTGCCAGTCTGCAATTCCAAGAGGAGGTAAAGCACCTGGCCTCGTGAAGTCAGTCGAGAGCGACGTCCCTTGGCAGATTGCTGTGTGTAACGTGATGGGTCTATACCAAAGATCGGTGAAGGGCAATCGCCACATCCTTGTCGTCACCCATCATTTGTAAAAGTGGGTCGAACTCTACGCGTTGCGCAAACGAGATGCAAAGTTTATCTGGGATAAGTTGTTGGATACTTTGATCGGCTTTGGATTTCCGTAGCAACTCATAACAGACAATGCGACATACTTCACCACCAAGAACTTCGGGAACACTTGTTCGGCTCTTGGCGTTGTACATAAGGGACTACTCCATATCGGCCACACGCTAATGTTACGGAACGGGTCAAGACAAACTTGAAGTTGATGCTGCTTGCCTTCACTGAATGCCACATAGACTGGGAAGCTCTAGTCTAGGAAATGACGTTTGCAACTACGACTACGGTCAATCGCTCGACCGCCTTTACAGCGGCAGCCCTGCTGTTGTGCCACGACATGTGTTTTGCAGTTTAAAATTCATTCGGTTTGCAGGTCGAGGTTCCCCCTCACGCTTTTATTAAGTAAGCGGAGGAACTTCGCAGTAGCCTGAACGAGACCCCCCAGGTGGCCAGGCAACACCTGGACATTGCACGGCTGGAACACCGACGGCAGGTGAACAAGGGAAGGTGCCATGTTGAGTTTTCTGTGGGAGACCTGGTACTGTGCCGCTCACACTCATTGAGCTACGCAGCAAAAAGGTTAGCCGTTTCCCTGGCTTACCGATGGGAAGATCCTGGGGAGGGAACAAAGCGCCAATCTCGGGTGACTGATCATTGTGTTTTCTTTTGTTTATTTCCACTCCAAGGAGCAGTGGACTCGGAAATAAAGCTCCAGCAGACTTGACAATGTTCCCGAGCACAACAGATTACGGCAGCATGAATTTACAATAATGCAATCGCAATCCTTCCCGTGTTGCCAAAATAGAATGGTAGACAGAATTATAACAGCGTAGCAAATCATTTACACAATGTAAATAAACAGAACATATTGTATAACATATTAAACTGTGAAAATGTACACACTTATACATAAGCAAAGGACAAAAATGAGCACAACAGGGACAAGCGTGATGGCGGAAATACATGTAATGCAGCGCGTTTTCGAAGGCTAACGTTTAAAAAATGCAACAATTCAATTACACATGCTAGCAATACCAATTCAATAATTCCATTCGATCAGATGCAATATTAAAACCCAAAACAACCACACACAATGAAACAGCGTTCTCGAAAAGTAACAGAAAAAAGGTGAATACGTTTTGTTATGGCTTCAAGGTTAAGCAAAAAGTACTTACGTGTGATAGCGAGCATGAATAATTACCTATTCCAGTTAGGGCTAAGCTGTAAAAGCAAAGGGAGGGTATAACAGAACATTTGAATGCCGTAATTGGTTCTAGGCATCTTTATGTCGACTTTTTATTTTGGCGCAAGATATACCTGGGAGCATGCGGTTTCATCTCAGCTTGCTCACAGAGAAAACATAGGTTATTTTTTATTTCGAGCTTAAACGGCAATGCTAGTCGCAGTTGGTACATACAAATATCTTCGGTACGTTGGCAACGCGAGAGAGTTCTGCTTTTGGGCGATCCCAGGGTAAATTTTCCCTAAAGCATTTTTCTGTAAAATGTGCACTTTGTCGAGATTTGTGTTTGTAGCTGTCCCCCAGACGAGAATACAGTAATGCAATTGCGATATAAATATAAAATAAACCAAAGCAATTTGATACTTTTTGCAAAAACATCGCGGTGATGATACAAAGTGACAACAAAACGTGCAGCTTTAAAACACACTTGAACTACTTGTGTTTCCCTTTGTAATTTGTCAGTGATCCTCACAACTAGTGTTTTGAATGACGGTGTTATTTTAATATGCTCAGAGCCATATATTAAATTCATGGAAATAGAAAAGGTTTTCCCCTTAGGTCAAAAGAACATGGCTTTAGTTTCAAAAACATTTATTTGACACGCATTCTGGCTTGACGAATTTGCGAGTTCAGATAGCGTATTATTTGATTTGAGAGTGTTTGAGAATGTTTAGTGGTTTAAGGTTGCTGAGTATGAACGCAATAGCACCGGTGTTCCGTGAAACCAGAAGTGGGAGAAACTACCTAAGTAACTGGGGATGTTCGCTGGATTACTTTTAGAGATTATTGAAGGGCGGTACGAACTTTTTATATAATCATTTGGCACGCAGTGGCCTCGAAAGCAACCCTGCATCCCCAGGTTCAAATTAAACTTCTCGGTGACCTGCGTTATAGTGAGACTTGCGGTTGTCTTGGCAGGAATCGGTGTTGAAGCTGGCACGGTTCCGACAACCCCCTAGCTGAGAAACAGTTTGTTCGCAGTTGTTGGTTGTAGTATCTAGAGGCCTTCAGAAGGACGCTGCATTGGGAACGAAGGGGCGTTGCGGCTGTAGACGAGGAAAAAACAGAGAAAATCTAGTGGTCCATTACACGGCATATTTGCAACGGAAGTTTAACAGCCCAGTTCTTGTGCTCTGTGTTTATCCTCCTGAGACCCGTGACATGATGAAGTAAAAACAAGCAAATTTTTTTAATCATTTGAATTTACCACACCACGGAGATAATTTTGATGTTATTCTTTATTTTCAATGACGGTTCGTTGAGAAGTTATCAGACGAGGAATATACTGCAAGCTGGACTAAGTTGTCAAAAACCATGTAACGTGATGTCTTACACAGTGTGTGTGTGTGTGTGTGTGTGTGTGTGTGTGTGTGTGTGTGTGTGAGTGCGTGCGTGCTTCTGTATCGTAGAAATTATATCGGGAAGGCTACGATAAAGCTGTTCGATTTGTCATTTTGTCTGCGAATGATAGCTCGACAATGTTCATTATGGGAGTTCCAGCCACTTGAAGAGCTTGCTCAAGGACTGTTTACAGCAAGGTTCGGCCACGGTCACTTCAAAAATACGAGGTGGTCCATGCCCTAGAAGATGGCTCGCACGAAAAAAATCTAATACCTCACAAGCGCAGCATGTACGTTGAGGACCATTTTCTGCACCCCATGTTAGTTCATCGAGTGCGGTCAAAATTAAACAACGACCAGTCGAGGTTACTTTCGAAGGTGCATAGAGGTCGTTGCTGGGAATTTCACATAGTGCACGCGAAGAAGGGAGAGGGTGGATCATACTTGTAGGGCTCAGGTCGGGCGTTCCCAGTCCTGACAGTAAGGGCAGAATGCAACACATTTAGCAACGCTTGTGGAAAGGCTCGTAGGTCGTGTAGAAAGCAAGATAGCCAGATTTGCCGTATACGTGGGAAACTATCAAGATGTAGGTTTTAAGACAACAAGGTACTAAATTACCTCATCCGTCACCAGGCGCTAATTATGGTTGCGGTTAAAAGCTCTACCAATAAAGTAGAGTGGTTTACATGGTTGGCGAGCTGATCGAGGATTAGGTACGAACGATGAACCGCTGGGGAGGTGAAGTTTGCACCGGAAGTAGCGGTAGGCTCCCTCGAGCGAAAGCAGGTTTGCTGGTATATCTGGATCGGCGATATGCAAAGGTGGAACGGGCTGCTCGAGCAAAGTCATAGAAAGCGAATAGGTACCTCGAGACTCTCGCATTGGGCAGCGGGAAAGAACGTTGCCATCGTTGTGCTTTGTCCCCTGACTTGTACGTCACAGTGACGTCATACTGACGTATACGTAGTTCAAAGATCAAGGTGTCTCGATAGTTTTGTGAGAGAGAACAATCAACAAAGGATGGGATGGTATGTTACCATTGAGAAATGGCGGCCGTAAAATTAGGAGCAAAAGTTTGCACCGTCAGGAAATGGCTGGGCACTTTTTCTAAATTATGGTGCAGTTGTTGTCAGCGGGAGTCACACTGCGGCTTGCATAAGCAAAGACTCGCACCGACGATGAATCTGTATGCTGTAGGAGCAGCAAGACCATGTCAACTGGCATCGGTTTAAAAAATAGTGGCTGCCCGACCCCCTCTTGTACCAGAGCACAGGTCCCTAATATAGAGCTTGTTGCAGGATTCGGAAAGCTTTTTCGCAGTATTGAGTCGAGGGGTTTGAAGATCCGGATGTGACAACTTTGGAATGTGGTGAGCCTATTCCTATAATATTTTGGATGAAGTGATGGATACCAAAAACAAATCCCAGAAAACTTCAACATGGTTTCTAACAATGAGGACAGCAAGAACTAAAGAAATACATTGTTCTTCTTCGTATCTAGGTGTATTCGTTCCTTATTTACTATGTGGCCCAATATATTGATTGAGGTACGGCAAAGCGACATTTTCTTGTGACCAGCAATATGAAGACAGGTTAGTACTTTCGGCACAATTTGAAGGTATTCAGTAAAAGTCCACAAAAAATTATGACATAATTAAGGTGACATAAACAGGTCTTCCAATTTAGGCCACGAAGAAGCGTATCCTTTCTGCGCTCAATATTGGCGATAGCGTTGCAGGATCCGAACTGCATCACCTTGAGTGCGTAAAGACCACCTAATCTGGCGAATCCTGCATTTTATCGGCTTCGCTCAGGGAACCTGCCAATACCCTGAACTAATATCAAGACTCCAGCAGTATTTGGTGCTGTGTAAGGTATCAAGTGCTCTGTATATTGGGGTATAGAAAATACGACTTTTGAGTTTTTTTTGTAAGACGAGCTATATTCCTCACAGAAGCACACTGATTTGTGTTTCTTGCAGACCAGAACCATCAGCGATGACCAGAAGCGATTCCAGAGGCGAACATTTTCCCCCTCAAGCATGTCGCGCGCATTTTCTTGAAGGATTTTGCATTCAGCGGGTGAAACGCGCTAGAAACGGCGACAGACGATGTTGGAATCATATTTTTTAACAATGAGTCGCTAAGGGGTGTTCGTTCAAGAGTGATAGAATGGCTGACGAACAACCCTAGTGCTTATTAAGACGGGCAAAGAGTTAGCCTTAATTTTCCCCGTTCAGCTCAGTGCTGATGGTAGATGGAAGGCAAGAAGACATAATCCCTTGCACGCTGCAAAGTGAAATCACGCAAAACGGCGAAGCAATGCGCAAGGACTCCGATTTCATCACTCGGAATGAAAGCAACTTCAGTGTTTTTAGCAAGCCAAACAGACCCAGAGGCAATGTTTATTGCAGCGATAAGTGAGGGTCTCAGTGAAAAACGAATAAAACGGGTAGTTCCCGCTCGTAGTGGCTATACTGTCAAATGCAATAAAAACACCTTTTCTTGTAGGGAGACTCAGCAAAATCTTCGGAACCGACAATCCACGGTACTGCAGCATTTGATAGACACTTTTTCTGTTTCAAAGAGCGGAAGTGTAGACTGGCGGCTCAAAATTTCCACGGACAATGGTGATAAAAAGCCTCAGCTCAATGTGATATGCTAAACACACACGTGTCTGCACCGAAGACTGAATGTGATGCAGAAGCCAGACAATGGTAAGTTCTCTGTAGAGTAACGAGACAGCCGAATCACATCCGCATTTACTGCCACAAATAAATCCACGTGTAAGAAGTTCTCATCTTCCTTCTACGTGAACATAACAATGCACAAATAACTCAAACACTGGCGTTCGTATCAACAAGTGCATCAACACTCAAGCCCTTCACTTTCACTAATAATAGGATCTGTAGAAGTTCGGGAGAATACCTGTATTTTTGAACAAAGCCGTTTCCCCTGCAAAGCGTTCAGGCGGTAGTTAGTTTTGTAAATGGTGGTCGTTGGAAAAGGAAGCAGGACGAAGAGAATACCGCGTTCGGCAGACTGCCGAAGGCAACCGGTGTCATGCTGGAGAATCGCGTGTAGGAAGCTCAGGCGGCTCCCGAGGCTGGGATAGAGATGCAAGTTTTCATGAAAATTTGAGGTGCTTGAAAAAAACAGATGTTTTTCTAGTTTTTTTTCAGAAAATTACGAAAACTTGGAAAAAAAGACTTGTGCGCACACTGTTTTAAATACCCGACACATTTAATTATTAGCACTTTCAAGAATATAATTGTTTCATTACTGCACACAAAAATTCCAGCAGAGCTTTCAGTTTCAAAATCAATGGAGTGATTTCACGTCAATTCCTAAAGTTCCGATCAAAAAGTGCGAACAGTCGTCAATCCGTGTCTGATTCGGTTCCGCTTGCCACGTCGATTCTTTGCTGTGAAGCCGACGAAGCCTTGCGGACATTCAGGTTCGAGTGCACGTACACGAGCTTCTGCACGCGATCGCCTGAAAGCCGGTTGCGTAGCTTGGTGTGCACGTTTCCGAATTCCGACCAGTTCCTTTCGCAAGCCGCAGAAGACGGGGGAATTTGCAGTATTTGACCGGCGATGGGATTTAAGGGTTCATTAAAGCAAAGTCCTTCCCACCACGTGGATGGGTCTAGATGTTTCGCAGACTCCCAAACTCCTTCACTGGACCAAATTCCTTTGCAAGTCCGGTATTGTGCGACGTTAGATAAACTTTTCCCGACGTCTAGCGAGAGCTTCTTTGCATGTTGGGAAATCCAGTCAAACGTGACCACAATTTGCGCGTCAGCTAGGTTCTTGCCCCGATACCTTGGATCCAGGAGATTAGCAGCAATGTGAATGGGTCGCAAACAAAACTCTTCACGCCCCCTGAGCACACGCAATATGTGAGACTTTTCGTCTTCAGTGAAGGAGCTATTTTCTAGCCTCGCTGTGATGTCACTTTTGATGGAGTGAAAAACTTCGACGACGTCTGATAACAAGGCCTGGTCAGACTCAAGCTTTGTAATGTCTCAGGAGACTGGTGTCACCAAGTCTAGGCAGCTGCGAAGGTCTTTCCAAAACACTTCCTCATCCAATATGGCCTGGCGTATCGGCTTCGCCACACCGATATCTTCCACGATAACGGTCTCTTGCAGTGCTTCCTTGTTGTGAGCAGGCTTTGCAATGACAGGGTGACGCCGCCCCATCTTGTTTTGCTAGCCAATTTAAGTGTCGTAAAAGTTCCTTTGCCGTATTTTGGCTCCTGTTTTTGTAGGAGCGCCGCAGCAACTACGTGGGTGTGCTTCACATATTTGATTATTTTTCTTGACGTCTCATAAATTCCTTCTAGAACTTTTAGGCGCATGATATCATTGAGGAGCAGGTTCAGTCCGTGTGCTGCACATCCCATTGTTGCAATGTGTGGAAATTTTTCAACAACTTTCTGGCATGCTGCCTGCATGTTACTAGCATTGTCGGTGACTAGGGCAACTACCTTGTTGGGTTGCAGAGAATCAATGACGTTAGAGATCTCGCTGCTAATGTAGGCGGCACTGTGCCGGTTAGTGCCTGTGTCGACCGATTTGTAGAACACAGGCTTTGGTGTAGTGACTACAAAGTTCACTATAGACTCTCCCCGTATGTTGGTCCACCCATCTGTGAGCACGGTAAGGCAAGTCGCTTTCATCAGAGCATCCTGCACGTCAGTCTTTGCAAGCTCATACTCAGCGTCGAGCAGGCGACCGCTCAAAATGTAACGGCTCGGAGGATTGTATTAAGGCCGAAGCATCTTGAAAGCGGCAAGCCAGTGCTCGTTTTCCGCTAAAGAGAATGGTGTGTTCGTCGCATGCACAGCCCTAGCCAAAGCTTCGTCAATTTTTTGTTGCATTTCAGGTGTAATTATGTCAACAAAAGACGAGAGACTTGCTGATTTTACAACTAAGACACTTGCTGCTGAGATACCGGTGCTTTGGTACTCACTTGACGAGGCCGCCGATGAGATCCTTGGTTGCTTGTTTTCGGATGGAAAGCCGTACCGCTCCTTAACCTCTTGTGGGCACTTTTTGCACGACCACAGATGTTTCGTAAGGCGGGTAGCGTTGAGGAAACCATGGGATGCATCGCAGTACTTGCAGAAGGCTTGCTGCTTCTTCCCCGAGGTAGGCGAGTCGCACACGTTAAAATGTTTCCAAACGTGCGACCGCGGACGTACCATAGCGGAAACTGGGTTATATATTCTACGCTGAAGTACTCATGAATAGCTTGTTGGATTGACTGAAATATTGGCAGGGTAATTGAAAAAAGGTGCTCAAACGCCCATCCGTTCACTTCACTAGCGCAGCACTACTGTGCTGTATTGAATTTGGCGCAGGCGCGATATTGGGCGTTGCCGCCGCGCTAAGCACGCGCGCGCGCTATCTGATACGGCTGCCGTTGTATCGGCGCTAGCCGCTGACGCCGTGGTGCCCTAGCAGAGACTACGCAACTGAACCCGCAGTGGTTTAATGTTCGGTTGTTCGGAAACAGCAAGGCTTGCACCCCCGTTTCCTGGCCATCACTCACGCGAAATAAATGGAGCGGTAAGAAAGAAGCACAAAAATAGTTCAATTACTAAAAGTTAAACAAAAAACTTTCAAGCACGTCAGAAGGAGCTGCATAACAACACAATTCCGCGGAGGAGGGGGGGGGGGTACTGTGTTTTTTTCAATTTTACCTTAGGTGAAAAAAAACGAAAAAAACATGTTTTTTTCCTAATGCTTTTTTGTTTTTTTCAACTGCTCACATCTCTAGGCTGGGAAGAACAACAAGTAGTTTGGTCGTGCACGCTTCGAAGAGTGTCGCTCGAAAACCGGAGGCTATTGCCATCACCAGGAGCGTACCCTCAGCGCTGATCGTGTTGGCTCCAAGAGGAAAGTCGCGAAACGGGGCCCCGCACTTCACAGTAGCAGCGAACCTGACTGTCCCGAGTTAAAGGAATGCGGAGAAACGGGCTTGTGCCTATCACATCTGCATAGACGGAGCGGGAGCGACGGCTGTCAGAAGTTGTTGAGCAGTCAAATGGGGCCAGGGCTTTCTCAGGCAAGTCGTGTTTCGTAGCGGCCTCTACACAGCGACGTCGCCAAAGTGGCAGAAGGTGGCGAGTTTGGGGGTGAATTCGAAATCATAAACGCCCACTCTTCCTTTATTATATTCCGTAGCAGAGATGGGCTATTGGTGTAGCGGTCACGAGGTAGACAAGACGAGCTACCGTTGCCTAGCTCCTCACGAATAATTGTGCGTATCAGAGTAAGCTGTCCATATCCTTGACGAGATGAGCAATCGCTGGTTGCAGTCAACGACACCGCAACTCATCGAGCCATTGGCACGTGCCCAGCGCGTCGCTGACGCTTAATGGATTCTGGAGATCATGGGTGGTAAATGCAAAACCAGCAGTTTCCTTTAATATGTGTGGCATATTCTCGGCCTCTGGCGATTGTTGGTCTACCCCGAGGCAGAGAGCGAACGTTGTCGACGTGAGAAGAATAGTTTTGCATGCGATAATCCAGCTTTTCTTGGAGCCATCGGAATGGGCTGGAGGGGGAGGCTAAAATCTGGCGCTGACGCTCAGTAAAGGTTGTACCGTCTTTGACGGTTTCGTCGTTGTTGAGGCACCATATCTTGGGTATTTGATCCAGAGAAACTCCCAACATTTGCAGCTTGAAAGCATAACCTCCCCAGTTAAATTGTCTTCCATATTGTACCGCTCGTCTTATTCGTACTCGTCTTCGCCGCAAAGAAAAGAAAAGACGGGAAGGTTGCACTGGGGGCATGTGAGTATCCATGCCGGCGCTGTCGAAACACTAGGTTCCCATACACTTCTATGTTGCATCGGCGGCTGTCGTAGTGGGATACGTCACTCAGAAAAGAGCTTCAGGGTTGTAACTAGAGAGGACCGAGGACGGCACCACAGAGCATCTCCTGAACATGAGAGACGATCCCTGTTCCCTGTTCAAGGTATCAGTGTTCATCTCTGGCACACTGTATATGCAGATAGAGTTTGAGCTATAGAAAGAGGGGTGAATCTGGCTGGGGAGACGCTCATGAAAGGGAATCAGAGTGGGTCAACGGTCGAAATAAAGAAACACAATGGGGGAAGAAAAATGGAGATGTGGTTAGTAGCAACGCACTCCTGAAGGTTGAATAAGATTTTAGGAATGCAAAAAGTTCCCTGAAACGGAAATGGGGAAGAAAGAAGGAAAGGGCACCGAAGAACCTAAAAAGAGGCTTCTGCTAACGTCGGGGCAAACTGGGGCGTCGTGCGGGTGGCATTGCGAGATTACTGAACTGCAGGTCAAGTCGAAATCAAAGTAAACAACAATAGCCCGGCTAGTTTGAACAAGAATCCACAGTGGGCACTCCAGTGTCTGAAAAGAATCTAACGGGCATCCGCACGTCCGGTCTACGAGAAGGTCTCAGAAAGGTTTATATGCTTCCTATGTAAAGCAGATACTAAGACAAAAGGCCGAGAGGCGAGAGTGTGAATGCTGTGCGGGATAGTTTCAAAAGTAGAGGACAATCAGTTCTTTAAAATTAGCAGCTTTTTAGCTGGGTAGGTGGGGTTGTTGCGGCGCAAGACACCTAGCATTTGTGAGGCCCTTTTAGTCGGTTGTATTTATATAGCATAAGAATTGAAGGGTAGCTTTCGATGCACAATTTAGAGTAGGGTAAGAGGAATTGTAACTATTTATAAGGTCTGACTCTATTTTCTCTCTTCGAGACCCAAAGTATCAGTGTAAATATAGAGCATATTTTACTCCAAATTGTGGATGGGATTGTGGAAGTGTTGCGTGATTGCTATCGAGGCCCCATTATGAGAGTCTGCCCGTGGTAGCTTCATACGTATGGCTGACTTGTTATGGTCGTCTTCCCGGTGTCTATTCATGCGTAAGTTCACAGGCTGACAGGTTGTTTTATTTTTTTACGACCTATAACAGAACGAACATTTTAGCAAAAAAACAACGTTGGAGGAATTGCACGTTATACGTTAATTACCCTTGCTAGTATATTGGCTTTAAGTGCAATCATCAGTGTATCTTATCTGCAGATTTTTGCAAGATGCTTACAGGAAGCAAGAAAGTAGGACTAGGTGCTTGGAAACTTTACTTTTTGGCATGTGCTTAATTACCCCTAACGTCTTTTTTTGGCAGATTACACTTGGAGCTTCCGAGAGCGTATATTTAAATCGTTAATAACTGGCTATAATAACTAAGCATTTCCTATGAATGTTGTTTATCTTTAGAAGCGCGTTAGATTTTTTTTGTATCAGTACTGGTTGCCAGCCGCTTTTGTTTAAACGTGGTTGCATGATCACTTTGACTCTTTCTAGCTTGTATGCACGTTCGTAAGCCATATCATTGGGCTTACAGGTTTATTCATATTTCCCAAGGTGGAGTTGTTTTTTCACCTGTTTTTCGCGATATTACTAAAAATTCCCCTTAGTTTTGGGAGCCTGTCCAGTACTGATAGCTCGTTAGTAGGGTTGTAGGTGATGGCTAGATTAGACTAGGTACTACTCTCTGTCGACAGTTAGTTATAACGTGCGGTTTTAGGCATTCCGTTGTCAAAAACGATGGTGGTATCTAGGAAGTTCACTTGTTTATCCAAACAAACGCAAGATTATTTATTAATCCTTTTTGAAGAAGAATAAACAACCAACCACATAGTTATATTTTCTTTTCTTAGCATTATTTACTGCATACTCCTATTTCTGTCTTAATCAACCAGCCCATGATTCGCCATTCATATTCGCTATATCTATAGCGAGGGTCTCTGTTCAGGCAGTCTTGTTGCCATAGGTATATTTAAAAGTTTGAGCACTGGACGACAGCTCCTGACATGTCATACCCACTCGGATTACGGCCGGGCGGTTAAAACAATGGTCCTCTTCCACGCGAATACTTGGTGTAGCGCTGTCTGCCACTCCCAGGATTAGGAAACAGCTAACTGAAGAACTACATTCAGGTTGAGTGGACACTTTCGTTCCGGTAGCGGAATGGTCATAGCAACCGGTGCGTATTCTGCTGGTCGAAGGTTCGCATCTCACTTGCAGGCATGTTTCCCTTCAATTTCCTTTATACTGTAAAATTAGTATATGTCTTTTTAGGCGAATAAACAAACTACGAAATCTTCGTTTTCGTTTGGGTCACATTTGTACTGCGTACCTTTATTCGGTCACCGAGCACAGACCTGTCTCCACAGTCGAAGCGAAGGGTTCATTTGATAATTTACGGATCATAATAGCGATGTGTGCACGGATATGACTAACCGGGAAACACACCCCTTGGAGTTCACAGTTCAAGTGGTTATGGTGTTGATGCGTTCGGGCATAATATCCAACAATATATACCTATATATATATGTGTGTATATATGTACATATAAATATATATATAACAGATAAATAAGAGTTTGCAGTCAGGAAAACCTCGGAAAGCAAAGGGGTGGATGTGTTAGGTCATTGCAACAGATAAAAATTTAGAAAGACAGAAAGAATATGGAGAAAAAATGCCTGCCAGGTGGGATCCGAACCCACCACCTCCATTATACCGGCCCCGCCGGTAGCGTAGTGGTTATTGCACCAGACCGGTTATCGCACCAGACTGCGCGAGACCGGCGCTATCCTCGGAATTGGCTTTTTGATCGAGAGCGGCACAATAACTCATCTGCAGACGAAGGCGATAACTTTTTTATTTGGTCACTGGATGACGCTATAATCAAACCCCGAACACCGTGCAGCCGTAAAGATCGCCGATGAATATGTGACCCAGCACCCCCGTGCAAGCTTATTGATCACCATTTATTTATCAGATGCTGCTCCTGACGTCGACGCCATCGTAGAGAGTTACCGAAGTTTGCTTCTCGAGCGCGAACTCCGTCTCCGTCGCAATAGGCATTGCTCATTTTGTACAAAGCAAATATCATATTTTCGCCACTAATTTTACCGAGATGGACCAGCATATAAACAAGGCCTCTGCAATTGCGTTCCCCAAAGAAACGTACAAATCTAGTGAAGTGATCGCGCTCTTGACTTTCGATCCTCAAGCGAAGATGCCGTCATGCTTCCGCATCCCTTTGACGTCAACCCAGCACTACCAAAACGTAAAAAACAATTGGCTTTGCTGCATCGCTACAGGAGTGTTTTTCGTCTAACTCCAAATTACGTCAGACACCTCTAGCGAAGCACATAATTTTAACCGAAGATGGAGCCCGACCTGCCCAACCGCCATCGTAACGTGTCTCTTCAATAGAGCGCGAAGCCATCCGGATACAGTTGGAAGACATGTTGAGTGACGACTATATACAGCCATCGAAAAGTCCCTGGTGCTGCGGTGGTCACACGCATGATGAAAAAGCCGAGTGCGACGAGTGCGACCTCCTGAATACTGGTCTCCTGAAAAGACCACTACGCTAGCGGCGGAACTATTTTCACCACCTCTTTCAGGGGTATTTACGTCAGTAATAGGGTAGTTTTGTTTCCTGTGCTTGGGGGTGGCAGCCAACGGCACTCGGACTACTCGGGGTGAAGGTAACCTTCTTTTTAATCCCCTGGTGGTGACTCGAGTTTCTACGACGTGTCGAGAGTGGTAGACTAGCTTTTAACCCTCTTAAGCTCCCTATGGCACCAAGACTGCCAGAACAGAGGTCCTCGATATGCATGTAGCGAATCAGAATAGGAAATGAGGGGCTCGTTGAAATAAGAAAGAAATTATGGTTGGCAGTCATGAAAGCCTCAGAAAAAGCACCTCGACAACCTCGAAAACCTCCGAGCAAGGTTTTCTTGATTGCCAAGCACTATTTCTGTTTTTCTCAACGGCACCTTCATTTCCTATTCTGATTCGCTATATATATATATATATATATATATATATATATATATATATATATATATATATATATATATATATATATATATATAGATATATATATATATATATATATATGTGTGTGTGTGTGTGTTTGTAGGTTGTTATGTATGGAAATGGGTAGCGAATCAAAATGAAAAATAAGGGGCTCGTTGATGAATAGACATAGCAGGGATCGCAGTAATATATCCCTCATAAATCAAAGGGGACAGTGCGATAGGTCTGTGAAATAGATGTACAATTTTGAAAGACAGAAAAAAAAATGCAGAATAAATGTCACACGGCGTCGAAAACCACGACCTCCAAAATACACGTCTGGTGCTTTGAACACCACCCTACCAGGGGGGGTGTTTCCCTTACACTTTCTAAGGTATTTATGTTACGTTATTTTGGTGTCCTAATCTTGGTTGTGGTAGCCAGCCGCACTCGAATACTCAGGGACAAGAGTACCTTCTTTTTAAGCACCGGCCGGTGGCTGGGGGGTCCACATTTCGAGAGTGGAAAAAATTCAGCATATAAATGCCTTGGCTCTGGCCTGCAGCATCCTTATTTTTGTCGAGTAGATAACATTGGTTTTTATTTGGTTCCAGAATGATGTACAATTTTCATATTTGGCTGAAATTACATTTTGTTACTCATATTAGAATTTTTGTGAGGATACTTTGGTTTTCTTTATTTATTAACAACAACCGAAAACTATAGACGCAAAATACCTTGTAGAAAATTTCAGTTCATTATTTAGACGCGTACTTTGGCTGTGCCAGAAAATATTGCAGCAGGTATTGAATACATACTAAGCATATAATATATGGCTGTGTGCAGAACTGCAGCGCGAGACAAAAAACAAAGACGACAAATAGAGGAATAAAGAAATGGCGAATTGTTTGTCCTCTTGCTATCGCTTGTGTCTTCTCGAACGCGCTGTAGTTCAACATGAAGCACAACTCCCCAAATTTTAATTTTTTGTTACCATGAATTACAAATACTTGGGACACAACATACCCCCGTGTTTGAGAAGTCGTATTGAGTTGTAAAATCTTGGCAGATATCGAAAGAATGCAAGTGAGAGAGGGCCAGTGGTGCTGTTATTATGCAAAAAATAACAATGTCTGCTAAGCTTTCTTAATTTCTTGTTTTATTTCAATAGGATAACCAATCGGTGAGTAATCACACTCCTTACTGTGTGCTTGCGGGAGGGTAACCCACTTGTTGGCCTATGACAGATGGCTGAGCTTTAGCAATATCTGCCCCCGCTCCGCACAATGTCAAAGCAGAAGCCGATGTCGTTTCTCAGGCTTTTGTGAAAATAACACTTTCACCATGTAGCGCCTGTAGTGAACAGTTTTTTGTAGGTTCAAAATGCAGAAAATTTTAGTATGCGTCGGGAGCTCTTGTTTTTTATGCTGCTTTATCATTATATTTAGGTTTCGTAGAAATTCTGCAGCACTTACTTGTATTCCGAATAGTTTTTTTACAAATTCCTCTTTGATAGTTATGGTAACCTGTATATTTGGGTTTTGATACTGTACCGTCCTTCAAAAAACAACCAACTCCTGTAATACCAACAATAAACTGAGGGCCTTTCCAATTTATATTCAACTTTTTTCATGTTTTTGTTTTGCTTGTCCCGAATATTATCCTAAAACGTTAGACGTGCATTTTTGTGTTAGGCAGTTCTACGTTTCGTCCTGGTCACCTTAACTCTATATAATTTACATTCTTTTCCACGTTTTTCGATATTGCTATATCAAAGTTGTGATATTCTTGTCATCCCTTGTGTATTTTAAACTCTTATCACCACTCATGTAAATTCATTTTTATAACTTTGTTTAGGCGTATTTCTTAGCGCTTTGAGTCTTGACCTTCTGGCTTTATTTCTCATGTCTTTTTTCCTTTTTTGTAATGTCACACACTACTCTTTTTACATTACATATGTAATTTCCTATTTTCTACCTTCCCATGTAGGCATTCATGGCTATTAGGAATGACTAAATGAAAATAAATAAAAAATAAACAAATAAAAAACAGTCAAACAGCAGTTTCAGATGATGCCATCTAAAGGGTAATAAATTTGTTCTGTGGGCACAATTTTGTCGCAAATTGGGCTTGAAGCACGGCTGAATACAGCTGCTAACGCTAGTTGTTTAATTTGCGTTCTACTGGACATTTTCTGTGGTTGTTATAGAAGCGAACGAGTGAATGCGTTTTAACTCGCTCATTTTGGGCCTTCTGAAGTTCATCCCTCCTAGAAAATGCCTTAATGATTTATTATCAAATTACTGTTAAATAAACAGCTCCATAACTCACAACAAAATGGAAAACTTCAGATATTTGTGTGGTAGCATTAATTTCCCCTTCGAAGACAGAAAAAAAACAATCAACACTATTACGCCCCGGGAGTATGTGCCACGGCAAGTACTCTAGCCACTGGTAATGGTGCCTTTTCTTCATCTTGCAATGCTCTTTGGACCGCTTAGGACGCAGTTAAAAGAGATCGCAGCGGCATTTGTTTGCAGTCAAGCACCTTCCACTGCATGACGTGAAAGCTTTTTGTGCATTTCGGGTGCATGTGGCTCTGTGCCAGACTCTTCGAAAAAGGATGTTAACGTTATGTCTTTACGCAAAGGCCTGCCTGCTATATCATGAACACGCTTGCTAGAGTTTATTTCAAACTGTTTTAAGTAGTGGTGAAATACAATTAGCGCATTCGACTGAGGGCTATTTAACTGGCGTTCTAGGATCCCCAAATCATGCGGAAAGTGGAAACTTCTTAGAGGTAAAAAAATATTAGATATTAAGAACAAGCTTCTCGTTTTCACTTTCTTGTGTCAAATAAATGGCCATTTCAAGACTCGTGATAAACTGCCTGACCTTCAGTCTGTCAAAAATCCACTCGGTTCCTGTGTTTTTATGATGGCTTGTAACAAGAAGGGATTTGAAAAAATTTGAGAAAAATGGTCTCTTCCTCATTTGGAATCCTTAAACATGTAGACGTTGAAGACTTGCGTATGAAAAACAAGAAATGTGTAGCACGTACGAGATGAGGCGATACAGAAGAGTAACGCATCGTTCTCTATAGATTGGTGCAACGATTGTATATTGGTAAAGGGGGTCGGTAGATACGATTAATGCAGAGTTTGCACGAATCATATCTGCGGCAATTTCGTTTGTCTATTGCGGTGTTTTAAATCTGTCATGAAAGCATTATAAAAGATTTTTGACGGCACTCAGGGCGAAGGTCTTCGCACAGCCGTGATTTTGGCCAGGATGAATAATGGTGACCTTGGATTTTAGGGCAGCCATGGCTGTCAACGGGTTATTCTAACGCCCTTTGTGTGCGCCATAGCTCAATACTCTTTATCAGCACTGCAGTATTACTTATATTGGAGAGATACACTGGTTTATATTAGAGTGGCGTACATCAAACTGGATAATATACTATCTATTGGCTTAGGAATTTATTGGGCGAATTCAATTGGATCCTACGGAGTACGTAGAAAATTCTGAAATGTTCTCTTTCAGTTAACAGGCTGTGGACCAGGGAGATATTGGAACAACCAATAAATGGCGCAAACACAGTGTAAGTTTGGTTGTGAGCTGCCAGATCCTTCGCTGAAGCTTGTCCATTTAAAACATTTTTTTGGTGAAGGTTTACCATTATTAATTGGCTTGAAGAGTTGTTTTGTATGCATGAGCACAGAGTTTCGTAGGGGTCGTAGTGCTGCAAGTTCAGTTTACAAGTTGGCGAGTAGAGAGGACCTAACTCGGGATGTGCTAGACCGGAATTCTCCAGAAGAACGCAGCTGAAGAGAAGGCTGACTGTGAAGCGCACAGCATTCGTTTTATGTCTTGCAGGGCACACTCTTTTACTGTCTTTTGTAATAACTAGCCTGAAGTCAGTTATTCCTAAGGCTCAATCATAAATACCCATGTAGGTTGTAATATGTGACTGGCGTGCTTTATCGGCGCCGTCCAGCTCTGACCCACCCCTTTGTTGGCCCAAATGAGCCATGCCCAAGGCTGACCTGGAGGTGCTGATCGCCGATCTTCGAAGCGGGCGTCATCTGCGAGGCGCCACATTGGCGCCGCCTTCTTTACCAACGAGCGCTGCTGCGCCACTGGACATCGTGAGCCAGTCCGAAGAACCTGGTTTCTTCAGCGGAACCAAGGATGCCAACTTGGAACACTCGATCCCCCTCCACAAGAGAAGAATACTCACAATCGCTGGTATCCCACCCTCATGCTGCTGAAGCTCAAGTTCTACCTCAAAGATACAGCAATGACGTGATGTGACAGGAAGGAAGAGAAACTACTAGCTGCGATAGCTGCAATGCCGAGATGATTACCATTTTGGACCAGTCGACATGTCACCAGATCACAGCGAAAAAAGAGCTTGCGGTAGTACCTTAGGTATCAAATGACATTTACGTCAGCTACATTGTAGTCGTACATGTTCTTCGCCACAAGGTTGATGATCACATGGCTGAGCATGATCAACTCGGCAACAATTTGAAAGGCACAGCTGATGAGGCCCTTAACCTGCTAATCTACAAAAAACACTACCGAAAACAAACTTGTTTTGAGGGAGTGGAAGCGTTTCGAGAGGTCAAAAAGTCGGTGAATTACTTATTGGTTCAATCGCGTTGCGTATACCGCCGCCACTTCGTCGATTACACCTCCACGCCAACCACCCTTGGAGGCAACTGCGGAAACAGGGGTATTCATTGTACGCCGCATGTCACCGGTCCCCGTCCAAGACTCCGCAGTTGATGGCATTCTTCCGGCGATCTCGATGATAAAAGCGGTAGTGCACGACAAAATTCTGAACATACTACTGTAACCAGTCTTCCACCATTTTGATTGCACAAGTCTGCCAACCATTCTGGCACCCAGGCAATCATCAAGTTCCCTTCACCGTGGCTCCATGTACTCACAATGACCTCGTCGAATCGCTCGACGTTCAGCGCGTAGCATCGGCCCCTCATCTTGCAGGAACCAGGCGGAGTGGATGACGGCACACTGCAGGCCTATAGGCTTTAATTGTAGAAGTGTCAGCCATCTTCCGCTGTACTGTTGCAGTGGCTCGTTTCCTTCTGCTGAAAACCCGTAGAACGAGAATACCATTGATCATGGACCGAGTCGTTTTGCATACCCCTACCAGCAGCGCAATGCTAACTGCGCATCATCCACTCGGAGATTTGCCAGCTCGCCACCTCCTACGCGCCGAGAGCCTCGCTCTCTGCAGACTGGCCACTGTTCCTCGCCAAACAACTAAGGAGGTCCCGCAACCGAAAACTAGTGAATGCAGATAATGGAAGTGATGCTGCGTCAGCGACCTCTACGAAAAACACGCTTTTGATCAATTGATACTGGGCCGCATATCTCCAATATGAGTGCAAATTTCTGACGCCACCTAAGAGAGTACTTACGCGTGCTCCGTCATATGTAAGTGCTGACGGCGGTACGCCGGCCATGGCAAGCATGTGTGCATCTCGTGCAAGTATCGCCGGCCACAACACCAGTTATGTCCTCTTTCTTTTCGACAAATGCCCTCACGACATTATCCTTGACCGCTGATTTCTTTTCTGTACATGCCGTGCTCTCCGATGTTCCTCCAAATACGTTCGACTGCCGTGTCAAGCAGCGACCTACGTTCCTTTCACGAATTCAACTGCGATTACTCGTTGTGACTACTTTCCCACTCCCTTCGTAGACGCTCTGCTGATGCGCAGTGTTGCCCTCACAGGCACTGTTGTTAAGACCAAGCCCAACAGTGTCAGCTTGCCTGTCACACAATTTCGCTTTGACCCACAAGTCGTTCTCGAAGGAATTAAAATCGCCACGCTTACTCTTTCTCTGTCCCCGACATTTCTGCTTTAGCTTTGAATCATCTCACAATTCAATGCCCTGTTTTCTACTACCCCACATAAACATTCACCAATGATCATACCAATGCTATCACTCTTACAAGCAAGCCAACTGCGCTGTACCTGACAATTTGCCGACGTCTTTGCCATGGGTGGCAAATTTTTTGGACAAAGTTCGACAGTTACCCACCGAACCGACACATGTGCTGGACAGCCCATTTATCGGCCCCCGCACTGTGTCCCATACTGAACGAAACGTAAACCAAGTGCTCGCAAAGGATATTGTCGGGCCTCCCGTTAGTCCATGGACTCCACCAGTGATTCTGGTAAAGAAGAAAGATGGCACTTGGCGATTCTGTGTAAACTACCGGGACGTAAACTAAATAACTAAAAAGAGCGTTTACCTTCTTACTCGAATATATTGTCTCCGGATTCCGGGAAACTGAACCGAGAAATAACCGCCTTGGTCACCCCAGACCGCTCATGTAAGTTCTATTATGCCTTTCTCTCTATGCAAAGCGCTAGCTATAATTGAATGCATGGTGCAGTCTCTCTTATGGGGTTTGAAATGATGCACATTAATGTGGTACCCTAATGACATCATCATTTTTTATCCTTTGTTCGAGGCCCATCTCCACCACCTGTCAGAAATCATTGATGCTTTCCGTCAGGCGAACTTACAACTCAACTCTGCAAACATTAGATTCGCCAAACATAAACTAACCATCTTGGGGCGCATTGTAGACGGCAATGGTGTGCAGCCTGACCCAGACAAGATCAAGGTGTTAGGGCTATTCCGATGAATGGGTCATAGAATGAATTTCAAAATTTTGTGAGCCGGTCTTCCGATATTTGCAGTTTCATCGAATGCTTCATTGATATTTCCCGTCCTGTCACCGACCCTTCTACGAAATGTTTCGGTCTGTTCGCGGGGCAGTGAGAAAGCTAAAGCTTTCAAAACCTTCATATTTAATAATACAAATTCGCCCATTCGTGCTCACTTCGCTGTGTTCGCTCTCATGCAAGGGGACTGAGGCTAGTGGTTACGGCGTTGGAGCTATCTTGACACAGCGGCAACCAGCCTCGACCACGCTATTGCCTACCACGGCCGCCTTCCGCAACCAGCTCAACAAAAGTTTTGCTCAGCAAGCGGGACTGCCTTGCAGTTGCGTGGTCTTTGGGCAAATTTCGCCCATACATCCACGTCAACCATTTTCAGTCATGACAGATCAGCACGCACTATGCTGGCCGGCGTCTTTACAAAACCCTACTAGATATTTTGGCTGCTTGACTCTGCGGCTGCAGGAGTACGCCTATTCTGTAGTCTACAAGTCAGGTAACCAAGATAATGTCGCGAATATCTATACCTCTACCCAGTGGAGCATCCCGATCCTACAAGTTATGACGCACTTCGCACATCCGTAATGTTTATGTCCTAATTTCAACACCCTAATAATGAGCAGGCCCTTGATAGCTCATTAGCAAAAATCGTCGTCCACTTAACAGATTTTCGTTCCGTCCCTTCACTGTGGTTGTTCCAAATAAAGGATGATGTACTCTGTCGTGACACTCACCGCCCGGATTGTCCCGATTTGTTTCCTGTATTGCCTCAGGAGCTTCGTTCTTATGTCTTCCGGCACCTCCACGACCTTCCAACCGGTGGCCATCTAAGCGTGTCCCGTACTTACGACCCCGTGCGAGAGCGCTTCTTCTTTCTAGGGCTTTAGCACTCGATTCATCTTTATGTCGGCACACTTGAGTTGTGCTAACGCAGGAAAGTGCCAACCACGATACCCGCCGGTCCTCTTCAGCCGCTCAATAAACCCATTGAACCAGTCTTCCTCCTTTCGCTTAGATCTCCTCCGTCGCTGCCCCCGGCCTACAAAAGGCAATGAGAGAATTTCAAAAGCCACCGATTACGAACCACAATACGCAATCATGCGGGCAATTTCGCCAGGTGCTCTACTGTTGTCGCCGATTTTCTCCTGCACGACGTAAAGTTACACCACGGCGCTTCTCACCACCTCCTGGCCGATTGCGGACGGTCGGCCTTTCCACAGTAACCGACGATATTTTCCGCTCTTGGACAACCACTCACAAGGTGACTACCTCGTACCACCCTCAAAACAACGGTCTAGCAGAACGGCTTAACCGGCCTTTAAGAGATATGCTTACTGTGTGCGTTTCTTACGACTATAATGACTGGGAAGTTGCCTTGCCTTACGTAACGTTTGCCTACAGCTCGCGGCGAATTGAGTCTGCCACATACTCTCACTACTGCCTCTCCTTCGCCCGAGAGCCAACATCGCCGCTAAACACTTTACTTCAACAACCCATGCGACCTACCGCATGTGTACAATATACCATCGACCGCGGTGACATTATCAGCAACATAGCTGGCGTGAGGCTCGCTTCTTGCCAGCGCTGGCACTGCCTCCCCTACGTTTCACCTGTAAACCTCATGCTGGCCTGTTGTCTTACACGCCGCGGTTTGGTGTCCTGAAAAGCTTCCAGCCAGGTAGTGCGACCCCTATCGTGTCCTACGCCAAGTGACTGAGGTGAATTACGATATTACCCAGCTAGTTTCGCTGGATACATCCCCCTCGTCAACCAGATGTCTTCCACGTCCCGCATCTTGAGATATATCGCTCCCAACCTACAGCTTTACACTGACAAGCCCAGAGATGGCGGTCCTCCCGAATGGGGGCTCGGTTACGAGG
Organism: Haemaphysalis longicornis; assembly: GCF_048455015.1. NCBI lineage: Eukaryota > Metazoa > Arthropoda > Arachnida > Ixodida > Ixodidae > Haemaphysalis > Haemaphysalis longicornis. The sequence continues at coordinate 60,087,890 of NW_027526214.1, read as the reverse complement.
CAATAAGTAAATATCCTGCAAAGAGGACGCTACATGTGAGGTGCTATACGGAAATCGACATAAAAAAGGAAGATAGAGAGAACGCGTGTGTTGAAACGCGTGTCATTCATTGTCTCACTTGCACAGTGCTCTCTTCCACCGTGTTTTGTTGTACTGACTAGCCTCTAAATAAGTGATGCATATACACCTGCGCAACTAGAACTGAACCTTGTATCAATATCTTAGTCAAATTGAAAAAAGAGAAATAGACTTTCGCTAAGCATCGAAAGAGACCATACTACAACCGCTGTTTTGCGGTATTTTTTAGGTCATAGGTCCTTTATTGTATCAAAATATAATAATCTTTTCGTTACGCATACATTGACAAAAATTCTAAACATGAGCTGAAATCGTTGTAGGAGACACAGAGTGGATACAAAGAGATCTGTCGAGAAAAAGAGGAAGGCTAAATTGGATGGAGTGATGATGTATATAAAGTCAATTATTGATGGCGGGCCCGAGTAGCGCAGGACAGAAATGGTTGGAACACATCCCTCCGTCATACAGTTGAGTTCAGTAGGCTCGTGATCATGATGAAAACACCCAGGTAGCCTGATATTTTGGAGCCATACACAGAGGCCACCTCATAGGCAGCGTGTAGCTTTGCGTATCAAGCGATCAAAATTTGTTGGGGAGTCAAGCCAGCGACGCTCCCTAAGTAAGCGCTATACTACCATTGACAGCAGAGCCAAACAAGCCAAATTCAGCTAAACAACCACTTTAACACATAATTGTGTTTTAAACAATATGACTGTGAAGAAAAGAGCAGTATATTCTTGGCATAATATTGAGCCAATGGCATAAAAATTTCCACGATACATTTCACACAGAATACAAAAGCCATAAAAGACAGAGGACAAGGCGTGGGCGGGACCAGTGCTAAATTTTAAGAAATGGTTCATTGCAGAACCAACCCATATAAGAAGAGAAGAGGAAGGAAAGGAAAACATCTAAACGATGGGCGAAAGAAGAAAAACACTGACGGGCCACCTACGACAAGAAATCAAAGCTCAAGGATCCTACGTGTTGCTCCTACGTGTTGCTTGCCACCTATGCTGTGCTTCAAGCTCGTGTGCTCGATGTGTCTTGTACGCATCTCACACAAGCTTCAAAATTTGTTGGATTCGGCAGACCAGTTTGCTACAATGGATTGTAAACCCGTAATTTAGATTTTTAAGAAAAGTGCCCATGCTAGTCTAACTGTCGTTTCTGGCAACGTAAAAGATTTGTTTTAGTCCTTGCCACATGAAGGTTTGCTTTTGAGTGTCAAGGCCACCATTGATGATTTCGGCGCCGTGAAATTTCAGAACACGAGTGGTGTGAGCACGAGTGGATTCATGGATCTATTGTCATTCTATCTTACATTACCGTTTGCTTTATTTGACAGTAGCATTTACCTGCAAAGACAGGCTGTTTGCATAGGGTCATGTATCTCACCTGCTTTAAGGGATTTGTTTTGAGCCCGTTGTGACCATGCCCTCTTTCAGCGGCTGGGTGATCTTAATGTGTTGAAAATTTTAAGATACATTGACGACTTTTAATTATTTCAGACACTTTAAGTTTTCTTCATCTTCCAGCAATCACTTGCATAACGATTCTTTATGTTTGATTGCTCTGTTCTGTCGCGTGTCTTGGTTGTTTTTATGCCGGTTTATGCCGATAACCTTCACGTTTGAATATCCCCAGCAGGACCACAAGAGCTTTTTAGATTTGTGACTGCTTTTTAAAGGTTATGACGTGCTATGATTGTACGAGCCAAGTACCAGAAAGCTGCCTCTGCGTATAGCTCGGCACCCTCTATGTTGGTCAAGAGTAATACTGCGCCGTCCATGTATAGAGCTCTCCGCAAGCCGTGCCAACACGCAGTGGATGAAGCCATGACATTCAAGTGGGGCGCTTTGAATCTGTGCGTTTTTAAAGGTAGGTTATTTTTTCGTCGGTACAGGCCTGTTTGCTTCTTTCCCCCACCGTTTTTACGTTTTAATTTCCTCCCTTCTCTCTTCAACCTAGCCAGACGTGTTGATATGAGCTGGTTCTGCAACAAAGTAATCCTTGAAAGTTGGCACTTGTCCTGTAAATGCCTAGCCCCCTGTTTTTTACTGCGCTTGTTTTCTTTGCGGCTATGAACCAAGACGCCCAATGCTTTTTACTTCAGAAGAAACATTGCATATTTCTGCAGTATACGCATACGCTCCTTGAAATGAATCGACTACGCAATTCTTGGGAGTAATTATTGATAACACCCGTTACTGCAGCGGAGGCTTTCTTGCGTATTCTACGAATTTACAACACAATCAGCAGTTAACCGATTTTGGTGTGAAGAAAAGGGACATTTAGATTTTTCCGGCGCTATATTTGGGGAAGTACTCTAAAATAAAAAAAAATTAGTCGAACAGTTTGTGCACGTTGTTAACATGAAATTTTCTGTCTGTTACTCTTCCAATAGCTTTTGTGATAAACCAGGCTTTTCGATAAGTCAAAGGTCCTTCAACGTTTTTATATTTATACGTAGAGCTTTTTATCGGTTCTGTGCGTATGTTGAAGAATGCGGAAAACGAAATAATTTACCCATTTTTTATAGGCCGCATTGAGGGTTGGCAACTCATAACCTGCGACAACTCCACCAAACAACCGTATGAGGTACATAAAACATTGAAACCACTTTTATATTCTGGAGATTGTCTAAATATATAATTACGTATGCACGAACAAGATTTGCAAAGGTTGTTACTTTAACTTCCTCCATGATCTCAAAATATTGGTAGGAGAATTCAGTACGAATAATTGCAGTAGGTTAGAAACAGTAAAATAATTCACAAATTCAACTTCATGAAACCTAATTGGAATTAATGCGTCTAGGGGCTACTTGGAATCCCTGCGATATTCCCCGGGAATATAGAAATAGGCAATGTCTTGCATATACCTTATCCAAAGACTCTTACCGCTCCCTCTGGTCCTTACCTAGTCAACTAATGTCTTTTTTGTCATTGCTTAGCGTCTAGCTTAATACTCGCCTGCATCCTTCCAACCTTTGCTTTTGGAATTCCATTTTATATATTTTATTTCTCTTATATCTCTTTTTTACTCTGCTTTGTCTCGTGCCCCGTACGTCACTCTAACTTTATCTTTTCGTTTTTGAGTTTCAGGACAGGCCTGTTCCAGGAATGTTGCCGTGGGTAACACGTATCATTTCAGTTGCCCGGTCATTGCGTTTTCTTTTGTGTGTGGTTTGTGTGGTTTCTCTCCCTGCTTTTTTCTCTTTTGTTCTCTTTACCTTGACCTAGTTATTTCCCACCTTCTCTATCCTCTCTTTTGACCTGAGGCTTGCAGATATTTGCTGATAAGGACCACAGTCCCACCACCTTCTTTGCTTTCGGCGGTCCTGAGAACCTTTTCGTGTGCTCCGCGGCGGGTCAACAAGCACCCTCTTCTCCTTTCTCTCAAACATTCACCGAATATCAAACATCGCCAAATTTCCCTGTGACCTACTTCGCGGCGTAAACTATACCACCTTCTTTGCCCCTGAATATCTCCCCCGACATACTCCCAAACAAATTCGCTTTCACAATTTCACTTCCTTCTTTCCTTCTCCCCTCTCACCTTGGGACCTAACCCTATAAAAAGCGTGCCCGCCAGGAGAGAGATTGCCCAATGAAAGCACGTGTCTTTGATGAAACGTTTGCAACCATCGTGCTTTTACCTTGTTCAAAGTTTTGTTTTCGTGTGTTCTCTACCATCTTGAAAAATTCAACTGCTCCATATATATATATATATATATATATATATATATATATATATATATATATATATATATATATATAAATATATATATATATATATATATATATATATATATATATATATATATATATATATATATATATATACATATATATATATATCAGAATAGGAAAATGAGGGGCTCGTCGTAATCCGACAGAAATAAGGGTTAGCAGTCAAGAAAAACTCGGAAAGCAAAGGGGAGGATGGGGTAGGTCATTTAAACAGATAACGAATTTGGAAAGAAAGTGAAGAAAAAATGCCACCAGCTGGGATCCGAACCCACGACCTCCAGCATACCCGTCTTGTGCGATAACCTCTACGCTATCGACGGGGCGATTTTCCCCTCCACTTTCAGGGGTATTTATGTCAATGTGATTTTTTTGTGTGCCAGGGGGTGGTACCCAACGCCACTTCGACTTCTCGGGGTGAAGGGGACCTTCTTTTCTCTCTCTCTCTTTATATTTATATATATTGTTATGAATCGGCCAACGCCACGTGTTTAGCTGTTACGATCGGCCAATGCCACGTCTTTTCCCGCATCGGCCGCCGCGTGTTTCCCGCATCAGCTTCCACGTGCGAAGCCACGACGTTCGCCACACCCTTCAAGCACCTGCGCGTCGGTGAGTCACGCCCCGACATACCCGGCTCAGACGCTTCGCTATCGGCACGATCAACCTTTAGATAGTGCGACCCCGGCACCTTTCAAGAACACTCTCTCCCCTCTCTCGGACGCCACGAGGGGCGAAGCCATGACTCGCGAACAATGGAAAGGTGTGTGTGTTTGTGATGTTCGTGGCGTGTCACTCTTGTGGCGTTTTTTGGGTACAAAAGAAGCAGCACAAACGCTGATATTCATTCCTGCCTGAGCAGCGAATCCATGCGGTCGCTCTGCTCGAGTCCTGTATTGTAACCTCGCCCGTCAGGGCATTGTATGTTTTTTTGGCTTCGGCTCACCTCTCGCTATGAAGTAAACAGTTACGTTATCCTACTGCTTTACGTTACGTTATCCTACTCGTTCCGTGCGTATTCTGTTCCTACTGCGAACGGACTGCGGAAGGCCATCCACCCCTTCAAGGACGCACCTGTTGAAATCTTCTGAACTGGCTTTGGAAGCCACTCGTCTGACAAGAGACAGGAGTTGCGGCTTGTCTAGCTCGGAACGAGTGGTGGACGCACTTAGGAAGGCAGAGTTGAAGCTGGTGACGTCGGAGAAGGAGGAAGGCTTCGCTGTATTGCCATCGCGAGAGTACAACCGCAGAACCCGAGAAGCGATAGAAAGTGTTTTCCGGAAGGACGAGGAAAGGCGGCCAGAGAAGATAAAGAAGACAGCGATCAGCCTGTGTGAAGATGTGGGGCTGGAAAAATTGGCAAAATCGATCAAGGGTTCAAGTGAGCTTAGCCTCGACGCGTTCTTTGCGGCAAAAACTCATAAGGTTGGCTACCCTTTTAGAGTTATCGTATCAGAAAAGCGGTCCTGGCAACACGAAATGGGCAAATTTTTGCAGAAGGGCATGTCCTTGATCCCCATAGAAGACCCCTTCATGGTAACAAAGGCACAGGCGGTGTCCGAATTTTTCGAACAACACGACGGGAAGGACCTGAGTGCCTTTTCAGTGGATATTAAGGATCTCTATTATTCCATGCCACAAGCTCTATTGCTCGAGGTGGTTAGGGATGGTATTGATGAGACCGGAGAAATCGGGTTCCAGAACACCTGCGGCATCAGTGCAACGGCCTTCGTCAGCATGCTGGAATTTTACTTACGGTCCACGATCGTGAAGTTTGAGGATGAGGTGTACATCCAAAAGGATGGGGTATGCATAGGATCATACCTCGCCCTGGCACTCAGCAACCTACTGCTAGCACGTTTCGACAAGAGACTAGCGGAGGCCCTGGAAGTCTCGGGTGTTGTGAAAGTGTTCCGCTTCGTGGACGATCTTTTCGTAGTGTTCGAGCGAGCAGGCGACATGGAAGCACAGGTGGAGAGGATCTTCCAGCTGTTGAATTCAGCACTACAGGTGTTCACCCTAACGAAGGAGCTACCTGAGGAGGGTCGCATTCGATTTCTGGACCTCAGTCTCATTTTTTCGGCAGACCACGTGTGTTGGAGGTACGAGCCACGATCCCGGAAGGGCATCCTCCCATTTTCGTCAGCACACTCTAAAATAGTAAAGCGAGGGATCGCGATGACGGCACTAAGCAGCGCTTTGGTTCGTTCCTGCCACCACCAAGCTTCAGCAAGCTTTGAAGCCCAGGTGAGCCGGCTGACTGCTTCGGGTTTCCCAAACGAATTTCTGGGGGCCGTTGCCGAAAGGTTGGTGGCCGAACTAAGGGGAAAAAGGACAAAAAAGACACGTGACCAGGAGAAGAAGAAAATAGCTGTCATTCCTTATGTGCACGGGGTTTCCCATAGGCTAAAACAGGTGGGAAACCGAGCTGATGTCAGGGTAGTTTTTTCGGCGAGGACCAAGTTGAACGGTATGTGCCGCCGAGTGAATAGTGACGAGCCAAGTGCCCAACCGTGCCGTAAGAAGCATGACAAGCGCTATCGGGAGTGCGACACCGCGGTGGTGTATGACATTCCACTTTCCTGCGGTCGCTCGTAGATTGGACAGACAGGAAGATGCGTAAACGACCGATTAAGAGAACACGCGAATACAGTCAAAAATCGCACAGGAAGCAACCTTGCCACCCACTGCGCATCTTGCAAAGATTGTTGGCCTTTTCTCGAAAGATGCGACCTCATCAAGAAGCACAAGGACCAAATCACGCGGGAAATCGTTGAATCATTCCAAATCGCCGAGAGAGGGGATAAGTGCGTCAGCAAGCCATCGGTCACCTTAACTGCGAAAGAGATGCTGTATTTGAAAGGATGAAGCAGTACCCAGAGAGGTGTGATTAGTTCGGGCGCGGGGAAAAAAATGCTTACGCTGTTTGCATATCTTGTGGTTGTTTTTTGTATCTCTGTTTGTATAGCGTATATATTTGCGTTTGCAATAAACATGCTCAGTTGTTGTCAGCGCTCGTGTGTGTGTTCTCCCTCGTCCTTCGTTTTTTCGCCCTGTTTTGCTTCAGTTCATAATGAACCAACTGGCCCCACTTCAGACATTAATTCAGTTCATTGCAGGCGTGCGGGGCTCTGCTCTAACATGTTTCGTCCTCAATCCTTCCTTTTGTGTTAGTGTACTAATTATTGCAATGTGCCGCGCCAGGCTATACACGTTTGCTATTTATCAAGATTTCATTCCCCCTGAGGTAGTGGCTCTGACAGGACCACTTCCACCGTCCCGAAGACTGGGGCTGAGCGTCTGCCGGGCCTTAAGGTCGGAAGCATGGAGGCAGATCCAGCTGTGCAAGGACAGTCTACGCCTTTTGTGCTATCAGAAAGGACCACCCGGCCGAGGCTATCGGAGGCTCCAGGCTGAGCTCAAGACTGGCGCTCAGGTCTCAGACTACATTTGGGCGAAGATGATGGCTTCCCTGCCGAGGACACGACGACTCCAGACGTCAGGTCAGACCGTTCACCTCGTTGGAAACCCTGAAGTTCCTAGTGAAGCCCTGAAGGTCTTGAAGTTGGGACCCAAGTTTTGCACTCAACCCGAGCTAGACAAGCCGCAACTCCTGTCTCTTGTCAGACGAGTGGCTTCCAAAGCCAGTTCAGAGGACTTCAACAGGTGCGTCCTTGAAGGGGTGGATGGCCTTCCGCAGTCCGTTCGCAGTAGGAACAGAATACGCACGGAACGAGTGGTGGACGCACTTAGGAAGGCAGAGTTGAAGCTGGTGACGTCGGACAAGGAGGGAGGCTTCGCTGTATTGCCATCGCGAGAGTACAACCGCAGAACCCGAGAAGCGATAGAAAGTAATTTCCGGAAGGACGAGGAAAGGCGGCCAGAGAAGATAAAGAAGACAGCGATCAGCCTGTGTGAAGATAGGGGGCTGGAAAAATTGGCAAAATCGATCAAGGGTTCAAGTGAGCTTAGCCTGGATGCGTTCTTTGCGGCAAAAACTCATAAGGTTGGCTGCACTTTTAGGTTTATCGTATCAGAAAAGCGGTCCTGGCAACACGAAATGGGCAAGTGTTTGCAGAAAGGCTTGTCCTTGATCCCCATAGAAGACCCCTTCATGGTAACAAAGGCACAGGCGGTGTCCGAATTTTTCGAACAACACGACGGGAAGGACCTGAGTGCCTTTTCAGTGGATATTAAGGATCTCTAATATTCCATGCCACAAGCGCTATTGCTCGAGGTGGTTAGGGATGGTATTGATGAGACCGGAGCAATCGGGTTCCAGAACTCCTGCGGCATCAGTGCAACTGCCTTTGTCAACATGCTGGAATTTTACTTACGGTCCACGATCGTGAAGTTTGGGGATGAGGTGTACATCCAAAAGGATGGGGTGTGCATAGGATCATGCCTCGCCCCGGCACTCAGCAACCTACTGCTAGCACGTTTCGACAAGAGACTAGCGGAGGCCCTGGAAGTCTCGGGTGTTGTGAAAGTGTTCCGCTTCGTGGACGATTTTTTCGTAGTGTTCGAGCGAGCAGGCGACATGGAAGCACAGGTGGAGAGGATCTTCCAGCTGTTGAATTCAGCACTACAGGTGTTCACCCTAACGAAGGAGCTACCTGAGGAGGGTCGCATTCGATTTCTGGACCTCAGTCTTATTTTTTCGGCAGACCACTTGTGTTGGAGGTACGAGCCACGATCCCGGAAGGGCATCCTCCCATTTTCATCAGCACACTCTAAAATAGTAAAGCGAGGGATCGCGATGACGGCGCTAAGGAGCGCTTTGGTTCGTTCCTGCCACCACCAAGCTTCCGCAAGCTTTGAAGCCCAGGTGAGCCGGCTGACTGCTTCGAGTTTCCCAAACGAATTTCTGGGGGCCGTTGCCGAAAGGTTGGTGGCCGAACTAAGGGGAAAAAGGACAAAAAAGACAAGTGACCAGGAGAAGAAAATAGCTGTCATTCCTTATGTGCACGGGGTTTCCCATAGGCTAAAACAGGTGGGAAACCGAGCTGATGTCAGGGTAGTTTTTTCGGCGTGGACCAGGATGAACGGTATGTGCCGCCGAGTGAATAGTGACGCACCAAGGCCCAACCGTGCCGTAAGAAGCATGCCAAGCGCTATCGGGAGTGCGACACCGCGGTGGTGTATGACATTCCACTTTCCTGCGGTCGCTCGTACATTGGACAGACAGGAAGATGCGTAAACGACCGATTAAGAGAACACGCGAATACAGTCAAAAATCGCACAGGAAGCAACCTTGCCACACACTGCGCATCTTGCAAAGATTGTTGGCCTTTTCTCGAAAGATGCGACCTCATCAAGAAGCACAAGGACCAAATCACGCGGGAAATCGTTGAAGCATTCCAAATCGCCGAGAGAGGGTATAAGTGCGTCAGCAAGCCATCGGTCACCTTAACTGCGAAAGAGATGCTGTATTTGAAAGGATGAAGCAGTACACAGAGAGGTGTGATTAGTTCGGGCGCGGGAAAAAAAATGGTTACGCTGTTTGCATATCTTGTGTTTTTTTTGTATCTCTGTTTGTATAGCGTATATATTTGCGTTTGCAATAAACATGCTGAGTTGTTGTCAGCGCTCGAGTGTGTTCTCCCTCGTCCTTCGTTTTTTCGCGCTGTTTTGCTTCAGTTCATAAGTAAACATTATTATTGTTCTTGCTGTGTATCCGGCTCTTTACTTGTACTATTTCTGCGCGCTTTGTGAGTTTATCTTTCTCTAGATTTATATATATAGAGAGAGAGCAGTTGAACTTTTGAAGATGGTAGAGGACACAAGAAAGAAAACTTTGAACAAGGTAAAAGTACGATTGTTGCCAACGTTTCAGCAAAGAGACTTGCTTTCGTAGGGCAATCTCTCGCCTGGCTGGCACGCTTTTTATAGGGGTAGGTCCCCAGGTGAGAGGGGAGAAGGAAAGAAGGAAGTTAAATTGAGAAAGCAGATTGGTTTGGGAGAATGTAGCTGGAGAAATTCAGGGACAAGAAGGTTGTATAGTTTAAGCTGCGAAGTAGGTCACAGGGAACTCAGCCGGTGGTTGATATTCGGGAAATTTTTGGAGAGAAAGGATGAGAGGGTGTTTGCTGACCCGCCGCGGGGCCTATGGAAAGGTTCTCAGAACTGCCAGAACCAGAGCAGGCGGTGAGAGTGGGGTCCTTATCAGACACTATCTGCAAGCCTCAGGCCAAAAGAAAAGATAGAGAAGGAGGAAATAAGTAGGTCAAGGAAAAAAGAAAGAAAAAAAAAACAGGGAGGGAAACCACACAAACCCACACACAAAAGAAAAAGCAATGACCTGGCAAGTGAAATGGCACGTGTCACCCACGGCAACATCCCTGGAACAGACCTGTCCTGAAACTCAAAAACGAAAAGTAACTGTTAGAATGACGTACAGGGCAAAGGACCACGCGGAGTAAAAAAAGGGAGAAAATAAATAAATAAAATGGAATTCGAAAACAAAAGTTGAATGGATGCGGGCGAGTATTAAGCTAGACGCTAAGGAATAAAAAAAACCAAATTAGGTGACCTGGTAAGGACCAGATAGAGCGGTAATAGTCCTTGGATAAGGTATATGCAAAACATTGCCTATTTCTGTATTCCCGGTGAATATCGCAAAGATCACAAGTTGCCTCTAGACGCATTAATTCCTTTAGGTTCCATGGAGTCGAATTAGTGAAATAAATAGTATTCTCGGTATTCCCTGTCACTATGGCACCTGAAGTTTGACTCAAGTATTAACCACTTAAGGTCATCAAAATTGTGGCTTGGTTGGTTGAAATGCTGAACTACAGCTATGGCGGATATGCTAAGAGTATCGGCCCGGTGACCATTAAGACGTAGGCTCATAGGTTGACTCGTTTCGCCTATATACTGTTTGTGGCACATCGAGCATTCTAACATATACACAACGTTGGATGAAGTGCACGTAAAACTTTAAATATTCTTGTTGACGTAATTACTGGTTGTTCTTTGTACAATGCAGTCGGTCTGCTGTTGCCTGCAAGTCTTGCATCTGAGGCGGGACCAGCTGGCTATGACTGATTGCTTTGAAGGCCCGGTTTTAGCATGCACTAAAATATCTTTTAGATTACTTTTTCTCCGGTAGGTAACCCTTGGGGCTTCCGGAAAATTTTTTTATGTCGGTCGTTACTGGCTAAAATGGGGTAGTATTTGCGCACTATATTGTTTATATTTCGGAGGGCGTTTGAAAATTCAGTAATTAAGGCAGAGCAGGCGGCCTAGGGCTTTCGTTTCCTCGCTGTTTGTTGAGAACGTCGTCCCTTTTGAGATTATATGCACGTTCGTACGCCTGATAAAGCGATCTTTTGGGGTGGTTCCTGTTAATAAGGGTGGACTTCAGTTCATCTAGGTGCTCTAAGTAGTCACTGTCATCACTGCATACTCTTCCAAGTCCGGTGGCTTGCCCTACAAAGATCCCTTGCTTGCAGTGTCTCAGGTAATGGCTTTTATAGTCTAGGTACTGCTGCCTGTCAGTTGGTTTTCTTCAAAGCCTTGTTTTAAGTTTACCGTTGTCCAAAATTACGGTAGTATCTAGGAAGTTCACTTCTATTTAGAATACTGGCAAGAGAATTTATTAGTCGAATGCCAAAAAATGAGATGAGATATAAACGTTTCTAGAGTTGCGCGACCGTGTTCCCAAATCATGAAGATGTCGTCTATGTAGCAGAGGTAAACCTGAGGTTTATGCGGAAACGAGCTTAATAGAGTGGTTACAAGTTGCCCCATGAAAATGTTGGCATAGCTCGGCGCGAATGGAGTACCCGTGCTGGTTCGAAAAGCTGGTAAAAAGTAAGAAGAGTCGAATTAAAATAGTTAAGAGTTAAAACTAGTTTTAACAAAGTTTTGTACACTTCTGGAGCATGTTGGTGTGGGTTCTCTGATACAGCTTTTGAAATAGCTTCAACTCCTTCCACAAAAAGGATGTTTGTATACAATGCGGCAACGTCAAGAGTAACGAGGAGGGTTCCACTGGGTAGGCGCCCACCCTTATTTATCTCTTCTATTATGCGGAGTAAGTGGGGGGTGTCCTGAACGGATGAAGGAAGAAGAGTCGGAATGTCAGATAGGTAATGATTCAGAAACAGAGATAATGCTTCTGTTGGAGTATTGTTAATCGAAACTATGGGTCTGCCAGGAACGTCGGAAGTGAACAATAATTCTGACGAAAGCAAGTCTGTGTGCTGAAACGTTGGCAACAATGGTGCTTTTACATTGTTCAAAGTTTTCTTTTCTTATATATATATAAATATATATATATATATAAATATATATATATATAAGTTAAACGGTTAGGCTAGTGAAGGTTAAATAGTAAAAAGGGGCGCAATAAAAAACATAACAAGTTTACTTAGAAAACATAACTTTACATCGACGTTTCGGACGGGGTCCGTTCTTTATCAAGAGTCCTTGATAAAGGACGGTCCCCGTCCGAAACGTCAATGTAAAGTTATGTTGTCTAAGTAAAATTGTTATGTTTTTTTGCCCCCCATATATATATATATGTATATAAATATCTGTATATATATATATATATATATATATATATATATATATATATATATATATATATATATATATATATATATAGATATATAGATAGATATATATATATATATATAGATATAGATATATAGATATATATATATTTATCTATATTTATATATATATAAAAGTGTATATATAATATATAAATATATATTGTAACGGTAAACCAATTCTGCAACATTGCTTGCAAAGTGGATTGGATCAGCTGTAGAGGATAAAGAGGATGCGGGAGCTGGGCAGGAGAAGAGTAACTAGAAGCTGGACCGCTGCTTGCGTCGTGCTCAACGGTGCCTAATCATCGACGCCTTAATGCTGCTACTAAGAAAGATGTCTTCCCGTTGCCCCAAATCGACGACGCCATTGATTGTCTTCTCTCGGCTTCCTATTTTTCCTCCGTTGACTTGAGATCAGGATATTGGCTAATTCCAATGGTCCCTAGTGATAACGAAAAAACTGCTTTCGTAACGACTTTCGGTTTGTTGAATTCAACGTAATGCCCTTTGGCCTTTGAAATGCTCCGGCCACGTTCGAGCGTTTAATGGACAGCGTTTTGCATGCCCTCAAGTGGGAAATCTGCGTGTGCTACCTCGACGATGTCGTAGTTTTTGGCCGAACGTTCCGTGAGCACAACAATCGGTTGGTTACTGTCTTGGACTGCTTGGGAGGCTGGTTTAGTCCTAAATTCGAAGAAGTGCCGATTCGGAGATCGCCAAACGCTTGTGCTGGGCCTCTTGGTCAATAAGGACGAAGTCAGACCAAACAGCCGCATTCTGTCAAAGAGCTACGAAGCTTTCTTAGCCTCTGCTCCTATTTTCTCCGGTTCATACATCAATTTTCATGCACAGCCTGTCCCTTGACATCATTACTGCAGAAAAATGTTCCATCCACGTGAACTTTTTAATGTGAAACCGCGTTTCGCCAGCTCAAGCTCCTTTTGACATCAGGGCCCATACTTCAACAATTTTACCCCTGGGCTCTAACAGAAAGAGAGAGAGAGAGAGAGAGAGAGAGAATTTTGTTTGACCTTTAGGCTAAGGCCTCCTCATTCCAGGGGGCCACTGGAATTCCTCGTTAGTTGGTCTTCCTGGGGTCTAGCCGGGAAGGCGGGGTGCCTATGGACTTTTGGACAAAGCTTGCCAACGATAGCTGCTGCTCTAGCGTGGCCGGTTAAGTCAGCCACTCCCTGCGGTTACTGCTTCTGTCTACCGTGGGGCATAGCCATAACATGTGCACTTGATTGATCAGTACGTGGCATTCATCACACTGTGGCGGGGAAGTGTTCATACAGCCTTTGTACATGTTTACTTTGTCGGGTGTGAGTGGCGTTTGCGTTTGCGTCAGCCTTATTGTGGTTTGCTGTTGCCTGGACAATTTTTTGTGCGGCTGAGTGAATTTGCGTTTGCTGTCTGCGTATTCTTTAATCTCCAGTTTTGCGGTGTCACAGGCTTTTGGGTTTGACCACAGTTTGCAAGTGCCCGGAGAAGCGCTTCGCGGGCGAGCGGGTTTGCTCTTTCGTTTCCTGCCAAGCCTGTGTGTCCCGGTACCCAGTGTACCCTTATTGTGCCTTTAAGGTGCTTAAGCTCTTCCGAAGCCGGTTTGGGAATGAAGCATTGTGTAAAAGGGTGCAGACTTTCTTGCAGTCAGTGTATATGTTGGTAAGAGTGTGCTGTGTCGCAGTGCAGGCCGCTGCCCAAGCTATTGCCTCGGCTTCTTCAACTGAATAGCCATAGCCTTGGTTTGTCCCTTCCTGGCCTGAAGTGCTCGTGAATGCAATGCCATAGCTATATCCTTGCACTGCCGCGTCGGTGTAAACATGGATCTGATGGGCGTCTTTGGTGGCTTTCTTTGCGTAAATTTTGACCCGGATGAGTCGTATTGCTGGGTTGCGTTCCTTGTCCATATTTCTCGGGATGGGTGCTGTCTGAATGAGGTTCGACAGTTCTGCTGGCAGTATAGCCAGTTCTCCGGTAGGGGTTCGCAAGGGGTTGTAGCCCACAGCGCGGAGAATGTCCTGGACTTGCGGGGATTGTCGCAGTCGATCCAGTTGGTTATGTCTGTGGACTGCCAATACTTCTTGGAGTCTAATGGTGGTGCCTGTGTCGAGTAGAAGCTTGGTACTGGCGCCCAAAGGTACGCCGAGGGCGATTTTCGTGGCCTTCCGCAAAACCGTCTTAAGTTTCTTCTATTCAGTCCTATTGAGATTGACGTACGGTATTTGATATCTTATTTTGGACGTGATGAGAGCATCTCTGAGACGAAGAAGGTCGTCTTCTATGAGTCCTCTGTTTTTGTTAGAGATTCTTCGCAACATGTGCAGAATCTGTTCTCCCTGTCTGATAATGTTATTCACCGCAATGTGTCCTCCTACCTCACCCTGTAGTGGCAGTCCTAGTACCTTGATGTGCTTTCCCGGGACGACGGTGTGCCCGTTCAATAGCAAGCGAAGTTCTGGAGGTTTCCATCGATGACTATGGACTGCCAGAAGCTCTGTTTTTTCCACGGAGCAGTTTAGTCCTATCCTTACGGCGGCAGCTTCTGTGGCGTCGAGAGCTTGTTGTAGCAGGTCTTGTATGTGTCCAGGACTACCTGTGTTGACCCATACGGTAACGTCGTCCGCGTACAGGGTGTGACGGATGTCTGGTAGATTCTAAGGCCCTGTGAACCTTCAGCATAGCCAGGGTAAATGAAGTCGCAGATAGCTCTTACAGAGGTTCATACCGACACCAGCGGTGTATGAATAGGGTCTATGCTAATTCAACGCCGTGGACCTAATGAACGAGTTATGGCCTACTCCAGTCGGGCACTGAGTAAGTCAGAACGGAACTACACAGTTACAGAATAGGAGTGTCTCGCTGTCGTCTTCGCCACGCAGAGATTCCGCTCCTACCTATATCGACACCCGTTTACAATCGTAACAGATCACCATTCGCTATGCTGGCTCGTCAAACTTCGGTATTCTTGCGGCCGCCTTGTACGCTGGGCCCTGCGTCTGCAAGAGTATACCATCACCGTGTCGTACAAGAGCGGCCGTAAGCATGCGGACGCGGACTGCCTTTCTCGCCTGCCACTGTAAACCACGAGCTGTAATGACGACATTTTCGACGACTGCATTGCTTCTTTATCACAACCATTGCCCGATCTTTTGAATTTCAAGATAGAACCGCGCCGGGACAAGAGTCTGCAGCGGTTCTTCAATTGCGCCCGTGCCGACAGGCGTGATACCCGCTTTTGCGTTCGCGACGGGCTACTATACAAAAAGAACTACTCTGCATTTGGTTCCAACCTTTTGCTTGTGGTACCGCAAAGCCTGCGCAACAGCCTTCTAAATTTCGTGCACGCCAATCTTATGTCTGGACATATGGGATTCACCCGTGCAGTTCACCGCGCCAAACAACAATTTACTGGCCAAATATGCACAAAACCACAGAAAAGCATGTTGGCACTTGTATGCAATGCCAGCGGCCCAAGCTACCCACTGCCGCTCCGACAGGAAGGCTTCACCCTCTGAGTCCACCCACTGCCCCTTTCCAAAAGGTCAGCATCGATTTACTCGGCCCATTTCCGCGCTCATCGAAGGGTAATCGTCGGATTATCGGGTGTGTCGACAACCTTTCAGTTACTCTGAGACCACCGCGCTACCATCTGCTACTGTTGCGGAAGTGTTTTTGTTCCTGCTCCGCAAAATACTTCTTCGTCATGGACATCCCCGCGTCATCATAAGTGACCGTGGCCGTCAGTTTACAGTGGATGTCGTTGAAGAGCTGCTTCGCGTCTTTCAAGTGGAGTTCCGGAGCTCTCCCTAATACCATCCTCAAACGAATGGCTTTACCGAGCGAACGAAGCGAACACTGTCCAATATGCTAGCAATGTGTTTAGTCTCCGACCAAAAAAACTGGGACGACAGCTTGACTTTTCTTACGTATGCCTACAACACCGCCAAACTTGAAACCACCGGATACAGACATTTCTTCCTTCTCTATGCACGCCAACCTCACTGCTGCCTGGACAGCATCTTCCCTTTTGCTCAACACGACGAGCTTTCAGTGGCTTAGACGCTTTCCCTTGCCGAAAAGGCCCGTAGGCTTGCGCACCTACGGACGTTAGCCTCCCAAGACCGCTGTAAACAGCGATATGACCATCGTCACGGGGACCTTTCTTACACACCAGGTGATCTAATCTTGCTGTGGACCACGCAGCGCTGACGCGGCCTCTGCGAGAAACTTCCCGCCATAACACTGGTCTCTTTGTTGTTGTGAAACGTGTTGGCACAGTTAATTACATGCTCTCAGGCCTAACCACCACTGGTCGACCGTTGAAGATGACCCAAGTTGTACATGTGGCGCGTCTTAAACGCTACAACTCCCGTATTGCACAGTGACTCGCCAGGAGGGCTTTGTCTGCGACCGGTTAAGTGTAACGGTAAACAAATTCTGCAACATTGGCTTGGCCATGTGGATTGGATCAGCTGAAGAAGAGAAAGAGGATGCGGGAGCTGGGCTCTCTGGAGAAGAGGAAGAAGCCAGACCGCTGCTCGCGTTATGCTCAACGGCGCTAGAGTTTTCCCTGCGTTCGGAGCCTGCGCTCTTGCCTTAATAAATCCCTCCCGGAGGTAACAATATACATATATATATATTAATATAATAGTGAAAGAAGTCGACTGACCCGTTTCCGTTTTTTGGTGCCAACAGTTTGGGAGTTAGAACTCCTTCTTCAGGGCTGTATTTGATTTTTCTCACATTGCGCCTTTATAAAAACTTTGTTTGTTGGCAATGGTCGAATCGAAACAGTCTCCTCATTTAAATATCTGGGTATATTTTTTACTTCCGATCTGAGCTGGAGCACTCACATTGATTACATCACTAACAAGGCCCTTAAAAAACTTGGATTTCTTAAACGCCACCTTTTTCAAGCGAACAGCAATACCAAACTGCATGCGTACATTTCATTAATAAGATCCACATTAGAATATGCTTCTGTTATCTGGCATCCACACCAAGCGTCTTTTATTAACTCCCTTGAAGCTGTGCAGAACAAAGCTGCAAGATTTATCCTGCGTTCCGCCGCTCTAACGCCCGTCCCCGCGTGCTGTACCGCGCAAATTTCGGCGGCACGAGCGGCCCTCTACGCCGCCGTAAAGAAACCTCCACAACTCCGGCTATTTAAATCGCACACCAACACTTTTTGTTTTATTCTGTTCAAGAAATAGTTCGAAAAGCACTGCAGTCAGAAAACCTTGCGTGTGTGGAAGATCTTAAAGCAGACGGGCATGTGAAGTGCCACCCCACATTTCTCACACTCCCACCTGCTCACGCTCTTTTTGCCCTGGGCTTTGCAGACGTGACATTGCCTTGATGGGTTTGACTTGATGGCATTCGGGAGTATTTTCCGAGGGAAGTGAGCCCCCTCACAGGCCTCTAGTCGCATTGGTGAGTCACCGACAGGAAATTTTCGCGTTCGGGGAGACGGAGGAGGACAAACTTTATTTATCCCATTCGTTGTGATTGCGGTCACTCTGGACCTGTGAGGAGTGTACTCAGCGAACTAAAATTTTCTCCCGTTTCTTTTGTTGCAAAGGTGTAGACAGTAATAAAAGCGCTAGTATTCCTTCCTAACGGAGGTCTCGTGGCGAACCCGCTGCCGTGGGGAGAGAAAAAAAAATACCCGAATATGAATATTCCGTAATTTATTCCGATACGCCTATTAGATGTTCTGCTTACCCCTCCCCCCATCCCATCCCTGCCCAAAGGAATTTCTTGGGATAGCCTTCTCGTGAAGAGCTGTTTTTTTTTCGGGGTGTGTTGACATGTATGCAACTAGCGTACTGTGCTACAACTGGAAGCCAAAAAGTTTCTCGGCGAAGCGGGTACGAGAGAAAATTTTAGTTCGCTGAGTACACTCCTCACAGGTCCAGAGTGACCGCAATCACAACGAATGGGATAAATAAAGTTTGTCCTCCTCCCCCTCCCCGAATGCGAAGGAGCGGCGAACGCGCACTTTCATACGGCCTGCGCACCCAACAAGGAAACGATACAGCAGATTCTTGACAGAGTGAGGGCACTTCGAACCAACCCTCTACCCTCCCAACTCGGAGAGAACTTCTGTGTCGTCCCCAGAGTCGCTTTCTTCTTCACTTTGAAACACCAGCTCGAGAATGTCGTCGCACGTAAGGCTTTTTTTCTTTCGCGACGCCATGCTTCAAGCGGCGAGCAACTCGAAAGAGAAACGGGAGCCAAAATACCCGCCAAATTTTTTTTCGACAACCAAGGTCGACTTTACTGGACAGCTATGTCCATCTGGCGTGAATAGGACAAAACAACCAGACAGAGTGCAGAGGGTAGCGCCTTCTACCGCGGTGTTTTAAAAGCAATGGTTTTTCTGGGGGCCGGCGAACCGCCGGCTTATCCCAGTTTGGCCTTCACGAACGCGGCCGGCGGATCGCCGGCTTTGGAAGCGAATGGGTTAATCTTCTGATGCAAGCGTATCTGCTTTGAAACGTTCTCTAGATCTGCCTAATCTCGATATCCGAAGGAAATTTTCGCGCTTGTCGTTTTTTCACTCCCTTTACTACTCTGAGTCATCTTTCAGGTCATCTAATATTTTGCCGGCTCATCACATTTCCCCCCGAACTGATCATGCGCACAAAGTACAGCCGATTTTCGCTAGAACCAAAAAATACCAGAACTCTCCCCTTGCTTTATCAATACAGGAACGGAATTTGCTCCCGGCAAGTCTTGTTCATCTGACAGAATCATCTTCCTTTCAAACCGCGTTGCATTTATTTATCACCCAATATAGTGACCAGTAAGCCTTACTCACTGTTTTGTTGAAAAAGTGTTTTAAAATGTGCGTTTGTTTGCAGTTGAAGTTGTCTATATAGTGTAATCCTGTAACGTGCACAGTTTGGAAATGTTTGATTTTATTGTATGTATGCTTTTCTATTTGACTATGGTCGATTTTGATCTTACGGGTTGCTCTTGCTAGCACCTCATACATAACCCTGTTGCAGTACTAACTTATTTGCGTTCATACATGCCCTGTTAAAAAAAAAGGACAAGAGGAAGAACGATTAATGATGGATGTACTCTGTATATCACGTCTCGTTCAACGGTGATAGAGTGTTGTGTTTGTTTTTAGCCCCTTCCTCCCCTATGTAATGGCCATCACGGGCCCTTAGGGTACTAAAATAAATAAATAAAAAAAAAAAAAAACTTCTGTAAGGGAGGGACACTTCCCTCATCCCTGCAGAAGAGGTCGCGGGTGAGGGTTGTTTCAAACAGTTTGGGCAAGGGAGGCATTCCGATTGGCTAGAAAGGTGGAAGGTGAGGGAAGGGGAAAGAGCACGGACGAAAAGGCAGCACGAAAACACGTAACAAGAGGCACAGAAGCAAATACAAGATCAAAAACAAGAGTGAGTCCTGTGCGCTCCGCAAATGGTGTAACAGTAGTCAGCGGGAATGGAAAAGTGTAAAACAAATGGGGGCAATGAAGGGAGACGGACATATAACGGCGGCACACGCATAGATCTTCGATTCGGTCAAACTGCAAGGCCGCATGCATGCAGGGCCCGCCCACTCGACACATGGTGCCGCGCCATACTAGGAATTTCCTGTCACATTTTCGCTTTTGTTTTACTGCTGGTTAAACCTACAGCAGCTCTCGTCTTGGCGCCGCTTCGACGAAACGGAGTGCTGCAGCAAAGCTTTGTTACGCAGCCAGCGATCCGTGGAACAAGTAACACTGGGATTTCGTTTCGTTTGCAGCGCATTATTGGGCCGTTTGTCTAAGAGTGGGGCGGCGTTCATAATTCAGGCCGCTGTGCGTCGGCGGGCCAGCTGGGCGCCCTCACAGCTGTTCAAGGTCAGTGATGAGACGGTGGCGGTTGCCGAACGTGCGGGGAAGAGGGGGGGGGGGGCGTTCTACCCGTTTGTTTTGCTTGACTTGGTCAATAAAGTGGGGTTTCCTTTTTTCCTTCTTGCTTTCTTTTTAAGTTGTATGCACGGTCCCAGTTCCGCGCTCACCCCCTCCATTGCCCGCAAGGTCCCGATATTTTCATCTAAGGCGCAGCTTTTTGTCGAACGAATGAGAGGCGGCCCGGGTCCTTATTGATGCCATGGGTGAATGCCTTGAATTTATGTATAAAATAGGAATCCCTCTGCTCGCATTCGAGGGAAGAGCGGAAGCCGGACTGCAAAAGAGTGATTCTGACCTTCTTTTCAACCCCGGGGCGTGACGTTCGCGTCACGCCCCGGGGGTTGAAAAGAAGGTCCCCTTCTCCCCGTGTAGTCTGAGTGGCGCTGGCTACCACCCTCAAGCGTCAGATACAGTTGTAGTAAATATAAATACCCCAGAAAGTGAAGGAGAACACAGTCGCCCAGATAGCCGAGTTGGTAAGGCATTCGAGATCTAATCGAAAGGCGCGGGTTCGGTCCCCACTCTGGGCGCGTGTTTTTCTTTCTTTCTTACGTAATTAATAAAAAAAAGAATGTAACGCCACTAACGGTAAAAAAAGAGTCTAACCATTCCCCTATGCCTTCTTTGGAGTTGTAGACTGCCGGCATTTCTTTCTGTATTTCCTAACGAGCCCCTCATTTCCAAACCATATTATCGTGCGAAAGCCTAGCGAGGGCCTCGGTTCTGGCAGCCTTGATGCCAAGGTAGTATGAGAGGGTTTCCTGCCAGTTACCCACTTATGATAGGCTGTAGACGTTCGCGTCAGGCCCCGGGGGTTGAAAAGAAGGTCCCCTTCTCCCCGTGTAGTCTGAGTGGCGCTGGCTACCACCCTCAAGCGTGAGATACAGTTGTAGTCAATATAAATACCCCAGAAAGTGAAGGAGAACACAGTCGCCCAGATAGCCGAATTGGTAAGGCATTCGAGATCTAATCGAAAGGCGTGGGTTCGGTCCCCACTCTGGGCGCGTGTTTTTCTTTCTTTCTTAAGTAATTAATAATAATAAAAAAATAATGTAACGCCACTAACGGTAAAAAAAGAGTCTAACCATTCCCCTATGCCTTCTTTGGCGTTGTACACTGCCGGCATTTCTTTCTGTATTTCCTAACGAGCCCCTCATTTCCAAACCATATTATCGTGCGAAAGCTCAGCGAAGGCCTCGGTTCTGGCAGCCTTGATGCCAAGGTAGCATGAGAGGGTTTCCTGCCAGTTACCCACTTATGACAGGCTGTAGACGTTCGCGTCACGCCCCGGGGGTTGAAAACAAGGTCCCCTTCTCCCCGTGTAGTCTGAGTGGCGCTGGCTACCACCCTCAAGCGTCAGATACAGTTGTAAATATAAATACCCCAGAAAGTGAAGGAGAACACAGTTGCCCAGATAGCCGAATTGGTAAGGCATTCGAGATTTAATCGAAAGGCGTGGGTTCGGTCCCCACTCTGGGCCCAGATGTGTCCTCGGTTGCATGCCCACCTGCAGCTCTAACCTCGCCTGCAGCAAAACAAACTGCTGTTCCCACTCCCAGAGAGACTCCTAATACCGGTCTTGCAAAATCTCCACATCGTGCATGCGTTAGAGAAGGTCGGTCAGAAAACTCCAATCACCAAGGTTTGGGCAAACTCAGCTCCTTAATTCTCTTTATGACGCAGACCATGCGTACATTCCTGGCCTCGTTTTCCTCACCAGAAACTGAAGCCCTCATCACCCTCATAGACTTTGCAGCTCGTTTCCTAACTCAGTGGCTGTAGGTGTTATGTCTCCAGCCAGTACTCCTACAATGCAACAAATTCGCAACGCAGCCACAATTTTTCAGTGGAATGCGGGTGGGCTGCAGTCTCGACTACCAGATTTCCGGAGATTTGTAAACAAGCACCGTTTCCCTGTGATCGCAATTTCGGAATCACGTCTATCTGAAGACGTACGCCTATCAGGATACACATTACTGCGTTCCAAAACTGGTGTGCCTTCAACAAGAGCACTTTTAGCTCTCAGAAATGACCTCACCATTGTACACCATGATTTGACGCCAAGTGCAGAAAACGAATACGTAGCAGCCACGGTGCAAATCGAAGGTCTGTCTTTCACCGTCATTGCCGCCTACATTCCACCTCGAAAGGCGTTAGATAGAGACCGTTTGGAGAGTATCCTTCGTGCTACGCCGCCTCCGCATATACTCACTGGCGATTTTAATGCGCATCATCCGTCATGGGGAAGCCGCAGAACAACAATTAAAGCGCAGCACTTGCTAGATATTGCTTATCAGCACAACATGACTGTACTTAATACCGGAGAACCAACTTTTTTCCGTAAAGGCGTTTCAAGCGCTCTTGACGTCACCCTCGTTTCCTCTACGCTGCTTTCCAGATTAAGCTGGTCTGTGGATATTGAATCCCACGGCAGCGACCACCTCCCTACTTACATAACACTGGACGGTGCTCCGGGCAGTTAGAGAAAACATGAGGTCCGATTCACAAACTGGGAGGTATTTACCACAGCAGTACAAGAGGGCCTGAGTTCAGTGTTATCCTACGACGACTTTGTAAGCACGATGGCTATTGCGCGCAAAACGAGCACGACGGCTTTTATATTACCCAAGTTATTTTCTGTCGCCGACGCAGAGTTTGAAAGGCTTCGTGCCATACGCCGGCGAGCAGAAAGAAGAGCACGTAAAACACTGGCACCTGAAGACATTCGAGAATCCAGACGAGTGCAGAAGCGCATTCAACGGCACGTGGGCAAATTGGCTAAACGTGAATGGACATCTTTCTGCTCAAAGTTGGACCCCAGGAAACCACTCACTAGAATATGGAGCCTCGTCAGAAGTATTCGCACACCACCGACATGTCTCCACCCATTTAACGCGGTTTCATTACGTACCAATTCCACATTCTTAGACGTCGCTGAGATGTTCTGTGCAAAAATTGCGGCCACATCAACGCCACCTCCGTCACTTCCATTTTCGGATAACGGACGCCTATCACATCACACGCCCCTTACGGATGCCCCGTTTACAATACCGGAACTCGTCAAGGCTTTATCTGCAGTTAACAAGTCCGCCTCCCCTGGTCCAGACGGCATAACTTATACTGCTCTGACCCATCTTGGAGAAGAGGGGAAGAGATTTCTCCTGGACATTTTCAACCAATCCTGGAGGACCGGTCGTCTGCAGCCCAGCTGGAAGACTGCTCGCATTGTGCCTATACTGAAGCCAGGAAAAGATCCCTCAGACATTCAATCGTATCGACCCATTGCGCTTTTGAGCTGCGTAGGTAAGCTGATGGAGAAAATGGTGCTGCTTCGGCTAGATTGGGATCTAAGTACTAGAAATATTTACCCGCCACAAATGTCCGGTTTCCGCAAAGGCAGGAGCAGTATCGACAATGTAATCGCCCTCTCTAATTGCGTCAAGCGCGAAAAAGCACTCCGTAACACCGTTATAGCGGTGTTTTTGGACATCAAGGCTGCGTATGACTCTGTCACGCATGACGCTATCCGCTTTCAAATGCACTCATTGGGTATTGGTGGTCGAATGTACGATTGGCTGTCCAATTACCTTACCGACAGAAGCATCTTCATGACCACCTCTGATGGCGACACATCGAAGCACACCGTAACTCGTGGTGTTCCACAAGGAGGAGTACTCAGCCCAGCGCTTTTTAATATTTCCCTCATCGGCATTGAAAAATGTTTGCCACCTCATATCGCGATTTCCTTATATGCCGATGATATTTGCATATGGTGCTCCGGCCGAAATAGGCGTGTGCTTCGTGCGAGGCTTCAGCGGGGAATAAATGCTATCTCAGAATTCCTCGCAGTGCGTGGACTCCAAATCTCGGAAACAAAATCAGCAGCCATCGCTTTTATGAAACGTGATGTCACACGGTACGAGCTCACGGCAATGGGGACACCAATACCTTATGTCACAAATCATAAATTTCTCGGCGTCACATTCGATAGATTGTTGACATGGACACCCCACATTCGTAGTTTGAAAGAAACGTTCTCGTCATTTTTCAACATCTTCAGAATGCTTTCCAGCAACAGGGGTGGCTGCACAGTTTACTCGCTTCTTCGTCTCTACGACGCTCTCTGCGAAGGGCTTTTACGCTACAGCCTTCCTGCGTTGTTTCCCCTCTCAGCTGGAAATCTCAAGGCTTTGGAAAGCATGCAGGCGCGCATACTCCGAGTGTGTATTGGCGTCCCAAAAACAACATCAACCCTGGGAACGTTCACTGAATGTAGACGATTGACGCCGGTAGCGCTGCGCAAACAGGAACTGCTTCGGGCATGTTTGCGTTTTGTCACAAGGCAATGTCACCATTCATTGGCTGAGACTTCTGCTTCAGATCTGCAAGACCTTTTACCGCAACATTACGAGTTCCCATCTCTGCCTTCGTACCCGCTGTGGTTGCTCCCACCCATAAGCATTCACACAGCTGTTCCAGGAGTGACGCGAAGAGCAAATGTTCCCGCTCCAGCTCTTAAGTTTTACACACTACAACTTCTAGACAGCAAATACATCGGCCATAAACATATATACACTGATGGCTCAGTGACAGAAGGATCTTCCACGATTGGTGTTTGGATACCTGCGTCGGGCACTACGATAACCAAAAAACTCAGTCACAGGACGTCATCAACAGTAACTGAGCTCGCCGCCATCCGTGCTGCTATTGAATATATCACCACGCAGTCACCCAGCCAATGGGCTATCTTTACGGATTCCCGCGCGGCCCTTCAATGCCTCCAATCTTTCCCTTCTGACCAGCTAGTCGGGGACATTCGGTTTCTACATCACCAAGCCGTGAATGCTTGCCATTTCGACGAACTACAGTGGATACCGGCACATTGCGGGGTATCGGGTAATTCAACAGCAGACGCTGCAGCTTCCCAAGCTCACAACTGCCAAGTGCCTACTGCGGCAATACCGTTCTCTAGGAAGGATGCGGCCGCACTTGCGTGTCGTGTTGCGCGGCAGGTACAGCTTTCAATATGGGTGGATCCTTCACGTCGTTATACCCCGCTTTATTCTGTCGACCCAGAATGTACTTTCAAGTTACCCTCTAATCTCACGAAACACGACGCAGCCGTATTACATCGTATACGCCTGAACGTCGCCTACACTCGCCTTTTTCGTTTCAAGCTTCAGCAGACCAGCTCACCCTTCTGTCCGGACTGTTACTGTACCGAAGATATTTACCATGTCGTATGCGTGTGTAAACGATATGACGAACCAAGACGCTCCTTGACAGTGACTTTGGGCAGGCTACCCACATCGTGCCTTACGTTGAATGATGTGCTTGGCCCCTGGTCATGCGCAAAGATGGCTTCACGTGCGACGAGGGCCTTCCTAAGCTTCCTTCGCAGTTCAGGCCTAGTTCACAGACTTTAACAGTGCCGAGCATTGACTCGACATGTGCTACAGAACCGTGACCGTCACCTTTGCGCTCTCAAGCTCTTAGTGGTGTCCCAGTGAACATTTCGGGGCTGTGATCACCGTGACTACTAGGTTGGCGGTCAAAGTGTTATGATTGCCCGTGGTCGCTCCGCAGTTTTCTGAACTGTGCTTAAATTCAAAGTGAACCTTCAGCCATTGCGTGTTTACCCCGTGATTTATTTTTAACCTGACCTAGTGATCTCATGACCCCGTGTTGTCGCTCCGCGGTTGCCTGAACTCTGCTAAATTTGAAAGCGAACATTTCCTCAGTGCGCTAGAACAATTCTCTAGTGTGTTTTAGCACTTCTTTTACTTTTACTTCGTACTACTGAACTCTGTATACAGACCACTTGTCGTTTTTTCTTTCTTTCTTTTTTTTTTTCATTTGTGTCATTATTCACCTGACGTAGCATGTTAGGCTATCTGCTGGACAGACCTCGTCAGTACCATTAAACTGCGTTCTCTCTCTCTCTCTCTCCACTCTGGGCGCGTGTTTTTCTTTCTTTCTTACGTAATAATAAAAAAAAGAATGTAACGCCACAAACGGTAAAAAAAAAGAGTCTAACCATTCCCCTATGCCTTCTTTGGCGTTGTAGACTGCCGGCATTTCTTTCAGTATTTCCTAACGAGCCCCTCATTTCCAAACTATATATATATATATATATATATATATTGTAACGAGGGTAATGAACATATGCAATAGCCGCAACATGCCATCAAGACATCGGGGTATGTGCCTCACCAGCATAGCCCATATAGGATTACGACCAATTCACACACGGGGATATGCGCCAAAGAGGTGTCAAGGAAGACGATGAACCACAGGACGTGCATGCGCCAGAAACTAGCTTGGTGAACGCAACGCTCAGACCGTCGTTATCCATCGGCTTCGCTCCTGCAATTAAACAACGTCAACCGGCTACCGGCGTGTCGGCTGTCTTCTTAACAAGTGGTGGAGGTCAGGAGTTTCGATCCCGCACTGGAGCTTCGTTCCCGGACGCTACCACCCCCAATGTCCAGAGAAACCACTCAGCCTGTGATCTGCCGCGGCTCCATCCGCAAGAGGGAACCGGCCAAGTTCAGCGGTGCAGACGACAGCGACGCAGAGGACTGGCTTGCTTCCTTCGAACGCGTGAGTGCGTATAATAAGTGGGACGACAATGCCAAGCTTAGCAACGTCGCCTTCTCTCTAACGAAAGTCGCGGAAACATGGTCCAACAGTGCTTACGTGCACGCGGACAGAAGGCTGGCGAGACGTTCACCAGCTATATCGAAGACGTCATTGATTTATGCAAACGCGTCGACCCCTTCATGACGGAAGCGGACAAGGTCCGGAACATTTTAAAAGGCGTTGACGACGATGCTTTCCAGATGCTCTTCGCTAGAGACCCCAAAACTGTTGCGGATGTCGTCCGCTTGTGTCAGAGTTTTGACGATCTACGCAAGCAGCGAGCGCTGACTCGACAAGCCTGTGCTCGCGGGGAGTCCGTGGCGAGCGTGGCGGCTACGTACGACGAGGATTCCGCTCTGTTTTCCCGCATCAAAGACTTTATACGAGAAGAGGTGGCCCGCCAAGTTTCCCTGCACCGTAGAGCCGCCTTCTCCACTAGCGCCTACACTCCGGAATATGATACGGGACCAGGTAGCTAACGCATTGCCACCAGCCGAACACACTGCACCAGTCGCTGCCCCTACGCCCCTCTCCCCTCTCACCTACGCCCCTCTCACCTACGCTGGAGCGACAGCCAGGCCGCCACCACCGCCTGCTCCATTCTTCCAGTCCCCAGTGCCGCAACCAGCCGTGTCGTTCCAGCCGGCGGTGCGCATTGCGCCGACTCACGTACCATCACGACCACTTCCAACCCCCATCACCAGTCCTTACGATGCGAATGCTTGGCGCACACCGGACAATCGGCCCATCTGTTTCGCGTGTCGGACACCCGGACATGTCGCCCGCTACTGTCGTCGTCGTGTGCTGCAGCCCGCCAACATTTTTCAAGCACCTTTTTACGCAAGCCCCCACATCCCGTCTTATGTTCCGCCGCAAACTCCGCAGAATTTGCCCACCGAGTCTTCTGAACAGCCGCCGTTCGCCAGCCGCCGCTCGTCCTCCCCACGTCGCCGCTCAGTTTCCCCATGCGTCGCCGCCCGACCAGTGACGGGGAGGAAAACTAACAGCCGCAGTTCCTGAGGCAAGAGCTGCGTCACCGTCGAACTGCACAAGTCCTCAATTTTAACCGAAAAATGTTATTGACGTGATTGTAGAAGGTGCCCCTACTGTTGCGCTAATCGATACAGGAGCCGCAGTTTCTGTTATCCATGCCCGTCTCTGCCGCTCTTTACGAAAAGTGATGACGCCACTTTGTGGACTTTCATTACGAGCCGCCAATTCGCAATCCATTAAGCCGCTTGCTGCCTGCACTGCACGGGTCGTCATCAAGAACATCTCTTATATCGTTGAGTTCATCATCCTGCCATCCTGCTCCCATGACGTAATCCTGGGTTGGGACTTTCTTTCCCGCCACGACGCTATTATTGACTGTGCTCGGGCTGAAGTTGAATTTTCCACTGACGTCTTAGAGGAATCCGGTGATGCCCCTACTACCAAGCTACTAATTGCTGAAGACACTGACGTTCCGCCAGGCTCCTCTGTCCTCGTTCCATTATGTTGCACCACTGTCCCAGATGCAACTGTTCTCTTTACGCCCTCAGCCATTTTCCTACGTCGGAAATGTGTTCCTTTGCCCTGTGCCATTTTAACAACTCGTGATGGCGCAAGCACTATGTTAGTCACGAATTCGTCGGCACTCCGTGTTCCCTTTTTAGCGGAGAAACACTTGGGTTTATCGAGATTGTGGATGCCCGGCTAGTCGTCGATGTACCTGACCATTTGCACCATGTTTAGATTGACGGACTGAGTGTTAGTTCTGGCGTACCAGAACAATTGCCATCTGCTGTATTCACCAGTGCATGGACGAAGACCTTGACGCAACCCAACGATCACGACTTGCTGCATTGCTTCAGAAGTTCTGTTCGTCGTTTGATCACGCGCAAAGCTCACTGGGTCGCACGTCCGTTGTCACGCACTCCATTGATACTGGTTCGCACGCCCCGCTTCGACAGCGCCCCTATCGAGTGTCACCGACTGAGCGCCAAATTATTGAAGACAACGTGACGGATATGCTCAAGCGAGGTGTTATTCGCCCTTCCAAGAGTCCCTGGGCTTCGCCTGTGGTGCTTGTTCGGAAGAAAGATGGCTCCATTAGGTTTTGCGTAGATTATCGCCGCTTGAACACCATTACACGCAAACACGTATACCCGCTCCCTCGCATCGATGATGCGCTTGATTGTTTGCAAGGAGCCGAATTTTTCTCATCCCTCGACTTACGATCCGGGTACTGGCAGGTCCCAATGGCGGAGGCTGATCGCGTAAAGACGGCATTCGTCACCCCTGATGGCCTCTACGAATTTAAAGTTATGCCGTTCGGGCTATGCAATGCCCCAGCCACGTTTGAAAGAAGGATGGACAGTCTTTTGCGCGGCCTCAAATGGAAGACGTGCCTTTGCTACTTGGATGATGTAGTCGTTTTCGCTCCAGATTTTGAGACGCACCTGGTTCGCCTAGAGCAAGTTTTGACGTGTCTCGCCGCGGCGGGACTGCAGCTCAATCTGAAGAAGTTTCACTTTGCCGCGCGCAAACTGACCATCCTGGGTCATGTCGTTTGCAAGGAGGGCGTTCGTCCGGACGAGACCAAGCTTCGTGCCGTCGCGGAGTTCCCAAAACCGACCACCCTAAAGGCACTTAGGAGCTTTATCGGGCTGTGTTCATATTTTCGGCGGTTTATTCGCAACTTTGCGTCCATCATTTCACCACTAACAAAGCTTCTCAGCAGCGACAACGGCATTCCGGCTTGGTCAGCATCCTGTGACGAGGCGTTTGCGACACTCCGTCGTCTGCTCACATCGCCGCCTATACTTCGACATTTTGACCCGTCTTCTCCAACGGAAGTCCACACAGATGCTAGTGGTATTGGCCTTGGTGCCGTGCTGGCGCAGCGGAAATCTGGCTTTCCGGAGCACGTCGTTGCATACGCGAGCCGGACGCTGACAAAGGCTGAGTCCAACTACTCAGTCACTGAAAAAGAGTGTTTGGCCATAATATGGGCATTGGGGAAGTTTCGCCCATACTTGTATGGCCGCCGATTTGACGTCGTCACCGACCACCACGCACTGTGCTGACTGGCCTCCCTCAGAGATCCTTGTGGACGCCTTGGTCGATGGGCTCTTCGGCTCCAAGAGTACGATATCAACGTCGTCTACCGTTCAGGCCGGAAGCACTCAGACGCGGATGCCCTTTTGCGCTCTCCGCTGCCGGCTGACGTGTCTCACCTCGCCACTACCGACTGCAGCTTGTCGTCTCTCAGTGCTACTAACATGTGCGCTGAGCAGCAAAAGGACCCATGGATAGCTTCCATGATCAGCTTCCTCTCCGGTGCGTCACCTGCCCGTGTATCAAGGGCCCTGCGACGGCAAGCTTCTCACTTTCAACTGCGCGACGAGCTGCTTTACCGCCGAAATTATTTCTCGGACGGTCGCAAGTGGCTGCTGGTTATTCCACGCCATTTGCGCGCAGATATATGCGCTTCATTTCATGACGACCCCACCTGCGCCCATGCTGGCGTCATCAAGACATACGAGCGACTCCGCCTCCGTTATTATTGGCGTGGAATGTACAACTTCGTACAGAAGTACGTTCGCTCGTGCCCGGAATGCCAACGCCGCAAGTCGCCACCTGCTCGCTCGCCCGCTCCACTGCAACCACTACCCTGCCCAGAAAAAGCCTTTGACCGCGTTGGGATCGAC
This sequence comes from Haemaphysalis longicornis, assembly GCF_048455015.1. Classification (NCBI taxonomy): domain Eukaryota; kingdom Metazoa; phylum Arthropoda; class Arachnida; order Ixodida; family Ixodidae; genus Haemaphysalis; species Haemaphysalis longicornis. The sequence goes on along the minus strand of NW_027526214.1, from coordinate 60,057,244 downwards.
CCATACGGACCACTGCCTTCTACAGCTTCCGGTAACAGGTGGATAATTGTTGCCGTTGACCACCTGACGAGGTATGCTGAAATTGCTGCACTGCCCGCGTCCACGGCTCGTGACGTCGCCACTTTCCTACTACGTCATTTTATACTTCGCCACGTGGCGCCTCGGGAGCTCCTGAGTGATCAAGGACGGGTATTCTTGTCGGAAGTCGTGAAAGCGCTACTCGCCGAATGTCACATAGTTCATCAGACAAGCTCATCATACCACCCACAGACGAATGGGCTCACGGAGCGATTTAACCGCACCCTGGGCGACATGCTTTCAATGTATTTGTCATCGGACCACTCCAATTGGGACCTCGTGCTCCCATTTATAACGTACGCCTACAACACGGCCACACAGGCGACGACGGGATTTTCCCCGTTTTTCTTGCTTTACGGACGTGAGCCGACATGCACCCCGGATACCATAATCCCTTACAACCGCGATGCCACAGAATACACACCGGTATCACAAATGGCGCAGCACGCCGAAGAATGTCGACAACTAGCCCGTTCCTTTACAACTGCTGACCAACAGCGCCAGAAGCATCGTCGTGACGACTCCACCGGTCGCTACAGTATAGATGACGGGTTTCTGTCCAGAGTCGACGAGAACAAAGACCTCGGACTGCTCTTCGACAGCGCCTTAACTTTCTCGCCTCATGTCACTCAACTGACTCGGCGGGCGCTCCGCTCGCTTGGTGCTGTACGCTGGTTTTCGCGAGAATTCCAGTCTCCTCATTCATTCCTAAAACGTTTTATGGCACTTTTTATTCCTCAACTCTAATATATCTCTGTCATTTGGAATGGAACCTGCATATCTAACTGCCCACGTGTAGAGCGCGTACCGACCAAATTTTAGAGCGCGTACCGACCAAGAACAGACCTTCTTTTCTTATACAAACTACTTCATGGTACAGTTTCATACCCGGAACTGCTTGCAGCAATCTGTTTCGTGCCCCTAAAAAGCAACAAGTCTTAACCACCCTTTCCACACAGCTGCGCATCTTGGCAGATGTTCTCTTGCTAGACTGCAAAGCCTATATAACCTTTACTCCTGGGAACTCGATTTTTTCGCGGTCCCCTTCTAGGGTTTTTGGCCGGGCTATTAGCCGTGGCGCACTAACTTCATTTCGACAGTACTCGTGTTCTTCATTTATTTTCCTCAAGTGTGTGTTGTTTTGACGTACTCATTTGTTCGTATATGTTGTTGGTGCTGCCGGCGTAATCGTTGTATGTACTATGATACACTTCTGTTGTGAACACTTCAATCATAATTTTAGGTTGCCCCGGCAGGGCACAGTAACTAATGTTTCTAAAACTTATCACTTTCTGTGAATAGTTACAACTATTTCCTGTAGTTTCTTTCCTATCGTTTTATGTTTTTTATGCTTCATCTACTGCTATGGTCATTGTACGATGTGTTTTTGCAATGCACCATAATTTACAGTCTCTGTTAGTCGTGTAATATAGTTTGGATAAAGCTTTTAACTTTATTCTGTGTAGTATTTCCAGTTTTTTATTGTTCTTCGCTCACCCACCTTATTTTCTGGCTCTTTGGGTGTCAGCGGCTGATGTATTTAAATACGGAATGTTTCTTTTTTTCCCTCTACGTGCGCCACCACGAAGGCTTCGGCTGTTCGTGGGCACTTTAATAAAGGTTGTTTATTATTATTATTCTAAGGAACTTTGACGTTCGCCTAAACTTAAGGACAGCGCCCACAAAAAGGCCAAGCGTTCTGGGCTTGACAAGTGGAAAGCGGAGTATAGTCGGTATCGCTCACTTTGTAAAAGCCTCTACCGGCGTGACCACCAGCTTTATATAAAATCGTTAGAGGCTGCTGCGTCTCAGAAACCGGCTGAATTCTGGAGGTATGTACGCGGCCGTTCTAAGGCGTTTAAAGAACACGTTAGCCTGCTTAATTCCGAATGATGAAGAGGTTGAGGATGTTGCCACCAATTTTGCTCAGTACTTTCATACTGTCTTTTAACTGCCAGATGGCAACGACTAACGTCTACCGTTTAATAACTCTAATTTTAACACACGTATGTTCGATGAAAAATTGTCAATGATAGCCTTCAACGGATGGAACCATCATTTTCCTGTGGTGCAGATGAAATTCCAGCAGCCCCTATGAAGGCTTACGGCAACATTTTTGTGCCTGTCTTATTCTTCCATTTAAAATAACTGCTTACTTTTCGGTAACTTTCCTCGTGCATGGAAGATCGCTCGAATTTTTCCAATATTTAGGTCTGGTGATAAGTTAGCCGTTTCTAACTATCGCCCGATCTCACTCCTTTGTGTCGCCTCAAAACTATTTGAGTCAGCTCTGCACAAAGTTCTTGCTGCCTGCGTCAAGAACGTTGTGATACCAAATCAGCACGGCTTTTTCTCGGGTCGATCGACGGTCACAAATTTTGCAAGCTTTATGACACAGGCGTCGGCTGCAGTTTGTGAAAAGGGCCAGTTGGACGTTATTTATTTTGACCTCAGTAAGGCGTTTGATGTGTTCAAGCATCAGTTATTAATTTAAAATCTTGCTAAGTCCGGTGTAAACGCAAGCCTTGTTGCCTCGTTGTCCAACTATCTCCTGGACCGGTCCTTTTATTTAGATGTAACTGCAAAAAGTCTAGTGTTTACCCTGCAACAAGTGGTGTACGTCATGGTTCCGTGCGGGGTCCAATATTGTTTTCTATCTTTATCAATGATGTGTGAACAGTGTTAGAAACTCTTCATTTTTTCTCTATGCTGATGATGTCAAACTATTTAGGCACATTAGCGGTGTTCAGGACTGCTGCGCCTTGCAGAGGGATGTGTCGGAATTATCGGTCTGGTGCAGGAAAAACTGCCTAATTTTAAACCCCTCTAAAACATAGGTTGTCACCTACAACCGGAAAACCCACCTTCTGCTGTTTTTCTACAGTATTGAGGAAGCTCCTCTGCAAAGGGTTGAGGAGATTAGTGACCTAGGGGTGCTTTTCGACAGTACCCTCTTTTTTCTCCTCATATTAGGCTCATCACCCAGCGAGCGCTCCGAAGTCTTGGAAATGTGTGTCGGATTACACAGAAATTCTCTTCTCTGGATCCATTTTAATGCTGTACAATGCAGTAGGTATACCAAAGTTAGAATATGCTTATGTTGCCTGGAACGGCATCTCAACTCTAGTAGTGAAATAATAGAACGTGTGCAGAAGAAGTTTTCATCCATATTTAGCATCGTCATCACAATCACAGTTTTCATCCTGATTCCGACACACCCATAGTCCCTTCCAACCCTTCCTTGAACTGCAGACGTATGCGTACAGACCTTACATTTCTTAACAAAGTTGGTCATGGTGACCTTTCTTGCGCAGACCTGCTTAACTGTTGAGAGTTTAGTGTACCCCAAAGGCCCACCTGGACGCATCGCGCGATCTTGACCGCTGCGCGCAACTCCAATCATTCTCTTGTGCGCAGAATACGGAATTGTTACAACCGCTTCTTTGAACGTCTTGACATCTTTCAGAAATCCTTTACAATTTATCGTACAGCACTGTTGAATACAGTACGTTAAACAACTATGATATGTCTGGCGTTCTTTTTTTCTGGAATTTGGTTTCTCTGTGGTTTTGTCTATCCAACTGATAGTTGCCTATTTTTGAAACTGTTTACTGTCATTTATTCGTCTTATCATTTGTCTCAACACTTTCGCCGTTGTTTGTGTTGTATTTGTCAAACTTTGTTGCTCGGCCTGTAGTGTGGCCTTTACGATAGGCAGAGAAACATAGGCATCTGATTTTTTTATTTTTACCTGTACCCAGGCTCCACCTGTGCTTTATTTCTGTCATTTTCACTACTTGAATTTGTGTGTATCTTGTCGCTTGTTTGTTTCTTGCTATATGTTTCTTGTATTTTGTTTTCATGTAACTATCCGTGCGCCAGCATTCACGCCTCTGTCTGTTCCTGGGCACGTAAAGAAATATGATTGATTGATTGATTGAATAATATCTTTATTACTATAATTATAATATTCAATCAATCAATCAATCATGTTTATTTACGTGCCCAGGAACAGCCAGGAACTGAGTGCTGGCGCACGGGTAGGTACATGAAAACAAAATACAAGAAACATATAGCAAGAAACAAACAAGCGACAAGACACGCACAAATTGAAGTAGAAAGATGACAGGAATAAAACACAAGTGGAGGCTGGGTGCAGGTAAGAAATAAAAAAAGAAGATGCCTATGTTGCTGTGCCTGTCGTAAAGGCCACACGAAAGGCAGAGCAACAAAGTTTGACAGTAATACAACAAAAACAACTGCAAGAGTGTAGAGACAAATGATAGGACGAACAAATGACAGTAAACAGTTTGAAAAATAGGCAACTATCAGTTGGATAGACACAACCGCAGAGAAACCAAATTCCAGGAAAAAAAACGACGGACATATCATAGGTGTTTAACATACTGTATTCAACACCGCTGTACGGTAAATTGTAAAGAATTTCTGAAAGATGTCAAGGCGTTCAAAGAAGCGGTTGTAACAATTCTGTATTCTGCGCACAGGAGAATGATTGGAGTTGCGCGCAGCGGTCAAGAACGGGCTATGCGACCTGGTGGGCCTTTGTGGTACACTAAACTCTAAACAGTTAAGCAGGTCTGCGCAAGAAAGGTCCCCATGAACAATTTTGTGAAGAAATGTAAGGTCTGCACGCATACGTCTGCAGTTCAAGGAGTCAGAATCAGGATGAAAACTGCGATTGTGATGACGGTGCTTAAATATAGATAAAAACTTCTTCACACGTTCTATTAATTCACTACTAGATTTGAAGATGCCGTTCCAGGCAACAGAAGCATATTCTAATTGTGGTATACATATAGCATTGTATTGCATCAGAAATGGATTCGAAGAAGAGAATTTCTTTGTAATCCGACACACATTTCCAAGTTTTCGGAGTGCTCGCCGGGTGATGAGCCTAATATGAGGAGAAAAAGAAACGGCACTGTCGAAAAGCACGCCTAGGTCCCTAATCTTCCCAACCCTTTGCAGAGGAGCTCCCTCAATACTGTAGGAAAACAGCAGACGGTGGGTTTTCCGGTTGTAGGTGACAACCTTTGTTTTAGTGGGGTTTAAAATTAGGTAGTTTTTCCTGCACCAGACCAATAATTCCGACACATCCATCTGCAAGGCACAGCAGTCCTGAACACCGCTAATGTGCCTAAATAGTTTGACATCATCAGCATACAGAAGAAAACAAGAGTTTGTTAACACTGTTGACACATCATTGGTAAATACAAAAAACAATAATGAACCCAGCACGGACCCCTGGGGTACACCACTTGTTGCAGGGTAAACACTAGACCTTTTGTAGTTAACATCTACATAAAAGGACCGTTCAATGAGATAGTTGGACAACAAGGCAACAAGGCTTGCGTCTAGTGATAATCAATCAATCAATCTCAATCAATCAGTCAATCAATCAATCAACCTTTATTATAGTGCCCAGGAACAGCCGAAGCCTTGGTGCTGGCGCACTGAGAGAAAAAAAGAAAAAATACCGCATTGAAATACATCAGCGGCTGACACTTAAAACCAGAAAAAAATGTGGGTGAATGAAAAACAATAAACTGGAATACCACAGAGAAAAAATTAAAAGTGGTATCCAAACTACATTATACGAAGTTATGGTACATTGCACAAACAGCGTACAATGACCATAGCAATCGGCTGAAGCATCCATTACACAAAAACGCATGAAACAAAGTACAGGAAATGTTTGTAGTTATTCACATAAACTGATAAGTTATAGAAACATTTGTTTCTATAACATTTGCTTCACCCGGGCCACCTAAACATATGTATGAAGAGTTGACTACAGAAGTGTAGCATAGCACATACAACGATTAAGCCCGCAGCACTAACAACATATATGAACAAATGAGAACAGACTTTGTGAAAACAACATACACATGCGGAAAATAACTGAAGAACACGAGAACTGTCGAAATGAAGTTAGTGCGCCACGGCTAACAGCCCGGACAAAAGCCCCCCAAGGGAACGGCAAAAAATATCAAGTTTCCCTGAGTGAAGGTTATATAGGCGTTGCAGTCTATCAAGAGGAGAACATCTGCTAAGTTGAGCAGCTGTGTGGAAAGGGTGGTTAAGCCTTGTTGCTTTTTTCGGAACAGGAAACCCGATTGCTGCAAGCAATTCTGGGCATTAAATTGTACCATGAAGCAGTTTATATAAGAAAACAAGATCTGAACGGGTTCGCGGGTAACGTAAAGGGACAGTTATCGGGAGAGGCTCAGAGGGTGAAACGATGCATAAATATGGACAAAACTTTGGTCTGTACACGCTCTACACGTTGACAATTAGAAGTGCAGGTTCCATTTCAAATGACAGAGGCATATTCAAGTTGACGAATACAAAGTGCCATAAAAAATTTTAGAAACGAATGAGGACACTGGAATGCTTTTGAAAACCAACATACAACACCAAGCGAGCGGAGCGCCCGCCGAGTCAGTTGAGTGACATGAGGCGAGAAAGTTAAGGCGCTGTCGAAGAGCAGTCCGAGGTCTTTGATCTCGTCGACTCTAGACAGAAAACCGTCATCAATACTGTAGCGAAAGAAAATGGGGTTCGTTTTCCGGGTATAAGATATGACCTTTGTTTTCGCTCTGTTAAGATTTAGTCTGTTATCTGAGCACCAGTTAGCAAAGGAGAATATATCTTGCTGCAGGGCATCACAGTCTTCTATGGACTTTACACGTCTGAAAATTTGGATGTCGTCAGCATAGAGAAGAAAAGAAGACTTTCTAATTGCGACTGACACATCATTCACAAAAATGGAGAACAAGAGAGGGCCAAACACGGATCCTTGGGGCACACCGCTTGTTGATCTATACATAGAGGACGTCTGCCCATTAACACTAACGAAACTGAACCAATTGCTTAGATAGCTACCCAGCAACGCCACGAGTGGTGTATCAATGCCGGACTGAAAAAGCTTATCCACTAACAACGCGTGGCAAACAACACGAAATGCTTTGCTCAGGCCATAGTAGACGACGTCCAACTGGTCTCGCTCAGAAAGTGCAGCGGAGGCCTGCTCCATGAAGCAGGCGAGATTAGTCGATGTCGACCTTCCTGACATAAAACCATGCTGTTTACTTGTAAGAAACTGCTGTACAGAACGTGACAATACCTTGTGCAGCGCTGTCTCAAAAAGCTTGGAGGCAGCACAAAGTAGAGAAACTGCTCTATAGTTTTTTCCACCAGATTTGGTGCCCGATTTGAAGATGGGGCGCACTCGAGAAATTTTCCACTTACAAGGACATGTGTTTGTGTTCAGACAGTGATTGAATACCGCAGTTAAAACAGGAACAAAAATTCTGCGGAATGTTTTTAAAATAGCGGGAGGTATTCCGTCAGGGTCACACGACAGCGACGGTTTCATGCGCCTTAGACCCTGGAGCACCAACCGCCGCGCCCTGGTGCCGCGCCATACTAGGAATTTCCTGTCCCATTTTCGCTTTTGTTTTACTGCTGGTTAAACCTACAGCAGCTCTCGTCTTGGCGCCGCTTCGACGAAACGGAGTGCTGCAGCAAAGCTTTGTTACGCGGCCAGCGATCCGTGGAACAAGTAACACTGGGATTTGGTTTCATTTGCAGCGCATTCTTGGGCCGTTTGTCTATGAGTGGGGCGGCGTTCATAATTCAGGCCGCTGTGCGTCGGCGGGCCAGCTGGGCGCGCTCACAGCTGTTCAAGGTCAGTGATGAGACGGTGGCGGTTGCCGAACGTGCGGGGAAGAGGGGGGGGGGGGGGCGTTGTACCCGTTTGTTTTGCTTGACTTGGTCCCTAAAGTGGGGTTTCCTTTATTCCTTCTTGCTTTCTTTTTAAGTTGTATGCACGGTCCCAGTTCCGCGCTCACCCCCTCCATTGCCCGCAAGGTCCCGATATTTTCATCTAAGGCGCAGCTTTTTGTGGAACGAATGAGAGGCGGCCCGGGTCCTCATTGATGCCATGGGTGAATGCCTGGAATTTATGTATAAAATAGGAATCCCTCTGCTCGCATTCGAGGGAAGAGCGGAAGCCGGACTGCAGAAGAGTGATTCTGACCTTCTTTTCAACCCCCGGGGCGTGACCCCTTCTCCCCGTGTAGTCAGAGTGGCGCTGGCTACCACCCTCAAGCGTCAGATACAGTTGGAGTAAATATAAATACCCCAGAAAGTGAAGGAGAACACACTGCCCAGATAGCCGAATTGGTAAGGCATTCGAGATCTAATCGAAAGGCGCGGGTTCTGTCCCCACTCTGGGCGCGTGTTTTTCTTTCTTTCTTACGTAATTAATATTAATAAAAAAATAATGTAACGCCACTAACGGTAAAAAAAAGAGTCTAACCATTCCCCTATACCTTCTTTGGCGTTGTAGACTGCCGGCATTTCTTTCTGTATTTCCTAACGAGCCCCTCATTTCCAAACCATATTATCGTGCGAAAGCTCAGCGAGGGCCTCGGTTCTGGCAGCCTTGATGCCAAGGTAGCATGAGAGGGTTTCCTGCCAGTTACCCACTTATGACAGGCTGTAGACGTTCGCGTCACGCCCCGGGGGTTGAAAAGAAGGTCTCCTTCTCCCCGTGTAGTCTGAGTGGCGCTGGCTACCACCCTCAAGCGTCAGATACAGTTGTAGTATATATAAATACCCCAGAAAGTGAAGGAGAACACAGTCGCCCAGATAGCCGAATTGGTAAGGCATTCGAGATCTAATCGAAAGGCGGGGGTTCGATCCCCACTCTGGGCGCGTGTTTTTCTTTCTTTCTTACGTATCAATAAAAAAAAAGAATGTAACGCCACAAACGGTAAAAAAAGAGTCTAACCATTCCCCTATGCCTTCTTTGGCATTGTAGCCGGCATTTCTTTCTGTATTTCCTAACGAGCCCCTCATTTCCAAACTATATATATATATATATATATATATATATATTGTAACGAGGGTAATGAACATATGCAATAGCCGCAACATGCCATCAAGACATCGGGGTATGTGCCTCACCAGCATAGCCCATATAGGATTACGACCAATTCACACACGGGGATATGCGCCAAAGAGGTGTCAAGGAAGACGATGAACCACAGGACGTGCATGCGCCAGAAACTAGCTTGGTGAACGCAACGCTCAGACCTGCGTTATCCATCGGCTTCGCTCCTGCAATTAAACAACGTCAACCGGCTACCGGCGTGTCGGCTGTCTTCTTAACAAGTGGTAGAGGTCAGGAGTTTCGATCCCGCCCTGGAGCTTCGTTCCCGGACGCTACCACCCCCAATGTCCAGAGAAACCACTCAGCCTGTGATCTGCCGCGGCTCCATGCGCAAGCGGGAACCGGCCAAGTTCAGCGGTGCAGACGACAGCGACGCAGAGGACTGGCTTGCTTCCTTCGAACGCGTGAGTGCGTATAATAAGTGGGACGACAATGCCAAGCTTAGCAACGTCGCCTTCTCTCTAACGAAAGTCGCGGAAACATCGTCCAACAGTGCTTACGTGCACGCGGACAGAAGGCTGGCGAGACGTTCACCAGCTATATCGAAGACGTCATTGATTTATGCAAACGCGTCGACCCCTCCATGACGGAAGCGGACAAGGTCCGGAACATTTTAAAAGGCGTTGACGACGACGCTTTCCAGATGCTCTTGGCTAGAGACCCCAAAACTGTTGCGGATTTCGTCCGCTTGTGTCAGAGTTTTGACGATCTACGCAAGCAGCGAGCTCTGACTCGACAAGCCTGTGCTCGCGGGGAGTCCGTGGCGAGCGTGGCGGCTACGTACGACGAGGATTCCGCTCTGTTTTCCCGCATCAAAGACTTTATACGAGAAGAGGTGGCCCGCCAAGTTTCCCTGCTCCCCTGCACCGTAGAGCCGCCTTCTCCACTAGCGCCTACACTCCGGAATATGATACGGGACCAGGTAGCTAACGCATTGCCACCAGCCGAACACACTGCACCAGTCGCTGCCCCTACGCCCTTCTCCCCCCTCACCTACGCCTCTCTCACCTACGCTGGAGCGACAGCCAGGCCGCCAGCACCGCCTGCTCCATTCTTCCAGTCCCCAGTGCCGCAACCAGCCGTGTCGTTCCAGCCGGCGGTGCGCATTGCGCCGACTCACGTACCATCACGACCACTTCCAACCCCCATCACCAGTCCTTACGATGGGAATGCGTGGCGCACACCGGACAATCGGCCCATCTGTTTCGCGTGTCGGACACCCGGACATGTCTCCCGCTACTGTCGTCGTCGTGTGCTGCAGCCCGCCAACATTTTTCAAGCACCTTTTTACGCAAGCCCCCACATCCCGTCTTATGTTCCGCCGCAAACTCCGCAGAATTTGCCCACCGAGTCTTCTGAACAGCCGCCGTTCGCCAGCCGCCGCTCGTCCTCCCCACGTCGCCGCTCAGTTTCCCCCATGCGTCGCCGCCCGACCAGTGACGGGGAGGAAAACTAACAGCCGCAGTTCCTGAGGCAAGAGCTGCGTCACCGTCGAACTGCACAAGTCCTCAATTTTCACCGAAAAATGTTATTGACGTGATTGTAGAAGGTGCCCCTACTGTTGCGCTAATCGATACAGGAGCCGCTGTTTCTGTTATCCATGCCCGTCTCTGCCGCTCTTTACGAAAAGTGATGACGCCACTTTCTGGACTTTCATTACGAGCCGCCAATTCGCAATCCATTAAGCCGCTTGCTGCCTGCACTGCACGGGTCGTCATCAAGAACATCTCTTATATCGTTGAGTTCATCGTCCTGCCATCCTGCTCCCATGACGTAATCCTGGGTTGGGACTTTCTTTCCCGCCACGACGCTATTATTGACTGTGCTCGGGCTGAAGTTGAATTTTCCACTGACGTCTTAGATGATTCCGGTGATGCCCCTACTACCAAGCTACTAATTGCTGAAGACACTGACGTTCCGCCAGGCTCCTCTGTCCTCGTTCCATTATGTTGCACCACTGTCCCAGATGCAACTGTTCTCTTTACGCCCTCAGCCATTTTCCTACGTCGGAAATGTCTTCCTTTGCCCTGTGCCATTTTAACAACTCGTGATGGCGCAAGCACTATGTTAGTCACGAATCCGTCGGCACTCCGTGTTCCCTTTTTAGCGGAGAAACACTTGGGTTTATCGAGATTGTGGATGCCCGGCTAGTCGTCCATGCACCTGACCATTTGCACCATGTTCAGATTGACGGACTGAGTGTTAGTTCCGGTGTACCAGAACAATTGCCATCTGCTGCTTTCCAATAGTGCATGGACGAAGACCTTGACGCAACCCAACGATCACGACTTGCTGCATTGCTTCGGAAGTTCTGTTCGTCGTTTGATCACGCGCAAAGCTCACTGGGTCGCACGTCCGTTGTCACGCACTCCATTGATACTGGTTCGCACGCCCCGCTTCGACAGCGCCCCTATCGAGTGTCACCGACTGAGCGCCAAACTATTGAAGACAACGTGACGGATATGCTCAAGCAAGGTGTTTTTCGCCCTTGCAAGAGTCCCTGGGCTTTGCCTGTGGTGCTTGTTCGGAAGAAAGATGGCTCCATTAGGTTTTGCGTAGATCGCCGCTTGAACACCATTACACGCAAAGACGTATACCCGCTCCCTCGCATCGATGATGCGCTTGATTGTTTGCAAGGAGCCGAATTTTTCTCATCCCTCGACTTACGATCCGGGTACTGGCAGGTCCCAATGGCGGAGGCTGATCGCGCAAAGACGGCATTCGTCACCCCTGATGGCCTCTACGAATTTAAAGTTATGCCGTTCGGGCTATGCAATGCCCCAGCCACGTTTGAAAGAATGATGGACAGTCTTTTGCGCGGCCTCAAATGGAAGACGTGCCTTTGCTACTTGGATGATGTAGTCGTTTTCGCTCCAGATTTTGAGACGCACCTGGTTCGCCTAGAGCAAGTTTTGACGTGTCTCGCCGCGGCGGGACTGCAGCTCAATCTGAAGAAGTGTCACTTTGCCGCGCGCAAACTGACCATCCTGGGTCATGTCGTTTGCAAGGAGGGCGTTCGTCCGGACGAGACCAAGCTTCGTGCCGTCGCGGAGTTCCCAAAACCGACCACCCTAAAGGCACTTAGGAGCTTTATCGGGCTGTGTTCATATTTTCGGCGGTTTATTCGCAACTTTGCGTCCATCATTTCACCACTAACAAAGCTTCTCAGCAGCGACAACGGCATTTCGGCTTGGTCAGCATCCTGTGACGAGGCGTTTGCGACACTCCGTCGTCTGCTCACATCGCCGCCTATACTTCGACATTTTGACCCGTCTTCTCCAACGGAAGTCCACACAGATGCTAGTGGTATTGGCCTTGGTGCCGTGCTGGCGCAGCGGAAATCTGGCTTTGCGGAGCACATCGTTGCATACGCGAGCCGGACGCTGACAAAGGCTGAGTCCAACTACTCAGTCACTGAAAAAGAGTGTTTGGCCATAATATGGGCATTGGGGAAGTTTCGCCCATACTTGTATGGCCGCCGATTTGACGTCGTCACCGACCACCACGCACTGTGCTGGCTGGCCTCCCTCAGAGATCCTTGTGGTCGCCTTGGTCGATGGGCTCTTCGGCTCCAAGAGTACGATATCAACGTCGTCTACCGTTCAGGCCGGAAGCACTCAGACGCGAATGCCCTCTCGCGCTCTCCGCTGCCGGCTGACGTGTCTCACCTCGCCACTACCGACTGCAGCTTGTCGTCTCTCAGTGCTACTAACATGTGCGCTGAGCAGCAAAACGACCCATGGATAGCTTCCATGATCAGCTTCCTCTCCGGTGCGTCACCTGCCCCTGTATCAAGGGCCCTGCGACGGCAAGCTTCTCACTTTCAACTGCGCGACGAGCTGCTTTACCGCCGAAATTATTTCTCAGACGGTCGCAAGTGGCTGCTGGTTATTCCACGCCATTTGCGCGCAGATATATGCGCTTCATTTCATGACGACCCGACCTGCGCCCATGCTGGCGTCATCAATACATACGAGCGACTCCGCCTCCGTTATTATTGGCGTGGAATGTACAACTTCGTACAGAAGTGCGTTCGCTCGTGCCCGGAATGCCAACGCCGCAAGTCGCCACCTGCTCGCTCGCCCGCTCCACTGCAACCACTACCCTGCCCGGAAAAACCCTTTGACCGCGTTGGGATCGACCTATACGGACCACTGCCTTCTACAGCTTCCGGTAACAGGTGGATAATTGTTGCCGTTGACCACCTGACGAGGTATGCTGAAACTGCTGCACTGCCCGCGTCCACGGCTCGTGACGTCGCCACTTTCCTACTACGTCATTTTATACTTCGCCACGTGGCGCCTCGGGAGCTCCTGAGTGATCAAGGACGGGTCTTCTTGTCGGAAGTCGTGAAAGCGCTACTCGCCGAATGTCGCATAGTTCATCGGACAAGCTCATCATACCACCCACAGACGAATGGGCTCACGGAGCGATTCAACCGCACCCTGGGCGACATGCTTTCAATGTATTTTTTCATCGGATCACTCCAATTGGGACCTCGTGCTCCCATTTATAACGTACGCCTACAACACGGCCACACAGGCGACGACGGGATTTTCCCCGTTTTTCTTGCTTTACGGACGTGAGCCGACATGCGCCCCGGATACCATAATCCCTTACAACCGCGATGCCACAGAATACACACCGGTATCACAAATGGCGCAGCACGCCGAAGAATGTCGACAACTAGCCCGTTCCTTTACAACTGCTGACCAACAGCGCCAGAAGCATCGTCGTGACGACTCCACCAGTCCTACGACGTTTGATCCTGGTTCGCATGTGTGGCTTTGGGTGCCCTGCCCAACACCCGGTCTCTCCCAAAAATTGGTGGCCAAATATCACGGTCCATACAAGGTCATTGCCCGCACTTCGCCAGTGAACTACCTTGTTGAGCCCGTTACTCCGTCCGCGGATCTTCGCCGCCGTGGCGTGAAACAGTCCACGTTGATAGGCTCAAGCCTTACTACGACCCGCTCGTGTCTACATCACCCTAAGTCGCCAGGTTGGCTCCTTCTGCACCGGGGGGTGATTGTAACGAGGGTAATGAACATATGCAATAGACGCAACATGCCATCAAGACATCGGGGTATGTGCCTCACCAGCATAGCCCATATAGGATTACGACCAATTCACACACGGGGATATGCGCCAAAGAGGTGTCAAGGAAGACGATGAACCACAGGACGTGCATGCACCAGAAACTAGCTTGGTGAACGCAACGCTCAGATCTGCGTTATCCATCGGCTTCGCTCCTGCAATTAAACACCGTCAACCGGCTACCGGCGTGTCGGCTGTCTTGTTAACAATATATATATATATTACGAACGAAAGTGTATTATGGACGTTTCGGCTGGAGGACCAGTCTTCATCTTGAGTTTATATATATATATATATATATATATATATATATATATATATATATATATATATATATATATATATATATAGACGAGAGCTATCAGCTCAACCTCCAGCGAAATGGAAGACCGAGCTGGGCCGGGTCCCTGATGGGCGAGTTCGTGTATATAGCGTATATACACCGCTCGGTTTTTCCATTGTTCCTTTCCTGTGTCCTGCCGCCGCGTGACATTTTTTGGTGGAGGTTGCGGAGTGTCCTCCCCATCCTGCCCCTAGCTCCGCTTCGTCTTGGCTGCTGAACATCGCTCAAAGGCTCTTCAATCGCGTCGCCCGTCCCAAGGCCCGGTTAGCCATTAACGCATTCTGCAGAAGCCCCGTATCCTCAGCCTGTGACTTGCCGAGACCTAACGACGTGGCCGGCCACGACCTGAACGGAAGATGATACCGTTTCCAAGCCCTTAACTCAGGCACCCCTCCGAGGCCTTTGGACGTTGCCGCACTTCGCTGGCGGACATTGCTGTTTTTTGGCCAGTTCTCACCTCAACAAATCATCTTCATCCGTGGCGGTGAAGGCTCCCTTTTTCCTATCAACGCGCATCGTCACGGCCTTTACAAAATCCTCGACTGGTACGGTCGCTTTCGATGGGGCCGGTGTGTCACGGGAAGAAGAAGACGACAGCTATCAGCCCAACCTCCGGAGAAGAACTAGAATGCCCAGCTGGGAGCACTCCCTCGCGGACCGACATCGTGTATATAGTGTAAATACATCGCTCGCTTATTACATTGTTAATTTCCGCTCAGCCTTATCCATGTTTTGGCCGTCTCACGAATAACCTACGTGACCCCATACGTCATCCCGAGTAGACCGGAACAGGATAAGATCGACGTGCTCATACGCAAGTCACCAAAGCAAGCACTTGGATTACCCACTAGCGCATCCACAGACAATTTACTATGTATGGGGCTGCACAATACTGTATCGAAACCCATTGAGGGCCACTTGTTATGTGAAAGTCACGGGTCGCTCGTACACGAACGGGCCGCAGTTTACTGACCAAACTTCAGTGGATTCCTCAATAACAGCCCCAGTTGCAGGTGATCCCGGAATCGTTGCGTAAATCTATATTAGTCCACCCGATACCTAGAAACATGCACCCGAACTACATTAAGGTCGCAGAGAAGCACACGCAAAAATGCTGAATCAGAGTTCCTCCCGAGTCCCGACGACGACCTACACCCATTAAAACCACTACAATGGTAAAAGAGCCATGGTGGCCGTGTTGACAGACGGGTGTAAGCATTTGACCAGTGCATCCATTCCAAGAACCACATCCAAAGAAACTGCAGAACCTGCCATCGCTCTAGCCCTCACGCAAACCAACTCCACGACCGTCGTCACAGACTCACAAGAGGCATGCCGCAGCTCCATGTCGGGATGGGTGTCCCCCGTGACGCTAGGCATACTGAAAAGCAAGACGCCGGACAGGAAGGTGGCAATTGTGTGGACACCGGCCCACTCCTTCATGAGGGGCAACGAACATGCCCATCTCATGGCCCGAAATCTCGCCCACCTGGCTGTGGAGGAGACAACGGAACCCACGTCGCTCAGAACCTTCCACGAAATTACCAAGCACTACAGGCTCAGTAGAAGAACATTCTCGGCAAAGCATACAGAGCTCTCAAGGATTCAAGAAACCACACTCAGACAAGTACAAACACGTTTCCATATCCAGTCAGGATGCCTCTGTTATTTCCTACACAATTTGACGCACAATGTAAATTCTGTACTAGACAAGGCACTCTACGGAACGTATTATGTGAGTGTGTCAAGAGCCCAGACCTACCAGCCCCATTTCCCTCCCCTACCCTGGAGCTGTGGGAGATAATATTGTCCAACTCACGCCCTCTAGATGAACTTCTGCTGGTAGAGAGGGCCAGTGGAGCAGGGACGGCACCTGGTTACCGGAAATGGGGAACCACCCCACCTAAGCTGAATAAAAAAGTTTTGTCTCTCTCTCTCCGGTGTCCTGGCCGCATGTAACAGAATATTACTATATGCATATATATGCATATATATATATATATATATATATATACATAATTAAAAATCCTGCAAAAGATCTGTCTCAGGTCGAAAAGTTGAGATAGTCTCTGAAGAGTGTACTTTTAATGTGTTGGTAAATTAATTTATTTATATATAAATTATAAGTATATATTCATAGAAGGAGGTTCACCAGAGAAATGGGTGTCCACTACAACTGTTTAATCGGAGGCTCCAGCGAGGGTCGAGCGAGTGCACACCATGATAATGAGTATTTTCTGAGGTAAGGACGACGTGCAAAAGCACGTTTGCAAATAATGATGGTAAGGTACAGATGAAGACGAAGCACTGACGCAGTCCGAAGATCAAACACCAGCAGTGATTGTGGCAAGAGGTACCGGTCGATTGAATACGGATGCTCACACTTTCTGGTACCGGTAGATTGCCCAAGAATGCCCAGCCTTCTCTTCCCCTTGCTGAGTCGACCACCGGGCCGCGAGTCACTCTGGTGTCCGGTGGCTGTAGGGATTGAGACGATATATATGGAATATTTTGTAGCCACAGCGACGACGGTCTACTGTGGGCCAATATGTGCTATGCGGTATTTATCTAGACAAGTCTCTACCAGGATGACATATCGGGTACGATGATGCTGAAGGAACTTCTGAGAAGGCCGGGCTTCTGTTCGGGGGTCCAGAGGAACACTTCATCACCAGGGTGAAAACGAACTGAGAAATGTTTCGAGTCTATGTCGAGTGTGAACCTATTGCATAGCTATCTTCGTGACAGATCATGTTATGTTGCCGTCAATGGCCAAACGTGCTCCTTTTATAAACTGACCATTAGTGTACCTCAGGGTTCGGTATTAGGCCCACTCCTCTTTTTATTGTATGTTAATAACGTTTTTTCTGCCATTCGCAATTCTTTTTTCCTTTTGTATGCGGAGGATATAAAAATATTTAGGAAAATTCATGTATTTAACGACTGTCGTTTGTTGCAGTCTGATTTGTGTTCTTTTTCAGATTGGTGCAAAAACAATAACCTTTCTCTCAATATTTCAAAGACCAAGTTCACGAGTTTCACTCCAAATCATCTAGCATGTGTTTTTTATACTGTGTCTATTCAGTGTCTTTATTTAGGGTTTGTGAGATCAATGATCTCGACAGTCTCTTTGATAGCACCTTGAATTTCTCAGCTCATACCAAGCTCGTTGCTATCCGGGGTTTTCGTTCTCTCGGCTGTGCTTGTAGAATATCGAGAGAATTCAATTTTCCTATGCCCCTCCACAAATTGTACACCGCATTATGTCCTCCTCAACTTGAGTATACAGGAGTGATCTCGAATGGCATCTCTCATTTCTTAAGTAACGTAATTGAGCGTGTCCATAAAAAAAAATATAAGCCACACAACCACCGCTTCGCTAAAAATGACTCTGGCTCGTGTTCTAACATCGCTGAACTGTTGTCACTGCGTTCACTTCACTGCGGAGAAATCGCGCTGATTTCTTCTTTCTTTTCAAGGTCGTTCGCGGTGCTATATCCTGTCCTATACTACTCAAAAGTCATAATTTTGGGATTCCGCGGAAGCTAACAAGAGAGAGAGGGCCGTTCCTTGTAACTACCCGCCTCTGTAAGCACTCAACCCTAAATGGGTTACAAAGTCTTTATAATTTTTATTTTCTTGACCTTGATGTTTTGGGTGTGTAACACTTATCGTTTTCCTCCAAGATTTATACCGTTATAAGATAACTTGACATGTACAGTGTGTTCCATCCTTTTCTTTTAGTTTATCTGGCGCATTTTTGTATGTATGTATGTATGTATGTATATATATATTGCCGCGAACCATACATTGGGTTTGTTTATTTGTGTTTTGCTTTTACCGCCCGGCTGCGCCGGCCTGTGTTATCTCTGCGCCAAGGGAAGCGCGTGTTCCATTCTTTCTTTCTGTGCCGCATGTGTTATCTGTTGTGATAGGGAGAGCATTCCGATCTAACGTGAACAGCCCAGAATAATCTTCTTGGATCTACTATGTTCTCGATGCGAATCGACGTTTCGAGAACCACGCGTGCCAAAAGATAAAAAGCCTGCAGTACGGACGCCGGGGCATTCGATTCTGCGACGCTCGCTGACGCAGGTCACTTTGTTGACCGCTGCTTCGCCGCCTCTGTATTCTTTTGAGTTGTTAGGGGAGCACAAGTTCGCTCCAATAAACTTGTTTCTCCTGCAAGACAACTGCGTCGTCCTTGGCTTCGTGACATCTGGTGGAGGTGCTGGGTACGCACCCTTCATGCCCACTGCAACCTCGGGAAGCCGCCAAGCCAGTCCAACAAGAGCCAGCCTCCGCCTGCAAGATTTTCCACCCGAGTTCGGTTTGATGCCAGAAGGGCCCAAGAGAAGGAACGCTGCAACCAACACCATGGTACAAGAAACAACGTCGCCAATCATGCTGCAGCAGCCCCGGGAACCGCCATCGTTCCGGGGAGCCCCCGCTGAAGATCCAGAGGAATGGTTGGAGAAGCTGGAGCGCGTGCGGATCTTCAACAGGTGGGACGATGAAGAAACCTTCCGGCATGTTTTCTTTTGCTTGGAGGATGCAGCCCGAACTTGGTTTGAAAACCACGAGAGCGCATTGACCGACTGGACGCAATTCAAAAGCGAGTTCCTTAAGACCTTCACGACCGTGGTGAGAAAAGAACGAGCTGCGATTTTACTGGAAACTCGAACGCAACACCCGAACGAAGGAGTCGTAACCTTCGTCGAGGAAATGAAGCGACTTTTCCGCCATGCGCACCCAGGAATGACGGAAGAAAAGAAACTACGGTTTCTGATGCGAGGTGTAAAGCAAGAGCTCTTCGCGTGCCTTGTTCGCAACCCCCCCAAGACCGTGTCCGAATTGGCGTCTGAGGCCGCCGCGATGGAGAAGACGCTCGAAATCCGAACGAGGCAGTACGACCGCCCAATCAATGCGCTGGTTTCGGAGACGCTTGGTGCCAGCGCTATCAACTCCGACTCACTACGCGACACTATCCGCGAAATAGTGAGGGAGGAGCTGCGGAAACTGCTCCCGACGCCGCCGCAACCACAAGTCGGTTCTCTTACCGACGTCATTAGAGAAGAAGTGCAGCAAGCGCTGGGAACTTCAACGACGCCAGTAGCACCTCGTGAGCCGCAAGCCATGACCTACGCGGCTGCTGTACATCGCCCTCGCCCACCTGCACCCTATCGTCACGAGGCTCCGTACCGTCGTCCCCTCTCGCCGGCCCGACCACCTGCGGCGCAACCCCCTGCCCCAAGGAAGACCGACGTGTGGCGAACGTCCGACTATCGTCCGCTGTGCTACCACTGCGGAGAGGCCGACCACGTCTACCGTCGCTGTCCCTACAGGAGGCTCGGTTTGCGAGGGTTCTCCGTCGACGCACCCCGCCCCCGAACTGGCCAGCGCCCATCGGAGATCGAAGAGTACCTGTCCAACACCAGCCGTCGACCAGCCCGTTTCAACCGTTCGCCGTCACCCTACCCATACCAGTCGCCGAACCGCCGTAGCAATGCTGAGTTCTCACGTGGAAGGTACCCCAGCCCACGCGGGGGAAACTAAAAGCAGCAACTTCTGGAGGTAAAGTTGCACGATCATGGAAAAATGAAAACCCTCCAACGACGCAACGACTCGCGGAAGACAGTGACTCACAACATGCCCTCATCCCGACGACCCGACCCAGACCTGACGAGACTCCCGTACACGACAACAGCTATACACCGCGACACGTACCCGACCTGACCGAGACGTCCGTTGAGAAGACGACGAAAACCACGATGCACAGTGCGCGACCATCAACACGTACAAGCAGAGATACGACGCCCCGACGAACCCGGAACTCGAGGACGACTGCATCTGACGTCAAGGTTTCCATCGACGGCTTTGACGTAGTCGCCCTCGTAGACACGGGAGCTGACTATTCGGTAATGAGCGGACCATTTGCGTCTAAACTGAAGAAAGTTATGACCAGATGGGACGGTCCGCACATACGCACAGCAGGAGGCCACCTCGTGACGCCAAGTGGAACGTGCACATCGCGCGTCACCATAGACGGCACAACGTACCCTGCGGCGTTCGTCGTTCTGCCTAACTGCTCCCGCGACTTGATTCTCGGAATGGACTTTTTGACGGACAACGGCGCAATAATTGATCTGCAGACCAAGTCGATAACATTTTCCTCCAATCACTCCACGACGCCGCAGCCGAACCCCGATCACCGTGCTGCTGTCAGGATCGCCGACGATCACATCACCCTGCCACCCCGCGCAAGCTTGATGATCGCCGTCTACTGTGAGGATGCTGCTTCTGACATCGACGCTATCGTAGAGAGTGATCGAAGGTTGCTTCTTGACCGCGGTGTCTCCGTCGCAAGAGGCATTGCGCACTTTAAGCAAGGCCAATCTCACGTTTTGGTCACTAATTTCACCGAAGAGTACCAGCATTTAAACAAGGGAGCTGCAATTGCGTTCCTCGAAGAAACGCAAGAAGCAAGTGATGTGATCGCAGTCGCCGACTTTGAACGCACACCCGTAGAAACATTCAAGCTCCCGCAGCCATTCGACGTGAATCCGGCGCTACCGCAAGAACAACGGAAAAAATTATTGGCTTTGCTGCGTCGCTATAGCGAATGTTTTTCGTCGAGCGAAAAACTACGTCAGACCCCTCTAGCGAAGCACCGAATAATAACAGAAGATGGAGCCCGACCTACCCGACAGTCACCTTACGCGTCTCTTCACACGAACGGGAAGCCATCCGGACTCAAGTCGACGACATGCTGAGCGATGACATTATACAGCCATCGAAAAGCCCCTGGGCTGCGCCCGTCGTACTCGTAAAGAAAAAAGACGGCACATTAAGGTTTTGCGTTGACTACCGGCGACTGAACAAAATCACGAAAAAGGACGTGTACCCCCTCCCCCCAATCGACGACGCCCTCGACCACCTCTGCCACGCGAAGTACTTCTCATCGATGGACCTGAATACCGGCTACTGGCAAATTGAAGTGGACGAGATAGACCGAGAGAAGACTGCATGTATAACCCCAGACGGCCTATACGAGTTTAAGGTGATGCCGTTTGGGCTGTGCACAGCACCAGCGACGTTTCAAAGAGTCATGGACACTGTGGTAGCTGGCCTTAAGTGGCACACCTGCCTCGTATACCTCGACGACGTAGTGGTATTCGCCCGGACTTTCGACGAACACCTAGCAAGGTTGGAGTCTGTACTCGAGGCTATTCGTACGTCGGGGTTGACGCTGAAGCCTGAAAAGTGCCGTTTCGCATACGGGGAACTCAAGTTCTCGGGCCACGTCGTCAACGCCGCGGGAGTCCTACCTGACCCGGCAAAAACTTCAGCCATTGCGAACTTCCCAAGGCCGAAAGACAAGAAGGGCGTGCGGAGATTTCTCGGGCTGTGCGCATACTACCGGCGCTTCGTCGCAAACTTCGCACGCATTGCAGAGCCACTCACGCGCTTGACGAAAGATAGCACCCCTTTCAGCTGGGAAAACGACCAAGAAAAAGCATTCGGCGAGCTGCAAAAACGCCTGCAAAGCCCGCCCGTGCTCGCTCATTTCGACGGAAATGCCGACACGGAAATGCATACGGACGCCAGCGATATAGGCTTGGGTGCCGTCCTTGTCCAAAAGCAAAGCGGCTGCGAAAGGGTAATCGCCTATGCTAGCCGTGGTCTGTCGAAGGAGGAGAAAAACTATTCTGCCTCTGAGAAAGAGTGCCTAGCTATTATATGGGCGATTTCAAAATTTCGCCCATACGTGTATGGAAGGCCATTCAAGGTTGTAACAGACCACCATGCGCTGTGTTGGCTCGCCAATTTGAAGGACCCCTCTGGCCGTCTTGGGCGGTGGAGCTTGCGAAAGCAGGAGTTCGACATTACAGTCGTTTATAAATCCGGCAGGAAACACTCCGACGCCGACTGCCTGTCCCGCGCCCCCGTCGACCCACCACCACAAGACTCTGATGAAGACAGCGCGTTCTTCGGGATCGTGACGGAGAGCGACCTTTTCCGCCCAGCAGCGTGCCGACCCCGACTTACGCGTCATAATCGAGTACCTCGAGGGATGCAACGTTGCCGTTCCTAGGAGCTTCAAACGCAGCTTACCAGCATTCAGCCTGAGAAACTCCGTCCTTGTGAAGAAGAATTTCAGCCCCGGAACAAGAGCGAATTACCTTCTCGTCATCCCCGCGAACCTTCGTGACGAAATTTCGGAAGCGTGCCACGACGACCCGTCTTCCGGACATCTGGGCACAGCCCGCACTATTGAAAAAATCAAGGCGAGGTACTACTGGCCCGGCCTTACCTCTGACGTCACCCACTACGTCCGGAGCTGCCGTGACTGCCAGCGACGAAAACCGCCGCCGACAAGACCCGCCGGACTTCTGCAACCAATCGCCGTCCCATCGAGACCATTTCAACAGATTGGAATGGACCTTTTAGGCCCGTTCCCTACGTCACGATCACAGAACAAGTGGATTGTCGTAGCGACAGACTACATGACGCGCTACGCAGAGACCGCCGCTCTTCCGAGGGGGACTGCACAAGAAGTGGCGAAGTTCTTTATAAGCCAAGTTGTGCTGCGACATGGAGCCCCGGAAGTCCTAATCACAGACCGCGGAACGGCATTTACTGCGGAGCTGATGCAAGGAGTATTACGCTACAGCAACACGGATCACCGAAGAACGACGGCGTACAACCCCCAAACGAACGGACTAACAGAACGTCTGAACAAGACAATCGCAGATATGCTGTCAATGTACGTTGACGTTGAACATAAGACTTGGGACGAAGTGCTCCCGTATGTCACGTTTGCGTACAACACGGCTATCCAGGAGACGACACAGCCGACGCCGTTCGAGCTTGTCTACGGTAGAAGGCCGACTACGATGCTCGACGCCATGCTTCCGCACGTAGAAGACGACGACCTCAACGCCGACGTCCACGGATATCTTCAACGTGCGGAGGAGGCCCGCCAGCTCGCTCGAGTTCGTATAACGAACCAGCAGCTGGTGGATGCGGGCCGCTACAACCTCCGACGCCGAGACGCCGAGTACCAACCAAGGGATCGTGTGTGGGTTTGGACTCCCATCCGACGACGCGGACTCAGTGAGAAGCTCCTGGGACGGTATTTCGGACCCTACCAGATTCTACGACGTGTTGGCCAACTTACCTACGAATTGATCCCCGATGGTGACTCCGGCACATCACGACGACGCACGCGGCCTGAAGTCGTCCACGTGGTTCGCTTAAAACCTTTGTACGGACGATGACGAACTTTTATTCGGACTGTCGCTTATGTTAGCATCGGGTCGATGCACTCTTAGTGGGGGGGTAATGCCGCGAACCATACATTGGGTTTGTTTATTTGTGTTTTGCTTTTTCCGCCCGGCTGCGCCGGCCTGTGTTATCTCTGCGCCAAAGGAAGCGCGTGTTCCATTCTTTCTTTCTGTGCCGCATGTGTTATCTGTTGTGATAGGGAGAGCATTCCTATCTAACGTGAACAGCCCAGAATAATCTTCTTGTATCTACTATGTTCTCGATGCGAATCGACGTTTCGAGAACCACGCGCGCCAAAAGATAAAAAGCCTGCAGGGCGGACGCCGGGGCATTCGATTCTGCGACGCTCGCTGACGCAGGTCACTTTGTTGACCGCTGCTTCGCCGCCTCTATCCAGCGGCTCGAGGCTGCTCTCGCAGGCAGAAGCGCAGGGAAGCGTCGTCGGGGGGTCGGCGGGTCAACACCCGAACACCCACCACGCACCGACCGCGCCGACGCCCGCGAGGCACTGCTTCGGGGACGACCTAGTACTCGTCTAGGAAGGGCAGGCCCTGCGTGGCCGAGGTCCCTACCCTCCGCAGGAACCTTCAATAAAGTAATTTTCTCTCTCTCTCTCTCGCCGCCTCTGTATTCTTTTGAGTTGTTAGGGGAGCACAAGTTCGCTCCAATAAACTTGTTTCTCCTGCAAGACAACTGCGTCGTCCTTGGCTTCGTGACAATATATATATATATATATATTGTATATATATATATATATATATATATATATATATATATATATATATATATATATATATATATATACTATATATATATATATATATATATATATATATCGCACCAGACCGGTTTCTGGAGGTCGTGGGTTCGGATCCCACCTGGCGGGCATTTTTTCTTCACTTTCTTTCTTTCTTTCCAAATTCTTAATCTGTTTCTATGATCTACCACATCCTCCCCTTTGCTTTCCGAGGTTTTCTGGACTGCCAACCCTTATTTCTGTGTTATATATAAATATATATATATATATATATATATATATATATATATATGTATATATATATATATTTATATATATATATATATATATATATATATATATATATATATATATATATATATATATAAATATATATATATATATATATATATATATATATTATATGTATATATTATCTGACTTTTCGTCATTTTTCAAACTTTGTTAATCTACTTTTGTCCTGCCGCCCTAATATTTTTGTACTCATCGTTTATAGCTTTCCTCTGAACACTGTCATGTTATTCTATTGTGTGATTATTTTTTGTGGGCCAGCTTCAGGACTTCTCGGTTGTTCATGGGAACGGTAAATAAGTAAACATTTGATTCATTGATTGATTATTAGAGTTCCGCTCTTACCATAAAATGTGTAAAAGTGTTATTGAGCGGGACCAGCACTCTTATCTCGGTTCTGTGGAGAGCAGCGTTAATCCCCTGCCTGCAAAGTTTTCGAAATATATTCGATCCCGTAACAATAACTCACATGACCAAATCCGTCTTGTCAATTCCTCTGGGGAAGAAGATCGTGATGTTGAAAACCATTTTGCTCCGCAATTTTAGACTACATACGGCCAGCCCTATGACGGCGATATAAACGTAATGATAAATTATGTACACGGTTCTCGCTTAGTATAATTCGACGAGCAGTTGGTGTTTCTGAGTATAATTCGCATGAAACCGTCGCTCTCGTGTGGCTCAGACGGAATAACTCCCACTATTTTAAAACACCTAACAGCATTTTTGTTCCTGTTTTAACTGCGATATTCAATCACTGTCTAAAAACAAACACATTTCCTTGTAACTGGAAATTTTTTTGAGTGCGCCCGATTTAAAAAACAGGCACCAAATCTTATGCAAAAAACTATAGAGCAGTTTTTCACCTTTGTGATGCCTCTGCGCTTTTTGAGCTAGCGCTGCACAAGGTATTGTCAAGTTTCGTACAGCAGTTTCTTACAAGTAAACACCATGGTTTTATATCAAGAAGGTCGACAACAACTAATCTCGCCTGCTTCATGGAAGAGGCCTCCGCCGCACTTTCCGAGCGAGGCCAGTTGGACGTTGTCTACTGTCACCTGAGCAAAGCATTTGATGCTGTCTGCCACGCATTGTTAGTTGATAAGCTTATTTCAGTCGGGCATTGATACACCGCTCGTGGCTTTTCTGGGTAGCTGTCTAAGCAATCAGTTCACTTTCATTAACTTTCACGAGCAGACGTCCGGTATGTAGAGATCAATAAGAGGAGTGCCCGAAGGCTCCGTTTGGGCCCTCTCTTGTTCTACATTTCTGTTAATGTGTTTGTCGCAATTCAAAAGTCTTCGTTTCTTTTCTATGCTGGTGACATCAAAATATTCAGACGTATACAGTCCATCGCTGATTGTGATGCCCTGAAGCCAGGTATATTCTCCTTTGCTAACTGTTGCTTGGATAACAGACTAAATCTTATTCCGGCGAAAACAAAGGTCATCTTTTATACCCGCAAAACAAACCACATTTATTTTCGCTACAGTATAGATGACGGGTTTCTGTCCAGAGTCGACGAGAACAAAGACCTCGGACTGCTCTTCGACAGCGCCTTAACTTTCTCGCCTCATGTCACTCAACTGACTCGGCGGGCGCTCCGCTCGCTTGGTGCTGTACGCTGGTTTTCACGAGAATTCCAGTCTCCTCATTCATTCCTAAAACGTTTTATGGCACTTTGTATTCCTCAACTCTAATATATCTCTGTCATTTGGAATGGAACCTGCATATCTAACTGCCCACGTGTAGAGCGCGTACCGACCAAATTTTAGAGCGCGTACCGACCAAGAACAGCCCTTCTTTTCTTATACAAACTACTTCATGGTACAGTTTCATACCCGGAACTGCTTGCAGCAATCTGTTTCGTGCCCCTAAAAAGCAACAAGTCTTAACCACCCTTTCCACACAGCTGCGCATCTTGGCAGATGTTCTCTTGCTAGACTGCAAAGCCTATATAACCTTTACTCCTGGGAACTTGATTTTTTCGCGGTCCCCTTCAAGGGTTTTTGGCCGGGCTATTAGCCGTGGCGCACTAACTTCATTTCGACAGTACTCGTGTTCTTCATTTATTTTCCTCAAGTGTGTGTTGTTTTCACGTACTCATTTGTTCGTATATGTTGTTGGTGCTGCCGGCGTAATCGTTGTATGTACTATGATACACTTCTGTTGTGAACACTTCAATCATAATTTTAGGTGGCCCCGGCAGGGCACAGTAACAAATGTTTCTAAAACTTATCACTTTCTGTGAATAGTTACAACTATTTCCTGTAGTTTCTTTCATATCGTTTTATGTTTTTTATGCTTCATCTACTGCTATGGTCATTGTACGATGTGTTTTTGCAATGCACCATATTTTACAGTCTCTGTTAGTCGTGTAATATAGTTTGGATAAAGCTTTTAAGTTTATTCTCTGTAGTATTTCCAGTTTTTTTATTGTTCTTCGCTCACCCACCTTATTTTCTGGCTCTTTGGGTGTCAGCCGCTGATGTATTTAAATACGGCATGTTTCTTTTTTTCCCTCTACGTGCGCCACCACGAAGGCTTCGGCTGTTCGTTGGCACTTTAATAAAGGTTGTTTGATTAATTGATTGATTTATTATGATAATAATAATATTATTATTATTATTATTATTATTCTAAGGAACTTTGACGTTCGCCTAAACTTAAGGACAGCGCCCACAAAAAGGCCAAGCGTTCTGGGCTTGACAAGTGGAAAGCGGAGTTTAGTCGGTATCGCTCACTTTGTAAAAGCCTCTACCGGCGTGACCACCAGCTTTATATAAAATCGTTAGAGGCTGCTGCATCTCAGAAACCGGCTGAATTCTGGAGGTATGTACGCGGCCGTTCTAAGGCGTCTAAAGAACACGTTAGCCTGCTTAATTCCGAATGATGAAGAGGTTGAGGATGTTGCCTCCAGTTTTGCTCAGTACTTTCATTCTGTCTTTTAACTGCCAGATGGCAACGACTAACGCCTACCATTTAATAACTCTAATTTTAACACACGTATGTTCGATGAAAAATTGTCAATGATAGCCTTCAACGGATGAAACAATCATTTTGCTGTGGTGCAGATGAAATTCCAGCAGCCCCTATGAAGGCTTACGGCAACATTTTTGTGCCTGTCTTATTCTTCCATTTAAAATAACTGCTTACTTTTCGGTAACTTTCCTCGTGCATGGAAGATCGCTCGAATTTTTCCAATATTTAGGTCTGATGATAAGTTAGCCGTTTCTAACTATCGCCCGATCTCACTCCTTTGTGTCGCCTCAAAACTCTTTGAGTCAGCTCTGCACAAAGTTCTTGCTGCCTGCGTCAAGAACGTTGTGATACCAAATCAGCACGGCTTTTTCTCGGGTCGATCGACGGTCACAAATTTTGCAAGCTTTATGACACAGGCGTCGGCTGCAGTTTGTGAAAAGGGCCAGTTCGACGTTATTTATTTTGACCTCAGTAAGGCGTTTGATGTGTTCAAGCATCAGTTATTAATTAAAAATCTTGCTAAGTCCGGTGTAAACGCAAGCCTTGTTGCCTCGTTGTCCAACTATCTCCTGGACCGGTCCTTTTATTTAGATGTAACTGCAAAAAGTCTAGTGTTTACCCTGCAACAAGTGGTGTACGTCATGGTTCAGTGCGGGGTCCAATATTGTTTTCTATCTTTATCAATGATGTGTGAACAGTGTTAGAAACTCTTCATTTCTTCTCTATGCTGATGATGTCAAACTATTTAGGCACATTAGCGGTGTTCAGGACTGCTGCGCCTTGCAGAGGGATGTGTCGGAATTATCGGTCTGGTGCAGGAAAAACTGCCTAATTTTAAACCCCGCTAAAACATAGGTTGTCACCTACAACCGGAAAACCCACCTTCTGCTGTTTTTCTACAGTATTAAGGGAGCTCCTCTGCAAAGGGTTGTGGAGATTAGTGACCTAGGGGTGCTTTTCGACAGTACCCCCTTTTGTCTCCTCATATTAGGCTCATCACCCAGCGAGCGCTCCGAAGTCTTTGAAATGTGTGTCGGATTACACAGGAATTCTCTTCTCCGGATCCATTTTTAATGCTGTACAATGCAGTAGGTATACCAAAGTTAGAATATGCTTATGTTGCCTGGAACGGCATCTCAACTCTAGTAGTAAAATAATAGAACGTGTGCAGAAGAAGTTTTTATCCATATTTAGCATTGTCATCACAATCACAGTTTTCATCCTGATTCTGACACACCCATAGTCCCTTCCAACCCTTCCCTGAACTGCAGACGTATGCGTGCAGACCTTACATTTCTTAACAAAATTGGTCATGGAGACCTTTCTTGCGCAGACCTGCTTAACTGTTGAGAGTTTAGTGTACCACAAAGGCCCACCTGGACGCATCGCGCGATCTTGACCACTGCGCGCAACTCCAATCATTCTCTTGTGCGCAGAATACAGAATTGTTACAACCGCTTCTTTGAACGTCTTGACATCTTTCAGAAATCCTTTACAATTTATCGTACAGCACTGTTGAATACAGTACGTTAAACAACTATGATATGTCTGGCGTTCTTTTTTTCTGGAATTTGGTTTCTCTGTGGTTTTGCCTATCCAACGGATAGTTGCCTATTTTTGAAACTGTTTACTGTCATTTATTCGTCTTATCACTTGTCTCAACACTTTCGCCGTTGTTTGTGTTGTATTTGTCAAACTTTGTTGCTCGGCCTGTAGTGTGGCCTTTACGATAGGCAGAGCAACATAGGCATCTGATTTTTTTTTTTTTTACCTGTACCCAGCCTCCACCTGTGCTTTATTTCTGTCATTTTCACTACTTGAATTTGTGTGCATCTTGTCGCTTCTTAGTTTCTTGCTATATGTTTCTTGTATTTTGTTTTCATGTAACTATCCGTGCGCCAGCATTCACGCCTCTGGCTGTTCCTGGGCACGTAAATAAAGATGATTGATTGATTGATTGAATAATATTTTTATTACTATAATTATAATATTCAATCAATCAATCAATCACGTTTATTTACGTGCCCAGGAACAGCCAGGAACTGAGTGCTGGCGCACGGGTAGTTACATGAAAACAAAATACAAGAAACATATAGCAAGAAACAAACAAGCGACAAGACACGCACAAATTGAAGTAGAAAGATGACAGAAATAAAACACAGGTGGAGGCTGGGTACAGGTAAGAAATAAAAAAAGAAGAAGCCTATGTTGCTGTGCCTGTCGTAAAGGCCACACGAAAGGCAGAGCAACAAAGTTTGACAGTAATACAACAAAAACAACTGCAAGAGTGTAGAGACAAATGAGAGGACGAACAAATGACAGTAAACAGTTTGAAAAATAGGCTACTATCAGTTGGATAGACACAACCGCAGAGAAACCGAATTCCAGGAAAAAAAACGACAGACGTATCACAGGTGTTTAACATACTGTATTCAACACCGCTGTACGGTAAATTGTAAAGAATTTCTGAAAGATGTCAAGGCGTTCAAAGAAGCGGTTGTAACAATTCTGTATTCTGCGCACAGGAGAATGATTGGAGTTGCGCGCAGCGGTCAAGAACGGGCGATGCGACCTGGTGGGCCTTTGTGGTACACTAAACTCTAAACAGTTAAGCAGGTCTGCGCAAGAAAGGTCCCCATGAACAATTTTGTGAAGAAATGTAAGGTCTGCACGCATACGTCTGCAGTTCAAGGAGTCAGAATCAGGATGAAAACTGCGATTGTGATGACGGTGCTTAAATATAGATAAAAACTTCTTCTTCACACGTTCTATTAAGTCACTACTAGATTTGGAGATGCCGTTCCAGGCAACAGAAGCATATTCTAATTGTGGTATACATATAGCATTGTATTGCATCAGAAATGGATTCGAAGAAGAGAATTTCTTTGTAATCCGACACACATTTTAAGGCTTCGGAGTGCTCGCCGGGTGATGAGCCTAATATGAGGAGAAAAAGAGACGGCACTGTCGAAAAGCACGCCAAGGTCCCTAATCTTCCCAACCCTTTGCAGAGGAGCTCCCTCAATACTGTAGGAAAACAGCAGACGGTGGGTTTTCCGGTTGTAGGTGACAACCTTTGTTTTAGTGGGGTTTAAAATTAGGCAGTTTTTCCTGCACCAGACCAATAATTCCGACACATCCATCTGCAAGGCACAGCAGTCCTGAACACCGCTAATGTGCCTAAATAGTTTGACATCATCAGCATAGAGAAGAAAACAAGAGTTTGTTAACACTGTTGACACATCATTGGTAAAGACAAAAAACAATAATGAACCCAGCACGGACCCCTGGGGTACACCACTTGTTGCAGGGTAAACACTAGACCTTTTGTAGTTAACATCTACATAAAAGGACCGTTCAAGGAGATAGTTGGACAACAAGGCAACAAGGCTTGCGTCTACTAATAATCAATCAATCAATCTCAATCAATCAATCAATCAATTAATCAACCTTTATTATAGTGCCCAGGAACAGCCGAAGCCTTGGTGCTGGCGCACTGAGAGAAAAAAAGAAAAAATGCCGCATTGAAATACATCAGCGGCTGACACATAAAACCAGAAAAAAATGTGGGTGAATGAAAAACAATAAACTGGAATACCACAGAGAAAAAATTAAAAGTGGTATCCAAACTACATTATACGAAGTTATGGTACATTGCACAAACAGCGTACAATGACCATAGCAATCGGCTGAAGCATCCATTACACAAAAACGCATGAAACAAAGTACAGGAAATGTTTGTAGTTATTCACATAAACTGATAAGTTATAGAAACATTTGTTTCTATAACATTTGCTTCACCCGGGCCACCTAAACATATGTATGAAGAGTTGACTACAGAAGTGTAGCATAGCACATACAACGATTAAGCCCGCAGCACTAACAACATATATGAACAAATGAGAACAGACTTTGTGAAAACAACATACACATGCGGAAAATAACTGAAGAACACGAGAACTGTCGAAATGAAGTTAGTGCGCCACGGCTAACAGCCCGGACAAAAGCCCCCCAAGGGAACGGCAAAAAATATCAAGTTTCCCTGAGTGAAGGTTATATAGGCGTTGCAGTCTATCAAGAGGAGAACATCTGCTAAGTTGAGCAGCTGTGTGGAAAGGGTGGTTAAGCCTTGTTGCTTTTTTCGGAACAGGAAACCCGATTGCTGCAAGCAATTCTGGGCATTAAATTGTACCATGAAGCAGTTTATATAAGAAAACAAGATCTGAACGGGTTCGCGGGTAACGTAAAGAGACAGTTATCGGGAGAGGCTCAGAGGGTGAAACAATGCATAAATATGGACAAAACTTTGGTCTGTACACGCTCTACACGTTGACAATTAGAAGTGCAGGTTCCATTTCAAATGACAGAGGCATATTCAAGTTGACGAATACAAAGTGCCATAAAAAATTTTAGGAACGAATGAGGACACTGGAAGTCTTTGAAAACCAACATACAACACCAAGCGAGCGGAGCGCCAGCCAAGTCAGTTGACTGACATGAGGCGAGAAAGTTAAGGCGCTGTCGAAGAGCAGTCCGAGGTATTTGATCTCGTCGACTCTAGACAGAAAAGCGTCATCAATACTGTAGCGAAAGAAAATGGGGTTCGTTTTCCGGGTATAAGATATGACCTTTGTTTTCGCTCTGTTAAGATTTAGTCTGTTATCTGAGCACCAGTTAGCAAAGGAGAATATATCTTGCTGCAGGGCATCACAGTCTTCTATGGACTTTTTACGTCTGAAAATTTTGATGTCGTCAGCATAGAGAAGAAAAGAAGACTTTCTAATTGCGACTGACACATCATTCACAAAAATGGAGAACAAGAGAGGGCCAAACACGGATCCTTGGGGCACACCGCTTGTTGATCTATACATAGAGGACGTCTGCCCATTAACACTAACGAAACTGAACCGATTGCTTAGATAGCTACCCAGCAACGCCACGAGTGGTGTATCAATGCCGGACTGAAAAAGCTTATCCACTAACAACGCGTGGCAAACAACATGAAATGCTTTGCTCAGGTCATAGTAGACGACGTCCAACTGGTCTCGCTCAGAAAGTGCAGCGGAGGCCTGCTCCATGAAGCAGGCGAGATTAGTCATTGTCGACCTTCCTGACATAAACCCATGCTGTTTACTTGTAAGAAACTGCTGTACAGAACGTGACAATACCTTGTGCAGCGCTGTCTCAAAAAGCTTGGAGGCAGCACAAAGTAGAGAAACTGCTCTATAGTTTTTTCCAACAGATTTGGTGCCCGATTTGAAGATGGGGCGCACTCGAGAAATTTCCACTTACGAGGACATGTGTTTGTGTTCAGACAGTGATTGAATACCGCAGTTAAAACAGGAACAAAAATTCTGCGGAATGTTTTTAAAATAGCGGGAGGTATTCCGTCAGGGCCACACGACAGCGACGGTTTCATGCGCCTTAGACCCTGGAGCACCAACTGCTCGTCCAATTGTACTAAGCTAGGACCCTGTACATTATTTAACATTAGGTTTATTTCGCTGTCATCGCGCTGGCCATATGTAGTACTAAATTGCTGAGCAAAATGGTTGGCAACATCACCATCTTCTTCCCCAGAGGAATCAACAAGACGGATTGGCTCATGAGAGTTATTTTTACGGGATCGAATATATTTCCAGAATGTTGCAGGCTGTGAATTAATGCTGCTCTCTACAGAATCGAGATAAGAGCGCTGGTCCCGCTCATAAAGGCTTTTACAGGTTTTACGGTAGGAGCGGAAGTCCTCTTTCCATTCATTAAGCTCGGTTTTCTTATATTTTCTGTGGCTGCGGTCTTTGGACTTAAGGGAGGTACGAAGTTCATTAGAGAACCAAAAGGGGTGTTTGGAACGGCATGGTTTACACTTTGGTATAAACTGATTCGTGCCACCTTTGACTATTTCAGTGAACCGCTCAACTTGCGCATCGCAATCTGGGAGTTCTTGAATTTTCAACCAATCGAACGAAGAAAAAAAGTTATACAAACCAATGTAATCACCACGAGCATAACAGTAGGGAGCGAAGTCATTATTCTTCAGTGTAGCACTGCAGCGCTGAATAGAGACGTGAGCAGACACTAGAAAAGGAGGATGATGCTTGTCTGGCTTGACAAAAGAGATGTCAGACAACGATACACGCGCGCTTTGAATGTCTGAAAAGCAAAGATCTAAGATATGTTGAAACCTGTTTTCGATAATATTAAGTTGCACCAAGGATGTGAAATCCAAGAAGTCTAAAATTATGCTGGATTTTTGCTGTACGTAATAATTGTAGTGTTGATGGGTAAGATGTTCCCATTGTACACCCGGTATATTGAAGCCGCCCAGAATGATATGCTGGTGATTCGGGTGTGATGAGCAGACGTCTTCTACAGATGTAAGGAGCTTTTTAAACGGCAATATAGGAACATCAGGTGGAATGTAAAACGCCCCTAATAATCAATCAATGAATCAATGAATCAATCAATCAATCAATCAATCAATCAATCAATCAATCAATCAATCAGTTATTTGCTTTCAAATACCAAATAAAATACAAAATACAAAAAAACAAAAGGATAGCTTATGTTGAAGTTACGGAATGAAAGTCATTTAGGAGCATAAACTCAAGGATAAAAGACAAATGCAGAATAGAAAAAGTTGGCAGTTACGCCAATACAAACTCACAGACATGTTTGCGAAACAGAGTAGGGCAACCATTAAATATATCAAGGTAATCCGAGTACCGATTGTACGTGCATTGCAGTCGGAACACAGGGCACAAGACACGCAGACAATTGGGGTTGCAAAAGGTATCATGTTTCCTGGTCCACTTTTGCGGCACATAAAGACGAACATGCTGTAGCAGCTCACCACAAGACACTATGCCGTGCATAATTTTAAAGAGGAAGAGAATATCAGCCTTGTTCCGCCTGGAAGTTAAGCAAGATAGCGTCAACAAAGAGGGCGATCGAGGGTTATAATTACTACTATCGCCAAAGCGATGGTGGAAGATAGATATGAACTTATTTTAGACCCTTTCTACAAGCTTACGGTTTGTTTTGCTCGTGCTGTTCCAGACAATAGATGCATATTCAAGCTGAGGACGACATATAGTTGTGTAGAGCTTCAGAAGAGATATCGGCTCCTTGAACTCCTTGGACACGCCACCGACAACGCCAAGCGATCGAAGAGCTCTACGAGTAATTACCTGAATATGTGGAGAGAAGCTCAGTTTACTGTCGAAAGTGACGCCTAGGTCATTAACCTGTACCACACGTGGGAGTAATTCACCGTTGATGTTATAGGGAAACAAGATGTTGTTAGTCTTTCTTGTGTATTGCATTACCTTAGTTTTAGATGTATTAATGAGGAGTTTGTTGCATGAGCACCAATGCGAGAAGGACGAGATTGCTCTCTGGAGAGCGGAACAGCTGGCAGAGTTGGAAACAGATTTAAATATTTTTACATCATCGGCATATAAAAGAAAATTACAATCATTAAATATTGTCGCGACATCATTTACAAAGATTGAGAAGAGAAGTAGCCCGAGAACTGAGCCCTGAGGGACACCACTGGTGACCTCATAGGAAAGAGAAGACTGTCCATTTACATGCACGAAACATGACCTATCACATAGATAATTGCATATAAGAGATATCAGGGATGGTTGTATATCAAGCTCAGATAGTTTTTTGGCTAAGAGCTCGTGGCAGACGACATCCAAAGCCTTGCTTAAATCAAAGTAGACTACATAAAGTTGACCTCTCCCTTGCACAGCTTCCGAAGCATGCAGCATGAAGTTGACGAGATTAGTGGTGGTCGATCTCCCAGCGAGAAAGCCGTGTTGCTGAGGTAATAATATAGTTTTTACGCTGAAAGAGAGTAGTGTATGTAGTACTGTCTCAAAGAGTTTTGAAGCGGCGCAGAGAATAGAAATCGGGCGATAGTTTGTGGGGTCTAACTTTGACCCTGACTTAAATATAGGAACAACACGCGCACTCTTCCAACGAGTAGGGAACTTACCGGTATTGAGTGACGTTCGAAATATTCGCGCCAAGACCGGAACAAGAAGATCCCCAAACGCCTTCAGTACTGCCGAAGGAATGCCATCAGGGCCGCACGAAAATGAGGGCTTAACTCGCTTTAGAGGTCTTGATACAAGACTTTCCGAAATAAAACATTCTGAGCTTTTATCATACCCCGGAAACACCTGAGAGGGGCAGGCTGCACTTTTCTTGCCGAATACTGAACTGAATGGTTGAGCAAAAGCATTAGGAACGTCAGGAATGCTGTCACCCCTCTTGTCAGTGAGGTTAATATCTCCAGGGTTGTTTTTGGAAGTTTGTGCACGGACATGACCCAAGAAAGCTTTAGCATTGCGCGGCGCATCGGCTTCAACCGCGGCAATATAACTGGACCTATCGCGCTTAAGCAGATTTTTACAATGCGACCTGAGTTGACAAAACTCGCTCTGCCACCTCTCTTGGCCAGTTTTGTTTGCTTGTTTGTGAGCTCGATTCTTTCTACCAAGGGCCTTTCTTAGTTCAGATGAAAACCAGTGCGGGTAATTGTTACTTTTTTAGTTTTTTTGGGTACAAATCTGCTTAAGCCATCGTGAAGTACTTCGGTGAAAAAATCAGTCATTTCGTCTGCGTCATTGAGAGTGTCCAATGGTGACCAATCCGTCTCAGCAAGGAAGTGAAACAAGCCAATATAGTCCCCACGAGCGAAGTTGCAACCACGGACGGCTGGTGGGTTGACGGGAGGACTGTGGTGGGCAAGGGATACGATATAAATTGAAATGAGTAAGGGGGGTGAAACCTGTCTGGTTTTGCGAGGTCAATATAACTACGCGACACCTCAACGTGTTCCATGTTAGTAAAAGACAAGTCCAAAACGTTTCCACACCGATTCCGAATGAAGTTGCATTGCTGTAACGAAGTGAAAGAAATAAAATCTAGCAAAATTTCACACTTATGTGATATCGGATGGGACGCCCGATCAACCAACTGAGTTTCCCATGCAATGCCGGGTGCATTAAAGTCACCAGTTATTAGAAAATCGTGATCACTGTGAGAGGTTACAACATTTTCTATTGCATTTAGGGTATGTTTGAAGTCAGCTGCGTTTGTCTTGGGTGGTATGTAGTAAGTACATAGTAAGAGGCGTTTGCCCCGAGAGCAAAGCACCTCTAACCAGATAGACTCAGTTTCCAATTCAAGGTCCATGCGCCGTTTACATTTAATCGAATCGTGTAGGGCAACCAAAACACCACCTCCCCGTTGTTTGCCGCACGAAGGGTCACGGTCATGCCGAAAGACTTGGTAGTTTGGGGTAAAGAAGGAATTAGAGCTAATTTCGGGCACAGCCAGGTTTCTGTAAGAATTATTACTGGAAAGCAAGAAGAAACCACATTAGAAAAAAATTCGGCAGATTTAGTACGTAGCCCACGCACATTTTGGTAGAAAAAATCAAAACTGCAGTTACTCGGCATCGAAACGGTGTTCCTCGACATAGATCATTTGTTCACACAACTCACTGCGGAAGGGTTTAAACAGGCAGTGCCTCGGCCAACGCGCAGGGTCTCTCAGTTTCTCGAAACACACGTCGTCCACGGCGACGTAGAAGGAAGCGTACGAGTCATGCCTCGTTTTCAGTCGCTTGCACATGATCGGCACAGCACCCACAGAGCACAAGTGCTTGGCTACTTGCGCCGATGCTGTAGAAGGACGCAGCTTGGTGAGAAACATAGCTTTAGGGGGCCTGGGACGGCCGACTGCTGCAAGTGCAGTCTCGTCAGAAACGCCAACTGCCAGCGGACGCGGGTTGTGCCTTGCGCGGCGTGGCTGCTGCTGCGTCGGTGGTGACACGTTCTGGAGAGGCCGAGAAGCCGAATTCACCGGTGTCGGGCTTGGAGGGGCAGAGGCAGGCAGCACGGGATTCTGCGAAGAGCCGGGCGTCCGCGGGGTAGGGGGTTTTGTTTCCGCGACCGTCCTGGTTGGCAGCGGCGGGAAATCGGCCAGCCGGGGCGCACCCCTCAGCCGGGCCAAATGGCTGCGCAGGGAATGTACTTCTTGGCGCAGCGATCTCACGGCATCGGCGTGAGCCTCAGCCTTTGTTGCGCCCTCACGGCGGAGCTGCTCGTTGTCCTCCCCCAGCTTAACAACCTGGTCGGAGAGAAAAGAGATTCCCTCCAGGGTGTCCTCGAGAAGGGCACGGAGGGAAACCAGCTCGGCGGCGAGGTCAACGGGGTGCGTGGTGGCGGCTGCGAGGGAAGGGCTGGACGAAAGAGCCGGAAACGCTGCCGCTTGCGAAGAAATGCCGTGGTCGATGTTGCACGGATTGCAGACGAAGCGCCTCGCACCTGAATTAAGTAACTCGAGGTCGTCGTCCGGCAACGTGATACACTTCGCGTGAGTGCGTTTGTTGCACTCGCCGCAACGTAGAAATTTCTGTTTTCCGAAGAAAGCTCAGGAACAAAGTAGGCAAGCGTCCTTGCTTGGCGCCATCTAATAATAACAATAATATAATAATAAAATAATAATAATAATAATAATAATAATAATTAAAATCAATCAATCAATCAATAGTTCATTAACGTGCCCAGGAACAGACGGAGGGCCTTTGTGCTGGCGCACGAAGAGAAAAGAAAGAAAGAACTGGCAATGTAAGATAGATGCCCACACCACACAGGTAATGCAATTAAAGAACAGCGATACTGACACACACACACAAAAATTACGCACAGTCGTACACCAGAATACACATGCACCCACAGAAAACGCAAACACACACATACACACAAAAGCAAGTACAGTGCCTTGCAGTAAGGCATGTGACATCACGCCAGTGGTCGTCATACATAGATAATTTCAAAAATATACATAAATGTTAAAGTTTGGTTGCACGGAAACGAAGTGAATCAAGATAGCTTATATGTAAGAAAAGGAGCATGGAAGGAATGTACATGTAAAGAAAACCAGACATGGAATAACGGGTATATATAAAAAAGAAAGTCTTGGGTTGTCATCACATCATGCTCAAATGACCGCGTGTGAACAGAGGATAAAAAAGGTCACTTACATGGCAAGCTCACAGACGTGTTTGGGGAACTGTGCGGAGGAATTATTAAATATGTCTAAATATTCGTTGTACTGATTGTACGTACACTGGAGGCGAAACAAGGGGCACAAGCCACGCAGACAGCTCGGATTAAAGAATGTGTCGTGTCTTCTGGTGGATTTTTGCGGCACATGGAGTGCAACATGTTGCAGCATTTCACCACAAGACACTGTGCCGTGAATGATTTTGTATAGAAAAAAAGATCAGCCTTAATACGTCTCGAGTGCGCGCACTCTCGTATCGGTACAGAGAATGACGCAAAATTGTTATGGCTAGCGAAGCGATGATTCAAGATAGAGATAAACTTTTTCTGGACACTTTCAATATGCATATAGAGTGTTTTGCATGCGCTATTCCATACCACAGAAGCATACTCGAGGTGCGGACGACAAATAGTCGTGTACAGCTTGAGAAAAGAGCCCGGCTCCTTGAACTCCTTTGATAAGCGACATATAACGCCAAGATATCGGAGGGCCAACCGAGTGACCTCCCGGATGTGCGGGGAGAAGCTCAATTTACTGTCGAGATTAATACCAAGATCCTTAACCTCCCCAACACGTGGTAGTGCTTCACCGTTAATGTTATAGGAAAAAAATACACTGTCAGTTTTCCTAGTGTAGGTGTTTACCTTATTTTTTTATGTATTGATAAGGCGTTTGTTGCGTGAGCACCAATCTGAAAAAGACGTAATCGCTCGCTGGAGAGCGGAACAGCTTGCGGTGTTTGAAACAGCCTTACATATTTTGACATCATCAGCATATAGGAGAAAGTGACAATCATGAATTACTGAGGAAACATCATTTATTAAAATTGAAAAAAGAAGTGGTCCCAGAACAGATCCCTTAGGGACACCACTTGTGGCCTCGTAGGAGAGGGCCCCGCACGGGGCACCTTGAGCAATATTGGTGACGGTACTGGCGATAGCGCGGACCCCGAGCCCCCAAACATAAGCTGGATCCAACCGTGGCGATGTGTTTATGGGTGGAGGGTTAGAAACCACGAACGGTGGCCGTCGGAGCGCAGGTCAAGCTCCGGCG
Organism: Haemaphysalis longicornis; assembly: GCF_048455015.1. Taxonomy (NCBI): domain Eukaryota; kingdom Metazoa; phylum Arthropoda; class Arachnida; order Ixodida; family Ixodidae; genus Haemaphysalis; species Haemaphysalis longicornis. Next base: position 60,017,287 of record NW_027526214.1, on the reverse strand, counting down.
GATGGGCTCCCTGTCTGTTCACCAGGCAGGGAGCTCCGGGACCTCTTTGACTACCAGGGTAAGGTCAAAGAAGAAAGTATCCCCGTCTCCCTGCTTTCCAATGTATCATATGGCATTTTCCAAACCCCCCCCCAAACGTGATCGGCCCCCGAAAAGGGGCCGCACCGAAGCTTCATACCCATCATTGCCAACAATGGCATCCCCAAAGGCGGATAACTATCCGCGCTTCTTGATTGTTGAATCTCTTGACAAGTCAAATCCTATCTCCTCCCAGTCAGTGTTCCTTATCACCAAATTCCTTGAAGGCATCCTTGGCAAGTCTTTCCAAGCCAAAAAACTGAGAACCGGCGAAGTTCTGGTCGAAGTGAACTCTCACCAGCAAGCCACAAGCCTCCTTACCCAGAATCGCATGGCAGATCTGGACATCAGAGTCACACCCCATCGTAGCCTCAATAGCTCTCAGGGTGTGATTTCTGAGCCAGATCTGATAAATGAGACGGAAGCTGATCTGCTCGAAGGTCTGAAAGGCGAGGGCGTCACTACAGTGAGGCGCATCACCATGCGGCGAGATGATAAGCAAATCATGACAAAGCATATAATCTTGACATTTGATCGTTCCACACTCCCCGAATCCATCAAAGCGGGTTTCATGCATTGTTCTGTCCGGCCTTACATACCGAAACCGCGGCGCTGTTTCAAGTGCCAACGGTTCGGGCATGGCACCACCTCCTGTCGTGGCAAAACAACGTGTGCAAAATGTTCATCTCAAGATCATGATACAGATAACTACCAGGCTCAACAATTACTGTGCAGCAACTGTCATGGACCTCATGCTGCGTACTCCCGCACGTGTGAAAGGTTCCAGATGGAAAAGAAAATAATCAACCTCAAAATCACTGAAAACATCACATTCCCAGAGGCGCGGAAGAGGTTCGCCTCCTTCCCTCTGGGCAGGTACGCCGACGCAGCTCGCCGGGGGGCGGAGCGGCGTCTTGTTTTGGCGCGGACCCAGTACCGAGAGTCGGACTTGGTCCCGCCCTCACCCCCCCCCCCCTGGGTTGCCTCTTGCAGCCCAACCCGCCTCCGCACCGCAGGCTGGGCCAGTGGTGGTTGTGGTGGCAACCTCTTCCGTCGGGACCGGTGCCGCTCCAGTCCCTGCCTCCCCATCGTCCAGTGCGTTGGAGGGTGCCATGGACACCTCGGGCCCCGCACCGGCTCCCACTGCCACTGCACCGCCCGTGCCACTTCTGGTGCCTCCGATACCTGCGGCGGTGGCAGGTCAAACGAAGGGCCCTCGAAGGGGAGCCAAGTCCGGGGGTCCCGGTTCGACAGGCACACCCAGGACATCGGACGACGAGATGGACGTCGTGCCATTCTTGCCAGCAACGCAGCGCAAGGATCGGCTTCCTACGTCCAAGCCGACAGAAAGGCCCAGAAAGCCCAATCCAAGAGTCACAGCCCCGAAAGACGACACATAAACATATACACTCCAGTAGCTCTCACACTAAATAATGGGAAGAGAAAATATTGTTCAATGGAACTGCAGAGGCCTTCTGAGTAATCTTGACGACGTGTAAGAGATTCTGCATACCAATCAGCCAAGTGTAATGTGTGTTCAGGAAACACATTTGAATTCTAAACACACAAATTTCTTGAATAGTTAACTCGTATACAGGAAAGACAGGGATGGCTGCACACACTCTTCTGGCGGTGTGGCCATCATCGCCCGAAAATCCTTAGCATGCCACCCTGTCACCTTGAATACCGTCCTTGAGGCTGTAGCAATACGCTTAATAATATTTAATAGGTTGATAACGGTATGCTCCATATACATTCCTCCCGATGTTACACTTTTGAGCTCTGACTTCGAGGCGCTGGTTGACCAGCTGCCCGAACCGTACATTCTAACAGGCGACCTTAATGCTCACAATTCTCTTTGGGGCTCTTCTCGTACGGATGTCCGAGGTCGCCTGATAGAGAAATTTCTTACATCATCTGGAGCATGCCTTTTCAACAATAAACAGCGTACATACGATAACATAGGTCACAACACATACTCATGTCTTGACCTGGCTATTGGTTCTGCAATTCTCTTTCCATGTCTTGAGTGGGGTATGGGCATGGACCAATATGGTAGTGACCATTTCCCCACTTCATTAACGTATATAGGTACAGGCCCGAGCACTCCATCTTCCCATAAAAGGTTTAATGAAGCAAGAGCTAACTGGATTACATTTACAGAGACATCCAAACTACACCACATATTCATATGACACCTACACGTTGAAGAAGCGACCCAACAGCTCACGGCGCACATCCTCGACGCCGAAGAAAAGTCCATTCCCCACGCCTCTGGTGCCCCGCGCAACCAGCGGAGGCCGTGGTGGAAGGAGGACTGTAGGCGGGCGCGAGAGGCCCAGAACAAGGCGTGGGGTGTCCTTCGTCGGTACCCCACGTCGGGTAACCTCATTTTGTTCAAACGGGCCAAGGCGTTAGGAAAACGTGTGCGCCGTGAGGCAAAACGAGAGAGTTGGCGTTCCTTCATAACATCAATAAACGCCTACACAGACACAGAAAGTATGGACAAGAATACGCAAACTCAAAGGAAAACAAACACACAGCCTGCCTATGGTAAGCACAACAGGGGACACACTCGAAGACCAGGCTGACACCCTCGCACAACACTTCCAACACGTGTCCAGTTCCGCACACTACACAAACACTTTCATGAAACACAAACAAACGGCCGAAAAGAAGCCTATACTAGATAACAATAGGTCAACATCTTCTTATAACTCAGAGTTTTCACTGCATGAGCTGAGGGCTGCTTTGAGCACGTGTAAACCCTCAGCTTCAGGCCCAGACAACATCACATAGACAATGATACAACACCTGCACGCAGACACTCTTCTAACACTCTTACACCTATATAACAAGATATGGCTTTCGGGGCACATTTCAAACTCCTGGAAGGAGGCTATAGTTGTAGCTTTCCTGAAAGAGAGAAAGGACCCGTCGTCCACCTCAAGCTACCGTCCTATAGCCCTGACGAGCTGCCTGTGCAAGCTCTTCGAGAAGATGGTAAATCGCAGGCTCGTGTACTTCCTCGAGTACAACGGTCTTCTCGAGAGCTGTCAGGCAGGCTTTAGGGTGGGGCGATCGACGAACGATCAACTGGTAGCTCTTGACTCGTATATCAAGGATGCCTTCGCGCATAAGCAGTATTGTTTAACTGTCTTTTTCGACCTTCAAAAGGCATACGACACCGCTTGGCGTTATGGGATCCTTAGTGACCTCAATTCATTCGGTGTTTCGGATAACATGTTGAACACTCTTGTTAGTTACTTGTCACAAAGAACGTTTCGAGTAAGAGTTGGTTGTGCACTCTCAAACGTTTACGTGCAAGAAAATGGCGTGCCATAGGATGGCGTGTTGAGCTGCACTCTCTTGATAGTAAAAATGAACTCTCTTGGTTAGGCACTGCCACCTACAATCTCTTATTCCATGTATGTAGATGACGTGCAGATATCCTATAAATCATGCAATATGTCAATCTGCGAACGTCAAGTCCAGCTTGGTGTAAAGAAACTTGCCGGCTGGGCAGACAAGAACGGTTTTAAATTAAATCCTGTAAAAAGCTCTTGCGTTGTGTTCTCCAGGAAGCGCAGGGTCCATATGGACCCAGACATTACTCTTAATGGCTTGTCGCTTCCTGTGAACAAGGAACACAAGTTCTTAGGTGTTGTGTCTGACCAGAAACTTACATTCATTCCACACATCAAGGAACTTAAACATAAATGTCTGAAAACAATGAATATACTTAAGGTTCTCTCCCATCAATCTTATGGTTTCGACAAAGAACTCCTACTACGGCTCTATACTGCTTTGGTTGGGTCTCGTTTAGACTATGGCAGTGTGGCTTATGGGTCGGCGACTAAAACAGCGTTGCGAATGCTTGACCCAGTGCTACACTTGGGGCTTCCTCTCGCATCGGGTGCTTTTCGAACTAGCCCTGTCGAGAGTCTGTATGTCGAGTGTGATAAGTGGAGCCTTGAGAACCGTCGAACGTACATGGACTTGCTATATGCTTTTAAAATTTCATCACTGAATAATCGTCCTTTTTATCCTGTCTTTAACGATACATCAACATCTCTGCTCTTTGCGAATCGCCCACCCGTTCCTCTGCCCTTTTCACTTAGAGTGAGAGAGCGAGCCTCGGATCTGAGCGCTTCGTTTTTAGATGTGTACAGGTCATCCTTTCTAAAAGTTTACCGCCTTGGCAAGTTCGCCCTGTGTCGTGCGACCTCTCTTTTATGAGACTTGACAAAAATCGTGTACCACGAGCTGCAATACTGCAGCACTTTCTGTCTTTGCAGTTTAAATACACCTGTGCAGAATTTTATAGTGACGCTTCTAAAACCAACAGTATGGTGTCGTGCGCTGCTCATGGTCCTAATTTTAATGCAGCCAGAACAATGAGCGTGCACACATCATTTTTTTCAGCAGAAGCGTATGGAATTTTACTGATTGTAGGACACATTCTTGAAACTTAAAATCCCAATTCCATCATCTATACGGATTCTTTGACTGTTGTTTGCGCACTGTCATCGCACAAGCCCCCCAAAAACCACATAATTAATCTTGTATTCAACACTATCATGTCCGTGTATGCACAAAAGCATGAGCTGGTCCTCTGCTGGGTCCCAGGACACGCAGGGATCGCTGGGAATGAGTTGGCAGACGAGAGGGCCGGTGCTGCTGCACTCAGGAACACTGTGGACATTACAACGGTACCCTACACAGACCTCAAGCCACACATAAGACAACACCTGCGCAGAACATGACAAACACACTGGGACGAACAGACAGACAACAAACTACATGTAATAAAGCCACACTTGGGACGGTACACATCTGACTCACACAAAAGACACACGGAAGTCACCTTGGGTAGGCTGCGGATAGGGCACACCCATGCGACGCACTCGTATCTGCTGACGGGATCTTCTAGACCCCAGTGCAGCAGGTGCGGAGAGGCCCTATCCGTAGTGCACATACTAATCACATGCAAGGCACTTCACACAACACGACACAAACACTTCAGAGAACTTTACAGACAACATATCTCCCTACATCCATCTCTGTTTCTGGGTGGCGATGCCATGTTTTCCGTTAAACGTGTGTTTGAGTACTTGTCAGATGTGAATTTTTTAAACCTCATTTCCTATCACGCATAATCAAATCTGGCCCTATACACCAGCCATCACCATTGCGGTTAATTGATTTTATTGTTTTGGCTTTAGTAGGCACTTTTTTATTTTAGATAATTTTGTTTGGCGCTCTTTGCCCCAGCTGGCCTCGCGCCAAAAAACTCTAACCATCATCATCATCGTAGCAGAGGGAAGACTGCCCGTTTGCATGCACCAAGCATGACCTATCCAATAAGTAATTAAATAAAAGGGATGTGATGGATGGTTGTATATCGAGGTGACACAGCTTTCTAAAAAATAAATCATGGCAGACGACATCAAAGGCCTTGCTCAAATCGAAGTAGACGACATCGAGTTGTCATTTTCCCTGCACAGCTTCCGAAGCATGCAGAATAAAATTTACAAGATTAGCGGTGGTCGATCTCCCAGCGAGAAAGCCGTGTTGCTGAGGTAATAATATAGTTTTTACCCTGAACGAGAGTAGTGTATGTAGTACAGTCTCAAAGAGTTTTGAAGCGGCGCAGAGAATAGAAATCGGGTGGTAGTTTGTGGGGTCTAACTTTGACCCTGACTTAAATATAGGAACAGCCCGCGCAGTCTTCCAACGAGTAGGGAACTTACCGGTATTGAGTGACGTTCGAAATATTCGCGCCAAGACCGGAACAAGAAGATCCCCAAACACCTTCAGTACTGCCGGAAGAATGCCATCAGGGCCGCACGAAAATGAGGGCTTAGCTCGCTTTAGAGCTCTTGATACAAGACTTTCCGAAATAGAACATTCTGAGCTTTTATCATACCCCGGAAACACTTGAGGGGGGCAGGCTGCACTTTTCTTGCCGAATACTGAACTGAATTGTTGAGCAAAAGCATTAGGAACGTCAGGAATGCTGTCACCCCTCTTGTCAATGAGGTTAATATGTCCAGGGTTGTTTTTGGAAGTTTTTGCACGTACATGACCCCAGAAAGTTTTGCATTGCGCGGCGCATCGGCTTCAACCGCGGCAATATAACTGGACCTATCGCGCTTAAGCAGATTTTTACAATGCGACCTGAGTTGACGAAACTCGCTCTGCTACCTCTCTTGGCCAGTATTTTTTGCTTGTTTGTGAGCTCGATTCTTTCTACGTAGGGCCTTTCTTAGTTCAGATGAAAACCAGTACGGATAATTGCAACTTTTTTTTAGTTTTTTTGGGTGCAAATCTGCTTAAGCCATCGTGAAGTACTTCGGTGAAAAAATCAGTCATTTCGTCTGCGTCATTGAGAGTGTCCAATGGTGACCAATCCGTCTCAGCAAGGAAGTGAAACAAGCCGATATAGTCCCCACGAGCGAAGTTGTAACCACGGACGCCTGGTGGGTTGACGGGAGGACTGTGGTGGGCAAGGGATACGATAGAAATTGAAATGAGTAAGGGGGGGTGAAACCTGTCTGGTTTTACGAGGTCAATATAACTACGCGACACGTCAACGTGTTCCATGTTAGTAAAAGACAAGTCCAAAACGTTTCCACACCGATTCCTAATGAAGTTGCATTGCTGTAAAGAAGTGAAAGAAATAAAATCTACAAAATTTCACACTTCTGTGATATCGGATGGGACGCCCGATCAACCAACTGAGTTTCCCATGCAATGCCGGGTGCGTTAAAGTCACCAGTTATTAGAAAATTGGGATCACCGTGAGAGGTTAAAACATTTTCTTTTGAATTTAGGGTATGTTTGAAGTCAGTGGCATTTGTTTTGGGTGGTATGTAGTAAGTGCATAGTAAGAGGCGTTTCCCCGAGAGCAAAGCACCTCTAACCAGATGGACTCAGTTTTCAATTCAAGGTCCAGGCACCGTTTACATTTAATCGAATCGTGTAGGGCAACCAAAACACCACCTCCTCGTTGTTTGCCGCACGAAGGGTCACAGTCATGCCGAAAGACTTGGTAGTTTAGGGGAAACAAGGAATTAGAGCTAATTTCCGGGCACAGCCAGGTTTCTGTAAGAAATATTACTGGAAAGCAAGAAGAAACTACATTAGAAAAAAATTCGGCAGATTTAGTACGTAGCCCACGGACATTTTGGTAGAAAAAATCAAAACTTCAGTTACTCGCCATCGAAACGGTGTTCCTCGACATAGATCATTTGTTCACACAAATCACCGCGGAAAGGTTTAAACGGGCAGTGCCGCGACCAATAATAATACAATCAATCAATCAATCAATCAATCAATCAATCAATCAATCAATCAGTCAATGTCTATTATAGTTCCCAGGAACAGGGGAGGCCTTCGTGCTGGAGCACTCAGAGGGAAAAATGCAGCACTGCAGTACATCAACAATTTGCTAATAAACACTCAGTGAGCAAAAAAAAAAAGAAAGAAAGACACAAAAAACTGCAAAGAAGATTAGATATAAAATAGTGCGATCCAACCGACTTTACACAATCAAGTCGTGCTGACGCACAGAAAAGGTATAAGGCAGCAATGAAATGCATCAACAGCTGGCAAAAGAACAGTGAGTGAGCAAAAAATAAGAAGAAACTAGAACTTCAAAGAAGAATAAAAATACCATAGTGTAATTTTAGGCAACATTATACAATCAATAGAGGCTGTAATGTCAGGTCAATTGCAGAAGACATCTTACAATAAGCGTAACTATACGGAAGGGTGAGTGAAAAGAAGAAAGTTTTAATAATAATAATAATATTAATAATTATAATAATGATATTAATAATAATCATTCAATCAATCAATGTTTAATATAGTTCCCAGGTACAGCATAGGCCTTCATGCTGGAGCACTCAGAGGCGAAAATGCCGCACTGTACTACATCAACAATTTGCTAATAAACACTCAGTGAGCACAAAAAAAGAAAGAAAGACCTACAAAAACAGCAAAGAAGAATAGAAATAAAATCGTGCAATCCAACCGACTTTACACAATCAATTCGTGCTGGCGCACAGAAAAGGTATAAGACAGCAATGAAATGCATCAACAGCTGGCAAATGAACAGTGAGTGAGCAAAAAATAGGAAGAAACTACAACTTCAAAGACGAATAAAAAATACCATAGTGCAATTTTACGCAACAATACAGAATCAATAGAAACTGTAATGTCTGGTCAATTGCAAGAAGACATCTTACAATTAGCGTAACTATACGGAAGGGCGAGTGAAAAGAAGAATGTTTTTACAAGATTCGGGAAGCGTACATTTTTAGTTTCAAGTGGACGCATGAAGTGAATATGGCAACTTTTAATGATAAAAACGCCAGAAAAAGAAAACTTCTCCGATAATTACAGTCGCTGTATCAGCACAATACACGAATAACCAGGAACAAGAACAAGCTCGGTGAAGTCAATGCACACATCAGGACGATAAGTGAAGAAAAAGAGCACTGCCAAGATGAGCCTAGTGTGTCAGAGCTGACAACCCGGCCAAAAACTCCCGAAGAGGACGCTGAAAGATATCGAGCTTCTCGGAGTGAACATTATGCAGATGCTGCATTCTTTGAAGAGGAGGACGTGTGCTGAGAGCTCCAGCTGCGTTAAAAGTGTGGGCGAGCCTTGTAGCTTTTGTGGAACGCGAAAACTGATTGATTCAAGTAGTTCCGGGCATAAAATAATACCATAAAAGAATGTGTACATGAAAAGAAGGTCTGAGTGGGTCCGCCGGGAGCTTAGAGAAACAGTTATAGGGATAGGCTCCGAAAGAAAACGATGTCTAAATATTGATGAAAATTTGGTTTGTACACGCTCTATACGTTGACAGTTAGAACTACAGGTTTCATTCCAAACGACAGAAGCATATTCTAATTGCGGAATACAAAGCGTTCTGAATAGTTTTAGGAATGAAGAACGAAACCGGAATTCTCAAGAAAACCTGCATACAGCCCCAAGAGAGCGGAGCGCCCGCCTAGTAAGTTGGGGGACATGAGGTGAGAAAGTCAATTCAGTGTCGGAAAGCACGCCGAGGTCTCTGATCTCTTCAACTCTAGACAAGTAACCGCCGTTAATACTGTAGCAAAATAAAGTGCGTTTCATTTTTATGCTATGAGACATGACCTTTGTTTTTGTAGAGTTAGGATTTAATCTATTGTCCTAGCACCACTTAGAAAATGAGGATATATCTTGCTCCAGAGCAATGCAGTCAATAATGGACTCAATCCTTCTGAATATTTTATGTCGTCAGCGTAAAGAAGCAAAGAAGACATCTTAATTGCGGCTGACACATAATTAACAAAAATGGAGAACAAGAGAGGCCCCAACATGGAGCCTTGAGACACACCGCTTTTGATCTTTACAGAGCAGACGTCTGCCCGTTAACGCTAACGAAACTGAACCGGTTATCTAGATAACTACCCAAGAATGCCAGGAGTGGTGTATCAATTTCTACCTGCAAAAGCTTTTTAAGTAGCAGCGTGTGGCAGACAACGTCAAATGCTTTGCTCAGATCACAGTAGACAGCGTCGAGCTGGCCCCTCTCAGAAATGGCTGCCGAGGCCTGCTCCATGAAGCAGGATAGATTAGCTATTGTCGACCTTCCTGATATAAAGCCGTGCTGTTTGCTTACAAGGCGATTCGGTACAGAACTTGACAGTTACTTGTACAGCGCTGTCTCAAACAGCTTAGAACCAGCACAAAGGACAGAAACTGCTCTGTAGTTTGTTGCATCCGATTTGGAGCCTGACTTGAAAAAAGGACGCACTCGAGAAATTTTCCACGCGAGAGGGAACACGTTTGTTTTTAAACACTGGTAAAATATCACAGTCAAAACAGGTACAAAAATGCTGCCGTATGTTTTGAGAATAGCTGGAGGTATTCCGTCAGCTCCACACGACAATGACGGTTTCATGCGCTTTAGGCTCTCCAAAACCAACTGCTCGTCCAAAAGCACTAAGCTAGAGCCTTGTACGCGATTTAAAAATATGTTCATTTTAGAGACGTCACGCTGGCCGCATGTGGCACTGAAGTGCTGAGCAAAAAGGTTGGCGTCGTTATGAACTTGTTCCCCAGAGGAATCTACAAGATTGATAAGATCATGTGAGTTGTTCTTACGGGACCGGATGTATCTCCAAAATGTTCCAGGCTGAGAATTCACACTACTCTCTACAGAATCGAGATAGGAGCGCTGGTCCCGCTCATAAAGGTTTTTACATAATTTACGGTAAGAGCGGAAGTTCTGTTTACATTCGTAACTCCCAGTTTTCTTATACTTTCTGTGGCAGCGGTCTTTTAATTTAGGAGTCGTACGAAGTTCTTTCGAAAACCAATAAAGGTGCTTGGAGTGGTTTGATTTATACTTGGGAATAAATTGGTCCATGCCGCTTTTGACAATTTAGGTGAACCGTTCGACCTGTGCATTGTAATCAGGGAGTTCTTGAATTTCCGACCAATCAAACGAAGAAAAAAAGCTATATAAGCGAATGTAATCCCGACGTGCATAACAGAAGGGAGAGAGTTCATTATACTTTAGTGAGGCACCACAATGCCGAATCGAAACGGGAGCAGAAACTGAAAATGGAGGATAAAGCTTGTCGGGTTTTACAAGAGATATATTCACCAATAATACTCGCGCGTTCTGAATGTTTGAGAAGCAGAGGTCTAAGATATTTTCGGAGCAGTTTTTGATGTTATTCAGTTGTGCCATGGATTTAAAATCAAGGAAATCTAAAACAATGCGAGATTTTTGCTGTACGTAATAATTGTAATGCTGGTTAGTTAGACTGTCTCATTGTACACCAGGTACATTGAAATCCCCCAGAATGATAAAATGGTGATTTGGGTGTGAAGCGCGAACTTCTTTTACAGAAGTAAGTAGCTCATTAAACGAAGAAATAGGAACATCGGGGGGAATATAAAGCGCCCCTATTAAGAGCCTCTCGCCCCCAGTCAGTCTGATGTCCAGCCAGACACACTCATTGTCGCCCTCAAGGTCTTGACGCCTCTTACACTGAAGACCACAATCGACCGCAACTAATACGCCCCCTCCCTTTTCTTTACCCCCAGTAAAATTCCTATCTGTGCGGAAAACTATCATTTCAGCTAATGTCGCTACAGAGCCAAGATTCAGAAATTACAATAATTGGAAAATTTGAGGAAAGTACATTAGCAAAAAATTCGGATGCTTTAGTGCGAAGGCCGCGCGCATGTTGATAGTATATGTCCAACCTATTGTTAGTTTTTTTCATCGTGTGGGACATCAGTGGGACAGAACATTTCGGCATGCAGCTTTCCGCGGAAAGGTTTAAAAAGGCAGCCCTTCGGCCAGAACAAAGGACCGCTCAAATGCTCGAAGGAGTCCTCATCGACCGTAACGCAGAAGGAAGAATATGAACTGTACTTATTCTTCAGCCGCTGACAAGCCAGAGGTATGAAATGTATCGTCGAAACATGCTCCGTCAGTTGGGCTGAAGTGGTGCACGGTGACAGTTTAGACACGAAGATGTGTCTCGGAAGCTTAGATGGACGAACGACGGGGATGCTACACGCATCTGACGCACCCACACACACTGCCCTCCCTCTGCGTTTGTTTGACTGGGCCGAGTCCTTGGAAGGTGGCTTGCCGGATGCATCATTTAACAAAAGGCAAGCCTCGGAAGGGGCTGGGGTTAGCTGCTCCTTCGCTGAAAACGTAGACGCTGCGTTTATCTTCGCCACAACAGTGGCAAAGGATGAAAGGTCCACTCGCTGTGTGGAAGGGGTCGAAGGGGGGGCCGGTGTCGAAGGGGGGGCAGGCAGCTCGGGAGGAAAGGGACCGGCCCGCGGTCACCGCTGGAGCCGCTCTCCTTGAAGGCTGCGAACCTCCGCCCGCAGTGAAGCAATTATGCCTGACTGCTGGGCGAAAGCACGTGCGTTCTCCCTGATCAAGCGGTAGTTCGCCTCTCGTAGCTTTGCCACCTCGTTCGTCAGGAATGAAAGGACCTCGAGAGCGTGGAGCAGCATTTCGCGCATGTCGGTCGCGTCCCCTCCAAGGTCGCCTGGTCGAGGAGCGCTGTTCTGAGGATCGGGTGTCTGCGTGCCCGGCAGGCTCTCTTGTACGGAATCGTCCCTAGGCCTACTCACCACCTCCGACGCCGAACACAAGCACAGATTACACTGGAAGGGCCTCTCACCAGTCTTCACAGCTTGCAGCTCCATGTCGGGCAGCTGAATACATTTGGAGTGCGCACGTTCTTTGCACGATGTGCATCCGAAATACTCCTGTCTGCCGTAAAAAACAGCGGAGCACAGCACGCAGACATCTGTGCTGGGCGCCATATCATCATCATTAAAATTATTATTATTGTATTATTATTATTATTATCTGCCTTTTCGTCATTATCATTAGCTATTTCTAACACTGTGTTAATCTACTTTTGTCCTGTCGTCCTAATATTTCTGTACTCATTGTGTCTCTTATAGTTTTCTTCTGAACAGTCATCTTGTTCTATTGTGTTATTCTCAGTTTTTTTGTTTCGTTTTCTTTTGTGCGCCAGCATCAAGACCTCTCGGTTGTTACTGGGCACGTTAAATAAATGATTGATGGATTGAATAATTGATTATACTGGGCGCCGCATGATGGCGCCCAGTAAGGACAAGTGCCTCCTCTGCTGCCTCGCTTTGTTTGGCAGGCAGGAGTTTTTTCGATGTTAGGCGTGTAAACGCCGTGCGCACGGAAAGTGTATTGTTCTTCCGAACGAGGAACTGCAGCGTTTGATCTCGGGTGAGCAGTCGTTCGTCTGCAATCTGTGTGTGGCTGCCGCGTCTCCCGCTAGGCCTAGCGACCCCGGTGACCAAGCCAGCGAAGACGGTGAGCCAGCCAACATCCCGGCGAAACGAGTGGCGTCCCCTGTCGGAGCAAGCTTCAACCGTTCGGCGGACCTACGCGCTGAGAGAGCTGCGTTGAAGAATCTCCTGTCCGAAGCCTGCGCCACCCTCTCTTTTCTCGGGGAAGTTGTCACCGAGCTGCGCGAGGAGAACCGGCTTCTGCGACGGGACAATGTGGCTGGGCTTGCCCATCAGGTTGCAATCGTCGCTTCCCTGTGTGAGGATGTTCGCTGCCTGCGAGGGGAGCTAGCGCGTCCCCAGCCTTCTGCGCCTGCTTCCCCGCAGCCTGCTAATCCTTTCATGCCGCCGGTGGCGTCACCGCAGTCTGGTATCCCTGCGAGGGCGTCGTTCGCCGAAGCCGCCGCCAGTGCAGCTGGTGAAGGTGTCCCCTTTCTGTCCTCTACCACCGCTTCGCCGTTCGTTGACCGCCCCAGCAGTCAACCTGCTACGGCCTTGAGCACTTTGGTTTCCCCTTCGGTCCACCCTCTGCCCCCGCCTCCTAGGTTGGACACTGCGTTTAATGGCCCGCCGACGAACTTGCAGAAGAAAAGGAGCCCTCCCCGTGTGGGGGCGTCGGAAGCTTCTCAGTTGGTTGTGGTACACCGACCACCGAGCTCCAGGGCCATCTTTGTTTCAAAACTTTCGGCTAACACCACATCGGCTCAACTGTTGGCCCACTTGTCAACTGTGCAAGTTACGCCATTGTCGTGCAAACGGCTTAGACCAAGTACGACTCCTATTCTTCTTTTGCGTATCTGTTAAAGAGGAGTGTTTTAGGCGCCTGAGCGACCCGTCTGTGGCCAAAAGGCTGCTTTTCAAGCCGTTCCAAGGCAAGGTCCACCATGCTATGCTGCACAGCTGTGAAATAACTAAAAAATGATCAGTAAGTACGAGAGTCTCGACATATACTATCAAAACACTCGAGGTCTACGAACTAAGTCCTCTGAATTTATTAGAAATACTGTATGCTCTAAATTTTCTGCTATTGTCATTAGTGAAACCTGGCTTTCCGATGATATCTCGTCTTCAGACTATTTCCCTTCTAGCTATCAAATCTTTAGAAGCGACAGAAAATTAACTGGACATAAACAAAAAGGTGGCGGGTTCTCATTGCCGTTGATCATTCAGGGCAGTGCATTCGGAGTGCTGACCTCGAGACCCTACCTGAATCAGTCTGGCTTGAGGTAGGCCTCACGAGGGGCGAGAGGCTACACATCGGTGCATTCTATATATCCCCGGATGTATTACCTTCTGAATTTATTCGAACACTCACATCCACAGAAAATGTCTCAAATGCACACTCCAAACATAAGCTCATTATACTTGGGGACTTTAAACCCCAGGTATTTGCTGGAACAGTCTTTTCTTTGAGCACAAAAACCATTATGCAGCGCATAAATGCAGTATGCTATTAGATTTTCAATCGTTCACCTCCACGCAGCAGTTTTGCCGCATAGAAAAACTCTTGTGGTAATGTTCTAGATGTGTGCTTTTCAAACTTAAAAAACGTACAAGTGTGTGCCTCCAAAATATCCCTTGTGCACCCCGACAAGTTTCACCCCCCTCTTAGTGTCTCTGTCTCGGTGCGACCCAGCATCGCTCTGGCGGTGTTGACAATTGTGCAGTCCCGCGATATGCTTTCAAGCGTGGAGATTATTATGGGCTGTATCACTTTTATTCATCTTCTGAATGGTCTAGTGTTTTGGATGTCAATGATGCTGACGAACAGGTTCGACGTTTTACCGAAATCGTCAGAAGTGGCATGGAAAAGTACATTCCTTGTTATAAGCCTGTTCCTTCCAAATTTCACCACTGGTTTTGTAAAGAACTTCGAAGTTCGCCTAAACATAGGCACAGCGCCCACAAAAGGCCAAGAGTTCTGGGCTTGACAAGTGCAAAGCGGAGTTTAGTCGGTATCGCTCACTTTGTAAAAGCCTCTACCGGCGTGACCACCAGCTCTATGTATAATCGTTAGAGGCTGCTGCATCTCAGAAACCGGCTGAATTCTGGAGGTATGTACGCGACCGTTCTAGGGCATCTAAAGAACGCGTTAGCCTGCTTAATTCCGATGGTGAAGAGGTTGAGGATGTTCCCACCTGTTTTGCTCAGAACATTCTTCTGTCTTTCAACTGCAAGATGGCAACGACGATCGCTTATCGTTTAATAACTCTAATTTTAACACACGTATGTTCGATGAAATGATTGTCAATGATATCCTTCAACGGATGAAACCATCATTTTCCTGTGGTGCAGATGGAATTCCAGCAGCCCTCATGAAGGCTTACGGCAACATTTTTGTGCCTGTCTTAACTTCCATTTATATTAACTGCTTACTTTTCGACAAATTTCCTTGTGGAAGGCAGATCGCTCGAATTTGTCTAATATTTAAGTCTGATGATAATTCAGCAGTATCTAACTATCGCCCGATCTCACTACTTTGTGTCGCCTCAAAACTCGTTGAGTCAGCTCTGCACAAAGTTCTTGGTGCCTGCGTCAACAACGTTGTGATACCAAATCAGCACGGCTTTTTCTCAGTTCGATTGACGGTCACAAATCTTGCAAGCTTTATGACAAAGGCTTCGGCTGCAGTTTGTGAAAACGGCCAGTGTTACGTTATTTATTTTAACCTCAGTAAGGCGTTTGATGTGGTGAACCATCAGTTATAAATTAACAAGCTTGCTAAGTCCGATGTAGACGCAAGCCTTGTTGCCTTGTTGTCCAACTAGCTCCTTGACCGGAGCTTTTATGTATATGTTAAGTACAAAAAGTCTAGTGTTGACCCTGCAACAAGTGGTGTACCCCAGGGTTCGGTGCTGGGTCCATTATTGTTTTCTGTCTTTATCAATGATGTGTCAACAGTGTTAACAAACTCTTCTTTTCTTCTCTATGTTGAAGATATCAAACTATTTAGGCACATTAGTGGTGTTCAGGACTGCTGTGCCTTGCAGAGGGATGTATTGGAATAATCGGTCTGATGCAGGAAAAACAGCCTAATTTTAAACCACTAAAATAAAGGTTGTCACCTACAACCGAAAACCCACCATATGCTGTTTTCCTACAGTATTGAGGGAGCTCCTCTACAAAGGGTTGAGGAGATTATGGATCTAGGGGTGCGTTTTGACAGTACCCTCTCTTTTTCTCCTCATATAAGGCTCATCACCCGCCGAGCAGTTTGAAGTCTTCAAAATGTGTGTCGGATTACAAAGAAATTCTCTTCTCCAGATCCATTTTTAATTCTATACAATGCAATATTGTATACCACAGTTATAATATGCTTATGTTGCCTGGAACGGCATCTCCAAATCTAGTAGTGAAATTATAGAACGTGTGCAGAAGAAATTTTTATCCACATTTAAGCACCGTCATCACAATCACAGTTTTCATCCTGATTCTGGCTTGCGCATAGTCCACACTATATAGTCCACATTGCCCAAACTATATCACGGTGCTTCCTATCCTTTTATTGCAGCGCACTGCGGTAGTAAAGGAGTGCCGCCCTGATCACCAACAGTCACGCTCGACAATGGGCGATTTTTACCTACTCGCGGCCTGCCTTGCAAGCACTTATGAAGCCATCCCACGGCTTAAACCAACTTGTGCGTAAAATAAACGCATTGAACACACTAGGGGAACGAGACGGGCACCGCATGTCGCTTCAATAGCTGCCAGGTCATTCGGGCATCAAGGGGACGTCATCTCTAACGCAGCAGCGAAAGAGATGCACAATCTGCATGTGTCTTGGAATCCCGTTTTCCAGACAAGACGGAAGTATGGCCGTGATTGCACTTGGACAAAACTGCAGTTACGAGCTTCGCAGAACGCTCTTAGGATACCCTTGCCGCTGCACACGATTGACCCTCACTGCAATTTCCAGTTTCCTGGAGGTTTACAAAAGCAAACTGAGGGTGTCCTCAACCGTCTACGCCTGAACGTTACCGTGACTGGCAGTTTTTTGTTTAAGATAGGCTGCGCGGACTCGCCATTGTGCTCTGTGTGCTCTGTAAGATATGACATTCAGCATTCGTTGGGTTACTGCCCGCAGTATACAACTCAACGCGAAACAGCTAAAATATTTCTAGTGCGACTGCTACGAGGACACTCTTTAAAGCTGCGTCTCTTCTTGGTCCGTGGCAAAATCACGCTTCCGCGGCACGAGGGACCAAGGCTCTCGTAACTTTTTTGTCTGACACGGGACTAACCAATGTTCTGTAACTTTGGGAACCTCAGTATATTTCTTCTAGGGCTGTAATTTTTTTCTATTTTCCGAAGTGATTTTATTTTCTTCTCCCTATAATTCACTGCTGCACACTTCTTCCCATTTTCTTTTCTTTTTTTCACCTCACTGTGTTCACCCCCATCTGAAGTAGCAAGCCCCACCGTTTGTAAAGCTAACGTATTCAAACTATTCTTGAAAGTTATCTCTCTCTCTCTTTCTCTCTCTGTGGTAGTGAAATGCATTCGCTTTGTGGCGATGACTTTATCGACACCAATTCATACACAAACGCTGCGAGACGAAAATATGATTGGCTGACACTGCGCGCAGCAGCCACTCAATGAGTCATGACAGTGAACAGTATCAGTGCCATATGGCGTCAGACGTCCAGTCAAATCGTAACCCCCTTATCAACACGTAACCAGGAAATTGATTTCATGCTGCCCCATAACAGGAGATAGCAGTTACATCTTCCCGGAGGTAACGGCAGTCGCTCCGTTCAATTACCACAGCCAGAGGCCCTTGCGACAAATGACAACAGCGAGTGGTGGTCACCACTGTAAGCTGCGCACATCGCGCAAGAAGCGAGAGTGCACTCGCCACTTATAAGTGGTGGTGAGCGGGGCTCGCGATGAGCGGAACACGCACTAGCGAGTGCTGAGCGAGGCTCACCTTGAGGGGCGCTCGCAATCGCGAGTGCGGAGCGGGAGTCGGAGCCCACCTTGGCTGGCGGTCAACCTCACTCGCACTCGTACTCACCAGGCCAAAACGATGGTGAGGCTCACTCACCCCTCACACCCACTCGTGCGTGGTGGGGGCGGGAAGGTGTGAGAGTGCACTCATGAGTTAGTGTGCCTCCTATGCCTTTTGGTCTGGGTATTGTTTGTTTGGTTTATAAATATTAGTCTGCTCAAAAACGATTCTTGAACATTTCTTGAATTGCGTTATAACATTATGCAATTTTGTGATTTATTGTGTAAAATCAACCTTAATTCTATTTAACCCCCCGCCGCGGTGGCTCAGTGGCTAAGGCGTTGCGCTGCTGAGCACGAGGTCGCGGGTTCGATTCCCGGCCGCGGCGGCCGCTTTTCTGATGGAGGCGAAAAGCAAAAACGCCCGTGTGTACGAGATTTCGGCGCACGTTAAAGATCCCCAGGTGGTCAAAATTAATCCGGAGCCCTCCACTACGGCGCGCCTCATCGCCTGCGTTGCGTCGGCGCGTTAAACCCCACAATCAATCAATCAATGCCCATAGTCCCTTCCATCCCTTCCTTGAACTGCAGACGTATGCGTGCAGACATTACATTTCTTCACAAAATTGTTCATGGTGACCTTTCTTGTGAAGACCTGCTTAACTGTTCAGAGTTTAGCGTACCACAAAGGCCCACCGGGGCGCATCGCCCGTTCTTGACCGCTGCGCGACACTCCAATCATTCTCCTGTGCGCAGGATACAGAATTGTTACAACCGCTTATTTGAACGCCTTGACATCTTTCAGAAATCTTTCACAATTTACCGTACAGCGCCGTTGAATACAGTATGTTAAACACCTATGAAATGTCTGTCGTTTTTTGTTTCTGGAATTTGGTTTCTCTGCGGTTGTGTCTATCCAACTGATAGTTGCCTATTTTTGAAACTGTTTACTGCCATTTGATCGTCTTATCATTTGTCTCTACACTCTTGCGGTTGTTTTTGTTGTATTACTGTCAAACGTTGTTGCTCTGCCTGTCATGTGGCCTTTACGAGAGGCAGAGCAACATAGGCATCTTTTTTTTATTTTTTACCCGTACCCAGGCTCCGCCTGTGCTTTATTTCTGTTAATTTCACTTCTTCAATTTATGTGTGTCTTGTCGCTTGTTTGTTTCTTGCTATATGTTTCCTGTGTTTTGTTTTCATGTAACTGCCCGTGCGCCAGCACTCAGGCCTCTGGCTGTTCCTGGGCAAGTAAATAAACATGATTGATTGATTGATTATTATTAGACGACGCTCGTCCATCTGCACAATACAATGTGCATATAACGAATATTCCGATCGTCTTGGTATATTCCAGAGCTCCTTTCTTTGTTCTCAAATGAATTAAAAAGTGCTGTAGCTTAAGCTCCTTTATGTCATTCAAAATTTATGTGCAGTATTTATTTTATGCAAAGCATCTTTTTGCTTATTTGTTTTTCACTTTTCCTGGTTTTGTGTTGCTTGAATTTCTCTAGGTTTGAGTGTCAGTGCACGTAACGCTGAACTTCATTTTTCCATTTTGAAACTTCCTAACATTTTGTTACAAAACCTTCGTTTTATGTGTATAATCCATCTCCGTCATGTTCATTGAGTATTTGATTGTGTATTTTCAATTTTTTACGTGCCTTCAACCTGTTGCTCGCCTGTGTCATGGCTTCTAACAGTAGGCTTCATTTTTTTGCTGTTTAGCTTTCTGGGGTCTCTGTAATTTTTTTGCTTTATTTTTTCTGTCATACATATGGTTTTCTGTGTTGTGTTGTCTTCGTTTTAGTTGGTTTTTATGAATGTTTGAATATAGTGTACCAGTACCATACCCAAGGGTTTTTCCTGGGCACGGAAAATAAAGGTTGGTAGATTGAATAATAATAATATCGTTATTGGGCGACTACATGGAGTCATTTCCTGCCGAGAGATTCTGTTCCAGCTTCTGCTCCGAGTTCCCATTCCAAACTGGTGGAACTAGTAGCCGTCACTCATCTATCCACCAACTGCGAAGCCTGTATAATTTTATTTGCAACAAACTGGATGTTTAATGGCTCCCTGGGCCAGTTCCGTACAGAGCTGAGTAGTGCTGCTTGTAGCCTATGGTATATGTCTTACTCCGTACACATTATCTTCCTATGGCCCCTTCCATTGCTTTTTACTGCTATTTATGCAACTTCTCGTTTGTATAGGTTTGTTACTTACGTTTCTATATTTCTGTTCTCTGTGTTTTCACTATGCTAGTACATTATTTGTGGCTAACTCTCCCATCCTTATAGTGATACATTGTTATTACCGTTCTTCGTACTTTTATTAGTGTAGCGTACTCTTAGTGATCCGTGTTGTATGTATAGTGTCCTTTTGTTTGTTTTTATGTTTGCCTGCCCTAAGACATATTCCTCGTTCCTGGGCACTGGAAATAAATTGATTGATTAAATATTATTGTAATATTAGTTTAAATCTTAATATACCATTTTACTATTATCATTATTAATAATATATTCTGGTGTATCCTCAAACATGCTAGGGCGACTTCATGGACGACTAGTGTAAGTGATCGTTTTTATAGACCCTGATGTATAAAAAAAACAAAAGCCATTTGAGTTCACGCCAGCTATCCCATGGCTTTTCATTTTTATTTGGTGGTTGTATAAAAGTAAATTTTCTCTCGGTGTCTGAATAGTTTTCCCAAAATGTGGGCCCTGACTTTTGGCACTTTTAGTTCAAACATCCTACCTAATGTAATAATTTGCGGAGGAAGACGGTTTCCCCAGAAAGAGTAATAGAACCTCAACATAAACACACAGAGAGTACTTTGCGCCCACTATAGTATTTGTATACAAGTTAAAACGTAAACAATAGCCATTTACGAGGCGTTTCATCGAATAGTGCCCTTCGGTCGCTGTGCTTTTTTGACGTTCTGCTGTTTTGTCGACGTGCTTATCTGTAGCCTGCGCTTTTGACACCGTGCTCTTCTGTCGTTTGCGATTTTGTGGCGTGCCCTTTTGATGACGTGCTGTTATATCGGTGCTCTTCTGTTACGGGCGTTTTGTCGTTGGCTGTTTGACCCCGCCCCATTTCTATTACGCACATACGCTCAAGAACTCGTGGTTCGTTCCATGACGCGTATTTTTGCGAATGCTTGATGAATTTTTTCAACGTGCACAATTCCACGTCTGCAGAAGGTTTAAGAGCAACGAAAGGTCAGCCGTCAAGCTACGCGAAGTCATTAGAATCTCGGAGACGCACAACGTGTTATGATGCATTGATAAAACGCTGAGTACAAATCCTATTTTCCGGACTCACAAATCAGCGAATTGGTGTGGCGTTCAGTAAACGTTTTGGTTTTCCCCTTCTCCAGGTTCCTGGTGCATGACTTGAACAATGTCCCGTGGTCTCATGGCATTCGATACTTGAAGCTGCTTTGGTGACTTCAATATCTGGTTAGTTTACTGCTGTGGTATTTTCGTTGCCATTTCTCTGCACTTGTACAGCAATAGCTGAGTTTTTGTGGAAGTGTGAATTTCTAACGTTTTGAATAAATGTAAGTGCTTTATTATGAATTGTTGATCGGCATCGCCAGACGCCCATCACACTCATTTTACTCCTGACAAACCAACCTGAACATCCCGCTTCCCCTTTCTTACAGTTCATTTACTCGTTCTCAGGAGGGTGGGAAAAAAATAATTTATAGGGTCTTCTTCCTTCACAGACATAACAAACGTATATTATATGTAGATGCTGCTAGAATGTACATGCTGATTTCTGGGATTCCGTGTTCGACACGTTTTTGCAATTCACAATGGTTATGGCAAAATAAAAGTATTTGAAACAGTTATGTTAATTGATAGTAATAATACAGGCGTTTGTCGGTATTTTCTATCGTAACCGGTTGAAGAGGTAACAGTACTTGAGGCGTCAATATCACACGATCTTGTGACTATCTGAAAAAAGTTATGATTCGTAAAATTTGATTTGTTTCAGCGATCTGTGGTAAGTTGCTCTTACCAAGACTTGCAGGTATGAATGTGCCCATGAGAATTGTATGCAATCCAGACAAACTTGTTTGAATGTCTTCTAGTTGTTTAGAATAGTTTTGGTGTAATGAGTTTAAGAGATTTGAATATATACGACATTCGTAGTATAGGACAAAAGATTGAATTGTAATCTAGGAGGCATAAATACGGGTTCAAAAGCTATAAAGCCCGTTTTTAGAAGAACAGGGTTTGAACTGAATGCCACGAGACATTTGCGGCATGCTAAGATAAGTTAGAAATATTTAATATATTTACGCCATGTACTTCTAGTGGTTCACTGCTATCAGTGTAATGAGCGCAGAACTACGCATGCGTGAGAATGAGTTAAGGTGGGTGGTTTTTCAAGCGCTTTCTCAAAAGTAGTTCCAATTGCCACTCCTCACAAAAATCTTCATATTTTAGTTTCTATTTTTACCTTTAAATAATTATTGGTAGCCACTAGCTTGTTTAACCACATGCCAACGCCAGCTTACTTGATACTAAGTGAGAGTCCTGCCAAAATACTATGTAAAAATACTAAAAATAAACAAATGCCGAGAACCAGTGCCAGGGGAACTGCATTGTCGTTATGGCGATAATTGCGTGACGCCCAATTGAGGCACCCGATTTGTTGGTTGTTAAAGAGGTGTGCTCTATTCATCGAAACGATTTTTCGTTTTAATATGCTATCTAAGTTGTGCAGTAGTCCACTATAAAAACCTGTGTAAAACTATTTCCAAAGTTTTGAGATAGCACATTTCATATTTCAAATTTTATTTCTTTAGAAGTTCATAGAGGTAGGCCAGGGTTGAAGGCTACAAGGCCTGCAGAGGTTCCGCCACCTTTGGTGCGGTACAATCAAGAAGGAAAATGTGACAAGTTGGAAAATATAATGTTTTAATTAGACATATACAAGCAAGATGTAGAGCACAAGACAATAAAGAATAATATGGTAAAAGTACAGTAAAGTGCAATAAAACACAAAAAAATTATGTAAAACAAACAAGTGGACAATCAGATTAGAACTATGATAGCGTTTTAAAGAAAGACACAACTAGAACGCGTGCACATTAAACAAATCTAAACACCGACTACAGTTCTAGCCATTGAAGCGCATATTCTGATCTGGGAGAGATTCTTTCACCTGCGTTTTAAATTTGTTTTTAGTGCATTTAAAATCAATGTGGTTTCAAACTTGCTTGAATATGGTGGTGCGCTGAAACAGAAAAGACTACCTGCTGTAGTTATTTGACTAATTCGGTTTATTTATTTTGGCACACTTCAAGGAGCCCAAACTGCTAGTGTGATTTTTGTACAAATCACACTAGCAGTTTGATTTTTGTACAAATTGTAAAAGATTCCTATAATAAATTTGGTCAGGCTAAGCATACAGTACTGAATAAATAGTGGACACAACCTCAAGTCGCCATAGCGTTCGTGAAAATTGGCAAATACATGGAGAACACTTTTTTGTACCACAATAAGCTGTTTGTATTTTTTTTTGTTTTTTCCTCATGCTAATATTTCGTAGCGAAGCCTAGAATAGACAGCAGTGTTATGAAGCTGTATTTTCAACCAAAGCGGTAATAAACCTCTTAACATGTATAGAACGCCAATATTTTTTTGTGAACATTTATACCCTATGTGTTGTATATTAGGATGCTAACATAATTTTTTATGATACCACACTGCTAAGAACTTCTGCTCTCTGACTTGGCTGATCTCATTGCCCCTACCTTTAGTATGAATGCTTTCATCTATCTTCCTAATAAATGGTTTCAAAATAATATAGGTAGTCTTCAAACCGTTAGCTGCAAGGTATTTCCGTGCAACCACTTTGACAACTTTTCTAAATATCTATTCACTTCATACTGGAGTTTTCTTACACTGCAATCGGAGAAAAATGTGCTCCTGTCATCTGAATTACATGGCTATCTGGGGTGAACGAGGTGTGTTTGGAATATCAGTCACATATATTATCAACAACCGTCCCAGCCTTGATGCTGGCGGAACACTCAGTTCTATTTCCAATAATTCCGATGGAGCACCACTAAATTAATTAAATGGTCCTATTACGTAAATTATTCCTTAAAAGTTTAGCCACTACTCTATGTATTTCTAGTGTGTTTTTTTAGCCACGTTTCATGATTTATAGAGTCAAATCTTTTTGTAGGCCCAAGAATAACCCGAGTGGAATATTTTCTATGTATATTTTTAATGTACTGTTCCTAATATTGTTATGAACCAGAGGACAATTGCCGATGTCCCACCATCGACGACGACGAAGGAGTGGCTGACGCGCAGCCGGTGCGAGCTCGGCGGTAGCCGCTATGTAAATAGTGTAATACACATCGTCGGCATCTCATGGTTCATGTCCTGCGCCACGTAACATATTTGGTGGAGTGTAGGGGTATCTCCCCGTCCTCGCCCCATTATGGCTACGTCTCGGAACCGGCGCCAAGATCGCGAGTCCTCGGGCGGTGTCGGGCAGCCGCAGCTCCGCCGTGATCACCCCATGACGATGCCCAAGCCCCGTGTCGCAAGCCCGTAAGAAGCCGATCAATAACCGAGACCAGACGAATTGTGACTAGCCAAGACGTGTCGCTCATGCCGTGTCCGCAGCCTTTTCATCCGCGCGGTTACCAGCACCCTCATCGGTTCGTAGTGGCCTTGTGGGCGTCGATCTTCGGGGACAAGTCGACATCGAATACCATCGTCGTCATTCGGCGTAGAAAGGACTTCAGTGTTTAGAGGCATCGCATATCATTCTCACTGCACTCATCCATTCACGGTTGCTGAGCACGACCGCGACGGTCGTCCTTGGCCGTGGGGGTGATGTTACAAGCAATTGGACAATTCCCGATGTCTCACCATCCACAACGACGAAGGAGTGCCTGACGAGCAGCCGGTGTTAGCTCGGTGATAGCCGCCGCAAAAATAGTGTAATATACATCGTCTGCATCTGCTTGTTTATGTCCTGAAGAACGTAACAAAATAAAGTAGGCCTTGCTGTGTTCAGTTGTTTTTTTACTGCCATACTGATACGGTGAAATACCTGTGTGCGTGTTGAAGAAATATGTATTATGTCTCAAATATTTTTAAAAAGACAACACATAAATTGGCCTGTAATTGGACAACTGATCATCGTCACCAACTTTGTGCATTACCCTAGTTTGCGCAACATTCAATTTCTGAGGAAAACCTGTTTTAGATAATGTCAAATTATAATAAAAGCTACAACTTCACTCATTTGAGGGACGATGTGTTTAAGAGAACGTGGTGCAAGACTATCAACTGCAGATGCCATGTTGTTTTTAAGTTGAAGAATAAAAGTGTGCACTTCGTTAACGTTTCTTGGACTTAGAAAGATAGAGTTTATAAGTTGTGACTTTTATCTGCAAAGTGCTATTTTAATCTTCATCAACGTCCAAAATGTAAATCTCTACTTTATTGAAATGCCTATTTACTGCGATTGCGACTTCCGGTGATTCTACCCGTTTACGGTTCAAGCCAGCAATATGTGACGGCGTTCTCTTCTTGCGGCCCGTTATCACAATCAATGTTTCCCATATCTATTTTGAATTGTCACATATATCCCCGAAGAGGCGTTTAAAATATCTGAGCTTGGTATCTTTCAGGTCACTCTGCAGTTTCTTTATAGAGAGAGAGAGAGAAATAATGATTCATGGAAGAGTTTAGCTCCAACCCAAACTAGAATTTTTAATCTAAAACACAGCAGCGCTAGCGTGATGCTCAACCGCTTTCTGCTTTTTGCGCAGTTTTTTGCCTGCTGTGCCGTTCCCGTGACTGGCCCGTCCCGCTATCTTCGCTGCGATGCCAATGCGTTCGTCAGCCGTTCTCCGACAATGCTTCTGCAAATGGACAATTTGGCTTGCACGGGCTTGGACGACCCTATCAAGTTCACTGTAGATAGTCCTGGCCTGTTAATCGCCCCGTCAGCTGATGGTCTGCGTGCCCCTATCTTCCATGACGTCACTCTGGCCCCTCCAGTCACCGCTGACTTCGGCATGGTGAGTGCCCCAGCAGAGCTTATCAAAGCGTCCTCGACGGCTGCCTTCTTCATTGGGCAAGAACACAGCAGCGCTAGCATGATGCTCAACCGCTTTCTGCTTTTTGCGCAGTTTTTTGTTCGTTGTGCCGTTCCCATGCCCGGCCCGTCCCGCTATCTTCGCAGCGATGCCAGTTGTGTTCGTCAGCCGTTCTCCGACAATGCTTCTGCACGTGGACAATTCGGCTTGCACGGGCCTGGACGACCCTATCCAGTTCACTGTAGATAGTCCTGGCCTTTTCATCGCCCCGTCAGCTGGTGGTCTGCGCGCCCCTATCTTCCGTGACGTCACTCTGGCCCCTCCAATCATCGCTGACTTCGGCATGGTGAGTGCCCCAGCAGAGCGTGTAAAAGCGTCCTCGACGGCTGCCTTCTTCAGTTGGCAAGAACACAGCTGTGCTAGCGTGATGCTCAACCACTTTCTGCGTTTTGCGCAGGTAGGTTACCTGAACAATGCGAAATGTATTCTCTCCGATAATCGTTTTCTGCTGCTGTTTTCTTGCCCACACGATTGCACCTGTTCTCATGCTTGTGTGAATTTATGCTATGCGGTAATGTGCTGCGTCATGAGCCTTCTTTTGTGTGGCGATGTTGAACTTAACTTTGGGCCCAATAAGCTACACAAGGGACAGGATGGTCCGGCCTCTGATACTGGTTTGCGAAACTTTTCTACGGTTGAGGAAACCGTTGCCCCAGAAGCCAATGCTGTTGACCTGTCGGCCGTACCTCAAAGTCTTGCGGAATAAATTAAGGGGCAGAAACGCACATCGCAGGAAATAACAGAAATCAAGAACTTTAACCAAATGATCAAATCCCGGTTTGACGCCTTAGAGGCACGCATCTCCGCACTGGAGTCGGTTCCTGCCCTCCTTCCATCTGCCACGCTCAACGGCAATGTGGGAAGTGAGCTTCATCAACTAAAAATCAAAATCGACTAACTCTCTTTGAGCAATGATGAGTTAGAAAATCACTCCCGCCGTAATAACTTGCTGTTGCACAGCTTTCCTGAGGCGCCTGATGAAACCCACGACTTTCTGCTGCGTAACGTTTCCGCGTGGTTCGGGAAAGAGCTTCAAATCGATTGTCTGAGTATTGAAAGGTGCCACAGGATTGGACGGAAGCAAGCTGATCGCCCTCGCGCGGTTATAATGAAACTTCTTGAATACCGCGAAAAAACAAACGTCCTCAAAAACGGCCACAAGCTTATACATTCTGACTTTCGCATTTCAGAAGACTTTTCTAAACGCATACGCTCAATCTGAAAAAAAAAATGGGAGGCAGCTGAGCCCTTCCGTGATAATGGCTCGATGGTTCACTTAAGCTTTGACAACGCGTTTATTGATAAAGTTCGGTACAACTGGGACGATAATACTAACACCCTCGTCCGGGTTCGTTCTCGCCCTCCAAAAGCCGCGTCCAACGCTGCTACTGTAACCCCCGACGCCCAAGTAACATAGAAGAGCTGATTTGATTGTGGGGGTTTAAGCGCCGACGCAACGCAGGCGATGAGGCGCGCCGTAGTGGAGGGCTCCGGATTAATTTTGACCACCTGGGGATCTTTAACGTGCGCCGAAATCTCGTACACACGGGCGTTTTTCCTTTTCGCCTCCATCAGAAAAGCGGCCGCGCGGCCGGGAATCGAACCAGCGACCTCGTGCTCAGCAGCGCAACGCCTTAGCCACTGAGCCACCGCGGCGGGTCAAACATAGAAGAGCCATTGCGCGTCATTAATGTTAATGCCCGAAGCTTAGTTATAAATTCCGAAATTTTCTTTCACTGGTCACCACCCATTCAGCCCATATTGTTGGCGTGACTGAGTAATGGTTACACGATAACGTTTACGACGGCGAGGTAACACCACCAGGTTTCACTGTTCTTAGAACTGATCGGCGACATAAGAGAGAGGGGGAGGTGTTGCGTTATTTTTGTGGTCTGACGTTCAATTTTCAATACTCTCCAGCCCGCCAGACACCGAATTCGTTTGGTGCAAGGTCTTCTTCGGGAACGTTCCCATTACCTTCGGTTTTATCTATCGTCTGCCGTCATCGAACCTAGCTCAGTTACTCGCTTTAACTTAGTTCATGCACGAGCGTATCTCGTCTTCAAGCTTGATCTGTCTCGGCGATTTCAATGCTCCCGGTATTCTGTGGCCTTTTTTATCTCTCACCGGTTATGACGTGGAAATAAGCAAAGTACTTTTCGATTTGTCATTATCCTTTGGTTTGAAACAAATTGTAGAAGCCAACACTAGAGGTGCCGCAGTTTTAGATTTACTATTTGTTAGTCCCCATCTAATTAATAACACCTATGAATACGAGGCTGCTGATGGCATTTCAGATCACATGGCTGTTCTTGTTTCCATACCCGTTCCGGTTCGCAACAGTTGCTTTGTTTACTCTACATTTCCTCATTTTTCACGCGCCGATGATTCCTCCATTATCGATTATTTAAGCGATTCTTTTGACAATTTTGAACAACTTAGTTTATCGAATGATGTCAATTTCTTTGGTGGCTTCGTTCGAAAATATTGTTGCAACCTGTCTACAGCACTTTGTTCCCCTTAAAATAAAAAAGAAAAATCCTCGCCTCCCTTGGATCTCGCGTGATATACTTCAGCTGTCGCGTCGTGTTGCGAGGTTAAGATGTGCAAAACGAAAAGGTGATCCCCATAAAAACGCCGAATTTAACGAACCTAAAGAAGAGCTCCACCTCTAAATAAATTCATCTAAAGATTTTTACTTTATGTTACATTACAAGGTTTACTGAAAACTATCCCTAGGAAATTATGGAGTTCAATTATACCCTCTTCAGCCTCTACTAATACTATCCTAGTTAACAATGACCCGTCCAGTGACCCTATAACTATCGCCACTGCCTTCAATGAGTACTTCAAGGCAGTATTCATAACAGACAACTTCGAAATACCCAATTTCCCACATGAGTCGTATTACTCAATTGGCGATATAACCGTGTCTTTCGAGGGGGTTCTAAATTTTATTTTGTACCTGGACAATAAGAAATCCTGCGGTCCTGATGGAATTAAGAATGCTTTTTCTGGTTAGATATTGTGTCTGAACGAGCCGGTATTAAACTGTAATTTTTAATAATTCTTTATCTACTGTGTCTGTTAACGTCTGTTAACTTCATTAACGTCTCAATCATGTAAACTTCTCGAACATAGAATGTTCCGTCATATTATGGAGTTTCTTGAAATCAATAACATTTGTGTAACGTCCAGCATGGTTTTCGCGGCGGCTTTAGTACAATAACTCAGCTTGTTGAATTTTCCCATGACATTGCACACGCTCTTGACCGAGGAAATCAAATTGACGCGATTCTTGTGGACTTTCGACACCGTTACCCATTCAAAACTTCTTCATAAACTTCGCGTTATACTTAACAACTAGCCCTTAGTTGATTGGATCTCTCGCTTTTTACATGATCGCTCCCAGTATGTTTCGTTTAACTCCACAAATTCGTCGGTAGTACAGGTGTCTTCCGGAATTCCCCAGAGTTCGGTCCTGGGGCCACTTTTTTTCTTATTGTACATAAATGATCTGTATAATTATATACCCGCAAACATCCGCCTCTATGCCGACGATTGCGTGTTGTACAATGCAATTAACACGAATGCTGATCATATTTTGCTCAATGATTGTTTTGTTCAATTTTGCAGGTGGTGCCAGACGTGGCAAATGAATATTAACTTTACAAAAAAAAAAAATCGCGCCAATCCACCCCATGAATGTGGTTGGAAAGCAAAGCTGTAAACGGCACCTATAACAGTTACCCATGCGACGTCACTTAAATTCACTCACATCGCTCTACAAATACCAAAACCAGAGAGAAATCAAATGCACTTAACCACACCATTTATTACTTCAAAGAGATATTCTTGTTAAGGTTAAATCAATGCATGAAGCATGGACGGTGTTTGGTTGAGTTGTATTGGTGTAGGCCAATAGTGGTAACTTTTTTTGTAAAATTAAAGTAGGATCCAACCCGGCGTTAGACGATCTGTATTCTCCGTCTCAGCGCCACGGACGGAGGCGACGAGATTTGCGGCAGAGGAGCAGGAGGAAGAAATACTTCTGTTCAGATTTCTGAACGGCCCAGAGTGCAGCCCTGGGTAGTGATTCCTTCTTCTGTAGGGCCCATATGCAGTCCGCGCGGCCTGTGTTCTGTCCACCCGCTGAAGCTGGGTAGGCAGAGAGGGCCTGGACAGCAGCATCTCCTATTGCTCTTGTGTGGTAGTTGACGGAAAGAAAGGAGCGTGCTCAGGGCTAAAGTCGCACACCCCAATTACGGGACCGAGTGTTCCTACTTCTGAGCGAAATTTACATTCAGCGCCGTAGTGATCCGGATACATTAAGTGAAGACGCGTAGGCTGTGGGAAGGAGCCCGGATTGTATGAGCCGTAGGGTAGTTTGTTGTTCTCTGAAAAGGTGAGGGTAAGGCGAAGGTACGGTCTGTCTCAGAAGGCGATAATGCTGGATTATCTCCCTGAACGTGACAAGCGGGTGACTGTCCTCGTGCAGCTCCATAGCGCGGTAGGTAAAAGCGCAGGCTTGTTGGCTGGGCGTATTTGTTGCCCTCCATTGAAGCGTGAGTGGGTGTCCAGATGAGCTGAATGGAACCGTTTGGGGAGTGGTTTTTTAGCACGCGCAGTGCAGGTCAGGACACCCGACCCTACTAGTAATTCCAGTAGGCTTGCTGGAAATCGATGACTACCCTCCGAACCCCTGGTTGAGCGAGAGCGAAGGTGATGACTGCCACTTCTGCTGCCGTCCTTTCTTTGGTCCTAAACGAGGTACACGCAAGGAGGTTGGTTCTGGAGGTAGCCACGATGATGGCGTATTGCTGCCGTCGATGTTTGGAAGCGTCTGTGTAGATAACTGCATGATCCCCACCGAGGGTGGCGTTTAGCGCTTGAGCCCGTGCCTTTCGGTGACCCTCGTGATGGGAGCGGTTCATATTTCTAAGCAAAGAATGCATCTTTAGTTTTAGTCGCCAAGATTGTGGGAGTACGTCATCGGAGTGACATTCTGGGCTGCCCAGCCAATCTGATGAAGCATGCGGTTACCCATCGCAGTTCTGAGTCGGACCTTCTGGTTAGAAAGGCGGCCTTCTACCAGCTCTTCCACCGTGTTTTGGAGCCCTGTGCTAAGCAGCCTCTGTGTGGACGCACTCATGAGAAGACCAATGTCCTGCTTGACCGTCTTTCTAATAATTATATAAAGCATCTCTATGTCTTCCTTGTCGAGAAGAAGACAGGGGGTTGACGTAAGTAGCTCTCGAGAGGACAAAAGCTTCAAATAATCGAAAGGTACCGGATTCCTTTAGGCCTCGCTTCTTGGTGGCAACTCACCTAATCATGTGTATGATTTGATTAATGCTGTTTTTGAGGAGCTGCAAGGAGACGTCACTCTTGGTGGTAGCCTCGAGATGTAGGCCCGGGATCCTGATGCTGGGGCTTGGAGGGATGGACTGGCCATCAAGGAGTATTTGAATGTATTCCTTGATTTGACGTGAGGGCGGACGACAAGGAGCTTTGATTTTTCACGTGAACACTGGAGGCCACAGGCTTTAGCGCATGCGTACTAGAAGTGAGATGCCATGCATTGGTGTGAGCTTCCGTTAATGTTTGTAACTCTTAGAACATGAGCAAGGTGCGCAAAGGGCCGCTAGACGGGCGTGAGGGGTCGCGTGACACTTTCACGTGGCATTCAGCAAGAACGCAGGGGGTAAACCCGTAGATGTCCTTGGTGAGTACCCCACCTGTCTTCCCAGTTTTCGTGTAGGCTCGTAGCTAAATCGGTAAGACAACGGGCTCTCGCTTTGTTAGTCTATTAGTTCTAGGTTGGATTCCCGGCGGTGCGAGTAAATTCTTTTATTTGTTCGCTGGAGTTTTCTGGTGACACCAACGGTCGCGAAAGAACCCTTGGGGGGTAGAGGTAAAAAGCTTTGCTTTAAAACACTCACTTTGTCTTTCAGTACAAGCAGTTCCATTTCCTTGTTTATTTATTCGTTCAACGGCTCTTCCCTGCAGCGGGTGAACGAATAAAAGTACCTGGGCGTCACTTCACACCTACATTGTCTTTTTCAAGCCACATTTATTATATATGCAACAAAGCTCTAAAAAAGTTAGGCTACCTAAACCGTACATTGCGGGAAGCTCCACTCGAAACGAAATTGCTAACATATAAAACGCTTATCCGACCCATCTTCGAATACGCCTGTACCATCTGGAACCCTTATAAAGTTTCTGAATTTAACACACTTGAATCTGTTCAGAAAAAATGCATTCGTTTTATTTTCCCCCGTTTCGATTGGAGCTTTTCGCCGTCATCCCCCCTTGCTACACTAGAATTACAACCCCTGTCGGAGCGCCATGAACGCGAATGTCTTACACTTTTACATATTCTTACAATACTCCGCGCTACTCACAACAGAATAGCTATAAGTCGCCCGATGAACCTAAATCTACCAGAAATAGCCACAAACTCAACCTTGCAACTTTTTCTCCACGAACTAATCTATTTAGGTGCAGCTTCTTCCCGCGAACAGTTGAAAAATGGAATCTACTACCAGGTGAAATTGGGTCATTGCCTTTGGAAAACTTTTTGAAGAATTTAAATTGATTGTGTTATGTCAGTTTTGCATAATTTCAATGTCTTGCTGTACTTATTATCTATTATGACTAAACTTTATGAATAAGTGAATTTAAAAGTGTTGTGTTTTTATGTCTTATTCTGTGCAGAAAAGGGTTTTGCATTCTATGTACCAACCCACAACTGCGACAGCCCAATTGGGCTGCAGTATGTATATATAAAATAATTAAAATAAAATAAAATAAAACATTAATAATAATTATTACTTTGTATTATCCAGGAGTACATATTGAAGTAAAATAGGGCTGCCAATGCCTACAGGTGGGGCTTTTGTGGCGTCGCAAGGCAGCAACGGCCTTCACTTCTGCAAAAAACACTCATTGGCAGGGGTAACTGAATAGGAAGGTAGAAAAGACAAGCAAACCAAAAAAGAGCAAAAGAGAAGAAGAAAGAAAGAAAAAAGAAGACGAAAAATTAAAGTGAGCAAATAAAAAGGAAAGCAAACAAGAACCGACAAACAGAAGAGACGAAAGCAAACAGACCAAAAAAGATGCAATGAATGAACATGGGTTTCAGCTACGTTTCTGGCTGAAACAATGGGTGGCTTAAGCACAAGAAAACGCTTAGACAACAAAGAAATAGCTAACAATCATGGCATACACATACCTACTTTATCATATCTCTAATGCCAGCCTAGCAGCACGCAAGTGTTTCTGCATTGTTGAATTGAGCAATTCGTCACGCAATTCGTTCAAGATAGCAGGAATATAATATGGCCGCGCAGCCATTCCGTACTGCGTAGTGAGCCTTGGCGTCATATATTGAAGTAGGTGCCACAGAGGTTTAGGTTTAACGTTAGGAGTTACTTAACCCGTACAGAAGAAATATTTTAACACGACAATTTGATTGATTGATTGTAGGGTTTAACGCGCCGACACAACGCAGGCGATGAGGCGCGCCGTAGTGGAGGGCTCCGGATTAATTTTGACCACCTGGGGATCTTTAACCTGCGCCGAAATCTCGTACACACGGGCGTTTTTGCTTTTCACTTCCATCAGAAAAGCGGCCGCCGCAGCCGGGAATCGAACCCGCGACCTCGTGCTCAGCAGCGAAGACGACAATTTCCTGAAGCAATTTATCCAATGACGGTAAACCACTTGCGTTAAATACACGGTCCGGATCCGGCACTTCTGTCTTGTAAAGAACACTCTTGGCTATGTTTTTGAAAATACTCCTAATTCTCTTTTTCTAGGTAGCGGAGCAATTGAAAAAACCGCACATGCCATAACGAAAAACACTATAACCCAAAGTTTGAGCTAGGATTTTTCGAACAGAGAAAGGCAGAAACACTTTTAAGCTGTACAATGTACAGGCAGTAGTTCTAAACTTTTTATATATGTGGGTCATGTGTGTGTTCAATGAAAGATCCCCTTTAAAACGTACACCTAGGTATTTAACAGACTCTACGCAGAAAATACGGGCACAGGAACAAGATGCACAATTATATGAGTGTATTGTAAGGAAGCAGTCGTTCGGAACTGTTTTCTGTCGATTCCGGAAGCAAACTAGGCGACTTTTTACATGGCTTTTTGTTAATAAAGTTTCTTCGAACCAGTCCGCTACCTTTCTGGCATCGTCTTGAAGATTTGAGAGAGCGAGAGAATAACCAGAGTTGCCCGATACCAGCAGGGTGGCTTCAGCGTATTGATAATTTTTCGAAGTTTTAACAACAGTAGCTAATTCATTAACATAAAAATTAAAAACAAGAGGTGACAAGATAGACCCTTGCGGGACACCTCTCTTAGGTCTGACACTATCACTCAGTACCGATCTAAGTGACACCACTTGAGAATGATTCCGAAGGTTATTTTAAAGCAGAGATAGAAATGGTCCGCAGAAGTCATAAGGGCACAATTTAGTACAGAGTATACCATGGTTCACACTATTAAACGCTTTATTAACATCAAGAAATAACCCAAACGAAACCTCAATCTGATCTATGCAGGTATGAAGGGTATCAGACAACCTTTGAAGTAATACCTGCGTGCCCTCGCCGGAGATGACCCATATTGAACTCTATTTTGCTACAAAGGAGGTCACGACACCCACTATGTGCTTTTCAAGAATTGGCGAAAAACAAGATACAACCGAAAAAGGCGGTAGTTTAAAGGGTCCCTTTTTGCCGATTTCGTAGAGGGGAACCACGCGTGCATAATTTAGACTGTCACGCCAAGAGCAATGTTATAATATGTTGTTCCGCATAAACCATGTACACGTTTTATATGGCCAATATTTCTGAAGAGATCACCAATTTGTATGTTATCAGGCCCTCATAATTTGGTGTGGCTTAAACTACTGACTATACCAAGGAGATCAGGCTCTGTTTAAAACGCGATAAATGCGGACGGTGACGCAAGATTTGAAGGGTTACGGTAATGGTTAGGGTTACTGTCACGGGTTCACACAAACGAGTAATACATTGAGTTGTTACTTTTAATTCGTTTAAGAAGTCGTTGATCAATCTGGGGCTTTCGCACCTTCCGGGAATTTCTTTGTTGTGCCACTGGTTGAAACGTTTAGTCGTAGAACGCTAGTATGTACCCCAAAAAAGGCCATAAGCTTTATTTGAGTCGTTTTGGGCGGGAACATGATTAGAGTCGAAAACACTGGCAAGAAATCTAGACTGCTGCAGCAGTCCCCAGTTAGTGATTCCACCCCGAAAAATTGTTTCACAACTCTTCTCACTTGTAGTAATTTCCCTGTTGAACAAATAAAAGCTTGGTAAATGATCACTAAGATCAATGGAAAGTACGTGAGCCTGAATCTCCTCAGCGTTCATATTGGAAAGACAAATATATAGCAGAGCAGCGCTTCAAGAAGATGCCCTAGTCGGTAGGTCTACGAGATTTGAGTATGCTTCGCATGCCAATACTTTTTTTTATTTTCAGAGACCCCCTGCGAGCTGAAATCATGTCTAAAAATTATCCCTCATAGTATTACAAGGGTTTTTAATAATGCTACCAAAGTTGAGGAATCGTTCAAGAATACTAAAGTTCGCCTGTCACCACTTCGAGGTCTATAAATCACCGACGCTGTACTCTTTGTCAAGGAAATTTTTAAGCACTCAACGTCGTTGTCACTTGTAGAAAAGTCGTCAATATATATATAAGATAAGAATTCTTTAGTCTAAATTGTCTCCTCTCCACCCTAGCCTGTGTGAAAATGTGCTTCGGAACGTAGTCGTTATAGAATGGAATCCCATCATTCTTAGTAACAAAGATTCGCAAAAACACAGTAGTTTCTGTTCAAGTGTAATTGTTAAAAGAAGATAATAATATCACGTGGCTTGTTTCTCATGCTCTGGCATTTATAGGCATCAAAGCTACATGATGGGTACAGCGCAAACAAAACTGGGACAAGAAAGGACACAGGACGGAGCGCTACTAGCAACTGAAAAGTTTAATCGTGAACACACATGCATAAATACATACACTCAAAGCCACCGTTATTACAGCTTGTACAACACAATCAACCACCACGCAAGTTCGCGGGAAGCAACTAACAAAACGCTGCATATAATCACACGAAACGTGTACAAACCCAGAATAACGACACTGTATACTCCATCAACCTGTTTCGGAAAATGCAAACACCGTCTCATACCATGACAGTTGGTTGGCTGATACAAGAATGTCCTTTTTTCGTGATGCGAAAAGCTTCAATTATCTCTCTTGTGGACCACTTTCTGTGTTTGTGACGAAAGATTGTGTGTGGCAACTCAGGACGGCACGTGCGCCCCCGGGATCGTGGTTGCGATCAATGAGAGTGTGTGCGACTCCGGAGCACTGTGCACTGCTTGGAATGCATTGCCTAAGGCGAACAGGGTACCGCTCTGAGTGAGCTGTAATGTTGGCGTAAGCGAATGTTAACGCAGCAGCCAGTTTGGCCTACGTATTTTTACCACAATAAAAGAAACACTGTAAACAACGTCTTTACGGCATTTTACAAATTTTACACCATAACCGAAACTTGACAAATTGCTTCTCGTTATGACACCTATGGCAAGCGGTGAATTGTTTTGACATTGGCCTTTTTTCTTAAGCGCTTAGCGGTTCCCGTAAACTATCTTTGATGGATATAAATGCCACGACCATGATAACTACCATAGATGACAATATCTTCCTTGAAACAATTAGGCCTGAAATATACTCGTGTCTTTTTCGGAACCTTGGTTCACTAACAATAATTTGATTCAATTCTTTACGTCTACCAACCAAAAAACCTTTTTAGACGCGCCAGGAGGGGGCTGGAGTTGCAAATTACCTAAAGAATCTGCAGCGTATACTGTCCTTGAGGATTGTGTAGTAGTAATATAGAATATTGAGTGCTAAACAATTCGTTTGGGAAAGACAACTCAGTGGTTTACAGACCCCTAAATGGTGACAGGGAAAACCAGTATTTGTCTTGAACAACTTCTTCAGTTTGGTAACAGTAATAACTTTTGTAATATTATGGGGGATATCAATACAGACAAGAGTTCATCGGTTAAGTGGTCATTGGAAATAAAAAAAGATATTGGCAAGCCGTGCGTACACTTATCTCGTGGAACTACCCACTAGGATATCTCCTGGTAGAGCTGCCTTGCTAGATATTTATCTTTGTATTATCCACATCGATGAGATTCAGGCTAGCGGGCTTTTCGTTTCTCTTAGTGACCTTTTACCGGTGTTTGTTTTGCCAACACAAAAACTACTAGAAGTGGTGATAGCTGAGAAAGACCTTTTGGGGGTATAATAATCAGCTAGGGATTGTAGCAGTTTATAAACCTTGTCAAAGGCATCGAATAAAACAAAGCTTATGGCCTGTTTTTAGGTACGTAATAACGTGCTAACAATTATCCGATTTAACCAGCGGCAAAGCGAAGAAATACCGAAAGGTGCGACAGTGCTGGACTGATTTCCTAAACGAAATTGAGCCAAGAACTAAATGTGTTACTCTCTTGCGAGAACCCGAGACCCTATCCTACTCCTACCATTAAAAAAATGTAGACTAAAACTACAGAGCGTACTTAAAAATGCCATGCTCAGATACTGTTACCGCCTGTTCCAGGATACACGTGATTCAAGAAAGAAATGGAAGACAGTGAATGTGATAACGGCCCATAAGAATATCACACGGTTGCATGTTGCTCGCATAAACCATGACGGGTAGATTGAGCAGAATTGGCAATCACAAAGAATAGGCTTTCCATCAAACTAGGGGCTTATATTGCGGAGATCAATGAAGATGAAAGTAGCGCTGTACTGGAACAGTCACAACTCCCAAACGCTATTGTTTTAAGTCCAACAAATACGAGCGAGGTGGAAACTTTTATTCTAAATATCAAAAAACGTCGCCTCAGGCATTTGTGGTATTGCAGAGATTCCCGGTAAATATATCGCACATGAAATTAGCGAGGTTTTAGATTTACTAACTTTTGGACGTTATTTAAAGGTGAACCTGATCTTTGAATAATGCGAACATAATCCTAATCCACAAGGAAAGGTACATGAAGGACTTGGAAAATTAGAGGCCGATCAGCTTACTGTCAGTCGTCTACAAGGTACTTACCAAGGTAATCGCTAACATAATTTCTGCAACCTTATGTTTCAGTCAACCTAGAGAAAAAGCGGGGTTCCGTAACGGGTATTCAACAATTTACCATATTCACACGATCAATCAGGTGATAGAGAAGTGCGCTGAGTATACTGAACCCCTACTTTTAGCCCTCATAGACTATGATAAAGCATTTGATTCGTTCGAAACCCTTGCTTTCATTCAGGCATTACAGAAGCAAGGAGTAGATAAGCATTATGTAAGAATAGTAGAGGATATCTACAATTGGTCCACACCTAACCTTATCCTCCATAAGGAGAGCAGTAAAAGACTGATAAGGACCGGCGTCAGACAAGGAGACACAATTTCTCCAATGTTATTTAGAGTTGTTTACAAGAAGTGTTCATAAAGTTGGATGGGGAACCGGTGGGAGTAAGGGTTGATGGAGAATACTTCAGTAACCTCAGATTTGCTGATCACGTTGCCTTGCTAAGTAACTCGGGGGACGAATTGCAAAGCATGCTTTCTGCACTGCACAAACAGAGAACCGCGGGCCTGAAATATATGCAGAACACCAAAGTAATGATCAATAACCTCGGGAGAGAACAGCAGTTTGGGATAGGGGTCGGGGTAGTGGAAGTGGTATGCAAATATGTCTACTTAGGCCAAATCGTGACCCCGGATCCCAACCATGAGGCAGAGATAATTAGAAGGATCAGAATGGGATGGAGCGCATACTGCAGACCTTCTCAAATAATGAATAGCAGCCTACCATAGTCGTGAAGAAAAAAGTGTATGACAGCTGCATCTTACCGCTGCTCACCTACAGGGCAGAA
Organism: Haemaphysalis longicornis; assembly: GCF_048455015.1. Lineage (NCBI taxonomy): Eukaryota > Metazoa > Arthropoda > Arachnida > Ixodida > Ixodidae > Haemaphysalis > Haemaphysalis longicornis. The sequence goes on along the minus strand of NW_027526214.1, from coordinate 59,978,241 downwards.
ACTTGGAGGCTCACTAAGGGGGTTGAACTTAAATTAAGAACGACTCAGCAGTCAAGAGATCGGAAAATGATATGTGCAACATTAAGGGACAAGAAGAGACCGGAGTGGATCAGGGAACAAACGCATGTTAAGGACATAATAGTAGAGATTAAGAAGAAGAAATGGACGTGGGCAGGCCATGTAATGCGAAGGCAAGATACCCGCTGGTCATTAAGAGTTACACACTGGATCCCGAGAAAAGGCAAGCGTTGCAGACGTAGCAGAACGTTAGATGGGCAGATGAGATCAAGAAGTTTGCGTACATAAATTGGTCACAGTTGGCACAGGACCATGGTAATTGGACAATAATGGGAGAAGCCTTTGCCCTGCAGTGGGCGTAGATAGGCTAGTGATGATGATGATGATGAAGATGAAGATGAATGGAGTTTTTTGTCAAAACTGGAAAGTAGCGCGAATTAAACCTATTCACAAAAGTGGTGGCGGTGATCAGTTGCCCCCGAGAAGCTAATTTATTGGTTAAATGTCTTTTCAAAAATATTTGAAGACGTAATGCATATTAAACTAACAAACTTCTTCAACACGCACAAGGTCATTTCACCATATCTGTACGGCTTTCAAAAAATGAAGTCAAGACAGCAAGCTCTGCTTAATAATAAATCGCGCAATAGGAAACAATTTGTGGAATTTAATTGTATTTCATAGGACTCATTGGAAATAGAATGGGGTGTTCCGCAAGGATCAAAGCCTGGACTATTGTTTTGTAAGATATGCGAATGATATTCCAGACATACCCTGCACACCCTAGATAGCCATGTATGCATATGAGATAATTATTTTTCTCCGGTAAAATTATGACAACTTCAGTGTGAAGTCAATAGGTATTTGGAAATGATGTCAAAGTAGTCGCACGAAAATAACCTAATGCTGAACACTTGGAAGGCTGCCTAAACCATTTTTAAATCAATTATAAGAAAGATAGAGGAAGGCATTCGTATTGACTATAGGGACAATGAGATGAGTAGACTCAAAGAACAGAATTTCTTAGGAGTATGGTTTTATGAAGAATTATCTTCGCATCCTGATATAGAACACTCAGGTAATGAAATTTCAATAAACATAAGCGTTCATTCAGGTCCGGGGGTATATACCGCTTTGGCTGAAAAAAAACGGCTTTAATGCACTGTTGTGTATTCTAGGGCATGCAATGGAATATTAACGTTTGTAACAACAACGAAAAAAAAACTACAAATGGTTGGTCGGCTTTCAGGAAAGAGTTTTAAGTATATTTGCCAATTTTCATAGACGCTGTGCCGACTTGAGAACGGGTCAACTATTTCTGCCGGACGGTAGGCTTAAAGCTGACCAAATTTATTATTTGGAGCTTTTAGAAGTTATAAATCAAGAAACTCTTCATGCCAAATACAAGGACACTAGCTGTACATTTTGCCAAATGCAACACGCCGTATCGTGCTATCACCTTGAAGTTAACCTGGCGTTCGGGTCATATTAGCGCTGCAGGGTTCAGTTACGACGCTTGTCGAGTGCGCTCGACTTTTTTTCTTGTTTTTTACCACCGAACTGATCAGGATTTTGTGCGAGGACACAGAAGAGTATACCGTTATTACCCGATTCTAACGCGCCCCCGATTCTAACGCGCACCTGATTTTCCTGACAAAAAACCGCAAAAACATGCACCTCCGATTGTAACGCACACGGAACTGTGAGCCAGAAAAACGAATACGAGAGAAACTGGTGATTTATTTCCAGATGTAATCTCACTCACATCACTCCTCGTCGCTTTACGCTGACCACATTATCTCGTCCTCGATGCCGTGAAGCACGTTCGCGCTGCCACACTTCTGAACTAACCTTCAACCATGGTCGATAGGATCGTGGCCCACACCTCACACGCCCATCCCGCGAGCTTCTCCATAACCGCGCGCGCTTCAGCCGACCGCTTGTTTTGAACGCGTGAGAGCCGCTGCTGCCGTTGCTGTTATGAAGCGCGCAAGTGGAACGATTTGACGATTTGTGTCAACGCCGATGGCAAAGCCTCGGCGCCTATGCTTCCTGCGTCTGAAAAATCGTTGCTAAAAGCTTTAGCGCCATCTTGACAGTGCGATGGCAATGGGTGGGACGAAATTTCCGCTGGTTTGGTTTTGGTTTCATATCCTATTCTAACGCGCATGCGATTTTTCCACCTATTTTTCGGGAAAAAAGTCCGCGTTAGAATCGGGAAAGTATGGTACTTGGAGGCACATTTTACAGAGGCTCACTGACCCTTAAGTGCCCTCGCGCCGTGGCACAGTCGTCAGTAGCGATAGGTTGACGGGCCCTCAAAAATCCAAAACTTGGTGTACATTGTTTATATATACATAAAATCATAGCAAAGGAACGTGAGAGCAATTTTTATATCTTAAAATACCTGAAAGAATTTTAGTCTCGGTAAAAGTTCCGATTTGTGTTTTTCGTATAATTTTCTTGGGAGCTTTCTTCCGTTTACGTGACAAATTTAACTGTAAGTAATTGTACCTTTAACTAAACTGCTACTTTATGTTTGGAAGAGCAATCTATAAGCTACAATTTCATGCACAGCAAGGCTACGTGTGTCCAGTAGCTACATAGAAAAAAAATGTTTTGTGGAAGCACCTAAAATCGGCCGTTTTTCCGCCGTGACCAAAGAGGTAAAGCTGACCAAATTTATTATTTGAAGGTATTAAAAACTTATTAATCAAGAAACTCTTCATGCCAAATAGAAGGACAGTAGCTGTACATACTCTCGGACGTGCCAAAATATAAACACTAAAATTCTCAAAAAAACTTCAGCAGTCATCACTTACTGTTTCAACAAAAAAATATACTAAACAAATTAGAAAACCACATTGATTTCAAAAACATCAATATTATCATTATCAACATCATCAGCCTTCCAATGTCTACTGCAGGACGAAGGCCTCTCCCATTGACCTCCAACCGCTTATAGTTTGTGCTAATCGAGTCTATTGTGTGCGCCCAAATTTTGTGTTTTACCACTACATCGTGTTTTTGGCCTTCCCATTCTTCCAGACCCATCGCTGGTATCCACTGTGATACCATAATTGTCCACCAGTTGTCGGTTCGACTCACTACATGGCCAGCCCAAGTCCATGTATTTTTCTATATTTGAACTATGATATCGTGATATCTTTGGGTTCATGCAGCGGACTTTTCCCAACACCCAGACACCTCCTCACAGCTTTCAGGCTGCCTACGTTCTGTACATCACATGCAATTCTCTCTATATTACACTGCCGTACGTCAGCTCTGTTCGGATAATATTTTCGAAACCTCCACTTCTTCGATTCTGTCAGCTTGGATGAAGATTGTCAGGATTTGCCTTTTTGTAATTAGATCTTTCGTCTTTCCGATAATTTATAGCATTAATCTTTCTAGCCACTTTGTCCCCGACTTCTAATGTACACTTCGTAATAATGCGTCTAAGGTTAACGGTTAACTTTGTATTGTAAAGTCTACTTCCTCGTTAAGAGATGAATCTCGTTTCTGCAGCGCAATCCCGAATCCTTGAACCTTACGTCTTTATGTTTGTCATTATTCGGTTTTTTTCGTAGTAGCTCGTTGCAGTCGCTGCTCAAATCTAGTTTTATTCGAGATGTTACCATACGGTAATCACTACACATTACCCTTCCGAGCACTTCCACATCGTTCACTACGCAAGGGCTATTGCATAATGCTAAATCTATTTCGTTTTTGTGTTTTCATTCGGGCTCGTGCATGTCCACTGACGGCTCTCCTGTTTGCAGAAGGTATTCATGAAGCGTATAATAATCTGTTCTGTAAACACTACAAGTAGGTCTGCCCTGATATTACTACAGCCAGGACCATAGTTCACAACTGCCTTGTCTCCAGCCTGATTCTTGCCTACTATAGCATTGAAGTCTTCCATAACTCCGGTACAGTGTGTTTTTACTTGCCATTGCCGATCACATATCATCGTACAATTGCTCAACTAAGTGGTTTTCGCGTCTGGGTGTAGGCGCGTACTACTGTGCAACCTTGAGTCTGTAGCTCTTAAGACTAGTTACAATACTGGCTACCGTTTCGGTAATGCTGTTTATGTTTCCAGTTATATTTTATTTGACTATAAATTCAACTCCCAGTTCTCGACTGTTCATTGGAGCACAGTACCATAGGACATGCCCATTTATTTTTGACGTACAGGCTTAACCTTTCCTCCTATCCTCACTAAGCTCTATGACATCGCCTATATTGCCCTCTAATTTCTCTACAACCCCTCTAGATTAGCTTTGTTGCAGAAAGTTCTCGTGGTAAACGTTGCCAGGTTCAGATTCTGATGGCGGCATGTCCGGCTCAGGCATTCTTAGCAACCTCTGCTACGCTACAGGCCTGACCTCCACCATGTTCAGTGTTCGCAGCCACTGGAAACTGAGACCCAGGGGAAAACGGCTTGATTTAGTTTATTTCATTTATTATAAACTTAAGGGCCAGGAGACACTAAATAAAGGGGGGGGGGGGGTTAACAGTGTTTGCTATTGAAGCAAACCGTAATACTATTGAAGCAAGCAGAATAAAACACAAGAAGGTGAACACGAAAGCTAGAAAATACAAAACAAAGAATACCTTAAATAAAAAAAAATACTCAAAAATGTACAAAGATAACAGTGAAGCAAAGCGAACCGAATTAAAAATACAAAAAGCAGTGTAAGCATCAATAGGACCATTAAACCAGAACAGTAAAATTATATCGTTAACACATCATGTGAACGTCTTTTCAAGCTTATCTATAAATTGTTTGTTATTGGTGCATGTAGCGAGGTCGGTGGGTAAAGTGTGCCATAGAATATTAGCGTTAGGAAAAAATGACCAAACATGTTGAGGTTCTGCTGGTTATAGGTGCTAATGGGCAAATGTCATTTACCCGGGGTGATATACCGTAAGGCGGCCTTTAACGTGTGTCGTGGTACTGACCGATAAAACAAATTATGGAGGAGGCGTAGGCGAGCCATGACGCGGCGTGATTGAAGGGTTGGGATGGAGGAGGGAGACAGATAGTTTCCATGGGAGGTTGTAGCCATTACTACACCAAGATGGCCATTCCTGCTCTAGTAAGAATGCATTACCGGCAATGGTCTCCGGTGTCAGGCCGAACCCGAAGCCTTATTCTGCAATTCCATCAATACGCGGATTCCTTTTTTTAATCCAGTGGGAATTGTCTGGCAACAATATTTGGACCATGGTCCTCCTGCACGCGAGCTGGATGCTTTACCTCTACGCCACTGGTGCACTGCGATAACAAATAGGAATGAAATGCTCACAGTAGCCGAGGAGTTCTATTGACATTAACAGTAGGCTGGAGATGCCGGATAATGCCGAACGAGAAAGTATTTCAGAGGAGATAGACATCCCACAAGTAATGACAGAAGAAGTAAGAAAGGCTTTGAAAGAAATGAAGAGGGGCAACGCACCTGGTTCGGCTCAGATAACCGAGGACCTTTTGAAGGGTGGCGGGAAAATTGTACTATTAAAACTGGAAAATCTGTGCGCGCAAATACTTACAACCGCGAGTGTACCGCAATCTTGGAAGAACGCAAGCATCACCCTAATCCAAAAGAAAGGTGACATGAAAGACTTGCCGATCAGCTTACTGTCAGTCGTCTATAAGGTATTTACCGATCTAATCGCTAACGGAATTTCTGCAAACCTAAATTTCAGTCAACGTAAAAATCAAGCCGGGTTTCATTAGGGCTATTCAACGATGGACCATATTCACACCAAAAGAAGGCGATAGAGAGGTGCGTGGCGTATACTGAACCCCTATATACTGCTTTTAAAGAAACGGGGAAGGCATTTCACTTACTCGAAACCTGAGGACTCATTCAGGCATTACGGAACCATGGGGTAGACGATCATTATGTAAGAATACTTGAGTATATTTACAATTTAACCACAGCTAACACCATGTCTATAAGGAGAAGGGTGTTAGCTGTTAAGTAGGATGATATGGAAAGGTGTCAGACAAGGAGACACAATTTCTCCGATGGTATTCACAGCATGTTTACAAGAAGTATTCTGAATATTAAATTCGGAGCACGTGGAAGCGAGGGTAATGGAGAATAATGCATCAGGAACCTCATATTTGCTGATGACTTTGCGTTGCTAAGAAACTCGGAGGATGAATTCGAAAGCATATTTACCGCACTGGACCAACAGAGTAGAACAGGTGGCCTTGAAATTATTATGCAGAAAACTAAAGTAATGATCTTGCCTCCGCTGTGCTGTCCGCTGTGCTGTCCCTCGGGACAGCACAGCGGATTCAATTAGGAGCGCCCCCACGGGGTACCTTGAGCAATCTTGTTGACGGTGTTTGCGACACCGCGGACCCCGAGCACCCAATATCAGCTGTAACCCACCGTGGTGATGTGCTTAACGGTGAAGGATAGAAACCTGAAACGGTGGCCGTCGGATCCCAGGTCACGCTCCGGCGGATGGGCTCTGTTTAACAGGCAGGGATCTCCGGGACATCCTCAGCAATCATGGTAAGGCGGTGGGGGAAAGTATTCTTGCTTTTTGCTATGCCATATGGTAAATAAAAAACCCCCCTCTAGACATAATCGGACGCTGAAAAGGGGCCGCACCGAAGTATCTTTTGTGTCCTTACCCACAATTTCAGTCCTAAGGCCAGACAACTATCCCCGCTTCCTGATCATTTAATCCGTTGAAAAAAAAGCATGTTGCCCATCTGTCCGTCTTCTTGGTCACAAAGTTCATAGAAGGTATAATAGGAAAATCCTACGAAGCAAAGAAACCCGGAACGGGAGAACTGTTGGTCGAAGTCAATAACAAGCATGCAGGCAACAAATGTCCTGAGCCAGACACGCATTGCTGATCTTGACATCGCGGTCGCGCCCCACCGAAGCCTTAACAGCCCACAGGGCGTCATCTCAGATCCTGAACTCATGAGTTGAAACCGAACCCGATCTGCTGGAAGGCCCGAAAAGTCAGGGCGTAACAGCAGTGAGGCGCATAACGATACGCAGAAAAGATAAAGAAATTCCTACTGAACACCTGATCTTAACCTTGGATCGATCAACACTACCAGAATTCCTTAGCAGGATACATTAGAAAGTTCGGTTCGGCCATACATCCCTAACCCTCGCTGCTGCTTTGAGTGCCCGCGGTTCGGGCATGGAACCAACTCTTGAAGTGGCCGTATGATCTGCGCAAAGTGCGCCCAGCATGATCACTCATCTGACAATTGTCCGTCTTCAACCCTCATCTGTGCCAACTACGAGGGACCCCACGCCGCCTACTGTCAAAAATGTGAGAAGTTCCACCAGGAGAAGAGATTATCAAGGTAAAAGTAACTGAGAACCTTACCTTCCCAGAGGCGGGAAAGAGGTTCGCCTCTTTCCCCCTCGGGAGGTACGCCGATGCAGGTCGCCGGGGGGCGGAGCGGTGTCTGTTTATGGCGCGGACCCAGTACCGCGAGTCGGACTTCGTCCCGCCTCAACCCCATCGGTTGCCTCAGGCAGCCCAACCCGCCACCACCCCGCTTGGTGAGGCAGTAGCGATTGTGGTGCCAACCTCTTCTGTCGGGACCGATGCCACTCCCGCATCTGCTTCCTCGTCCTCCAGTGCGTTGAAAGGGGCGGAGGGGATGGACACCGCGGGCCCCGCCCTGGCTTTCATCGCCACCGCACCCCCCTCGGCGGTGGCGGCTCAAGAGAAGCGCTCCCGAAATGGGCCCAAGTCAGGGGGCCTGGTCCGTCAGGCACCCCTAGGACATCTGATAAGGAGATGAACGTCTGGCCGTTCCTGCCTGCAACGCAGCGCAAGGAGGGGCCACCGACTTCAAAGCCTACAGAAAGGCCTAAAAAGCCCAATCCCAGAATAACAGCCACAAAAGATGACACATGAACACACACTCACACACACACGGTCGAGTCATCCTTAAATGTAAATAATGGGAACAGAAAACGCCACCCAATGAAACTGCAGAGCCATCCTTAAAAACCTTGACGACGTGTATGAGAACCTGCATGCCATTCAGACAAGTATTATGTGTGTCCAAGAAGGTCACCTCAGTTCCAAACAGATAAATTTCTTAAATAGGTACATGGTATTCAGAAATGACAGGGTTTTGTGCCCCCACTCTTCCAGCGGTGTGGCCATTGTCCGGCGGTGTGGCCATTGTCCAGCCGTCGGCGCAGCCTTGCCTAATTATCAGCGTCAGTTCACACCAAAATTCATTTGTGAAACAGTGCTCACCAATCGTCGTTCCTGATTACTGTGCCTCTTTTACTGTCGAATACAGGAAATGTCCAGTTCTTTGTAGAGCTGGAATAGAAGTATTGTCCATATTCTGACATCTTCTATCTTCTGTGGGGCGGCTTACCTGCAATAAACGGTGAAGAAGAGGGGGGCGGGTGGACGGAGCCTGTGGAATTTCACAAAGATGAAAGTGCCGCATTTAGCCAATTTCATTGAGAACAATCTTCCTGGGGACTTTCATGCTCTGAAAAAATCAAATATTTTGACAACAGTTGCTTTCCAGCTTGGTTGTATATAAAAACGGCGCGAATGTCTTTACGAAGCCTTGTGGTACTCCACAAAAACTGAGGAGCATTCAATATGAATTCCTTCACACAAAAAGTATGTCCAGTATTTCCCCATTTCTCTTAAAAAGAAAGTTTCTACTCGATCAAACTTTCTGATGATCTTTCACAAGGCTGATCCTGGGAGAGATCGAGCATGTGCTTTTATTTTCAGTCTATTTTTATGTTGTTTCCATTAGTTACGTGCACACTACTTAACAGCCCAAAAGAAGTTAATTTTCTTCTAATGTCGTACTACGTTAAAAAATTCTAGACGCGTTGCGAATGACGCCTTGCTTCAGGTGGCCCCAATTGTATCCCTCTGTGCTCAAGCAAAGAAAGGCGCAAAACTAGTTTCATGATTTGTTTAATACAAATATTTATTTATTGATATATTTACTTGTTTTTTTACTTGTTAATTTGTTTATTCATTTTTATTTATTTATTTATTTATTCATTTATTATTTATTTTTGAATTATTTATTTGATACCTGCTTGCTTTTACATGCATTACAACAGGGTGTGTGTGTGTTCTTAGTGTCTTGCATTAAATGACACTAAGCATCAAATATGAGTCGAAATAACAAAATATTTCCACAAAGCACGGTGAAAATCGTCATTATAAACAGTTGGTACAATCATACGTGGAAGATAATTAAAAACTCGTATTTATCTAAGATACAATGAATCGCGCAAGGCGTCACCTTTAAAGGAAAGTTAAGAATTTGCTTTGAGCTAGCGGTCCCGCTTTGGGATATGTAGAATGACTCTTAGATATACTTCTCCCTTTCCATTCCAGATTTCGAATGATAGATATTACGAAACAATTACAACCTGAAGCTTCGTTTCTGATCGTTCCCGTCTTACCATTTGTTTACTTTTACTTTCCTTAATGGTAAGTTGGCAGTGCCAATTACCTAATACGTATCGCACTACCCAATTCTGTATATTTTGGAGCGTATCAACCAACTCTTTTGTGTGGGGATCCCAGAAACCACAAGCGTACTTCAACATTCCGCGCACATGAGGAAAATACGCTTTGTCTTTTAAGGCAGACGGAAGTTAGTAAAATTATATCTCGGGAAGCCAAAACCACATGCAGCCGTAACTTTTGTGCTGTGAACGTGTCTATATAATGTCTAACCTCTCGTTAAATAAACTCCTAATTATTTATATTATCCGGCTATTCTTAAAGCACTGTAATTTACGGTACACGTACAATTGGAAGGAAGGTTTTCTTGTAAAGGTGACCTTAACACACTTTTTAACATTCAAGGACTTTTCTGAATCAGCACACTGGCATTTTATTAAATTAGAATCATGCTGCAGGTATTCGGAATTACGTTCATTCGCTATATAGTCCTGTAAACTACACAGTCATTCGCGAGCATTTTAAGCAGTTTTAGGCCAATAGTAATAACATTTATATAGAACAGAAACAAAAAAGGGCCTGCAACTTACTTAGGGGGAATTACAGAGGTCACGGGAACATATGCGGACGAACAACCATTGAGAGCGACCGACTGCTGTCTTAGAGAGATATACTCGGCTATCCATGAAATACCCGATTCATTCAGTTTATAGCCCGCAATGTACTAACAAGATGGTGATATGGAACACCTCCATAGGCTTTTTTGCAGTATAAGAAAGTACAGCTTACTAGTTTAAGCATATCTATTGCTAGAGCCGAATCATGCGTGAACACAACAAGCTGCGTTGAGCAAGTAAAACCCGATGAAATCCATGTTTGTTAGGATGCTGGCGATTACGTTTAAACAATTGAGTCCTCTCCGAAGTGTAGCTCAGCTCACCTTCAAACACCGCATCTAAATTAACATCCGGAGCAAAGTGGAAAGCCGGGCTAGTTGAAAATGGTTCATGACTGGAACTGCGCAAAAATAAACTGGACCAAGGGAAGAGAACACACAGAACGCAGGTTCTCGGCGTTGTGTGTGTTCTCTTTCCTTGGTCCAGTTTATTTGTGCGCAGTTCCAGTCATGTAACATCCCGGCTTCGTCATTTAGAAGCTTCTGTTGTTATGGCAGATTTCAAATAACACGTGTTTCTAAATAAACAGTCATAAAATCCCATGAAGCAGGGCACGAAGTTCAGCCTACCAATGCACGGGCTTAGCCTCTTCTGTGTTTATCACCAACAAAATAGAGAAACATTGTTTTTCGCTGTATTATAGTATGAAGAATAGCCGCAAACGGGCGCTTTTGCGAGCCCTTGCTTTTTTTTTGTGGGGAGTCATTGAAATGGCGCTGGTTCAGCTCCTGTGTGGCGGCTACTTGCTCGACGCCCTTTAAGGCCACTCATTGTGGTAAACCACCGCCACATCGGGTAGGACATCGCTGACGGGTCGATGTCTCCAATGGTCTCCATTTCTTGAGGGGGCGAATAAATTCGAGCTGATGCGTCGACGAAGCCGGAGGGCGAGGCGTGGTCGCATCTATGACTGCGAGGCTTAGCTCACCCGTCGCTGTGGCACAGTCTTCTTGTTGCAATAAATGGCATTCTGATGGCCTAAAGGGTTCCCTGGTAATGTCCATTGAGTTCTTGCACCTTGCCCGTTCACTTAGAACACTCATTACTCTTTGACAAATGAAGTTCGTTCATTTAAAACGTGGAAACACCGAGCAGATAAAAAAACGCCTCTGCGCCATTCGGCCCCCTAACGGCTCGTTCTTCACTTAGGGAAAATACTGGTCATACACCGGCGGGTTTCCTTCCAAACACGTCTGTGCATGAATTCTTGACGCCCAGACACGCCGTTGTTCGGCTGTACGCCCCTTACCGAAAGAATGGCGTATAACCTGAGACCTTACGTAGGCTGGTCTCCTCTTGGACACCGTTTGCCAAACATTCTGCAGCCGTTCGCTTGCCGTAATTTGGCCGAGGACAACTATCCGAATGAAAAATGTATATTCTGGGGCCGTGCGTCGGCCGGTCTCCTGTATAACACCTGTTGCCCCAAGAAAACGAATATTCTGCCGCCGTACCCGCGGTTCACCGTTGAAAGAGCGAATGCGCAGCAGCCGCGCTCCGGCCGATCTTCTTTCGAACACCAACTTACACAAGAATACGGATATTCTCTGTCCGGTGGCTTGCCAAGCATCGGCTGAACACTGCTTCTCAAAGGGAAAACGGATGACTTAAAGCCGTACTTCGCCGTTCTCTTTCTCAATATCGGCAGCCGAAAGGGAACTGAATATCTTCCAGCCGGATAGCTGCCGTTGTGCGTCTGAGCACGGGCGGCTGCAGAAATACCGGAGCGCTGGTTGCCGAATGTTGTCGCTCATCGTATGATCAGTCGCTGCCAGAACCTGGATGCTGGTTGGACATGCCATAAAGCGGCCATAGACGGGCCAGTCTGCGGACACACTTTGTGCCGCCTGGGCTTATAACACCCCCTTCTCACTTCATGACCTGAAGATTGCAATCACTATTTGGAAGCCTACTGCACCGGGTGCAGACATTACGTACACTATGATGCAACACTTACACGTAGACACACTTGAAACCCTCCTTCACCTCTACAACAAAATATTTCTTTCGGGTCACCTTCTAGGGTCTTGGAGGGAGGCCATCGTAGTGGCCTTTCTGAAAGAGGGGAAGGACCCTTCCTCCTGCTAAAAGTTATCGCCCCATTGCCCTGACAAGCTGCCTGTGTAAGGTGCTCGAGAAGATGGTTAACAGACGACCGGAGTACTTTATGGAGTACAATGGTCTCCTCGACAGCTGCCAGCAGGCTTCAGGGTGGGGCGATCCACTAACGATCAACTTGTGAGCGTAGAATCTTACATTAATGATGCGTTTCCACATAAGCGATATTTCATGACTGTATTTTCCGATATCGAAAAGGCCTAAGATACAGCATTGCGCTATGCCATTCCCAGACATTTGAAATCTTTTGGAATATCAGGTAACATGTTTGATACTCTAGAAAGCTACCTCTCAGGCCGAACATTTCTGGTTGGAGTAGGCTCTGTGCTTGCTCGGGTTCCTTACAAAAAAATGGTGTGCCTAAGGGGGGAGTTTTAAGCTGCACATTGTTTATTGTAAAGATGAACTTACTGGGAAAGGCACTGCCCCCAACAATTTCTTACTCTATGTATGTGAATGATGTGCAGATATCCTTAAAATCTTGTAATGTTTCCATCTGTGAATGCCAAGTGCAGCTCGGTGTTAATGAGCTTGCCCACTGGGCAGATCAAAACGGCTTTAAACATAACTCTACGAAAAGTACCTGCGTCATATTTCTAAAGAGGTGTGGGATCCACCCAGACCCTGTCATTAAACTTAATGGTTACTCAATTCCATTAGAGAAGCAACAATATTTCTTAGTCGTAGTGCTGGACGAAAAAATTCCCCGCATTTCACCGAGGGGAAGAATGTGAAAGTGCGAAAGCACGAGTTGAATTTGCGCGGTTCGGTAATGTTCGCGAAAGAGAGATCACACACACACACACAACTACAAAGAAAGAAAGATGCATTTATTCACAGACACCTATTTGTGTTGTCGTTGTACTTGATTGCTAGAGCGGATCTCAGCTTTGAAATTTCGTGTCAGTACTCCTTTAAGCGGGTGCATTAGCCCTTCTCACGCCCAATTCCTGGCCAATCCCCCACGTGGGTATGTGCCATGCACAGACACCTATTTGTGTTGTCGTTGTACTTGATTGCTAGAGCGGATCTCAGCTTTGAAATTTCGTGTCAGTACTCCTTTAAGCGGGTGCATTAGCCTTTCTCACGCCCGATTTCTGGCCAATCTCCCACGTGGGTATGTGCCATGTCAGCGGCCAGGCAGCGCGCGCCCATCTCCCCCCGTTTCAAAGGAAGACGATGAGATTCCTGGCCAATCCCCCACGTGGGTATGTGCCATGTCAGCGGCCAGGCAGCGCGCGCCCATTTCCCCCCGTTGCCAAAGAAGACGAGGAGCGCGCGCACCCGCTGCTGTTGCTATGCGGACGGCGGCGGAATGCGGATGGCGGCGGACGCTTCAGGCTCGCTTAAGAAGTGCATTCGCACTTAAAAACTTTCATTCACCACATTAGGCTACTTAAGCATTATTTTTTTTTAAACAATGAACATCCTGAAAGTCCTGTCGCACCAGTCCTATCGTTCGGCAAGCAGTGACTCCTACGAGTTTTTAACAGCTTGGGTGGGGTCTCGCTTGCATTATGGAAGTGTGGTTTATGGGTCGGCAACAAAAACAGCGCTGGAAATGCTGGACCCAGTGGTGCACTTTGGGCTTCGCCTTGCGTCCGGGGCATTTCGCACTAGTCCGGTAGAGAGCATGTATGTCGAATGTTACAACTGCTCGTTCGATTGTCGGAGAACATACAAGGATCTTTTGTACGCGTTTAAGGTTACATCGTTTGCAAACCATCCCTTTAAACCTGCCATCTCTGATACAGCTACGTCCCAACTTTTTTAAATCGCCCATCTATTCTTGCCCCTTTCTTACGCCATGCTAGAGATGAAGTCTCTAATCTTTGTGTCACTTTTTCAGACATCTGCAAATCATCTCTTTTTGACCTTTCACGACCATGGAAGCTTCGGGCTGTGTCGCGTGACATGTCGTTTGTAGCTATACATAGAAAACGAGTGCCTACAACTGGAATTCTACAGCATTTCTTGCTTCTGCGAGAGAAATACATGTGTGCAGAATTTCATAGCGACGCATCAAAAACTGCAGTTACTGTGTCGTGTTCGGCGCACGGACCCGATTTTAGACTCTCTAAGACCCTGAACTCGAAAACCAGCATTTTTACTGCGGAAGCCCATGGAGTTTTGCTTGTTTTAAATCACATAGTCCAATATGAAATACCAAAGTCTATCATTTTCACAGTATCATTGAGTGTTGTACATGCATTATCACAAAACAAATCTTCTAAAAATTATGTTCCTAATGGTCTGTAAAAACCATTATGTCAGCATATGCAATAAATCTCGAGGTGATCATGTGTTGGGTTCGAGGCCACTATGGAATTGCGGAAAATGAGACTGCGGATCAGATGGCCGTTGCTGCCGCACATACAAATACACCGGACACAGCAACAGTACCCAACACCAACCTCAAGCCACCCATCAGACAACACCTTTGCGAAACATGGCAAGCACTCTGGAATCAACAGATAGACAACAAACTACACATAACAAAGCCACTTTTTGGACCATACAGCACTGACACACACAACAGACACACGGAAGTTGCCCTTGCTAGATTACGAATAGGCCACACTCACGTAAGACACCCCCACCTGCTCACAGGATCTCCAAGGCCCCTCTGTAGCGGGTGTGGAGAGGCCCTATCCGTAATACACGTACTACTCCAATGCAAAGCACTCGACATAACTTAACACAAACACTTCACCCAACTTTAGAGACAGCACGTCCCATTGCATCCAGCGTTTTTTCTCTCTGATGATCCTACAGTTTCTGTGAAACGCGTTTTTAAATATTTAGCAGAAGTTAAATTCTTAGACCTAATTTTATACCAGGCAAGATCACAACCTGGGCTTATACACCAGCCATCCTCACTGTCTTTTATTGATTTTTTTTCGAATTGAAGTAAAATGTTTTTAACCATCCCTCTTTTAACTACATTCGGACCGGTAGCCCTTCAGTGGGAAGAGGTCTGGAATTACTGTAAGGGTGGGAGGCGCAACAGTAAGACTTTGCCCCCATAATCGAGAACTCTTCGCACGCCTATGCACATTTTTAGGCGTATAAGGTTGAACAACCATGTACATTCATCAAAGTTAATATTTATTGGTTCCCATCTGTTCACACATTTAGAACCGCATCATACATTTATGCTTGGCCAGGCAACGCACTGCCGTCTAAAGGAGCGCCATCTGCCTTGTGTAAAGCTTGTTACACCCAGCTTCTATCCTGATTCTACCCCAAAAAAAAACTCATCACAATACACAACTGTAGGGTGTTTTTTCATAGGTTATGTGTACTATCACATGTAAGACCCGTTCTGACAATTATGAATAGCATTTTCAATGTAATGGGTAACGTAATAATCGTGCAACATCTAGCTGTTGACAAAAATGTTTCAGATAAAGCCATTCGTAAGTATGCTTCCCACGCTACCAATATTTCTTATTTCGTTTATAAAGCACATGTACAAGGTAGAGTCACTGTAGACGGCTTGGTGTTTGTTGTTAACTCACTTTGGAGCTAGTGGCCGGTAGGCCGTGTGAATTTGCAGTTGAGTAGGAAAATGCTTTGTACTGGTGACTGTGCTAAATAATAGAAATTTTAAGGTAACTGTAATAATAAAGCACTTAAGGTTGCGCATCAATGGCTAATAAAGGCGAACATTTGTGACTGCTCGACTGAAAAAAATGATCGTGTATTAATTTTGTAAGCTTAGAACATCTTGATAAATATGCTGACGCAATGGCATGACTTCTTATGAATTGTAGTATTCAATTCAGTATCATAAACAACGGCGTTTTTAACAGCACCGCTCCATAATTCAAGCTTTCAACGTTCGTAGCATAAGAAAACCCAACAGAATAAAACAAAACGTGTGGTATGTGAGGCTCCAGGATTTTTAAGAGGGACGCTTTACACCGTAAAACAAGCAAAATATACACTGCGAAACCCTAATCACCAAAAGGTATGGGGTCAGTCGCGGCGGGAAACAAGAACACTTCTACCAATTAAAGAAAACAATTCCCTTGGTACTAATAGAAATTGGGTCCCTCGGGTTATGACATCCAAATCGACTTAACAAAGCTATCATCACATTCCGGACGAAGAACTTTTTCTTAGGGTTGGCAGCCTGGGAGTTGGCAGGGGACTCTGCGGCATGTGCGATCGCGTGCGATTGCGGTTTATTATTGGACAGATCATAACGCTGCAATCGCGCGCTTGAAGCCATCGATAACTTTCACCGGCATGCTCGGAAATGTGAGGTTCCTTAGTCGGGTCCTCGTTTGAAGGGGGAGGGGGCGGCAGCTCTGCTGTTTCTCAAGTATTCCAGCATTACGTCAAGGTGCACCAATATTTCAAAGGCGTTTTTCTAACGCTGAGAAAAATCGTCCACCATAAGATTGCTAAAAATAATATCAGTCAACTGTTTCTTTCCGAAATATGATTACCCAGAAGTCTCCTGGGAATGTTGCCCTTGTGCCTTTTGTAGGCGATGTTCCGCTTGGGTACAGTGTCTTGCGCTTGCTGCGACGAAAACCAACCAATGGAAATAGCGACATGGGCTTACTGTAATTGTGCATGTCGGACTGGCGGCTTGCAAACTCTTGGGGCTATGGGCGTGTGGTTATTGTTTGGCCTTTCGTTGTAGCCACCAATTGCCAGGGCCACATATTTGTTAGTGAGTCGGTGAAGCGTTACGTATACCAGTGTGACAAATGAAACAAGACTAGCGTGGCTTACAGGCCACAAGCTGTAGAATTCGCAACTTGCTTTTTGGACCGCAATCACCTAAGCATTTTAACAACGCTTGCAAAGCCTGCCCATGCTCGCTCACTTCGACAAAATTCCGAAACGGAAATGCACACAGACACCAGTGATATAGGTATAAGTGGTGTCCTCGTCGTAAAGCAAACCGGTTGAGCAAAGGTAATCGCTGATGCATGCCGATGCCTGTCGATGGAGCGATTTAGAAATTTTGCCCATACGTTTATGGTATAGACTTCAAGGTTAAAAATAGCACCGTGCAAAGTGTTGGCTCGCTAATTTGAAGGACCCCTCTGGCAGCCTTGGACGATAGAGCTTCCGCCTACAGGAATTTGACGTAACAATCGTTAATAAATCCGCGACGAAACCCTGCGACGCAGACTGTCTGTCCCGCGCTCCCATCAACAAAGCTTCTCAAGAATCCGATGCAGACAGTGTGTTCTTCAGAGTAGTGACGGAGAGCAACCAAGCCACCCTGCAGTGCTGACCCCGAGTTTTGCGTCATGATCGAGCGCTGTCGACATGCCTAGGGCCTACAAACAAAACTTACCTGCATTCAGCCTCAAAAACGCCGTCCTCATGAAAAAAAATTGCAGAAACATGTGCGTCCACACCACCGATTTTGCAGCAGATGCACTGATAATTTTACTCATTTAAAACACATTCTTAGAAATCCCATTTCTGAGCCTATATACTCAACACATTCCTTGAGCGTTGTCCGGCACGGTCATCTACAAGCTCGGCAAAAATCACATAAACAGTCATATTTTTGTGTTACATTGTCACGAAGGCAAAGAATATGCTGTCGGCTTCCAGGACAACAGGTTTACTTGAGCGCAGTTGTGCTCCACTAGCAACTGAAAGAATACACAGGCGGGGAAGAAGCAGTCAACACAATGACGCACACAATCGCGCGTCGGCGCGTCGAATACCGCGGAGTCTGCTCTGCAGGATTTATCTTTCGGGGGGAGTGTTTCTCCAACCGTCGATTTACATAAAGAACATTGCAGTTCAAAGAAAAATTATTCCATTCCAGTGACGTAAGGGCGGAACGCGATCCTTACCCGAATGGGATAACCCGTGAGGCACAATATAAAGAATGAAAAATGCGCTTCTCTTAGGACACAGATAACACGGCCGGGCATGACCGGGCACGTTCGGGCAGAAAAAAACCTAAATAAACACACCAAATGCATGGTTCGTGGAATTTGAGATGGAATAAAAAGACGGCATGAAAAGACGGGACTCTAGGGTTCGGTGTTGACTACCGGCGACTGAAGAAAATCACTAAAAAGGGCATGTACCCCCTTCCGCGAGTCGACGACACGCTCAATCACCTCATCCCCACAAAGTGCTTCTCATTGTTTGATGGAAAGACAGCCTACTAGCAAATAGAAGTGGACGAGACAGACGGAGAGAATACTGCATTTATAACCCCGGACGGCCTTTGCGAGTTCAAGGTGATGATATGGCACCAGGAATCTTTCGAAGACCAATTGACACCGTGCTAGCTGGCCTGAAGTGGCACATCTGTCTCTTATATCTTCACGATCTTGCAGTATGCGCTTAAAATTTCGACGAACACCTTGCGCAATTTGAGTCTGTTTTCGATGCTATTCGCAAAGAGGTGTTGGCGCTGAAGCATTAAAACGCCCCTTTGCGTTCGAGGAACTCAAGTTTTCGGGGCCACGTCATCAACTCCGCGGAAGTCCTTCCTGACCCATTGAAGACTTCAGCCATATCAAGCTTCCTTAAACCGAAAGCCAACAAGGGCGTGCGAAAACACCATACGAGCTTGTCTACGGAAAACGGCTGACTACGATGGTTCACGCCCCATTTCCGCACGTAGAAGACGACTACCTCACCGCCGACGTCCAAGGATACCTTTGACGTGCGGAGGAGGCCCGCCTGCTCGCGCGTTTTTGTATAACAGACCAGCAGCTGGTGGGTGGCGGATGCTAAAATCTCCGATGCTGAGACGCCGAGACGCCCTGTACCACCCTGTGAATCGTGTCTGGGTTTGAAATCCCATCCGTCCGCGCCAACTCAGTAAGAAGCTTCTGCGATGGCATTTCGGACTCGACCAGATTCTGCGACGTGTTGACCAACTTACCTAAGAGGTGATCCCCGGTGCTGATTCCGGCACATCACAACGCTGCACGCAGGCAGATGTCATCGACGTGGTTTACCTCTATCCGTACCGCGGAAGAGGATGGGCTTTTTTGTTGTTATTTGTTCGGTCTGTGATTTTATTTTAGCATCAAGACGCTGCACGCTTACAGGGGGCAATGCTGCGAACAATGTTTTGGGCGTGTTTGCATATGCTTCTGCTCACCGGCTGCACCGGGCTGTGGTACCTGTTACCTGTGGGCCAAGTGAAGCGCGCCTTCCATTCTTTATGATGCACCTGTTATTTCCTTTGATTGGAACTGTGCATCGAACTAACGTCAGCAGTCCTAGAATAATCTTTGATCTGCAGATCTATCGGCGGTTCGACACACATTCACCCTTAAAGGTAAAAGTGTGCTGAGCAGACCTGCGGTATTCAGAACAATGATGCTCGACTGTGTGCGTCACTTCGTTGACTGCTTCTTCGCCGCCTGTGTGTCCCATCGGGCAAAACAGACTGACCCATTCTACATTATTTTAGTCTTCGGGATGTTCCGAAGGTGACCCATGGAAGGAGGGGCTCACTTAGTTGTTGAAGTACGAGAGCAGGAACGATAGCCATCGTAATTGGGCCTGCGTTGATCGTGATGGTTTTTCTTCATGCTATCTGGAGCAGTCCAAACTCTGACTAATTAACGTGCAGTCGGCGGCTGATCCCAGTTGGGATTTCTTGTCATCATGACGAGGGCTTAGGTTGAGTGCACACAGCACATTCACCAGATGTCACGTAGCCAACGACGAGACAGCTGTCTTTAAGAAAAAGAAGTTTATTGAAGCAAACTTGTGCTCCCCGAACAAATTAAAAATTCGCCGGTGGCGAAGCAACAGTCAACAAAGTGACGTGCGTATGCGAGTGTTGGCGAATCGAATAACACGGCGTCTGCTCTGCGGGCTTTTGCCGTTTTGTGCGACCGCTTCTCGAACCGTCGATTTACATCGAGAACATTATAGATCAAAAAAGATTATTCCAGGCCTGTGATGTAAGGGCGAAACGCGGTGCTTATCCAAATGAGAAATCCCGTGCGCCATAAAAAAGTCCCCCGCATTTCCCCGAGGGGGAGAATGTGAAAGTGCGAATGCACGTTTGTCGGCCCGCTTGCGGCGCTTGCGCTCGGCACCAGCAGCCCACCGCCTCGCCGCCTTCTCTTCCATCTCTTCCATCGGGTTTGTAGTATCACGTGTACACCACGCAGTTATCAAGCCGCTATAACGCCGCTGAGTCGCCAACGCAACGCCGCTGACGACGTAGTTTGAAGGCGTTAAAGATATAAGGAGCGTTCCTAACTCTGAATTCAGCGTAGCTTCCGTGGCTTAGTCGGTAGAGCGTCGCGCTGCGGCTGCAACGTCCTCGGATCGAAACCGGGCGCCGGATGCTGTTATTTTTTTATATAGTGTAGTGGCCTGGCTGGCGCACCGAGAGAGGGTGTTGCGAGCTGGAGAGTAGGCGAGGGGGGATAGCAGGCGCTACGCGAGCGCCCTCACGCGTCGGAAATCCGGCGCCGTTGCCAGGCTGCGGACGGACGGTGGACGCGTGATTCAGGGTCGCTTAAGAATTGCATTCGCACTTAAAAATAAAGATTTGAACAAGCGATTTGCCTGGGACCCAGATAACAAACCGTGCGTCACCGGGCAGTAAAATCAAACTAAAAATAATCACTCCCAATGCATGGTTCGGGGCAATATGCAGCGCGTAGGGAAGACTAAAAAGCGCTTTTAATGGCTAAGCACACAGAGCGCCAAATATGGCCACACAGATGTGGCAAACACAGTACGTTTGCGCAGGTTGTAACAGGCTGGCGTCGACACGCTGTTCATTTTCGATTCGTTTTCGTGTGAGTTGTCGAGCGTCCTCAACCTTCTGCACAAAGTCGTCCATATCGCAATTGTTTTCATCCTTGTGAACGGGCAATCTCGAATCTAGCATAGGGACGAGCATGCGACAACGAGCCATTTGAAATGAAGTCAGTCCTGTAGTTTCTTCAACTGCCGTGTTGCAGGCGAACATTACAAGCGGCGGAATTTCATCCCATGTTTTTGGTCATCGTCAAGATACATTGGAAACTTGTCGGCGAGGGTTCTTTTTATTTCTCAGTCAAGCCGTGGGTCAGCGGGTCGTATACGTCATTTGCCTTTGGGTGGTCTGGGTTAACATCCTAATGAACTGCATAGGATGGGCTCTAAGAGCTATTCGTCGGTGGTTTATTACGACCTGCGCAGCCTCCTGCCGTTAAACGAAGCGGTTCATAAAGAGCTGGGCAAGCTCAGCCGAGGTGCCAGTTTTAAAACCGGACGTGCTGACGGCGCTAAGAAAAGGCATACTCTCTTCTATTTATTGGCATGGTGAGTCGATACGCGCACGGCGCAAGGGATCGGCTTCGTTTTCAATGCATCCAGACTTGTAGACGACCATCATGTCGTACACCTGCTGTCGGAGGCTCCATTTAGCAAGGCGCTCAGATGGGTGCAGGTGTGTTTGTTATATATTGTTCTGATACATTGTTATTTAAATACATTTTTATGTTTTCCCCATCAGGCATTTTGTTAGTGATGTTTACATGACTCTGCATGAAGTTACGTACTATAGAAGGCACCCTGCCGTTCACACTAATAGGCCTCGTTCACTCCTACGTAAGCAAGCAATTCAATAGCATTCCTTTGATACCTGTGATGCCATTACAGGTTATGTACGACACGCCATGTAACTCACGTGAATTATTCATGATCTAGAGGAATCATGCGGCATAGTAAGGAATGACATTCATGATGACAAGATTTTTTCACTCATCCCATAAAGTATAAATTCAACTAGATTAATGTAATATTGTTGTGACGAAGATGTAGCCCAACCACAATCTTCCCACATGAGAGACCATTGGGATATGTGCCCTTTCTGTGCCGGCTATGCACTTAGCGCTGATGGGGAAGGAGCAGGACAACTGGGATTGTCTCTTGCTTGTGCCGTGGCCACCTTGCCTGCCTAGTGACTCTTACTACTTCGACTGATTTAGTGTAAATACCTGACGATACACCACTATTCCTTGTGCCTTCCTCGAAACATGCTTTGGCGCAGGCGCGTGTCGACACAATATTTTAAGTCCCCTCTCTTCGAGCAAACAGAAAGCCGCTGCATCGCACCGGAGTATTTTCACCTCCCCAAAACTGATCCGACTTTGTCGTGTGAGGATATTCCCCCACGCCTTGTTTCCCCAGGTAAGGTCAGTCCTTCCCCAATCGCAAGCATCCCAAGGTCGTACGTTTGGAGCTGAAGTTTATGGCTACAGCACTTTTCAACCAAGCGCCTGGGAGGCGCATGCTTATGCTGCCCTTATTGAGGTCGTCGTGCGCCAAGAAGTTGTGACAATGGGCTTGCCTATCGCCTGCTCCAAAAATTACCGCAGTGTCCTCTCCAACTACGGCTTCGCCGAACCGCGGGCTGACTTCGACCTTCCTAGCTCTGAGACAAGGAACCTCGGTGATTGGGGCATGGCGGACTACAGGCCCCTTTTCTTTACCTGCCGTCGGGTTGGTCAAGTCGCCCGCTACTGCCCGTCCTGCTGGCTTTCGTCGCAACTACAGCCCCCTGTTGATTCTTGGTTGATTGTAGGGTTTAACGCGCCGACGCAACGCAGGCGATGAGGCGCGCCGTAGTGCAGGGCTCCGGATTAATTTTGACCACCTGGGGATCTTTCCCTGTTGATTCTTCGCTCGTCGACGTCAGACGTAGTCGTTTCATGAATCCCGATCCGTCCCCGTACGCCGAAACTTACGGTCACGCTTACCGACTCATCCGTTCTCTATCTCCACAGCGCCAGCACTACCGCTGGCCGCAGCCTCGCCGTTTTCACTCGCAGGCCCCGGTCTGATGTGCCTCTTCAGAAAACTGAGAAATGCAGCTAACACAGGAACTTTTTCGACCCCGCCCGAAATTATCTTCTTACGATACAGGCTCAACATTGCTTACTTGAAGCACAGGAAGACGGTATGACTGTCATGGCCCTCACTGACTTTGGAGCGCAAATTTCTATTATTAGTGCTGCCCTTCGTCCTCGTCTTCGTAAAGTACTGGCCTCTGCCCCTTCTTGTGCCGCGTGTGTCACTTATTAAAGTACCCCTTGGGTTACAGGAGTATGTGCTGCCCGCGCCAACATCGCTGACCAAAAAACTGTTGTTCTTTTCACAGTGTTGGACCAAAGCCCACATGCCCTTGTTCTCGGTCTTGATATCCTTTCCGCTCATTCTGCCATATTTGACTGTTCAGAAGGTTTCCTCCATCTTGACCAGCCGTGTTCTGACCCCGCGAGTGATGAAATTGAGCAGAAGTAATGGTCCGTAACCGCGCACCTTACTCCGTTGCCCCCGTATAGTGCCGCTTATATACTATTGATACTGAGCCCCTTGTTGCAAACGGCGTAAACGAGTTTTCGCCCATCGTTAAGGTACTCCTCACGCGTAATATGGTGCTGCCTCACACACTCGCCACTGTAATTGACATCCACGTTGAACTACCATTCATTTACTTTGGTTCCTCTGCGCAGCTGCTACAGAAGGGCATGTTGCTCGCAGCGATTTTTTTTCTGGATGACTTGCACATTGCCGCCCTGACCGCCGATGATAATTTTTATTTTTCAAACGACGAATCACTAATTATAATACTCGACCATCGTTAAGCTGCGATGATTCACGCCTATCTGCCACCCGCACAAGCCGCTGAGCTCTTCCATCTCCTGTGCTTTTACTCAGACATTTTTGACCTTGACAACCATCAACTCAGTTAGGCAAATACTGTGAAACATCGCAGCCACTCCAGGAATGCCAGCACCATTCACCCAAGGCCTTACCGCATATCCCACACTACGTAAAATTATGCAGGAGGAAGTGGACACCACGCTCAACAAAGACGAAGCAGAGCCTTCTTCAAATACCTGGGTTTCCCCGTCGTATTATTAAGAAAAGGATAGCAGCTGGCGTTTTTGTGTCCATTGCCGCCAATTAAACAAGATTACCACGAAATACGTCTACATTATACGATGTATAGGTGATGCCCTCGATGGTTTTCGTTCCGCGAAATCCTTCTCCATCGACCTCCGATCCGGATAATGGCAGATTGCGATTCACGACCGTGACCGAGAGAAGACAGTTTTCGTAACCCCAGAAGGCCTCTATAAATTTAAAGTGATGCCGTTGGGCCTCTGCAGTGCGCCAGCGGCATTCTAACGCATGATGTACACTCTATTGCAAGACGTAAAGTGGTCCACAAGCCTGAGTTACCTACATGACGTTGTCGTATTTTCCCCGGATTTTGACGCTCACCTTCCATGACGTTGCGACATACTTGATGAGCCTGCAAGGATGGATCTTCATAACTCGAAGAAATGCCTTTTCGCGCAACGCTATATAACCATTCTCAGTTACGTTGTTGACGCCTATGGACTAAGACCTGACCCTGAGTAAATTCGCGCCGTAGACCACTTTCCTCAGCCGCAGTCGACGAACGATTAGCGCAGCCTTGTCGGCATGTGCTAATACTTTTGCTGCTTTATACAGGACTTTGCCACTGTCTCCCCACCCCTCACAAAGCTTATTCCAAAAAATGCGCCTTTTTTGGGCCGCAATCAGGCAGGCGTATTCTCAACCTTGGTTGCTCTGTTCAGAGCATGCCCGATTTTGGGGAATTTGGACCCATCCGCAAAAACAGAGGTCCGGACAGACGGCAGTGACGACGGCATAGGGGCTGTTCTGGCTACACAACAATACGGTCGCAAGCGCGTCATGGCATATTTGAGTCATCTCGTGGCCACACCCGAGCAAATTCAATCGGTCAAAGATCGCTAGTGTCTCCCGTTGGTGTGGGCAGTAGAGGAACTTCACGTCTACCTCTATGGCCAACCTCTCTCTGCTGTAATAAACCACCATGCACTATACTTGCTTTCCTCGTCGTAGGATCCGACAGGACGCCTCCGCCATTGGGCTTGAAGCCTTGAAGAACACATTTTCTCCCGGCCGTCTGGCCGTTTATATCAAGATGCCAACTGTCTATAACGCCACCCCGTCGGCGCACCTGATAGGTGTACGTTTGATTTCGTCGCATGCATCATAGCCGTATCTGAATTCCTGCACAGAGCGAAGGAGCAACGGGGCAACCTTTTATTGCGACGCAAAACTGAACGGATGGAATCTGCAAATGCTAACCCCACCATTCATGCCTGCTGTTCCAGAATGGCGGTCTGTACTGCCACAACTTTCGCCCTGATATTCCAGCCTTGCTACTTGTTCCCGAGCACATGCGGTTGTCGGAACTACGGGAGTTACATGGCATTCCCACACCTGGTCATCTTAATTTAACTCGCACGTATGAGTGCACACACCAGCCCTTTACTGGCCTGGTCTGTAAAAGTCAGTGCGGCGCTCCATCCACGCATGTGACTTTTCTCAACAGCGCAAGGCCACATCTGGGCTTCACGCCGGGCCTCTAGAAACGATAGACGTCCCAACTGAACAGTCTGATCTTGTTGGTGCCGACGTCCTTGGTCTCTTTCCTCAGCCTATCGGAGGAAACAACTGGGTTACCCTTGCTACAGTCTATTCCACGCGTTTCGCCATTACTCGTGCCCGTCCGAGACGCTGTGTGACTGACGTTGCAGATTTTCTCCTCCTTGATGTCATTCCCTAGCATGGCTCCCCTCGACTACTTTTTACCGACCGAGTTCGGCAATTTCGGCTCCGAGTTTTAGGGAACGTTCTTTGTTCCTGTTATACCACCCACAAGCTTTCGAATGCCTATCTCCCTCAAAGAAATGGTCTTACGGAACGCCTCAACCGAACACTCACGAACATGCTTTCAATCTACGTGTCAGGTGACCACCCAGTGGGATAAACCGTTACCTTACGGCACATTTGCCTACAACTCTTCCTGACATAACACAACTGGATTACCCCCCCCCCTTTTATTTTCTTTACGGACGTGAGCGAACATTACAGATGGACACAATTCTTCCTCCCTGCCAAGGTTCAACCGAATACCCTAACGAGCAATCACACGGGCAGACCTTACACACAAGTGGCTCGTGCAAAACTCTCAGCATCTTAAACATCGCAAAGGAATTGATACGATCGCTATCACTGGAACGTTAGCTATTCCCCTGGAGAACGCGGTTTGTTATGGTCTTCGAGTCATCGATAGGCCCTGTCTGAAAACTTATTTGGTGCTAGAGCGGCTCCTATCGTGTTTGCAGCCCGGTAACAGATGTGACATAGATTTCCCCAGGACTGCCAACGGGTTCATTAGGTTGACATCACTCAAATACGGCGCCGCATCTGGGATGGGTCACTTACGCCCACTGATGTTGCAGGCTGCGGTCATCTGTGCTGTCTGGTCCTGGGTGCCCTGATGTTGCGAACTGACTGTTTCCGACCACCTGCCTCTTGCTTGGCCGACATCAACGATCCCGATGGCAAACTTCGATGAAACGACGCTTCAATCTGGCAAGGCGGAACGTCCATATCAGCTCGTTACATCAGCGGGTAAGCATATAAACACCAGCCATCAGCCGCCTACTTTGGGTACGCCGCCGCATCTGGGATGGATCACTTACGCCCACTGATCTTGCAGGTTAGTTACATGAAGAGTGCTTCCTGTACCAAGTGCAGTCATCCATGTCTCATTGGGGTGTCGTGCCCACCAGAGTTTTGCGACATTTTGAAGCGATTATTGCGTGTATCTTACCTGTGTTCTGACGTCTTAAAAACATTGCTTATGCTTTCGGGCGATGTCCAATCAAACCCGGGCCCATGAGCAAAGCTGAAGCTGATGCATTTACTTCAGCATTAGAATCATTGAAAAAACTTGAAACTGACCACGCTGCGATATCAGCTGATATGAAGCGGTTGAGCGGCGAACAAGAAACTGCTAAAAATGAAATCAAATTACTGAACGCTAAAATCGCTGCCCTCGAGGCAATGCTTGCATTGTGAAAGAACAACGAAGGGCCAAGTGAAATTGCTCCACTTAAAGTGTCGGATCGGCTGACTGAAATCACGTCTAGATGTGACGATGGTCAAAATAGGCAACATTGTTCAAATCTTTTTTTTTTCTTTGGGATTGACGATAGCGATACGGAGGAATAGAACAAGGCAGGGGAGAAAATAATTACCTTCTGCTATTAACGACTGGAAGTTCGGACGACCAGTCAGCAGATTGAACGAGTCCACAGGCTCAGCAAGTGTACAGAGCGTAAAACTAGACCCATTATCGCAAAACTAACTTGCTTCAAAGACAAACAAGACATATTGTCCTGTGCAAAAAAAACTAAAAGGAACGTCTTTTTCCATAGGCGAAGATTTTTCGCTGGCAAAGCGACAGGATAGGCGCGAATTGGTGGGGTTTGCCAAGACACAAAACAAGCCATTCATAGTAAACGTTGACCGCCTGCACATTGATAAAAAAACTTACGGGTATGACATCACTATTAATGCAGTTGTACTAACAAAAAGATAGCTAGATCGGAACAATTCATGCAAGATTCGAATGAAATTTCACTTCAAACCATTCCAACATTTTCGATATCATTTAACTAATATACGTAGTTTACTGCCGAAACCGGATCTGGTCTGTTTGTTCCGAGGTGACAGTGAATGTGACATTCTTGCCCTTACCGAAACATGGCTTTACCCTGATATAACTGATAATGAAATTTGTCTTTATCATAATAACTTCCACATTTACCGAAACGACCATAAAAATCGACGTGGCGGAGATGTACTTCATGCAATAAAAAAGACTGTGCAATCATACGCAATAAATGTAAACTCTGACATTGAAATTATCTGGCTAGCCTGTGTTACCAAGTTCACCACCTTACTTATCGGCAATTGCTACCGCCCAGATGATTGTGGCTATTCGTTTGTTGACGAATTGCGCAGTAGCTTAACCGAGGCCACAAAGTTATGTCGCTCCGGTGCCATTTACATTTTCGGTGATTTCTATTTTCCCGCAATTGATTGGAATCAGTTGTCTTCCTCTTGGAACTCTTCCACAGAATTCACCAACCTTGCCTTAGATTTTAACCTATTTCAAATACTGAATCAACCTATGCGCTGTTCTAACATTTTCGACCTAATTCTTACGACGGCTCCTGAAATGGTAGGCCCCGTACTGCACATTGATGGTATCAGCGATCACAGCCTCCTCCAAGTAACCATCAACATTTCGTTACCGTTCTCCGGTACTGACAACAAAACAAAATCGCGATTATAGAAGAGCCAACTACAACCAAATTAACGCCGAACGGGAAACACTTTACACTGACACATTCCTACCATTTTTCGCCCATTGTTCAGTAAACGATAACTGGGTGCTGTACAGAAATAAATTATATGCTTTGGCTGATCAGTATGTGGCGCTCATCAAAGTAAAAAATGAAAAATCGAACTCGTAGTTCACGAAAGCTCTCCGGCAGCTTAGAAATAAAACGAAACGCTTATATCGCGGAGCTAATTGCCCTGACACGCCTTCTGCATGGCAAGCATATAGAAACTTCATGGAAAACTACTGTTCGTCCGTAGAGTCTGCTAAACATAAATATTACTCGACCGAGTTACCGTCCGTTTTGAAATCATATTTTAAAAAGTTCTGGTCCCTTATTTCCCCTGAACATATGGCCAAGAAATATCCCTGCTAGACGATGACTATGTCGCCCTCTCAGATAGTCATTGCACATCAGCAGTTAACGCATTTTTCTCATCTGTTTTCACCCTTGAAGACCATTATGACTACCCTACGTTCCAGAAAATGACATTGCACACATGGAACCAATTGAAATAACTGCCAAAGGTATTTCACAACTAGTTAATAACCTCAAGCTCTCCACTTCAGCAGGTATTTCCAATATAAACTCTGAACTTCCTAAAAACAACCTCTGTTTCTGTTAATATTTTGTATCACTTTTTCAAGCAATCCTTAGCGACAGGTCAACTCCCCTCCGACTAGAAAATTGGTGAAATAGTGCCTTTTTTTAAATCTGGTAATAAGCATTCACCCAAAAGTTACCGTCCAATTTCTCTACCTTGTACCTGCTGCCAAATTCTTGAACATATAGTTGCTTCGCATGTTTTCCGACACTTAGAATCTAATAAGTTCTTCCTTCACAACCAACACGTATTTAGGAAATGTTTCTGTTACGAAACGCAGCTAGTAGAACTAACAACAGAATTGCACTCCAACATGAACAATAACCTTCAGACTGACTGTTTTTTTCTTGATTTTTCCAAAGCTTTCGACCGTGTAGCTCATTTCCGTCTAATTTCTAAATTATCTGCCCTCCGATTGCACTCTTACCCTGTCTTGGCTTCGTAACTTTCTTTTATTTCGACAGCAGTTCACTTTAATTAACAATTCCCCCTTTTCTCTTTCACCCGTAACTTCTGGCGTACCACAAGGGTGCGTTCGCGGCCCTCTATTGTTCCTAATATGTATATATGATCTGCCAAGTAACGGTTCATCCGGCAAGCCAATTTTTGCGGACTATTGCCTAATATATCGTCATATATCCTCCCCCGACGACCACTCAGCACTGAAAAACGACGTTCATCAAATAAATGACTCGTGTAAAAAATGGCTAATGACACTGAATAAGAAAAAATGCAAACTTGTCTCCTTTACGCAAAAGCAAAACATTTCCAACGATCGCTATACTCTCAATACCACCCACTGTCACGGGCATCTTCCTATAAGTACCTTATAATCTATCTCACTCTCAATCTCTCCTGTTCTCACCACATTGCCACCATAAGCGCAAAAGCTTCCAAATCTTTAGGAGATCTTCGCCGTAATTTACATAGCTCTCCAACTCACATCAGTCAACCAGCGTATCAAACCTTCGTCCGCCCACAGCTAGAATTTGCCGCTTCTATAGTATCCCCTCCCCACAACTACTTAATTAATATGCTGGAATAGATTCAGAATAGGGCGGCCCGTTTCATTTCACGCAATCATGACTATCACAGCAGCGTAACTCAAATTAAGCACAACCTTTCAATTTAACCGCTCAGCACTCGCCGCGACATTTCCCTTCTCTGCCTCTTTCACAAATACGTATACAGCAATAGACAAACCCTACTTCACCTTGATGTATCTTCCATTAATTCACGTAGGATGCATAATTACCTCAGATTCACGTGGTTATATGGCTCAACTGATTCGTTCAACTCATCTGCTCTTCCTCGCGCCATACGTTTGTGGAATGATCTTCCAGACAACATCGCATAAGTAGTAGACAACAACACTTTCCGTCAATTACTGCTCACGCTCTTTTTACAATAAGGACTTACCACTTTTTTCGAATTTTTTTTCTGCCATGTCCTGTATCCCTTTTTTAATCTTCCAAGTTTTTGTTTTCTGCTGGAATACCAAAGCAATCTGTCTTAGCTTGGGCTTTCTATTTTTCCTTCTTTGTTTTCCCAGTGTCGCACTTTGTGCCTGTGTACGAACATTTTATGCTGGAAATGTCTCTTTACGTGCGGGAGTATGTTCTGCGTTTTTTCCTGTTATCTTTTCATTGTGCATAGTCGAGACTGCAGAAACTGATTGGTGCACTTCGTCTGCTCATATTTGGGTATTTTTGCTTGTTCTCCAGTTTACCTACTAGCGTGTTAGCGTTCTGTATACTTGCAGTGTTTGTGCGCAGTTTACGTGTGTGCGATATGGTGTTGACTTTTCTTTTTCTTGTTATCGTTTTCGAACTTGCACGTGTATTACGAACCTTGTCGTCATGAATGATCTCTAATTCTTTCCTTTGTTAACCCCCTTACTCAATGCCCTGAACAGGGGCCTGTAAGGTTTTTTAAATAAGAAATAAATAAATATATTGTTCATGTCGCAGGACTTAAGCCCATCACGCGCACACTCCTGTTCCTGATCTTTAGCACCGGAACGGTGTTTTTCTTCCCGACAGTTATGTTCCGAGGATGATGTAGCGCAACCCCATGCTTCCCGCATGAGAAACAATGGGGATATGTGCCCGCGGTAAGCCGGTGATGCAGCAAGTGCTGACACGGAACAAGGAAGAATACGAGGATTGTCCCTCGCTCGTACCGCAGTAACTTTGCCTAACTGGTGACTCTTGCTACTGCGATTGATATAGTGTATATACCTGCCAATACACCACTATTTCTGGTGCATTTCTGGTTACAATATCTACGATGCCGATATGCGTGATTCACTAAACGTCATCGTAGGTCACATGACTAATTTTTATTCCACCAAACCCAGGCGACACTATAAAGAATAAAGTTTAGGATGACAAGATTTTTTTGTACATCACATAAACAAACAATTCAACGACTTTTATTTCATACCTATGATGCCAATACTCGTGATTTGTAAATTTATGGCAAGTCACGTGACAAATTTATGATCGATCAGAGTCATGGGACTTCATAAGTAATCATGCTTGCGATGACAAGGTTGTGTTCCGTATCAAGCAAACGCGCAATTCACCAGTGTTTGTTTCATAGCCACGATGCCATTTCATGTCTTATAAAAAGGGTCATGGTAAGTGACATGACTAATACATCATCAATAGAAGTCATGCGACACCATAAGGAATCACAATTTCCATGACATTTTTTTATACATCACGTGAATAAGTAATTCAACATCATTCAATTGATACCTAAAATATCAATACTGGTGATTAAAATAACGCCATGGTAAGTCACATGAATATTTCTTGATCCATAAAAGTCACCTATATTATAAGGAATCATGTCACCATAACAAGATTGTTTTGACTATCACTTCAGTAATTCAACAACATTCATTTGATACCTACGGTGCCAATACCTGTATTTTGGAAATGTCATGGCAAGCCATGTGAATAACTCATGAGTCGTAGACGTCAAGCGACGTAATAAAGAAACATGGTCACTATGAGAAGGATCTTTTTGCACATCACGTGGACGTGTAATACAACACCATTTATTTCATCCCTTAGATACCAATACTTGTGCTGTAACAAACGTCATGGTAAGTTATGTGAATAATTAATTATCCATAAAAGTCAATCGACATCATAACGAACCACGTTCACCATAACAAGACCCTTTTTGCAGATCCCGTGAACAATTCAGCAGCATTCATTTAATACCTATGATGGCAATACTTGAGATGTAAGAAATGCGGTGGAAGGTCACGGGAATAGTCCATTATTCTATAAAGTTTTGTACCAAAATAATAAAATATGTCCAGGTGGAGAATATTCATTTGCACATCGCGTAACGAAGCAATTCCACGGCATTTTTGATACCCCTGATGCCAGCAATTGTGATGCATGAAAAGGTCATTGTAAATCATGTGACTTATAAATGACCGACAGGAGTCACGCGACATCATAAGGAATCATGTTCACTATGACAAGATTCGTCCTGCACGTTACGTGAACCAGTAATTCAACAGCATTCACTTGACACCTATGATGCCCTTACCCGAGAGATAATAAAAACCATCGTAATTCACGTTGTTAGCTTACCATCCGTAGGAGTTATGTGACATCATGAGCAACCATGTTAACCATAATTAGATTTTTTTCTCATCACGTACGCATCTACCTGTAGCCCATATACTCCCCGTGCAGAGCAAAGGCCTCTCCTATTATTCTCCAGTTACTCCGGTCCGGCCCTAACTGCGACCAATCTATCCCCACCAACATGTTGATCTCATATAACTATTTTCCGCCCGCTGCTTTGCTTGCCTTCTCTAAGGATTGTGTCTGTTACCGTCACTGACCAACAGTTATCTTCCCTTTGCCTTACATGCCCGGCCCACCTCCATTTCATTCTTTCATAATTTTTACTAACATGTCCTTGACACGTGTTCGTTCCCTGTCCCACTCCGCTTTATTATTGGCCCTTAATTTACACCTATCATCTTCCGCTCAATTGCTCGCAGAGTCGTCCTAAATTTAAGTTTAACCCTTTTAGTAAGCCTATCCGTTTCTTCCCCGTAGGTGAATACCAGTAAGATGCAGCTGTCGTACACTTTCTTCCGCAGGTACAATAGCAGGCTGTCATTCATTATCTGAGATTGCCTGCCAAATGCACTACACCACATTTTTATTCCTCTAATTATCTATGCCTCATGGTGGGAGGCGAGCTCACAACTTGGCGTAAGTAGATATATAAGCTTACCACTTCCACTGCCTCGAAACCTTTTTCAAACTGCTGTGCTGTTCCGAGGTTATCGATCGTTACTTCAGTTTTCTGCATCATAAATTTAAAGACCACGGTTCTACTTTCTTGGTCCAGTGTAGTAAACATGCTTTGTACTTCATCCCCCGAGTTATTTACCAAGGCAATATCATCAGCACATCTGAGGTTACTGAATTACACTCCAAAAACCCTCACTCCCACTGGTTCCCAATCCAATTATCTGAGTATTTCTTGTAAACATCCGATTAATAACATTGTAGGAGAGGATGATAAACTTTATAACAGCATCGTAATGTGGTGTAGGGCCCTCAGTCCAGGACTTCATTGGAGACCCCTGCCGCCAACGCCTTTCCTACAGCCTAAGCTGGGAAGCCGGACCACAGCTGGAGCGCTCCTTCTCCCACTGCGCACAGGAAGGGTGCGTATTCTGTGAATTTCGGGGGTTTGCGGAACACTCCTACTCTTCATTGTACAGGGTGCCCGGGGTAGAGCAAAATTTGCACAGCGGGAAGTACTGCTTTAGATATATAGTGAAGTGATTTTTTGTCGGATAAGGAAAGGTTTTATTTAGGAGGATCAAGGGGTCAGGCGCCCTTTGGTTAGATGCACGTTGGCGGGGG
Organism: Haemaphysalis longicornis; assembly: GCF_048455015.1. Lineage (NCBI taxonomy): Eukaryota > Metazoa > Arthropoda > Arachnida > Ixodida > Ixodidae > Haemaphysalis > Haemaphysalis longicornis. Next base: position 59,944,199 of record NW_027526214.1, on the reverse strand, counting down.
ATAGATCATTCTTTGGCACTTATAGTACCCCATTATGTCTTGATACGTAAACAAAGGACACGCAGTCTCTAACATACACCCTTGTGTCCCCTGGCGAAATAGATATCGGGCGATGTTGTGGGCGATCGTGTTGCACTGCAGGTGTGAGTGGGCTGGCGTTCAAAAAATCTTCACCTTCCATTGCGGTGGCTTTTGCAGCAGGATCTGCAGAGCCGTCTTGGAAATTCTACCGCAAAAGATATTTCGACAAGCCTGTTGCGAGTCCGTAATAACGGCATTCGTATTTGTCTGGGAGATGGCCAGAGCAATGATCACTTCCCTTGCCTGGGTAGTGGTTGTGAACGGCGAGATTTTGTCTCCTTTTCTGACGCCCTTCGTTATAAGTATTTTACTGGTCGTCATATAAAGAATACGGTAGCTGTGGACACATTGTAAATAATTAAACATGGTTCATTTGAAACCTATGATTCTAATACTTGGGATGCAAGAAATGTTATGGTAATTGCCGTGAGTAACTCATGATTCATTGGAGTTATGCCACATCATATGGAATCATGTTAACTGTGAAAAGATACTTTTCGCACATCACGTGAACAAGTAATTCAACCCGATTCGTTTGATACCAATGTGGCAATACTTGCGATGTAAAACACCTAACGGTGAGTCATTCATAACCCATGCGAGTTATGCAACATCATAATAAATCATGTGCACTTTGACAATATACTTCTTGCACGTCACGTGAAGAAGTAATTTTCATTTGCCTTCTCATTTCGGTGTTCATTTCAAACCTCTAAGGCCAATATTCGGGATGCAAGAAATGACATGGCAAGTCACGTGACTAAGTCATGATCCATAGTAGTCCTGCGAGATCATAAGAAATTATGTTCACAATGACAGAACTCTTTTGTAACATCATAGTAACAAGTAATTCAACACCATTCATTTGTCACCTATGACGTCAATTCTTGTGAGGTAATAAACGTCATGGTAAGTCACGTGACTAGCTCTTCATTTGTAGCAGTCATGCGACATCATAAAAAATCATGTTCACAATGACAGGCTTCTTTCGCACGCCATATGGAGACAAGTATAGCGTTCACGTGGTGGCGGTAACACGGTTGCTCTTACTAATGCGAGGGATAAAATTAAGCTCATGGTAAGTAATGTGACGTGTTTCTGGTTGCACAAAATAAAGGGGTCTCCTGCTTGTTTTTTTTTTCAAATGACTCACGCCTATGTTGACTTGTGAAAATAATTGTCACTTGAGCTGCACTTTGTTAGCTGTACCAGTCCTGCAGCTCTCATATGACTTGGAATTATGAAGATGTGCCGCCGTGATACAGGATTAGGAGCGATACAAAGGCATTTGATAGATATGTCATCACCATCATCTTCATCATCACTAGCCTATCGAAGCCACTGCAGGGCAAAGGCATTTTCCAATCATTTCCAATTGCCCCGGTTCTGCGCTTACTGCAACCAAGTTATCCCTACAAGCGTCTTGATCTCAGCTGCCCATCTAATTTTCTGCCACCCACTGCTACGCTTACCTTCTCTAGGGACCCACTCTGTTACCCTTAATGACCAACGGTTATCTTGCCTACGCATTACATTCCCTGGCCATGTATATTTCTTCTTTATTTCTACTATGACCTTAAAACGTTTTTGTTTTCTGACCCAATCCCCTCTTCTCTTGTCCCTTAAGGTCCCACCTATCATCTTCTGTTCCAGTGCCCACTGAGTCGTTCTCCATTTAGTTCGAGCAGAATTAGTGAGCAACCAATTTTCTCCCACGTAGGTGAGTACCAGTAAGATGTAGCTGTGATTCAATTGTAGGCTACCATTCATTATCTGATAATGTCTGCAGTATGCACTCCACCCCATTCTTATGGTTCTAATTACCTAGGCCTCATGTTTGGGATCCGGGGTCACAACTTGGCCTAAGTACACATATTCGCATACCATTTCTACTACCCCGCTCCCTATCCCAAACTGTTGTGCTGTCCCGAGGTTATTGATCATTACTTTGGTGTTCTGCATATTAATTTTCAGGCCCACGGTTCTGCTCTGTTCGTCTATTGCGGAAAGCATGCTTTGCAATTCGTCCCCCGAGTTATTTAGCAAGGCAACGTCATCAGCAAAGCTGAGGTTACTGAGGTATTCTCCATTAACCCTTACTGCCACCGGTTCAAAATCTAAGGTTCTGAATACTTCTTGTAGACATGCTGTGAATGGAGAAATTGTGTCTCCTTGTCTGACGCCCTTCCTTATGGGTATTTACAGCATTCCTTATGGAGGATGATGGTAGCTGTGGACCTATTGTAGATATATTTTAATATTCTTACAGAATGCTCACCTATACCCTGGTTCAGTAATACCTGAATGACGCTGAGGTTTCGACCGAGACAAATGGTTTCTTATATTGTATGGAGGATATATATAGGGGTTCGGTACACTCAGCGCACTTCTCTATCACCTGATTAATCGTGTGAATATGGTGCATTGTCGAATAGCCTTTATGGAACCCTGCTTGTTTATCACATTGATTAAAATCTAAAGTTGCAGAACTGCTGTTAGCGATTACCTTGGTAAGTAGCTCAAGACACCTGAAATATTGATTGATTGATTGATTGTAGCGGTTTAACGGGCCGACGCAACGCAGGCGATGAGCGCAGCATAGTGAAGGGCTCCGGAATAATTTTGACCACCTGGGGATCTTTAACGTGCGCTGAAATCTCGTACACACAGGCGTTTTTGCTTTTCGCCTCCATCACAAAAGCGGCCGCTGCAGCCGGGAATCGAAACCACGACCTCGTGATCAGCAGCGCAACACCTTAACCACTGAGCCACCGCGGCGGATGACACCTGAGAGTAAGCTGATCCGCCTATAATTTCTCAAGTCTTTCATTACAGCTTTCCTATGAGTTCGGATGACGTTCGCGTTCTTTCAGGAATCTGGTATAAGTGTGGTGCTTAAGCATTGCGTATACATGTTTGCGAGTTTTTCAAGGACGATTTCTTCACCATCCTTCAGCAGGTTACCTGTTATCTGATCCTCACCAGGTGCTTTGCCCCCTTTATTATCTCTCAATTTCTTCCTTACTTTTTCTGTCTTTACTGGTGGCATGCCTATCTCCTCTAATATATTTCCTCGTCGGTTATAATCCTGTATGTCCCGGCAACTGTACAGATTCCTATGGAACCTAAAATATCGGGTAAATGAGCAATTTAAATGCTCACAATATAAATGCGCATGAGCAGTACAAATGTTCATACCCATGACACCATACCCGCGTTGATTCGGTATCGAGGACAGAGTGGTTGAAAGCCACGTGACTGTGTTTTTCTGCGCCGTTTCTAAGTTATCTGCTTAAACAGGTCCTGTAACCTACACAGATTGAAGGCGGCCAGTTGGTACATAACAAACCTATAAACCGGCGCTGGAAATATGACTACGGAAAGGGCACATTTGACTAAAAACTGAGTTTATTGTCCCTAAACGGGCTATAAATACGGAAAGAAAGTGACATGTGAAGAAAGGAATAACCACTGAAGAATACAAAAAAAAACAATCAGTTTCAAAAAGTACAGTGATCTTCATTACTAACACAATCGTAGCAACTAGCACGTCTTATCTACGTTATCACCCAGAAAGTGAATTTCTTTAGCCGTGAGAGCAACAGACGGAGCGCCGACGCAATCGTGTTTCCGCGTATGCGTTTTCCTGTTTGTGTGCCCTTTCTGTAGTCCTGTTTGCAGCGCTGTTTTATAAGTTAGTCCGGTAACCTAGTTCACCCAGCTTTAATGGCAATGCACTGTGCCTTCATGGTATTGATTGCGGCTAAGTTTAAAAGCGCTCGCGTCCGTTCTGCCTTCAGTGACTACCGGTTACCTTGGTTAGCCCCTGGTATATATTGGTTGGCCACTGAGTTGCATTCACTAGTGCTGGGTGTATATTCACCGGCGCTTTTATGTCGGATAGGTGATGATTGAGAAACAGAGATAGTGCTTCGGTTGGGGTATTGTTATTCGAAACTATGGGTCTGCCAGGAATGTCGGCAGTGAACAATAATTCTACGGGGGGTGGCTCAGTGGCTAAGGCGTTGCGCTGCTGAGCACGAGGTCGCGGGTTCGATTCCCGGCCGCGGCGGCCGCTTTTCTGATGGAGGCGAAAAGCAAAAACGCCCGTGTGTACGAGATTTCGGCGCACGTTAAAGATCCCCAGGTGGTCAAAATTAATCCGGAGCCCTCCACTACGGCGCGCCTCATCGCCTGCGTTGCGTCGGCGCGTTAAACGCTACAATCAATCAATTATATTGAGTAAAACCTCCTCCAGTTGGCGTTCTGTTGCCATAAGCACCAAATCCTTGCAGAAAGATTTCGAAATCAGCGCATCCTGGGCCTTGTGTGAACGCGCCTATTGTGATACAGGTGCAAGGCACACAATGTCCATAGATGGGCGAAACACGCATCGCATTTGAACGTCTCCGGTGAGGCACAGGTCGTTAATCTACTGCGTATACCAAGGCCAGGGCCGGTTTTAATTCCAAGCCACGCTGGGAAGATTGCCTGAGGCATTTTACTGTCAAAACATGGTATAAGCGGGGAGTGCCGTTAACTGATATATCGAGAATGCCCCGCAAAAAAAGTACGTCGTATGACAAGGATATTGTGTAAAAACCAAACACCGAACCTGGATTGAATGATTTTTTAAATCTTTTACAAAATCAGCACCCCGTATGATGTCACTACATAGGTGGTGCAGCCGCCTGGGATTTTGAATCTGCGTTTTGCTGCTTTCCGGCATTATGAAATAAACACCGCCTTATCGGCGGAATACACGATGTTTTTTTTTGTATTGAAGCCGCGATATGCAATTTAAATAAGAACAGAGGTTTGACGATTTCAATTTAGTGTCCCGTTAAGGTCGTCTGGAAAACGTCAAGGAGAAGCTCCTTTGACCGCCAAAAGCAAATATTTTCTGAAACATAAATATCCGCTGCTATTCAGACTTTGTACTACAGCTGAAATGAAATGGTTCGCAACTACTCCAGGAGGCATACGGATTGCTTCACCCAAGAAATGTGCCAAGCTTGAAGTTGTGCTTGGCTAGAGATCCTGCAGAGCTCGCGGCCCCTAACGCTCTGCCAGAGATCAGGCTGTAGCATCTAACTTGTTTCCGATCATGCTGGGGAAATTTCTCAATTACTGGAAGGCACGGATGATTTCGCACCCACGCTTTCACATCCCTCCCTAATTGTTCCGCGCTACCTCACGCTAGAACCTTGGCAAAGTCCAAATCCAATGCCCACGCTACGAACCCAATGAAAATGCTGCACAGCAAAAATTGTGATTATAGCTCAATAGGATAGACGCCAGTTTCATAAAGCGACAGAGTCAACTTTGACTCGAACAACAGGCAACGTTTTTTTTTTCATTGGCTCCACATGGTATTGTTGCCTACCCACAGCTTTAGCCATACTCCCCCGTTTTTTAAGGGCATCCCAGTGGCTAGGCTGTCGGGATTTTGTGGCGTCATTACCGGACCTTCATAACATTTTTTGTGGCTCCAAGGGTTTTTTATGGCGGCGGACATACAAAGATCCACCTAAACAGATCTGTCGTTTATAAAAGCAAATAAAGGTAGTGACGGTGCTCGCATTTTATATTTAGCTTTGAAGGCTTGCAGCCTTCACCTGGCCTATGATATAAAAAGCTACTGCTAGCATGAAAAACAGCACGCTCGTTTTCTTGGTTTCGAGCACTTTACAGAAGCAAACGCTCTCTTGCCACAGCAACTGGCTACATGTTTGGGGTTCTTCCTATGACTGATGACATTTTAGAAGAATACCCAATTTTGATGACACAATAACGCCAGAAGGTGTGCCGCGGTGACATTTGCAAACTATGAAGCTCCAGTCACTTCAGTACAGATACCGTGTATTAGAAACCTTCGCCTCTACGTGTGGGAAAAATACACTTTCGGTAAAGATGCAGAAAAAGAAGCCTGTTACCAATCAGCTAGAATTGTGAAACGCCATGCCGCAGTGTACACCTCAAGGCAGCCTTCATGAAAATTATTTCTACCTCGTACAAAAATGATCTGTTTTCTCAAAAGTGACGGGTGCACGCTTTTTAATTAACCTCGAAATGAAGTTTCCAACTATAAGTATGCAAAAAGAGAAAAAGTTGTTAATGCGCGTTTAGCTTTGTGTCCTTCAATGTAAGTTGTTTATTTACCTCACAACTCTGGCTGCCTCATAATGCTTGATCTATGCTTTGTTGTTGCAGACTGAATATAGATATGCCAAGGGAATGCTGGTGCACCGATTCTGTGCAATGCAGCCGTGAAGTTTCAAGAAAAGCGGAAATTGTTACATGTGTCGTGCACTAGTTTAGAGTTGGGATTTTGTTTCCTTGCGTACGCCGTATCTTTTAGCTTCAGTTGTTGCCTTTTGCTATTTGCTGGCGTCAATGTAGGTAATGAAAATACAAAAAAGGCTTTATTACTAATGAGAATATGACAAAGGGTTCAATACTCGTTTGTGCCTTAACGTGAAGTGGACGCTTAGGTACCAAATCAAGTGCATGCAAGTTGATTAACGTATGTTTCTATCTTGAGTGAATTTCAAGAACTTTGAAAATTTCCCCTTGGCCCTTTGCATTTTGTGGTTTTTCAAACTTTGCACTTCAGATACTTCCAAATTGTTCGATAGGGCACCACTATTTGATATTGCACGGATCAGGCGTTTTATTTTCTTTGTTTTTGTATGAAGAGGAATAGGTTGCCTTTTATTCTTTGTTTAGGCATTATTGTTTAAAAATATATTGTTATCAGAATCAAGATTTTCGTATAAAGTGCTCTTTAGGTAACTATATATATGGTTGTGGTTTCTAAAGTCAATATAAACTTTGACCAGAATATTTGTTAGTTTGTTAAAAGATTAATAGTCAACAATTTCAACACCCACAAAGGTTACATGTTATTTGTCGAGCATTCAAGAAACATGACCTTTCAGTAAATATTTTTTTCGTTCTGGGGTATTACCATACGTATGATAGCAATTAAAACCAAAAAACTGCATAAATATTCCAATCTTAAAACAATGTCTCTTTTTACGGGTTTTCAGTCATTGCATGAGGTATGTTTTTAATGATTTACTCTTCGTAACATACTGTTATTATATGCAGCGAAGGTTTGCAGATCTTTCGTTACGAAAATCTGAAGTTTACTTTATTGCTGCAAATTTAGATTACCCCATAAATGCTGCAATTATACTTCGTTGTAATAGGTATGAATGCCTACCCTCTGCGGAAGACGGGAGAGCGCAATCCCCTCGTTGCTTGAACAAAAGACTTCGGCCTCTTGATTGCGTGGTCAGGGGCAGCGGTGCTGCCAGCTTGGCCGCCAGCTCTGTACTTTAAATGATACACCTCAATTCAATTTTGGCCTTTGCAGCGGTAAACGCAACATCCTCCTGGGGACGTATTCCTCAACAGTGGGCGCATTCCACTAATGGGTACAAGCGCTGTGTGGCTCTGAGCACCCGCTGGTCGTTTGTGACACTCCAGTATCTATCGATGCTGGCTCTGCTTTGAATGCATCAACCGCTGTTCCTAACTTATATTGCACTGCAGCCGCATTGTAATTATTGACATTGCCACGAAGTGAACTGAAAAATAAAGACGATAACGATGGTGTACTATACGGGATACGTTCCAAACACCCCCACGGCACCATCATCATCGTCTTGCGGGGACAGCTACCCCGCACTGAAGGGCCAGCCAATCGGAAGCGGCGAGCGACAGCGGCTGGCGGCAGAGAAGCAAGCCCGAGACGAGGAAGACCAGAGACTGTGAACGGTGGAGCGAGACCGGGATGCGCCGCGGTCATGTGACCGTACACGTGCCGTGCCCCAAGAAGTCCTCCACAGGCGCAACATCCAAAACACCTCTTCAGCAAATAAGTCGTCTCGCTGTGCATCGGTGAAAGAACGCGACGCCCCAAGACAGCTGCGTCGCTACTTGGCAACGGCAGCTGGGAGCCCGCTTAACCAACGTGGCGACGACACTTCACCTAGACATTCCGACACCACGTTGACCTCTGCCGGTAACTCATACTTACCGTTACTCATTCCTTTGTTCCCCGACTGTGACTCTTCCACCATTTGAACTAATTTCCTTTTTCTATATCGTGGTCCCGCAGCACTTTTGTTTGCTTCCATTCATTGTGTGCACATTGTTGTGGTTTAGGGTTTTTCAAATATAGTCTCGTTTAAAGTGTTTCTTCTCTAATTTATTATTGTACCGTGAACCTGACAACATACTCTTTGTCCCCAACACGCGATTGCCACAATGGCCCTAGGGAGCGGTGTTGAGATAAGCGAAGGAGCGGAAAATATTCTTCTACACAGTGTTTCCAAAGTCAGCGCAGAAGCTCCTCTCTGTGCTCCACCACTCCTCCCCCGGTATCGCCAATCATGTGCCGCAGAGCCACGCCGACAGTCTGCAGTTCACGGTGGTATTCTACCGCAGCGCATCCACATACAAAAGCGTAATGAAGGGAGTGTCATTGCATTGATACCCTGTTTGCCCAGTTGCATTAGAGGCGGCAGTTGAAAATCGGTTTTACCACAGCCAGCGGAGTGATTAGCTGCTTGTAATCGAGAATCGTTTGTCTCCTGCACCTCAAGCATCTATACACTGCAACCAACCATGGAAACCAGTTTTAGTGTTAAGGGCAGTATTCACAAACGGTTGTCCTCGGAGCAGTGGTCAAGCTCCGGGTAGGGCTGCAGAAGATAGTATCTCCGTAGCCTCTTTTTATGGCACCCCATATGGTATAATCTAAACTCCCCTGAACAAATGATCCAGACCTGGAAAGGGCCTAGACAGAAGTACTTTCATACCTCTTCGGAACATCGACCTTGGCCTCCGAAGCAGTGACAACTTTCCTAGCTTCCGAATTATGCAATTTGTTGGCAAAAACATCTGGCGGTGGAAAATTAGTGTTCCTCGTCGAAACGTTCACCGAGAGTGTAGGTGGAAAAACTACAAGACAAAAAAACTTACTTCTGGCGTTGTGCTTATTGATGTCAGCCACACAGAGCAGGCAAAAAAGCTCCGGAAGCCAACTAACATCCATGGTGTAGATATTTCAACCACATTTCACATAACCTCAAAGTCCCCTCAATGCGTCATCTCTAAGCTGGATCTAATCAACGAAACCGAAACTCACATCCTGGAAAGACGGCAGTCCGGTGAATCACAATAACATGAAAATGTTAAGTAATACAAAAAGCGCGTAATTCTGACCTTTGACGGAACCTCACTACCAGAATCTGTGGCAGAAACTTTTCTCCGATGTCCCATGCCCCTGTACGGGCTAAACCCGCGCCGCTACTTCAAATTTCAGCAATATGGCCACGGTATGAACTCTTAACAGGGTAGACAAAAATGTGCAAAGTGTGCTGATTCTGACCATCTTACAGACAACTGTGACGCTAACAACTACGCTTGCCCTAACTGCGATAACCTTCACGCTGCGCATTCACGATAGCACGAAACTTTCAAGCAAGAAAAATCAGCACTTTGATGGTCAATATAAACGTCAGCTTTTCGGAGGCCTGGAAGAGGTTTTCACTTTTCAGCTCCCAAAAGGTACGCCGACGCTGCTCGCCGAAGAGCCGAGCGGTGCCTGGATTCAGTAATAACGCAATACAGCATAGCTGAATTTGGCCCGCGGTTGTCCCTGTCCGGCAGCCTTCGGGAGCTGCACCTTTCGCCAACCCGCTTACCCTACAAGGGGAGGTCGAGGTGGCCACCCACACTGATAGCAGCTGTGTCCATCCTGTGTACCCTATCGCATGCCTGGAGCATACCTGAGAGTTTCGGGAATAGAAATATGTAGAAAACCGCACCTCTCCAATCTTCACCCCAACACATGTCCGGCCCGTAGAGCTTGCGATGCCCATCGTGGTGCTCGCTGAAGCGAAGAGCACCCGGCAGGCTGTTGCATCTAGTTCGAGGGCACCCAGTCTGTGGTGCACAACCTATATATCTGGCGATGAAATGGACGTCGAGCCGTGCATGCTTGCATTGCAGCGGAAGAAAGAGGCTGCGACGTCCAAGGCAACGTAAATTGCCACAAAGCCCCCTCTGAGAGTATAAACCCCAAAATACCAATGACGAACTCAAACCCACACACATTCCAGTTTCTCCTAAATGTTCATAATGGGATGACAAATACCATGCACTGGAACTGGAGAGGCCTCCTACGAAACCTTGATTATGTCTTAAATATTGCATTGCATTGTTCCAAGTGTAGTGTACCTTCAAGAAACACATTTAAACTACCAACGCACAAACTTTTGGAATATTGAAAGGGTATTCATAATGGACAGGGGTCTGTACTTCCGGAGATGGTGTGGCAACTGTTGCCCGAAAATTGTTTTCATGCCACACGGTCCAACTATACACTATTCTTGAGGCTGTTGCCATTTCGAAGCCTTGATAGACCAGCTGCCCACGCACACACAATCCTGAGAGACAACCTGATTGCACATAACTATCCATGGATATGAGCTCGCAAGGATGCCCGGGTTGAGAAAATGTTAACATCGTTAGGTGCATCCCTTTTAAAAAAACAGCCTACATCTTATACCAAAGGACATAACAGTAACTCTCGCCTTGATTAACTTTTGGTTCCGCATTTACCTTTCCTTATCTTGAGTGCGGCATAAACATAGAACCAAAAGGTATTAGCAATTACCAAACTTCACTAGCATATTTAAGTAAAGGCGGGAACTGTGCATCTTCGCGTAAGAAATTCTGTGAAGTTAGAGCAAAATGGAATACATTTACTGAGACATTTAAATTACATCACACATACATAAGACTACTGCAGATTGAGAAGGCAACCCACGTCTTACGCGCACGTCCTCGACACCGCCAAACCACCACTTCCCACGCATGTGGTTCCCGGAGAAACCAGAGGACCCCATGGAGGAATGAGGACCGCAGGAGGGTGCGAGAGGACCAGAGCGAGGCTTTAAATTATTTTCGTCAGTACCCCATTTCGGATAATGCCCTTTTGTTTGGAAGGGCAAATGCGATGGGGAAACGTGTGAGCAGTGAGGCAAAACGAGCGAGTTGGCACTACTTCTTGACATCTATAAACTCGTACAACGACACCCACGAGCTCTGCACACGTACACAACTCAAATTACATCAGACACACAGCCTGGCAATGGGTATAATAACCGGACACATTCCGGATGACCAGGCCAACGCACTCGGACAACACTACCAACACGTGTCCAGTTCAACACAATACACCAACACGTTCATGCCACACAAAATATCCCGTGAAAAAAATCTTTGTAGTGTAATAACAGATCTAACACCTCGTTTAGCTGCCGAATTTCCCTTCATACGTTTAGGAGAGCTCTCACCCTTGTAAGCCTCCAGTTTCAGGTGCAGACAACACTACATACACAATGTTACAAAGCCTACACGCCGCAAACTTGAAACACTCCTACACATCGGCAAAATATGGCTTTTGGGGCCATTCGAATGTCTTGGATGGAGGCTGTAGAACTGTCCTAAAGGAGACCAGATCCCAACCTCTAGTGAAAGGTATCGACCCTATGCGGTCAGAATTATGCCAGCCTGGCCTAATGGTGCGGCAATCCACCAACGACCAAATTGTCGCCTTGGGATCTTACTTTAAGGGTGCTTTGATCCACAAACAATTTTGCGCTATTGTGTTCTTGTCCTTCAGAAGGCCTATGACACAGGTTCGCGTTACGGCACCCTGAGTGACCTGAATTCATTGGGTGTTTCTGGGCATTTGTTAAGCATCATTGCTATTTACATTTCTGATAGAAAGTTCGCGTAAGAGTTGCTAGTGCGCTGTCAAAGGTTCACGTACAAGAAACGGCGTGCCACAAGGTGTATTTAAAGCTGAACTCTGATGATAGTTAATATAAACTGATAATGATGATGACGATGATTAGTGACTTTACCTCTAAATCGGGGCGTCGGTTGTCAGCAACCGACTTGCTTGTTTTATTATGTTTACTTGCGCTACTCCCAGCTAACCTATAGATTTGCTTCCTCCCACCCACCTCTCCCTCTTTTCTGTTTTAAACTCATCGCTGCCACCCCCACTTTTCCTCCTCCCGCTGTTCTAAATTCTCATCCGTATGATTACTCCGCGTGCGTACCCAGCCCTTCCTTACTTTTCCTCCACTACCACTCCAGTCGTCTCTTCGTCACCTCTATGGCATGAAGTTGAGGTTCCCCCTCGCCCCAAATCCCAAAGCCTCTGCCAGCGTCGTTTCCCCCTCACCCCGCGGTGGCCGTATCTTTGTTCAGCTTCTGACAATATAGTCTATAGTTTCCGGATCACTGCCGCAGCATGCACACGTTTCATCCTGCTGCCTGTAGCTACCCGTGTATGCCAGGGTTCTCACGCACCCTGCGCGTGCCTCGAAGAGCAACGCACTGCCTCTCGTATTGCCATAGAATCCCTCCTTAATTTCCCATTTCTCTGTCCTGTAAGTCTCCAGGGTTTTTTTCGCTTCCATTCTCTGTGCCAATTTCATCGTCTCTGCTGCCTTTACCTGCTTTTTAACTGATGTGTAAACCCGGCTTTCCCCTACTGACTTTCCGTACCGCTTGGTGAGCTGTCTGGTCCTCCGTCTCCACCGCGTGTCCATGATCCTCATATACGGGTACTTAAACCCCCTCGCGGCCCATTTTTCGTCCTCCATATCACGAAGTCACTCCTCAAACTTTATCTTGTTCTACGCCTCCCTGGACTCGAAAGACGACCAGCCCATATACCCTTGTACCGCTTCATTTGTAGTTTTGCTGTAGACGCCTAGGGCGAATCTGCCTACCGCAATCTTATTTACTTCCAGGCCCGCTTGGGTCTCTGGCTTCATGCAGAGAACCGAATTAGCGAAAGTTAGTCCTGGTATAATAACCCCTTCCCAGACTCCCCTTCCCACCTTGTATTTGCTGTGTCCCCAGAGGGCTCTATGCTTCATCATAGCCCCATTCCGTCTTCCTTTCATCTTAAGGTGCACCTCATGCGCCTGCATGTAATATTAGCTGTTGTTCAGCCGTACTCCCAAATATATACTATTTCACCAAAGGTATTTCTGCTTGCTGCCCTGATATTTTTTGTGCTCTTCACGTCATTCAAGAACAAAATCCCCGATTTTTCTCTGCTAAAGAATAGCACAAGATGCGTCGCTTCTTCACCGCATATATCCATCAAGCCCTGCATATGTATCCGGTTGTCCGCCATCAACAATATGTCGCCTGCCTACACATTAGTCCCGGAACCCTTTCTTCCACCACCTGCCTGTTTTTCACGTAGGATAAGTCGAAACCCAGCGTCCTGACCTCTAGCTTGCTTTCCAACCCCACCATGTAGATCATGAACAGCAACGGAGAGAGAGGACCTCCTTGTTTCAAACCCTTGTAGGTTTACACAGGCCTATTGTATGTTACCCCCTCCCACACTATTTGCACTTGGTTCCTCCGGTATAGGTCCCTGAGTAAGCTAATGAATTCTGCCCGAACTCCCTCGTCCTTCAGGATACTCCAATGCCACTCCCTGTCCACATTATCGTACGCCGCTTTAATGTCCAGAAAAGCTAACCACACAGGTCGGTTTTGCATCTTCGCCAACTGTGTGCATTGGCTTACCACGAATAAGTTGTCGTCTAGTCTTCGGTCCTTTTGAAACCCATTTTGAACATCCCCTAATACCCTATTTTCTTAGATCCACTATTCTTGTTCGAACTTCACTGCCTGCATTGCAAACCTGTAAAGCACTCACGGGACGGTCAATTGCCTATACGAGCTCGGGTTTGTAGTGACTCTTTTTGAATGCAGAGCATTTCTTTACCTCACAATGTAACCCGGCGTTGTCGGCGTGCCTCGGCGTCCGCAACAGCCGTTCAAGGTGCGCCCTCTCCCCCACTCCTCTTCTCCTGCATAACGCTACCCTCCTTGCTCACAACAACAGGTCCGTACCCCTCCCCCTACACTATATAAAAAAATAATACTTACCTGCGCCTGTTGTCGATCCCACGACCCTGAGGGTGGAACGCAAGGTACATTGTGCTTTACCCACTGCACCACAAAGCCGACACACAATGGAAGGCTACGAACGCGCCGTATATCCTTGACTAATTCAAACTACGTCAAGAAGCTGCTGATACAACGCATTCACTAAATGTGGGCGGAACGCGAGGTACATGGTACTCTTCCCACTGTGCCACAAAACCGACCCAGAATGAAAGGCTACGAACACGCCTTACATCCTTGACTCATTCAAACTACTTCAAGAAGCTGCTGATACAACGCATTCACTACCACCAACTCCCCAAACACTAAACGTTAATGCAATACACCACCCCCTATGCGACGCATTTACTCGAGTCCCCCTCGTAGGGGAGATGGGCCCTTTCTTTTTTTCCTTGTACACTAAGTTCATCTTGCTCATTTGCCACGCGACCGGTATTGCATTTTCTTTTATCCTTGTTCTGGTGGCTTGCAGTAGCTTTCCCTTGCTCATGGGTCCTAACTGGTTAATCAACTACATGGGTACCCCATCGGTGCCTGCCGAGGTATTTTTGGGGACCTTTTCCTGTGCTCTTATCCATTTCAGCTTGTCCCCATCTATCTCCACATATTCTGGCCTACCCACCGCGATATCTCTGTGTCGCTGCGGGGCCTCTTCATCCACCTTACCGAACTTCTCGGTGATGATTTTGTGTAGGTATGCCAATGCTTCCTCTCCCTTGCGCATCTGCCCCTGCTCGTTTTCTATAGTACCACCTTCCGTGGGACTTGTAGGTATCCCTAATGCCTGCACATGGTTCCAAAACGTTTTTGGCGCGTCTCTACCCCTTCCTAGTATTTGCGCTACCCATCGCTCTCTGTCCCCCTTTATTTTCGCCTGCACGAATTGCTGCACTTCCTGTTTCAATTGCTTATACTGCTCCCACTTTAAGTCCAACTCCTCCTGATGTCTCCCTATCCTCTTGGCCGGCTCTCACTTGGGAAGGCACCGCCCCCTACAATTTTTTATACAATCTGAGACAGATATTACTCCTAATGGCGAATCAATTCCTGTAAAAAGAGCAAAAACGGGTATGCATATTATTAGAAACAAGCTAACTTTTTTCTACACTAGAATTATTTCAATCATATACGCCTCTAAACTGTGAGCGTTCTTGAAGTTCTCTCCTCCAGTTTCCGTCTTTATAGCACCCAGAGAAGCAGACAAGCAACTCCTCCAGTAAGTTTAGAGCGCCCCAGTGGGAACTCGCTTGAACTACAGCAGGATCGTGTATGGGTGTGCAACAAAAAATCCACCAAAAATGCTTGACCCAGTTTTGAATTTGAGGCTACGTCTTGCATGTGCTAATTTTAGTACTTGGCCTATACAAAGTCTGTTTGTAAAATGCAATAAATGTTCCCTTCATCACCAGACGATATCCATACCAAGTTGTATGCCTCAAAAATCATGTCTACGACAAATCACCTTTTAATTGGAGAATTACTTATATATCCCCCAATCAAATCTTTTGAAATCGTCCTTATATTTTTATGCCAAATCACACTTTCAATTCGACAATTACTGATACATCCACCAATCAAATCTTTTGAAATCGTTCTTATATTTATATGCCGCTTCCTTTCAGAGTAAGAAAAGCAGCTTCTAAACTAGCAGTCTCGTTTTCAGATTTCTCCAAGGCACTAATCATTGATTTTTTTCGCTCGTGTCATCTCTGCCCTATTTCGTGTGAGCTGGGATTCACCTAACTTTGCAAAAACAAGATACCGAGAATTGGGACTCTGTACCATTTCTTTATATTCCAGGATAAGTACTTGTGTGCAGCGTTTTAGGGTGGTGCAACCAAGGCTGGAAAGTCTGCGTCTTGTGCTGCGCATGGGCCAAACTTTCAAATCAGCAAAACAATAATCCTTTGTCACAGTATATTGTCACGGAGCCAAAGACGACACACTTGTCTTCAAGGAAAACAGGTTTTTTGGGGTGAATTTGTGCTCCCCTAACAATTCAAAGAATTCAGGCGGCGAATCAGCAGTCAACAAAGTGACGTGTGAAAGCGAGGGGGACGATTTAAATGCCGCGGCATCTGCTCTGCGGGAATTTATCACTCGGCGCAAGGGTTTCTCGACTAGTCGAAGTGTATCCAGAACACAGTAGGTCAACGAAGAATCTTCTAGGCTGTTCACGATAGTTCGGAGCGCTCTCCCTACCAGAAGAGATAACTTACATGCGGCACAGAAAGAAAGAACGGAACACGCGCCTCCTTTCGCCCACAGACAACACTGATAACACAGACCGGCGGAGGCGGGCGACAAAAGCAAAACGCAAATACACCAACCCAACTCATGGTTTGCGGCATTGCCCCCCTCTAAGACTGCATCGACCCGATGCTAACATAAGCGACAGTCCGAAGAATAAAAACTAAAAGTCCGGCATCTTGCGTAGAAGGGTTTCAAGCGAGCCATGTGAACGACTTTGGGCCGCGTGCGTCATCGTGATGTTCCGAAATCACCATCGGGGATCACCTCGTAAGTAAAGTGGCCAACACATTGTAGAATCCAGTAGGTTCCGAAGTACCGTCGTAGAAGCTTCTCATTGAGTCCACGTCATCGCCTGGGAGTCCAAACCCACACACGATCGATTGTGCGGTTCTCGGCGTCTCGGCGTCGGAGGTTGTAGCGTGTTAGCATCCACCAGCTGCTGGTCTGTTGTGCAAACTTGAGCGAGCTGGCGGGCCTCCTCGGCACGCTGAAGGTATCCTTCGACGTCGGCCTTGAGGTCGTCGTCTTCAACGTAGAGAAGCCTGGCGTCAAGTATCGTAGTCCGCCGTCTTCCGTAGACAAGCTCGAACGGTGTGATCTGCGTAGTTTCCTGAATACCCGTGTTGTATGCAAACATGACAAACGGTAGGACTTTGTCCCAAGTCTTATGTTCAACGTCGACGAACATAGACAGCCTATCTGCGATTGTCTTGTTCCGGCGTTCGGTTAGTCTGTTCGTTAGGGTGTGGTACGCCGTCGTTCTTCAGTGATCCGTGTTGCTGTAGCGTAAGATTCCTTGCATGAGCTCCGCAGTGAAGGCCGTACCGCGGTCTGTGATTAGGACTTCAGGGGCTGCATGTCGCAGCACAACTTGGTTTATGAACTGAATGGGAGGCTTAGCGCAAAAAAAGACGAGATCGGTGGAAGTGTGACAGGCGCTACTAACAACTGAATTTATTTCGAAAATCACAAAAGTATACATAACAGGCATGCACAGAAGAAAAAAAAAAGGAAGGAAAATATACATCACGGGCATCTGGCGAACATCAGAAGAGGTATGTAGGAATGCACTTTCCTTATCATGAATAGATAGCGACGGTACACTTACGCATATGGGCCCTTTTCTTTTTGTGAAATACGCCTCGGCAACCTCACGTGCGGTAGCATCTCTGCTCCTTTCGATTATTTTTGTTTTGTCCAGATTGGGTTTAGAGACAGAATAACAATCTTTACAATGTTGTGGCAAGTAAAGATTGCGATTCTGTCGGTAAACCCAATGCCCTGGCAGCACAGCAAGTCCGATTCTTGACCGGCCAACCTACGGCTGTTCTCCTGAATGCTCGGCCATTGGGAACAAACTGGCCAGCGTTGAACATAAGATAAACGGTTAGAATACGGCCCCCATCCTGTGCGCACGCTTTCGACAGACAATGTTCTGAAGTTGGACAACTTTCGCTCGTTAACCGTCAACATGGTTTCCCCACGTCGTAAGTTACTCAGAAGTTATCAGCTAGATCAACCACCGGCGATGAACGGCACTTGCTCCAGCAACATTCAATCAAATGACAGGCGGCAGATTTCCCGTCGCCGAGTATTCGCTTGTAGCTTGAAAGCGGGTTTACAAATAATGATCCGCTTGTGCATGGCCCCCAGGCGACAGCTTTGTTTCCGCTTCCAGGGGAACACATGATGAATAGCTGTTATCCAGTTCTAGAGTACGCATGTTTCCTGGGCAGCCCTTCTTCAAAATTTGGTTTGGGAACATACATTATCCGGTCCCACTATTAATCTGCACAAGCTCCTGCTTTTCCAAACGTTAACGGCTGACTTCTGTCGCAGGTCTAGCACCGCCCTTGCCGAATCACTGGAATTCCGAAGGTCGTGCATGGACACACGCCCAGCCACCGAGCAGTGTGCTGTATATACATATAAAGTCAGAGACAAATGAACGAGGACAGAAAAATATTAACCTAATAGGCAAAATAAAGAATATGGATGGTGATGAAAAAATAGTGGCTTGGTAGTGGTATATTTGGAAGGGCACATTTTCAGTCTTGTGTTGTGATATGTGTCCGCGGTTTGGGGATACAAAGCCGGCTGCCACTTTGGAAACACGTGAGGATAAAGATAACCTAAAATGCTGCAGCAAACGATCGATGAACGAGGGCGTTTTCCAGTGCTCGGACAAAGAAAGTTCGGTACGTTCATTGTTGCTGGTCATTTTTTTGGGCGACTAAAGTTAGGTGCAGAAACGTGTTACGGCTCGATTTCCCGCTTCGTCTTTACTCTAACGATGTGGTTCACGGAAGCTAAAATCAGTTTACTGATGCTGACGCCGCTTGATATGTCTAGCGTTGCAGAGGGACAGGTGGTAGGCGCAGCGGAGGGGGCTAGGAAGTCTGAAATAATTGCTGGTGCTCTTGATGACATCGTGAGCAATGGAGGTGTTTTGTACCGTATGAAGGTTTTTATCGCACGAGGTCTGTTTATATATGCGACTGAGCGGTTTCACCGCAGTATCGTGTGACTTCTATAGCTGGGCCACTTTGAACAAGGCAAAATACAATTAGCGACTGCTCAACTTTTTGGGGCAAAAACTTCCCTTCAAAAAAAAGGAAACACAGGAATAGTTTAAAAATCTGAGCCTTGCAATAAAAGCGTTTTTCTATTTTCATTTTTAACTGATTCCTGGCTGAAAACTTTCCTAATGCTTTCTCCGGTTCTTGTTTTGGAAACTATTTCTTTTATTTAACCAATTTGTAGTTCAGGAGCACCTCGGCTAAACGCGCTAATATTGTGCGCTCTCAACTTGAGTGGGGTGTGGTTCACGGTGTTCTCTTTCGGGGCATTCGCAATATCACCGGCCGGGGAGTTTTATTTCTTTTCTCCGCAACGTGGAGGGGTCTATTTCCCGTCTTGTGCCACAAAAAAGGAGGCATCGCTGCCTCCTCGCAAGCGCGTTCGTAGTCTGGTAGGGCGTTTTCACATTAATGAACGTTTGTTGTCAATTGAGCCGTTGAACGGGGACTATTTATTCGGTCACTCAAACTCCTTTCGCACTCAAAAGATGACAGGATCCCCAAAACTCTACGTACAGGTTCACGCTTAGAAGAGGTTGGTACACAGCACCAAGGAACGGGAAATGCACCAAATAAGCCGCGAAGTTAACCAGCGACATCAAATAGGACAGCCATGACCGTATTGACGTTGTTTAGGCCATACCAGGGGTGCATATAGTGCCAAATGTAAGAGAGTGCGGTCTTTTTTCCGCTTCTTTCACGGTGATTTGCGCGCCCACCGCTTCAAGTGCAGCTGTAATTTTTGGCGCTGGTATTCATGGCAGCGTAATCTAAACGTCGTGCAGGTTTACTTCCACTCTTCCAAGAGTGCTTTGGGCGCCCCTTTAAAGCAAGATACATTGCACATTAGCATTGTAACTATATCTAGGTGCCTCGAACTGCCTTTTTTAGTTTGGTGACAGTGTGAGCTGTGCAGTGTTCTAACACGTCCTTTTTTTGTTTTGTGCTGCAGGTGCTCCTGTGCATGGCAGCTGTGGTTTCCATTGGAACTCTGTCTATGACCACTGCAGCGGTTGCATGAAATGTTAGCAGCATCACTGTAGGAGCAGCAACTGAGAAAATAAATCCCCACCACATTTTGTAATCAACAGTCTTTGTCAGTTGCTGAATTTATTGTTTCCTTAAAAGCACGAATGATTGCTGTCACGAGATTATAAATTCTGCACTTGCCTGTAGAAACAGCCCTACTATACCCATTCTAGGGCTGGATGAAAGCTGCAGCACCACAATAATTATGGCTCCTGCATCGGCACGACCGGACGAGTATGTTGCATGGCTAAATTTCAAATATGACTGAGCGCCTCATGTTCAACAGCGGGCCCCCAAGCAAAGATGAATATCCGTCGTCTGCAAAAGTCGAAGGGCCTTGGGTTGTTAAAGGTTCAACGGCCACCGGCCAATAGAAGAACGGTAAGACGACGGCAAAGCCTGGCGACCGAAGGGTGGTTAAAGGCGCCTCGGCGATGCTTTGGTCAAAGGTGAGGAGCTGTTCAGCTTACACCAAGGAACTTTAGGCACAAGGCCAAGGCCCACTTTTGAGTATGGGTTTTACACTCTGATGAAGCAACGGCCGAGCAGAAATTACCCTGCCAGAAGTGGACAGCTCATGCTTAGCCGTACAAGCTTGTGCTGCTTGGGTCTGTGATTGTGTGTAAAGATTGGGATTCTGTCTGTAAGCCCCATCTGGACAGAACAAAAATAATCGAAAGGAGCAGAGATGCTACCGCACGTGAGGTTGCCGAGGCGTATTTCATAAAAAGAAAAGGGCCCATGTGCGTAAGTTTACCGTCGCTATCTTTTTGTTATAAGGAAAGTACTTTTATACATACTTTTTCTGATGTTCGCCAGATGCCCGTGATCTCTATTTTCCTTCCTTTCTTTTTCTTCAGTGCACGCCTGTTATATATATAGGTTTGTGCTTTTCAAAAGAAACTCAGTTGTTAGTAGCGCCTGTCACGTTTCCACCGTCGTCGTTTTTTTTTGCGCTAAGCCTCCTAGTCCGTATGTACCAACACGCCCAACAGCACGTTCTGTTGGTTTATGAAAATCTTGGTGACTTCTTGTACAGTCCCCCTCGGAAGACCCGCGGTCTCTGCGTCGCGCGTCATGTGGTCTGTTGCTGCGACAATTCACTCGCTCTCGTATCGTGACAAAGGTAACGGGCCCAGAAGGTCCATTTCAATCTGTTGGGAGTGACTCGATGGGACGGCGATCGACTGCAGAAGTCCGGCCCGTCTCGTCAGTTTCGTTTTTTGTCGCTGGCATTCACGGTAGCTCCGGACGTAGTGGGTGACGCCTGATGCAAGGCGGCGCCAGTAGCACTTTATCTTGATTTTTCCAATATTGCGAGCTGTCTCGAGATGTCTTGAAGACGTGTCGTGGCACGCTTCCAAAATTTTATCCGAAGGTCTGTAGGGATGACAAGAACATAATACGTTCGTTCTCCGGGCTGACATTCTTCTTTACGAGACAGAGTTTTTCAGGCTGAATGCTAGTAAGTTCTGTTTCAAAGCCCTAGGCACAGTCACGTTTTGTCCTTCGATGTAGTGGATCATTACGCGTAACTCGGTGTCGGCTTGCTCCCGGGCAGCTAGGTCGCGCTGTGTCACGAGTCCCAGGAATGCGCTGTCTTCGTCCGAGTCTTGCGGTGGTGAATCAACGGGAGCGCTAGACAGGCAGTCGGCGTCACAGTGTTTCCTCCCGAATTTATAAACTAGTGTAATGTCGCACCACTGCGCTTAGTGGTATGTCACAACTTTGAACGGTCTTCCCCAGGCAGCACGAGCATGTGCGGCCAATCTTTGCCCAAAGAACATTGGCCAGCCCTTTTCCTTCCGGCCAATCTGAGGCCAAAGTGTTCGGCCCTTAGTCCAAAATGGTCCTTGGCCGTGTAAGGCCCGACCTTGGCTGCCATTCATTGGCCAATCTACTATGGCCGCTAATACCATTGGCTGACCGACCATTGGCCGAAGAAGTATGGCCTACTATTGGCCAAGCATATATGGCCTACTATTGGCCGAGCATGTATGGCCTACCATTGGCCGAGCAGGTATGGCCTACCATTGGCCGACAATGTATGGCCTACCATTGGCCAATGATGTATGGCCTACCATTGACCTGATTCAGATTATTCTCTGCAGGCCAGAGGAATCCCGCCCAAGGCTGCTGCCATGCATCCCCTACAGCAGGCCGTTAACCATGCATTAACATCGAAAATATATATTTATTGAATTTTAATTGCATAAAAAATGCTCAGAAAATGTAATTCTAATTACGTCCAAAATGCATGAGTAATGCACAGAAAATACTGCTTCAAATGTGCTCAAAATGTGTTACTAGTGTATAGAAAATAAAATCATGAATAGATTGAGAGATGCCTTGCAATGTGTCTTTGGGGGAATTGTTAACGTTCAACTAGAAAAGTTCATGTTGTGGTTTCGAAAAGTTTAATAGGCTGTAGCTTCAAGATGTGCTCCATTGTGAAAATATAAACCGGCCATGCTCTGATTGCGGGCCAGCAAATGACTGAAAAGAACAGCATGTATGAGCAAGATTGGCAGTTTGAAAGTTGTTTATTGTACACCTCAGCAAAGTGGCCAATTTCTCCATTACTAAGCAGCAGGAATGAATGCCTTTCAGCCACCTCTGCAGCCAGCGCAGATGCAGCGTTGTGCATCAGAGTCCTCGTACTTCGGATTCTCCACGCGGGAAATTTCACCAGCACTTGCAATGAAAAGAAAACAAAACAGGGGAAAATATTAGGGAAACACTTCTTTTTCAGAGGCAAATAAATGTCAAATCAATCAGGCCTTTTCCCTAGCCGTACCAACGCTCCTCGTGAGCAAGGAGTTTTAGTTTCCCCTTCAAAGAAAAAAAAACCGTCATGAAAACAATGCCCATTTGAAGGACGTAAGGCAATTTATGTAATGTTAAGCATAGTTTATATCGTCATGCGGCAGCGACATTGGATCTTCAATACCATTATAACAAAAATGGTGGTTGGGGGGGAGGCTTATGTATGGAGATTGTATAGGGATGAAAATTAGCAAAAATTAGTACAAAGAAAGACACAGCTAGCAACGTTACCAAACATGCAACAGAGTTCTTAGCGTTACGCTGCTTCTCTTTCTTAGGCGCTTGAGTTAACTTGAAATGGTGGCCATTCTAGTTTTTTAATTAACTTGAACAAAACTTGTCTGTGACCTCAGGAGGCGCTAATAAAATAAGATAAATAGTAATCTTATTAACGGTAATTATTGTTATGTGTTCCGTATTTCGGCGTCAAATTCTTCGGAGATTACGTGCTAAAAAATAGTGCGCAGCGAAACAGTTTAAAAATGCATGGGCAGAATTGTAGTAGAAAGCTTACATAGAAGTCATTAAATTGGCGTAAGCACTCAACAATGCCTTCAAAGGAACGGCAAAGTAAGTTTATTTCGAAAAAGAATAAAAACTTTCATGCCGTGCCTAAAATTACAAGCTCTGATATGGTAGGCACCTAACCAAAGCGATTAAAACAAGCAAATCAAGAAAAAGTGTATTTTGGCCTACACACATATGTAATTATCTTACTCTCCGTCGCACATAACCGGTAATTTTATAGGGAGCGACGCGGAAAATAATTGTAAATTCTCGCGTCGTTTACATACAAAAACAGATAAACACCTGTTAGCCTCAGGGACTATCAAGAAAAAGTAGTGGCTTCATATATACTCGAGACACCTAAAAGGAACTCGTTTAAGTACACCCTTTAGACGCAAATGAGCAATTCCAGCTACTAAACACACCTAACTGTCAAGCAGCCCACGCGCATCCGCTCTAGACTTGCTGTTTTGCGGTGCCTTTGGCACATTTTTGAAATTCTCACTCGACCACGAGCGGCCTAAGGGTTCCTCAAAACGCGCACACGTGTTCGTGAATGCGCGACAAAATGAATACAACGAAGAGGGGAAAAGTTGCTACGAAACACAAAACAGGAAGGGTGAAACGTCCTGAAGTTTCACGAAGTTTTGGGGGAGCGATCAAAGGAACAAAAAAAGACAAACCCGGCCGTGGGACCCGTTATGGGAACCGAGGGGTCTTGTGCGGGGAACTGGTTGCCCCCCTCTCATCCCCCCTTCCTTCTCCGTCCTTCCTTGGCTGGTTCTGGAAGCGGAAACTGATTGTAACTTAGCGGCGACTCTCATACAGTTTGTCTTAGATGGACAAATCATTTTAAATCCCTGGGCGTGAAGCACTTAGTGTCGCTACAGCCACTTGCACCGAAGATTACGTGTGTGGCTTTTAACACTTATCGTCACTTCCAAACAGACGGCACAAACTCTTTCATGGCTTTAGTTGACAGAATGGCGACATGCGACGGACAAAAATCGCGAAGGCTACCCGGCTTCTCGCCGTATGGCCCGGGCATGCGCATTAATCGAATGCATGTGTGCCACAAACCGGGTTCCTTCCCCGTACGGTGGCTGCTGTCAACATGCGCAGCTGTGAGCGGCTGCTGCGAACAGAAAAAAAAGCTGCGTCCCCGAATATCTGATTTGATTGGTTGTAGGGTGAGATACTTAGGTAGCGCAGGCGTGGTACCTCTCCCCCTTTCACACTCAGTTAGTAGGGTTTAACGCGCCGACGAAAGGCTCCGGATTAATTTCGACCACCTGGGGGTCTTCAACATGCGCCGAAATCTCGTACACACGGGCGTTTTTGCTTTTCGTCTCCATCAGAAAAGCGGCGGCCGCGGCCGGGAATCGAACCCGTGACCTCGTGCTCAGCATGAATACACTTCGCAAATTTCTCAAACGCGTAAACATGGACGGCGGACTTTCTGTGAACCGGCTGTGTTTAAAACGTTCCTGGCTGTTATGTGTTTACTGCAAGTGTTATTCCTAAATAAGCTCACAAAGGAATAACTCTATCTACAGAAAAACTCGTAGCAACAGTCCCCCGGCCACTCAGCAAGACACGAGCTAAAAATTAGGCGCAAAAAGGGTAGCATTAAAATCCTTTTTTTACGTCTTCTTGCTGTCGTCGATTTATGAGTACATTCCCTTGCACGGAATAGTTACGGTAGCAAATCTTGCTCGCAGGTAAAGGTAAGCTTAACAACCACGTGCGGATTTCAAAAAAGGCGTTAACACACTTTGATTGCAAGGCAAATATACATCGATTATTTGTTGTGCGACACCGTACGCGCAAATAGCTGGTAAATCGTGCTTACCTTGGCTAGACGGCAATCCTGATAAATACGTCGCTGCAACGCGCCGTCCAAGCAGAGGCTTCGTCCGTGCGACGACCGCGCGTTGAGGAGTCCGAAAACTTGTAACACCACAAGACAGGCCATAAAAACGCAGCGAGGGCAGACAAAACGTGAAAGAGGGGTGCGCCGCTCCCCGCAGGTACCAGGGAAAGAGGAGGTAGTGAGCGGCAGTGAGAGGCGCCGAGCTGCTCGCCCTCGCAAGCATAGCCAGCGTTGTCCATCTAAGACCGATATGTTTCAGAAAAAGAAAATTTTCAAATCCTCCACAGAGATACCGTCGTAACAACGCTGGCAAAGTGCAAGTGTTTTCATACATATATATCCTCGTTAAATTAGATGTTTTTGCTTTGCCGATTACGTTGGAACACCGCCGCTTACATATTTGTAACCCGAGTTTCTCTCTAATACAGAGAGCCTATATGTATGCCTGCCTTAGACACCGCAGAAAGTGAAAGTATCTCCCTCAGTTTCTTTTATTATAAGTAAACATCGAGGAGAAATTCTTAGTACGTTTATTCATTTGAGATGTATTTTATCCGGCACTTATTAAGATATGCTTTACGTGAATCTTACGCTTCAGCAACTGAAGCAGCGCCTCTAGTGTACTCGAAATGTATTTCGGCAAAGCTTTTATAACACATTAAAATTGTACTTTCAATGAATATTTTTTCTGCATTGAGAGTGTATCTCTACCATGTTCGTTACACAAACGTACAATGCATTTGAAATATATTTCGAATATATTTGGAGTATATTTATATGCTTCAGCACACTTTTAAAGTATACTCAGAGTGCTGCTCTAAATGTATTTAGGTAAGCGTATTTTTTAAATATTTACAGTGCATTTGGACCTAGATCGTTTGGCGGGAAGAAATACATTTTCAATATATTCTGAATGCCTTAAGCGCGCAGTCATGAGATTCAGTACATACCTAATCTATTTGTAGGGTACTTAAAAGCACTGTATTGTTTCCGCTTTTTTAATAATGTATTTTCAATATTTACTAAAAATTAAGAAAATGCAATTTTTAATGCACTTGAAATACATGTACAAATACAAGGCATATTTGAAGTGCACTTCAAGCATACTCGTAGGTATTTCAAACTGATTACTTTTCGCTAAGAGCCCTTATTCTCCCTCTCCTAGCCCTCCTCTGTCCTGAGTTACACTCAGCCTGACGTTTGAGCCGACAGTAGACTTTCGATTGATTGATTGTAGGGTTTAACGCGCCGACGCAACGCAGGCGGTGAGGCGCGCCGTAGTGGAGGGCTCCGGATTAAATTTGACCACCTGGGGATCTTTAACGTGCGCCGAAATCTCGTACACATGGGCATTTTTGCTTTTCGCCCCATCATAAAAGCGGCCGCCGTGGCCAGGAATTGAACCCATGACCTCGTGCTCAGCAGCGCGACGCCTTAGCCATTGAGCCATCGAGGCGGGTGACAGTAGACTTTCACTTCCTGCCTAAGGTTTTAAAGAATCATATAGTCCCGCACAGAACCTGCGCTTCTTTTTTCTATCTTTCGAGTAAGGAAAAATCCATAGAAGTAGCTCAAAAGCGTTTTAGTAACCACGAAGATCCGCTAGGCCGGAAATGTTCGTGAAAAAATAGCAAGCGACAGGTGCAAGAGTAGAGCGCGTGCGGGAGAAATCTGATGGGGGTGACGGAGGCGTAGGGGCAAACATTTTTGTGTTTAGTCAAGACGCGACCTCATGCCGGATCTTCCTTCAGCAGTGTCACCAGTAACCTCCACTGGTGTGTTGTTCAGTTTATAGACGGCTTGTCGCTGACGATATGGAATATACTATTGAAGTACTTGGCCAACTGTTCGCCTCACAAGAAAATTGTACGGAAGTAATTCTTCGTAATGCTCTCGTAATAATTCATTTTGGAGACAGACTGATCACCTCGGCTGCGTAAAAGTGGCGGCACTCAAAATCCTGAAGAAAGCTTTCAAATGCGCTAGATTCGCTACTTTGAAAATAAAAAAAGCTGTGATACATACGTTGCCTGTGTGAGAATATGTTCGTGGTAACGACATGGACAGGATTATTAAAGCGATAATTGAAAGCATGCTATGACGTTGTAGGGAAACAGCGGGTAACGTTCCTTTAAACCTACATGTTATAACACGCATACGCGTTTCATCACACCCACGGAATACATTATTTCCAAATTCAGGACGCGCCCAGCACGTGATTTCGTACTATTAGGGTTTTCACAATCGTCGTATGCATAGCTTGGATTCAACAACCTGCATGCAACCTCGTAACGCTTGTATTATTCTCTGTGCATGTCAGGAGAGTTCTTATGCCCTGGGTGCCAGAAATATAGGGCTTCGCAACTTCCGTGGTTCCTACAACTTTTGATGAATAACTCACGTCGTTGCAGAGCATTCGCGTTTCATATAAATATACATTAGAGCGTAAAACCTCAGCATTGCCTGTAGCTATCATAAAATACATATTTCGAATCCTCGAAGGGTTCTTTTTGTGTCCAGGTACTGAACTCTATAGGAAATATAACCGAAATGAAGCGTCAAGGATGTTCCACTCACCAATGACGAAACATCGTGTTTTCGGCGAAGTAGCTGAGTCACAAGACATTGTGGCACAGGGAAGTATGTAGTCATGCATAGCAGAGCTAAGGGGTATGTTGTTATTACGACGCAAATTTAATAATATTTATTAACACAGCACATGTCTCAAATGAAAGGCTGATGTGAATCAGTAGCGCCACGCGTATCACGGGCGCTTAGCTGTATGCTAGGAGCATATGCATGTGCTTGGTAGGCTGGGAAAAAGAAAATTATGACTTGTCTACATGCTCATTGCCTGTTTTTGGTTTTATTCACGGGTAACACCCCTAATGTAACCAGAGTGGCACGGTCCTTCCAAACACCACACGAATGCTAGTAAGATAAATTGCACCAGCTGCCGTTTTTTTTCGTTTAGTTTAAAAGAATGCCCTGACGTCGCCTTTGCGGCGCTAACTTAATACCCTGGTGTGATGTAAATGTAGCATTTAGGTATACCCTTTTGTTTAAGCCAGCTTCGGCGCGAAAAAAATGTTTGAAGTTGAATTTAGCATCCCACACACTAACATTTCAGTTAAAGCAAGTCTCATGTCAGCAGCCCTACCTGCTTTATCAGAGCTTATAAACTAAAGGAGAGATTTTTCTGCCTATGATGGCCTTCGTTAGCTGACTCACAGAAAGGGAGATTCGCTGTAGAGGTTACTGCCACCGCAAGGCCCTCGCGAAACTTCATACCATGCTACTGCATGCCATTGAGTCTCCGCGGACAAGTGGCTCGTTCTCCCGCACCATTGCATTTCCCGTGCACCCCGACCCCTCCTTCCAGAGGTCGTCACGTACATAGACGCAATTCTCTGTCCGAAGATCTTTTCTACATGGGTGGCCGCAGAGAAAACGAGTATTCCGCGTCCAGATGCTTGTCGTTCGTCTTCAGACCTTCGTTGGCCAAACAGGAAATAAGTAATTCGTGGCCAGACTGTTGCCGTTCGTGTTCCGCCTTCCGCTGGCCAAATGGGAAACGATTAATGCGTGGCCAGACGCTCTTTGTTCGTCATCAGACGTATGGTGGCCATAGATAAATCGTGTACTCCGTGGGCAGATGCTTGCCGTTCATCTGGGGACCTAAAATGGCCAAAAAGACAACGCGGCCCCCGTGGCCAGTCGCTTGCAGTTCGTCTTCCGACCTCAGCTGGCCAAAAAGGAAACAAGTAATCTGTGGCCGGACGCATGCTGTTTGTCTTCGGACGTGTGGTGACCAATGAAAAAACATATTCTCTGTGGCCAGATGTTTGCTTTTGGTGTAAAGACCTCGGCTGGCCGAACAGACAACAAGTATTCCGTGACCAAATGCATGCCAAAGAACATAAGTTCTCTGCAGTCCAAACTTTGCCAATGGTCAAACAGACCAAGCATAGGCCAAACATAAGCAAAAGGCTGGCCACGTTTTCTGTGCTGCCTGGGTTCCTTACACGTGTGGGTGAAATTTCCAAATGGCCCATATAATCGCGAGGCACTCTTTCTAAGAGGCTGAGTAGTTATTTCTTCCTTGTACAGACCAAGGCTGGTATAGGCGATTGCGTTTTCGCCCGCGCTTTTTCTTTGTACGAGCACGGCACCCAAGCCTGCATCAGTGTGAATTTCCGTTCTGGTGTCTTCGTCGAAATGAGCGAGCACGGGCGGGCTTTTAGGCGTTGTTGCAGTTCCCAGAAAACTTCCTCTTGGACAATTTCCTAGCTGGAAGGCGTGCTATCCTTCGTCAAGCGTGTGAGTGGCTCTGCAATGCGTGCGAAGTGTGCGACGAAGCGCCGGTAGTATGCGCACAGTCCGAAAAATCTGAGTACGCCCTTCTTATAGTTCGGATTTGGGAAGTTCGCCATGGCTAAAGTTTTCACCGGGTCAGCCAGGACTCCCGCGGCGTTGACTACATGGCCCACAAACTTCAGTTCGTCGTAGGCGAAGCGGCACTTTTAGGCTTCAGCTTTAACCCCGACGTACGGATGGCCTCGAGTACAGACTGCAGCCTTGCAAGTTGTTCGTCGAACGTACGGGAGAACACCACAACGTCGTGGAGGTATACGAGGCAGCGGTGCCACTTCAGGCCAACTAGGAAAGTGTCCATGACTCTTGAACGTTGCTGGGCCTGTGCATAGCACAAACGGCATCATCTTGAACTCGTATAGGCCGTCCGGGGTTATGAATGCCGTCTCCTCTCAATCTCGCTCGTCCAGTTCAACTTGCGAGTAGCCTGTCTTTAGGTCTGTAGAATAGAAGTATTTCCGGTGGCCGAGGTGATCAATCGCGTCGTTGATTCGTGGTGGGGGGTACACGTCCTTTTTGGTGATCTTGTTCAATTGCCGGTAGTCAACGCAGAATCTCAGTGTGCCGTGTTTCTTCTTCACGAGAACAACGGGCGCAGTTCACGGACTTTTCAGTGGCTATATAATGTCATCAATGAGCATGTCGCCGACTTGAGTCCGGATGGCTTCGCGCTCCTGTGAAGAGACGCGGTACAGTGACTTTTGGGTATGTCAGGCTACACCCACCGTTATTATCCGGTGCTTCACTAGAGGTGTCTGATGTCACTTTTAGTTCGACGAGAAGCACTCGCTGTAGGGACGCAGCAAAGCCAATAACTTGTTCCTTTTTTCTTGCGGTAGCGCCGGATTCACGTCGAAGGGATGCGGAAGCTTGATGGTATCTTCGGTGCGCGTTCAAATTTGGCGACTGCGATCTACTCACTAGCTTGTTGCGTTTCTTCGAGGAACGCATTTGCAGCAGCGCCCTTGTTTAAATGCTGGTACTCCTCGGTGAAATTGGTGACCAACACGTAGGAGTTGCGCTGCGTAAACAGCGCAATGCCTGTTGCGACAGACACACCGTGGTCGAGAAGCAACCTTCGGTCGCTCTCTACGATAGCGTCGACGTCAGGAGCAGCCCTCTCACAGTAAAAGGTGACCATCAAGCTTGTGAGGGGTGGCAGGTGACGTGATCTTCGTTGATCCTTACAGCTGCACGGTGTTCGGGGTTCGGTTCCGGCGTCATGGAATGATTGGAGGAAAATGTTATCGACGTTGTCTGCAGATCGAATATTGCGCCGTTCTCCATCAAAAAGTCTATTTTGAGAATAACGTGGCAGGAGCGTAAGGCAAGATCACGAACGCGGCAGGGGACGTCTTGCAGTCAATGGTGACGCGGGATGTGCACGTTCTACTTGGCGTCACGAGGTGTACTCTTGCTGTACGTATGTGCGGACCGTCCGATCTTGTCATAAGTTTCTTCAGCTTAGACGTGAATGATCCGCTCATGACTGAGTAATCAGCTCCCTTGTCTATGAGGGCAACTACATCAAAGCCGCCGATGGACAACTGGACGTCGGACGCCGCTTTCCTCGAGTTCCGGATGCGTCGCGGCGTCGTATCTCTGCTTGTCCGTCTTGATGGTTTGGCATTATGCGTCGTTGTTATCGTTGTTTTCTCAACGGCAGGCTTGGTCATGTTGGGTACGCGTCGCGTCATGTCGGTGTCGTCTTTTTAGGGAGTCACGTCCTCGTTATATCGGGTCGTTGGGCTGAGAGCAAGTCGTGAATCATGGTCTTCGGCGAGTCGTTGCGTCGTTTGAGAGTTTTAATTTTTCCGCCGAGTTGCAACTTCCCCTCCAGAAGTTGCTGGTTTTAGTTTCCACCACGTGTGCTTGGGGACCTAGCACGTGCGAAGTCAGCATTGGCACGGCGGTTTGGATGCTATTATGGGTAGGGTGACGGCGAACAGTTGAAACGGGCTGGTCCACGGTTGGTGTTCGAAAGGTATTTTTTGATCTCAGTATGGCGCTTGCCGGGTAGGGGGCGTGGTGTGTTGACGGAGAACCCTCGCGAACCGAGCCTGTTGTGGGGTAAGCGACGGTAGAGGTGGTCAGCCTCTCCGCAGTGGTAGCACAGAGGACGATTATCGGGTGTTCGCCATACGTCCGTCTTCCTCGGCGTGTAGATTTGGACCACACGTGGTCGGGCGGGCGACAGCGGGCGGCGATACGGTGGGGCTCATTGACGACGAGTTGGAGCAGGGCGGGGTCGAAGAACTGCTTCGACGTACAGCATAACTTGTGGCTAACGGGGTGCTTCCGTTGGCGTAGAAGTCCCCAGTGTGTGTTGAACGTCTCTCGGATTACGTCGGTCAGGGAGGCGACTTGGGGTTCGGGAGTTGTTGGGACAAGATTCTTAAGTTCTTCGCGAACGATGGCGGCGATTGTTTCCCGCACGTCTTCTGTCTTGAATCCAGGGACGCTGACAAGGTTCGCCTAAAACGCGTTCTGTGGTCGATCGTACTGCCTCGAACGCATGTCCGGGGTCCGCTCGATTGAGAACGAGGCCTCAGTCACGAACTCAGCGACGGTGGTTGGGGGGTAGCGAATTAGTCCAGCGGAGAGCTCCTGCTTTAGGCCCCGCTTGAGAAACCGCAGCTTCTTCTATTTCGCAATTTCTGGGTAAGCTCGTCGGAACAGCATCATCATCTCCTCAGCGAACACACCAACACCTTCGTTGGGGTGTTGGATTCACGTATGCAACAATATCCACGCTCGTTCTTTACGCACAACAGTTGTGAACGTTTTCAAAAATTTTTTTTTGAAGATGCCCCATGACGTTAGCGAGCTCTTGTGATTTTCATACGAGACTCCAGGCGAGTCTCCGAGGTAGAAAAACACTTGCCTCAAGGTTTCTTCGTCATCCAATCGGTTGAATTTCGGACGCGCTCCAGCTTCTCTAGCCACTCTTCGGGGTCTTCCCAGGAGATCATCAGATTGAAGGGGGCTCCCGAGGTTGCTGCAGAATAATGGGAGGATTGGTTTCGTTGACCATGGTGTTGGTAGCATCGTCTTCCTTCTTCACTTTCTGCGGTAGTAGAGCGAGTTCGGGTGGGAGGCATTCCTGTCGGTGGCTTGTACGAGTGGGGCTTGCTTGGCGACTTGCAGATGGTTTGGTGTGCAAGTACTCCGCACCTCCTCCAGATGTCACGAAGCCAAAGACGACGCAGTTGTCTTTGAGGAAAACAGGTTTCTTGGAGTGAACTTACAACTCAAACAACTAACAACTCAAACAATTCAGGCTGCGAAGCAGCAGTACAAAGTGATGTGTGAAAGCGAGCGCGACGATTTGAATGCCGCGGCACCTGCTCTGCCGGAATATATCGCTCGGCGCGAGGGTTTCTCGAATAATCAAAGTGTATCCAGAACACTCTAGATCGACGAAGATTATTCTAGGCTGTTCACGTTAGTTCGGAACGCTCTCCCTATCAGAAGAGATTATGTACATCCGGCACAGAAAGAAAGAACGGAGCACGCGCCTCCTTTGGCCCACAGACAACACTGATAAACCAGACCGGCGAAGCCGGGCGGCAACAGCAAAACACAAATAAACAAACCCAATTCATGGTTCGCGCCAATATTTAGAACCGAAGCATACGGTATAATATTGGTCCTAACTCGAATGATCTAATTTGAAATTTTACAGTCTGTTATGTGGAAGGTCCCTCTTATCGTTGTACGCGCGCTTGCGTCTGAAAAGCATTCTAAAGACTCATCAATTTTGTTTTTAACTAAAGCTATTTAGTATTCATTAGCCTCAAACCTCGAACTATGTTTCTTTTCATTATAGGCTACTCTGGGATTGCCGGAAATGAGACCCGGCAACAAAAGGCCGCTGTTGCGACGCTCCTCAACAACCGTACCCGACGGTGACTTCAAGCCACACATAAGACGACACCTTCGTAAAACAAGGAAAAAAAGTCGAGTGAGCAGAAAACAAATTACACATAATAAAGCACCTCTTTTGACGATACAGCACGGACAAATGTGCCAGATACACAGAAGTCGCGTTGGCTAGGCTACAGATAAGCCATACACATATAACGCACTCATATCTGCTCCGGGGATCTTCAAGACGCTAGTGCATACGTGCTCAGCGGCTCCATCCGTAGTTCACATACTTATTCAATACCACACAATACCACACTCGATACCACACGGCGCAAACCTTTCCGTGAACTTTAGACACAAAACATACCGCTACACTCATCACACTTCCTTTTCGACAAGCCAATGTTTTCTGTTAGGCGTGGTTTTCAGTTTGTTATCAGAAGTCATGTTTTAAAGCTTTTTTCATATAACGCATGATCATTCTGGCCATCTACACCAGCCATATTCATATATTTTAAATCGCTGAACATTTGTTTTTGTTAAGATAATTTGTTTTTATTTGCACGTTGGTGTCATCATCAAATACATTGGTCTTTGGCACTCATTGCCCTCGTTCATCTTGCAACAATATACCCAAACCATCAATCAAAAGGGGTTTGTCTAAGACAGTGCTGCAACGCCTCCTCGTTTGTCTACCTAACAAAATTCCAGAAACACCGCTACCACGCAGCTCGTTCGGCGATGAACTAGCGGTTGTTACGGCGAAAAAGAGTCCGAGGGGTCTTTGTCAGCAGCAACGTAAACTCTTCTTAAGAGGATGGCAATTCATTTGCTTAGGGGAGGAGGCGTGGCCACCCTCGTAAAAAAGAACTTTCCGTCATATGTGTTGCCATCCACGTGCGATAGAAAAATAGTGTGTACTGTTGTTCCACTCCCTGCCAACATGAATTAATTCATCACCTGCTATCGCCCTCCAGATAGCTACCACTCGTTTACTTCCGAACAAAAGTCCCTGCTTCTTGACTCAACGTTTCGCTTCCTGGAGGGCCAATCTGATAGTAACCCGCGATTACAACTTTCCCTATATCAACTGGAACAAGTTAACTGCGCACTCTCGACTTTCGAAAGATTTTCTCGATGTCATTCCTACATTCAAGCTTAGCCAAACAGTCAACACACAAACCTGAGGCAACCACATTGTAGATCTTGTTCTTGTTTTCAATCCCAAACTAACCAATCCACAAACATGCCTTCCAGATCTGAGTGACCACTTTGTAATATCATTTATTCTCTGCATTCCCATTCCACCTGCCCAACCATCCCTCAAATACATACGCGAATACAACAAACCGGACTACAACAAACCGGACTACAACAAACCGGACTACCGGACGACTACCGGAATACAACAAATCAACTCCGGGCTCAAATCCTTCCTCTAGCTTTTCCAGCTGGATGCCTCGCTAAGGACAGCAAAAGAAAGCTGGATGCTCGTCAAGAACAAGCTCCTATCGTTGGTCGACGCACCCGTGCCCCTTGTCAAAATTCGTGGTGACGCTAACAACCCGTGCTTTACCAACTCCATGAGGGAGCTGCTACAGAGAAAGAACGCTCGTTTCGAACAGCCAAACAATGGTAACTACCTCCAAAGTAGGAAACATATCGCGAGTGCCAAAGCGAATACATTATCAGTTAAACCAAGCGAAGACAACGTCTTACCACCATTACCCACAACAATTCTGGAAACAAACCCCCAAAATTTTGGAAAATTCTACAACCAAAAAGCAACTCTACCCATAACATTTCTTTCTCCTACAGTGATGTCTCGCATGTTCCACTTGAGCAGCGTTCCGTCTGTTCAAGTTCCGTATGCTCCAGCTATAATTTTTCTCAAATGCCTCGCGTCCCCGTTACTCCCGAAGGAATGAACAAGATAATGGAGAGTTTAAGGGTGCGAGAGCTAGAGGATTCGATACCCTAACAAGCAAGATCATCAAAGCCACCAAAATAACCTCTAGCAAGATTTTGCACATAATATATATGCAATCTATAGCTGGCAGTGCACTTCCAAATGACTGGACACTTAACAGAATAGTTCCGCTTTAAAAATCAGGCAACCACTGCAATCCTTGAAACTTCCGCTGCATTTCGCGAACATGCATCGCGCGTAAATTAGTAGAACAAATATTATATTCCCAAACTGCGCGTCACCTCGACCGCAACAAATTCTTCTTTCCCAAGCAACACGGATTACTGCTAGGGCTTTCTGGTGAAACTTTTTGAGTTCACTATTGACCGTCACCTTAACCTTGACTCCAGTTAAACTAACGTCATTTACCTGAATTTTTCTTAAAGTTTTCGATCGCATTCCCTATGAGCACCGCCTAGCAAAACTTTTGTGCCTTAAAATTGGCTCTTTACTACTATCGTACATTCGCTCTTTTATTACTGACCGCTCCCAGTTCACTGTATTAAGATCCCACCGCTCAGCCTTCACAAAAGCTATCTCAGGAGTTACTCAAAGCTCGGTACTAGCTCCCCTAAGCTTAATTCTTATCAACGACCTGTCTAACTGAAATTCATCGTCTATTCGCCTCTTTGCGGACGTCTGTGTTTTGTACCGCCGGATCGATTGCAACAGCTATGCAGAACTACTTCAACATGACACTAATTAAATAGAAATGCTGTGCTCAAAAGTTTTAAGCTAAACAGTGACAATTGCAAACTTATGCAAATAACATGAAGACGTTCCAGTATAACCAATGAATAAACGTTAAGCTCTTCACCCTCTCTCCAACGCAATCATACTGTTAACTGAGAGTTCACATAAAAAAAACTTATCATGGTCCGAATACATAAAAATACTTGCTGCTAATACAACCAAATCACTAGGCTTCTTCAGATCTCTTGTTTCATGTCCTCCATCTACCAGGAACTTCGCCTACATTGCGTTCGTCGGGAGCAAAAAGAATATGCATCATCCATCTGGAACCTCCACCAAGCGTACCCAATCAACTTCCTCGAAACTGTGCAGAACCACGCCGCTAGCTTTATTGCTTCCAAATATAGCCCTTACTGTGCCCTCAGCAACAGCAAAGTATCTCGTGCAATCCTCGCACAGATACTCTCCACAAGATCGCTCTACTTTGTCTCTCCCATCGCTGTTCCTTAAATCCCCAGACCTCCGCACCACACTCCTAGTTCCCCCTACCCGTTCGACGCGGCGCTTTTTAACTCCTACAGCCTTCACCGCTTAAATGGCGCCACTAATTTCTTTAAGAAGTCTTTCTAACAGCTGCAATTCAAACTTGGAATGCCATACCCGATGCAATTGTAAATGAGCACTATTCACAAAATTTCGGCACAAATTAACCAATTTTTGCCGCCCTTATATTAGACTTCTTCTCTTTTTTTCTTTGTGCAATCGCCTATAGAACCAATATATGTACCTTATTGACTGCAATGGTTATCTTCAGATTTTCTTTGTATTGCAATTACCGCTTAAAAGTGGAAATATGCTCTTGGTATACTTATCTTTCAATACCACCTATAATGTAAAAATGTGCCTTCTGTGCTTCCTTGTGTCAATCATGTGTGTTTTATAACCATGTTTTATAAACTTCCTTACTGATCTTGCCCCCGCGCCCCTTATGTATAACCACGAAAGGGGTGGTTGGGGAAAAAATAAATGCTGCCGCTGCTGGTGTTGCTGCGGATGGTTATGATGATGAGAGGCTTGATGGGATGCCACGTCTACAACGAATCGCCCAAAAATCAATGTTGAATGCTCGCGCCGCGTTGTCTGAAATTGTTTCAAGGTGAACAACCCACGTAACTCCACAGAAGAACGCGGCAATCAAGCGCTCTGCAGATTGCTGCGCAGAGCTGCACTAAAATCGTCCGCAGAGGACTACGTCCACGACGTTAAACGGTAATGACATTTTTTTGGAGGAATATTTTGGAGATCGTGCCACTGAGACCGACAAGGGAAGAAAACGCCGCCAGCGACATGGCAGGCATTACCGAAGAAAGCTTCCTTGCAGTGATTTTTCCTCACATGACCGGGAAACTCGACTGGAGGTCCAAACATTTAACGCAAACTCTCACAAGCAAAAGACATGCGTGGATGCGGCCGTTGAAAGAAGTGGTCACTGGGTAACAGAACTGAATATTTATTACAAATCTCTAGCACATAAATGACCTATAGGGGGCGTGAAATGCTTAACAGGCCGTCTAATTGAGTATCTGGGCAATGGGTCAGGACGCTGAAGCAGTATGACCTGCTGCCGTCATGAATGGGGACACGGTTTTTTTCAAAAGCTGGGGATTATACCTTTGAGACTAATCTAGTTTTAGAAAAGGCCGTTCTATCCATGGTTGGCTGGATTGGGGAAGCACTGCAAACAAACATGCAAACCTCGGCGGATATTGTTAATCTCCCCCTTCTCTACCTTTTCCTTTTACATTAGGCTTGCAGATAGCTACTGATATGGAATTCTCACACTGCCTGTTCTGCTTCCGTCGTTTCTAAGCTCTCCCTTGGTCGCTTGGCGGGGCAACAAACACCCTCGCATCCATTCGCTCTAAAAAGTTCTCAGAATAGGTACCCCCGACTGATTTCCTTTTTACCGACTTTGCGGCTCAAACTATTTAACCTTCTTCCCCCCTGGATACTCCCAAACTAATCGGCTTCCACAATTCCACTTCCTTGTCTTCTCTCACCTGGGGACTCACCACTATTTAAGCGTGCCACCCTGGCAAAAAAGCCCGCCAGGTGGATCTCACCTTGTGGGAATTTTTTCTCTGATTTCTTTCTTTCTTTCCCGATTCTTTTTTGGTTTCAATGACCTACCACATCTCTCTCTTTGCTTTCCGAGGTTTTCTTGACTGACCACCCCTATAACTATATATATATATATATATATTATTTATTTATATATATTTATTATTATATATAGTTATAAAAAGGGGTTGGCAGTCAAGAAAACCTAGGAAAGCAATAGGGGGAATGCGGTAGGTTATAGAAACAGATGAACAATTTTTGAGTCAGAAAGAAACTGGGGAAAAAATTCTCGCTGGTTAGGATCCGAACCCACGACCTCCGGAATACTGCTCTGTTGCTGTAACGACTACTCTACCGGCGGGGCTGTTTCTCCACCACCTTCTTTGGTATTTATGTTCAGGTGTTTTTTGTTTTCTGTAATTGGGAGTGGTAGGGAGCGCCACTCGAACTACTCGTGGTTAGGGGACCTTCTCTAAACCCCCAGGCCGTGACTCAAGAGTCTACGACCTTTCGAGAGTGCTCAACCATGGTTGAACCATCTTAAGCTACCTTTGGCACCAAGACTACCAGTGCAGAGGCCCTCGCTATGCATGTAGCGAATCAGAAAATGGGAAGTGGGGGGCTCTGTGAATTGATGAGGATGATGATGGTTGGATGTTTATGGCGCAAGGCCAACTGGGGCAAAGAGCGCCAAAACAATAGTCATATATGAGGGGTGAAACCTTAAACACTAAGTAAAGTCAGTAAAAGCAAAAGTGAAATCAAGAAACGACAATGAGCATGGCTGGTGTATAGGGCCAGATTTCATGATGCGTGATAAGAAATGAGGTTTAAAAACTTGACCTCTGACAAATACTCAAACACACGTTTCATAGAAACAATGGCATCGTCCCCTAGAAAAAACAATGGATGTACGGGAATATGTTGTCTGTAGAGTTCTCTGAAGTGTTTGTGTCGTGTTGTGTGAAGTGCCTTGCATGTGATTAGTATGTGCACTACGGATAGGGCCTCTCCGCACCTGCTGCACTGCGGTCTAGAAGATCCCGTCAGCAGATACAAGTGTGTCGCATGGGTGTGCCCTATCCTCAGCCTACCCAAGGCGACTTCCGTGTGTCTGTTGCGTGAGTCAGCTGTGTACCGTCCCAAGTGTGGCTTTATTACATGTAGTTTGTTGTCTGCCTGTTCGTCCCAGTGTGTTTGCCATGTTCTGCGCAGGTGTTGCCTTATGTGTGGCTTGAGGTTTGTGTAGGGTACGGTTGTTATGTCTACAGTGTTCCTAAGTGCAGCGGCAGCAGCCCTCTTGTCTGCCAACTCATTCCCAGCGATCCTAGCGTGTCCTGGAACCCAGCAGAGGAGCAGCTGATGCTTCTTTGCATACACAGACTTGATAGTGTTAAATACGAGATTAACTATGTGGTTTTGGGGGGGTGTATGTGATGACAGTGCGCGAAGAACACTCAAGCAGTCTGTGTAAATGATAGACTTTGGAATTTGATTTTGAAGTATGTGTCGTATAATCAGTAAACTTCCATACGCTTCTGCTGAAAAAATTGTCGTGTCCACGCTCATGGTTCTGGCTGCATTGAAATTTAGACCATGAGCAGCGCACGACACCATAGTGGAGGTTTTAGAAGCGTCACTATAAAATTCTGCACATGTGTATTTAAACTGCAAAGACAGAAAGTGCTGCAGTATTGCAGCTCGTGGTACCCGATTTTGGTCAAGTGTTATAAAATTAAGGTCGCACGACACAGGGCGAACTTGCCAAGGCGGTAAACTGTTTGAAAAGGATGACCTGTACACATCTAAAAACGAAGCGCTCAGATCCGAGGCTCGCTCTCTCACTCTAAGTGAAAAGGGCAGAGGAACGGGTGGGCGATTCGCAAAGAGCAGAGATGTTGATGTATCGTTAAAGACAGGATAAAAAGGACGATTATTCAGTGATGAAATTTTAAAAGCATATAGCAAGTCCACGTATGTTCGTTGGTTCTCAAGGCTGTACTTATTACACTCAACATAGAGACTCTCAGCATGGCTAGTGCGAAAAGCACCCGACGAAAGACGAAGGCCCAAGTGTAGCACTGGGTCAAGAATTCGGAAGGCTGTCTTAGTCGCC
Source organism: Haemaphysalis longicornis (assembly GCF_048455015.1). Lineage (NCBI taxonomy): Eukaryota > Metazoa > Arthropoda > Arachnida > Ixodida > Ixodidae > Haemaphysalis > Haemaphysalis longicornis. The sequence continues at coordinate 59,903,880 of NW_027526214.1, read as the reverse complement.
GACCCATACACCACACTGCCATAATTCAAACGAGACCCAACCAAAGCAGTATACAAGCGAAGCAAGAGTTCTGTGTCGGAACCATAGGGTTGGTGGGAGAGAACCTTAAGTATATACATGGTTTTGAGGCATTTATTTTTAAGTTCCTTGATGTGGGGAATAAATGTGAGTTCGTGACCAAACACCACACCTAAAAACTTGTGCTCCTTGTTCACAGGAAGCGACAAGCCATTAAGATGAATGTCTGGGTCCGGATGGACCCCACGCTTCCTGGAGAACACAACGCAGGAACTTTTTGCAGGATTCAATTTAAAACCATTCTTGTCTGCCCAGCCGGCAAGTTTCTTGACACCAAGCTGGACACTACGTTCGCAGATTGACATATTACATGATTTATAGGATATCTGGACGTCATCTACATACATGGAATAAGAGATTGTAGGTGGCAATGCCTTCCCAAGGGAGTTCATCTTAACTATGAACAGAGTGCAGCTTAGCACTCCACCTTGCGGAACGCCGTTTTCTTGCACATGAACTCTTGAGAGTGCGCTACCTACTCTCACGCGAAACGTTCTTTCGGACAAATAACTGGCAAGGGTCTTGTGCAGATGGGCCGAAACACCGAATGACTTTAGGTCACTGAGGATCCCGTACCGCCAAACGGTGTCGTAGGCCTTCTCGAGGTCGAAAAACACAGTTACACAATACTGTTTATGAACGAAGGCATCATTTATATACGAATCAAGAGATACGAGTTGATCGTTCGTTGATCGCCCCGCCCTGAAGCCGGCCTGGCAGCTGTCGAGAAGACCGTTGTACTCAAGGAAGTACACAAGCCGGCGATTTATCATCTTCTCGAGAAGGTTGCACAGGCAGCTCGTCAGGGCAATAGGACGGTAACTTGAGGATGGCGACGGGTCCTTTCCCTCCTTCAGGAAAGCTACAACTATAGCCTCCTTCCAAGAGTTTGGAATGTGCCCCGAAACCCATATCTTGTTATGCAGGTGTAAGAGTGTTAGAAGAGTGTCTGCATGCAGCTATTGTATCATTGTATATGTGATGTTGTCTGGGCCTGGAGCTGAGGCTTTACACGTGCTCAGAGCGGCCCTCAGCTCATGCAGTGAAAACTCTGAGTTATAAGAAGATGTTGACCTATTGTTATCTAGTATAGGCTTTTTTCGGCTGTTTGTTTGTGTTTCATGAAAGTGTTTGTGTACTGTGCTGAACTGGACACGTGCTGGAAGTGTTGTGCGAGTGTGTCAGCCTGGTCTTCGAGTGTGTCTCCTGTTGTGCTTACCAGAGGCAGGCTGTGTGTTTGTTGTCCTTTTAGTTTGCGTATTCTCGTCCATACTTTCCGTGTGTCTGTGTAGGAGTTTATGGATGTTATGAAGGAACGCCAACTCTCTCATTTTGCCTCACGGCGCACGCGTTTTCCTAACGCCTTGGCCCGTTTGAACAAAGTGAGGTTACCCGACGTGGGGTACCGACGAAGGACACCCCACGCCTTGTGCTGGCCCTCTTGCGCCCGCCTACAGTCCTCATTCCACCACGGCCTCCGCTGGTTGCGGAGGGCACCAGAGGCGTGGGGAATGGACTTTTCGGTGGCGTCGAGGATGTGCGCCGTGAGCAGTTGGATAGCTTCTTCAACGTGTAGGTGTCCTATGGATCTGTGGTGTAGTTGGGATGTCTCTGTAAATATATTCCAGTTAGCTCTTGCTTCATTAAACCTTTTATGGGAAGATTGACTGCTCGGGCCTGTACCCATATACGTTAAGGAAGTGGGGAAATGGTCACTACCATATGGGTCCGTGCCAACACCCCACTCAAGACATGGAAGGAGAATTGCAGAACCAATATCCAGGTCAAGATGTGAGTATGTGTTGTGACCTATGTTATGGTATATAGGCTGTTTATTGTTGAAAAGGCATGCTCCAGATGATGTAAGAAATTTTTCTATCAGGCGGCCTCGGGAATCCGTTCTGGAAGAGCCCCAAAGAGAGTTGTGAGCATTAAGGTCGCCTGTAAGGATGTATGGTTCGGGTAGCTGGTCAACCAGCGCCTCGAAGTCGGAGCTCGTAAGTGCAACATCAGGAGGAATGTATATGGAACATACCGTTATCAACCTACTAAATATTATTGTACGAACGGCTACAGCCTCAAGGACGGTGTTCAAGGTGACAGAGTGGCATGCTAAGGAGTTGCGGGCGATTATGGCCACACTGCCAGACGAGTGTGTGCAGCCATCCCTGTCTTTCCTGTATACCAGGTAACTATTCAAGAAGGTTGTGTGTTTGGAATTCAGATGTGTTTCCTGGACACACATTAAACTTGGCTGATTGGCATGCAGAATCTCATACACGTCGTCAAGATTATTTAGAAGGCCTCTGCAGTTCCTTTGAACGATATTTTCTCTTCCCATTATGATGTATTAGAGCTACTGGAGTGTGACTATTTATGTAGGGTCCTTCGGGGCTTGGTCTATTGGACGGGTTTTCTTTCCCTACTCTGGAGGTTTAGATGGATGGACCCGCTCCTTCCGCTGCAAAGCAGAAAGGAAGGGTCCCACATCCACCTCATCATCTGATTTGAAAGGGGTACCCGGCGTACCGGACCCCCCGGACTTGGCACCCTTTGCGGCGCCCTTCGTTTTCGCCGCGACCGCCGAGGGCGTCAGGAGCGCCCCGGGTGGCACAGGCGGTGCGGCGGAGGTGGGAACTGCTGCGGTTTCCTCCATCTCCATCTCCTCCGGGCCCTTGCGTGAGCTTTGGCCAGGTGGAGAGGACGAAAAAGAGGGTGCAGCATCACTCCCATCGGACGTGGATGCCACCACAGCCGCTGCTGGCTCAGCGAGCGGTGCGGAGGCGGGTTGGGCTGCCTGAGGCAACCCAGAGGGGGGCGGGGGCATGACCAAATCCGAATCTTGGTACTGGTTCCCTGCCGATACAAGACGCCGCTCCGCCCCCGGCAAGCTGCGTCGGCGTACGTCCCCAGAAGAAAAGAGGCGAACCTCTTTCGCGCCTCAGGGAAGGATATGTTCTCGGTTACTTTCACGTGGATTATCTTCTTCTCCTGTTGAAACTTCTCACAGCTGCGGCACCATGCCGCATGCGGCCTCTGACGGTTTGCGCAGGTGAAGGTGGTGGAGTCACACTTTTCATTGGGGTGGTCGTGTGTGGCACATTTTGCGCAGGTCTGTTTGCCGTGGCAAGAAGTCGTAGCGTGCCCGAACCACTTTCACTTGTAGCAGCGGCGCGGGTTAGGTATGTACGGACGTACACCACACCTAATGAAACCAGCATTGATGTGTTCAGGAAGTTTTGAACTGCTGAATGTAAGATTACGTGCTTTGTTGGTATTTCTACATTGTCGCGACGGATGGTGATTCTCCTGACAGCTGTTACGCCCTGATCCTTCAGGCCTTCCAGAAGTTCGGTCTCTGTTTCACATAGCAGATCTGTCTGAGATATCACCCCCTGCGAGCTGTTAAGGCTGCGGTGTGGTGTGACAGTGATGTCCAGATCTACCATGCGGGTTTGGGTCAGGAGATTTGTGGCTTGCTGCTGCGTCTTGACTTCAACCAACACTTCGCCTGTTCGTAGTTTTTTGCCTCGAAAGATTTCCCAATGATTCCTTCAAGGAACTTGGAGACGAGGAATGCAGATTGGGAGGCGACGGGTTTGGACTTGGCTATTGATTCAAGGACCAAAAAACGGGGATAGTTGTCGTGTTTGGGAACGTTGATAGTTGGTAGGGGTGGAAAGGAAACTTCGGTGCGGCCCCTTTTCGGGGGCCGATCTCGTCTGGGGGGGGGGGGTTGAAAATGCCATATGATACATTGGAAAGCAGAGAGACGGGGGTACTTTCTCCTTTGACCTTACCCTGGTAGTCAAAGAGGTCCCGGAGCTCCCTGCCTGGTAGACAGACAGGGAGCCCATCCGCCGGAGCTTGACCTGGGCTCCGACAGCCACCGTTCGTGGTTTCTAACCCTCCACCTATAAACACGTCACCACGGTGGGATCCAGCTTATGTTTGGGGGCTCGGGGTCCGCGGTATCGCCAGTACAGTCACCAGGCTCTGTGAATTAAGACAGAATTAAGACACACACAAACACATACACACAGATATATATATATATATATATATATATATATATATATATATATATATATATATATATATATATATATATATATATATATATATATATATATATATATAAATATATATATATATATATACATATACACTTTATATTGGTGAATTTTTTTGGTCTTTATAGCATAACATTATTTCTACAATCGCACCAAGCACACTAGCTACGCCACAACCTATGTTTCAGGCAATACTTAGAGCATAACCTTTTGAGGCGCTATATTTGTTTTGTTTTTAAGGCAATAGTAGCACTTGTGTTTTATGTGCGAGAAATTTATGATTATAAGAGTTTGCAGCAGTGTCTCTTTTGCCAATAAAGTCATACTGTAACGAATATTTAGGTACTTCTCGTAGGTTGGAGCGGCAATATGTTTGAGATAATACACAGAGTACAACCAGTTTTTATGCCACATTTGTGTTGCTTTTTAAGCCAATACTATCGTTCTGTAGTGTTTTATATGACAAAAATGTATGAATCGAAAAGTGTGCAGCCCTCTAGCCTTAACAAAATTCATACAATAGCAAAATTTTCGGGGCTTCTTGCAGGTTCGGAGGAAGGTATGTTTTCACTGTGTTTAATACACTTGTGTTCAACACGTGGACTATGTGTCGTCATATCAAAAATACGATGACAATTTAAAAATGTGCAACGCATAAATGAAAACATCATATTATGATACGGACAAAAAACATTCTATTTTTCTAACACACTTCTCCAGTGGTTTATTATTGAGAATATCTTTACTAAAGTGTGGTGTTCTGCAAATAAAATAAAACGAAAAATTGAATGATAGAACAAGCGAACGAACGAATAGTGAAATAAATGTAAAAGTGAATCAATAAATGAAATAATGCATGCTGTATTATTTGTTTGTTTAACGCGCAATAAAGCCAAGGCCAAATTTCGGGAAATTTATTAAGTAGCCCTTTACCGTCATTTTAGTGTCTAATATGCGTATGGTATAAGTAGATACTATTGCCAAAAGAGCTTATTACATGGGTGTAAAGGGCCGCAATTTAAAAATATGGAGACGGTAATAATGGGATATCAAACTGCCCAAGTACATGCAGTAAGAGATGATATTTAAAAATTCACTTCAGCAAGATGTTCTTAAAGGCGTTTATTCGTGGCTACTGGTTGGTCTCTTCAAAATACAAAACTGAAGAAGTCTGCATTTGTATAAATTAGGGAACTGTCGCTGGCTCACATCGTTCAGGAATTTGCATTCAGTTAAGATATATAACAATTATTAGCGTTTTGGACATCTGCTGAGAGCTGGATCTTATGAACAGGTTAGTAGATACGAATGTGTGAAATCTGTGTGGCCTATTTTAAAGTCGATAGCGGAATATTTAATTTGAACTATTTTGTCTGTCTGTCACGTATTTGCCTATCTGTGGTTTTATTGCGTGTAATTTTATGTTTGTTCATCCCAGTGTGGTTGCCAGCTTTTGCGGAGTCCTCTCCGTATTACTGATCTCATGTCGTGGTATTATATCTCTGAGATTTGGACATCACTCTCCAGAGCGGCCAGTGCAGCATTTTTTTCAGCAACCTCATTTCCCCATATAGCACAATGCGCTGGAACCCAGGATACTCATATCTTCAGCCCTAGAGCATATTCTTGTTGACTCGGTTCTAGACGACATCGCGACTTTGTGTTTTTGCATGTAGTGATCTGACAATGCTCAGAGAGTCTGTGAAAATGTTTCATTCATGAGTTTTCATTTTTCTAATGTGCTAAAGTGCTAACAGAATTCCATGTGCTTCTGCGGCGAAAATGCTAGCATTTACATTCATCATTTTTTAACTGCAGAAGCTAGGGCCACGTGCCGCACATGTAACAGCAGTTGAACTTTTCGAGCCATCTGCATAGAAAACATTGTGTCCGAGATATTTGTGTAGTCTGGGTAGAATATTCAGTAGAACAAGCTCTGTTGGGGCATTGCCTTTATCAATTTCTCCAAAGAATAAATGTCAAGCGACTGATGACACATCCCGCGGTGCAACAAGGTTTGTTTGGGTTGCTTCATAGTGTTCACAGAAAAATATCGCTAGTTTTTCAGCTTATCTTCTCACACGTAAAGAAAAATGCGGAGAAAGAGAAGAATGGTTTGAAAACAGGTTCATAGCAGATGTGTCTTTCATGATGGTGTTATACAGTCTATTATATTTGAGCACGTCTTAAAGAGCATTCGTTAGGCCGTAAAAAATCGCGTGTACTCCAAACACAACCGGTCACACTTTACGAAAAACCTATCAGTGGGTCTTGTCCGGAAAGCGGAAGATGCAAGCAGGAACCCGAGGTGTATGACTAGGTGTTGCATTTTTTAACAGTTTTGCTGGCTGAGCCGCATACCACGTCTCAATCGTTCATGCGGGACCATATTAGACTTGTATAAAGGTGTAAGAGGCACTCATCTGCTTAAAATAACTCATGTGGAAGGACTTTCAGTATGTTTCATGTTTTTAAGCACTTCAGTATAGTTTTCTTGTTACGTGATATGAACGTAAGCCTTTCGTCAAGGACAACACCAAGAATTTTGTGTACTTTGGTGACGGGTAGTGTTAGTCCGCTTAAATTTAGGTAAGGTTCGAGGCACACCCCACAATGTTTCGAAAATAGCGCACACATTTTTTTGTGGACTTAGTTTAAAGCCATTCTGTTTTGCCCATTTAAAGATTTTATTTAGGCCTAGCTGGATCTGTCTTTCACACATTCAGAGGCTTCACGACTTTTAGCAAATTTGGTCATCATCAACGCACATAGAGCAAAATTTTGAAGGTGACAACGTGTTTCGGAGTGTCTTCATTTTAATTATAAATATTGTACAGCCACACAATCTACCCTGAGTAACATCATTTTCTTGTACAGACAATCTGGATGGTGTCTCCAAACCATCACAGTGATATTGGCGTTTTGGCCTCACCAGAAACCTCGGTCTACATTAACGATCACTTGACCCCAGGTAACACGACATTGTTTGCTAAGGCACTAACTCTAAAGAAGTAAAAAATTGATGTTTCTATGGACGTACAACTGCCAGATCAAGGCCACAAAGACTGCTAAAAGTGAAGTTTTCCAAATTTGCAAATAATCCGACCTTTCCAAATTGTCTTAAGTGATTGTACCAGTTGTAACCTATATAGATTGTTATCATTCCTCAGACATCGCCATTCTTCTTGGCTAATGAATTAAGATCGTTTCTTCCTAGCGATTCTGAATCAATTATACAATTCAACGAAAGAAGTCGGCGAAAACTTTTAGGTAAAATTTATATTCTACTTTCCTCGTTTGATAGCCTTTATTCAATTGTCGCAATTACTGAATCTTGGCTATCGAACGACGATAAAGACCTGTACGGCTTCCCTCACTATTCACCCGAATAATTTCACAGGGTAACAAGTAACCGTGGTAGTGTAGATATTTTTGTTTCTTAGAATATGTCCTATAAGAGAAGGTACGATTTAGACATTTCGTTGACCAACTCTGAATATGTATTTATTGAATTCAATCCTTCTTTTCTAAGTATTGATGTCAAATCTTTTATCTGTGGTTGCACGTATCGTTCCCCATCAACATCGTTTACTGAATTTTGCTAAGCTCTTCAACATTCGTTGTGCAGCGTGTGCCTGGAAAACAAAAATATGGTTATCTCGGGTGACATTAATAAAATTTACTTGATAACACATCTCCCGGATGTATTACCTATACAAATAAAATTCAAAGATTCGGATTTGAGTGTCCTATTATTATTCCAACTCGTTCTTCCAGTAATGGCGGTAGTTCTTTCTTGACCACGCACTGTCTAATCTACTTACTTTGCTTCTAGCTGGTGTTCTTTACATCGATATTACTTATCACTGCCCCACTTTTATTCAGTTTACCAGTACTCAACCCCTACGTTGTTTTGCTTCTGTAAAAAGCATCTTGGACAAAGAAAAGTTCGATGAAGCGATCGCAAATGTAGATTCGTCTGAATTAATGCACACAGATGACACGAAGAAAGCCTTATCCCAGCTTTTACTGATAATCTCCTAATGCCGGCTTTCGTACTCCTGAACCAGAACCAGCAATTTCTATTTGTCCATAAACCCTGAATGACCAATACACTACTATGGGCCATGCGCAGGCGTGATAATCTTTACGAAAAAAGAAGAACAAAACAGGCTTTCAACATTAAATTACTCGTTCGGTATAAAAAACGGGCTAACGACATTTCTGCGCAACCGCACACATCCCAAAAGAAAGTATTACGAACGTAAAAGAATTGAAGCTGGCCATAATTAGTGAAAAAAAAATGAAAAATTTGAAATTGTTTCGGAAATAGACGCATGCGTCATGATCATGTCTCCAAAATATTGCATAATGGTATGGAGTACATTCAACCCATTCATATGGCTACCGGTTTATTCATTTTCTGTTTTTTTTTTCATTATCAAAGTGACATTTTATTTATCACCCAAACTATGTACGGCTACGTCATTCGTGCTTCCTTTCCCCTACTACACCCCAAGAAATCTTTAATACCTTACACCAACAAAAACTAACCAGCTCGGGGCTTGACAATATTCACCCTAGCCAAATACATATTGCCGCTCACCTCATTTTGGAGGAACTTTCTCATATATTTATTCTGATGTTTAAAATTGGTGTGTTTCTGGAGAAATTTCAGCGAGGAAAAAATATTCCAGTCGTTAGAATGGTGATCGATCATTGCTTCCTAAGTACAGGCCCATGTGCATATTACCATTTTTGAGTACCATATTGAAAAAAACTATTTGGAACTCGTTTAACAAAAGATGTAAATAAATATATTACCCTTTCTGTATGCCAATTGGAATTCGGTCCTGGTTATTCCACTGATGTAGCCCTCGCTTCCCAACCGACGAGCCATAATCATTTATTGACAAAGGCAGCTTCGCTGGTTCGGATTTACGCATCTGTCTTAAGCAGTTCATACTATCACACAAAATTTCTTGGAATTTGTGAACAACCATTATTGCTCCCTAAAAATTACATACGAGATAGTATTAGGGCTGTTTATGTTTCTGATGTTTTCTCACTAATTAGAACAACTAACATTGGTGTACCTCAAGGTTCCATATTGGGGCCACTACTTTTTTGTTATACATGAATGATCTAGCAAATTGCATTTCATCTTCAAAAGGTCTATTATATCCAGACAATAACACTCTCTACAACTATGACAGTACTATCTCGTCACTAACGTGTAACGTGTTACAGTGGTGAAATCTTAATAGGTTAAAAATATTTTGTTCTAAAACAAAGTTTGTTGTATTCCACCCCCACCGAAGTGCCATAGCATCACCGCCATCTGTTACAATTGACCACCAAATAACGTTTACTAGTGAATACTCTTCATTTTTAGCCGTCCTACTTGACCCCAACTAGAAGCATCATCATAACATGTCAACATAAAGAGAAAAATGGCTAATAGATTGTGCATCCTTCTTAAAGCAAGATTTTTCTTCAATCATTCAACGCTAATAGCACAATACTACTCATTTATTCATCCAAATATTACATACTGCATTATTGTTGGGGTAATACATAAGACACTCACCTTAACTCATTACAAATTATACAAAATCAAGCTATTCGAATTGCGTTATCATGTGCGTATAGTGCGAATGCTCATTCATTGCTTTATACCAATATTATATTGTTTGTTTCTAAAAGGGTCTTGTTGAAACGTAGGTATTTTTTTGTTTATGGTGCTTCGCAATGAGTTTCCGTATTTCTCTTTTTTATATACTAACACCAGTAGATTTGCGAAAAAAGAATGAAAACCTATAGTCAGATCTTTCTGCGAGTATATGTGATGTATTGTGGTATGTGTTCTGTTTTTTTTATTTAAAACGCAGGCTCCAAATGACAGCCGAAACTTTTCTAGCGACCTACAAAACAAGCTTCCGGAAGCTAGTATATGAGATACTGGATGTTTGAACTCGCCAGGTGATAGTCAGGAGCAATGTATAAGCAAAATACTGTTACTAACCAAATAAAAAGGATTGCCCTGACAGCCACTGCTTCGAAGGCACTAAGTAACTGTAGAGATACCGGGTACAGAATATTTCATGACGACAATTGCTACATCACCAGACGAGTTAGTACAGTTATCTCTGAGCACCGCGTATTGAGTGAAAAAGTTGGTTTGTGTGGATTTTAGGAGCGGTTATTGTAGACACATTATACTTGGCTGGTGTTAGTGCAGGATGGTATTGCCATCATCGACAGTTTTTATTAGGGCCCACAGGATAAGGCTTTGAACTGCTATAAGAGTTTTCAAACAAAATGTCTGCTGTTTGTAGAGTCTTTACATTATAAAAGGGGTCTTTTCATTCGGGTATTACGTTTTGTGTGTTGGGCTGTTACCGTGGGCTGTGTCTTTTTTTGGCACTCGCAAGAGTGCCGTCTTCAGGCGCTTGTGATGCGGCTGAGGATGGTGTAAAATCTATATCATTATCCGGTGCCCTTAGGGTTACCAATGAGTCACGTTCCTTCGCACGCGCGCCCTGAGGGGCGCACGGTGGCCAAGGTCCAAGTGGCGAATGCTGCAAGGAGGATGGAGCAGACGCGGCCGTTGCTACCATGACAGTGTCGCGAGCAGCCCCGGAGCCACAGGAGGGTTTCGAAGCAGGCTAAAAATTGGCAACACCACGTCCACCCGTGTTTGTCGGCGCTGTGACTGCAGAGTGCCCTGGCAGTGCGGTGGCGTGGGCTTCTGAGGTCAGCGTGGTGGGCGGCGGTGGCGGGACAAAGTCAGCAGTGCTGTACATGGTTCAACCGGGAACTCCAAGGCGTCCCACCCTCCGGTGAGCAGCGTCGGCATAGCTCGCTGATGGAAGCATTGCGTGTCTTTTTCAAGCCTTTGGGTAAAATGCCTTTTCAGTTTCTTTCACATTTACTATTTCTTCTCGTTTCTGAACTTCTGACGCGACCGAGAGTAAAGTGGTGTGAGACACGGTAAACTTACAGCCCTTCAACTGTGTACTGTGGCAATCGTCTCTCTGGTGCTCACGTGCCGAGCATTTTCGCATGTTTCTTGGCCTCGACAGTAGTTAGTAGAATGCCGGTACCGTTGACACTTCAGGAAGCATCGCGGTGAGGCATGTACGGATTTTTTTGAGAGTGGAGAAAACCCACTTTCACGGACTCGGGTATGGTAAAACAGTCAAATGTAAGGATTACATATTTGGTTCTTATTTTTTTCTCTAGCGTCTCATTGCGATACGTGTGACTGCCGCATCACTGCGCTCACGCAAGCCTTCTGAAACAATGGCACCACTTTCACTTCAGAGTTAACCTTCTGAGGTAACCCCCGGGCAGATATTGAGGGTACAGTGAGGTGTGACAGTGATCGATAGATGTTCGATGCTTGTTTGCTTTAGTAGGTTGCTAGAATGATATTTACTTTTACCTTCAGCAAGTATGTCACCAGAGATAAGCTTTTTTGCTTCATAGTTTTTGCAAGTACACTTTTGAAAAATATTGTCGTCAGGAACACTGATTTGGTGGTCACTTGTGTTTTTTATCCACTGATTGCATGACCAATAATCATGGAAGGCATTCTGGGTTTCGAACATAAGGTTCGAAATGGGTCCTCTTTGTGGCCCGATCAGGTCTAAAGAACGTGTTAGCGAATACCATGCGAAATGGGATTAAGCAGTGAACAACGCGGTTTCCTCTCCAGCCTTACCCTAAAACTTTTGAGGATTAAGAGCTTCCTGCCCGGTAAACGGATGGGGAGCCCATCGGATAGAGCCTGACCAGGGCTGCGGGAGCCACCATTAAAAGTTTTTGCCCCTCTGCCCTTTCTATCATTGCCATTGTTCGTCACAGCTTGAGTGTGGGGGCTCCGAGTCCGCCGTGTCGCCAATATCGTAACCATGAATACTTGAGGGGACTCGTGCGGGGTGAATGAATGAATGAATAAAAAGCATACTCCTATAGGAGAGGCCAAACACCTCATGTGGGAGAGGACGAAAGAGAGGTCGAAAAAAAAACTGTTTACGGGTGGCATGGGCTTATTTCGTACAATGCTTTCACACAAGCACAACTTAGTTCAGGGCATTTGGGAGAACGTAGCCTTTTAAGTGTCTCACAAGTGTTCTGTTGGCGTTTTCTGCCCGCCTAACCGCGGAAAATCTCGAGTTCACTGAAAAAATCCACCATTCTATGCACAACACGAGAGCGAAATGAACGTTTCTTTGTAGTTTTGCCGCGGTTTCAATGAATCATCATTGGGGCGAACCTATTCTCCTTCTTGCGCATTTCTACGTGGTTTTGCTTGCAGCATTGAAATATTAGGCGTTAGGGGTTTGGTCGGTTGGTTTTGCATGGTGTGCCCGGTGCTAAAGTTGAAGGTTTGGTTACAGTGCCATCAATATCTTTTTTTCCCAATCGTAGAATTAATTTTCACTTATCTTTTATATAAGGCTATAAAGAGTAATACCTAAATGCCCCGCGAAACCTCCAAAATATAGTTTTGTCGGAATATGGCGTGCTCTTTTGGGCATTCATGGCATATTTTTTGCGGGTTTTCCTTAAAAGGCGTCGTTATTGTCCTCCAGGAAAAAAAAGGTTCTCTCCAAGGATATGTGCTTTGGAGGCAAGGATTGGCTCCAAATTTCTTGGCACAAATTTTCCCGTCGGTTGGGTTCTTCCGGTGATCAGGATATATTTTAATGAAGGTACGTTTGGGCGGAATATCGATTAGTCAGTTGCACTAGGTTTTAAAGTATTTATCTATCTTTCTACAATTTGTTGTACACTGAAGTAAAACAGCCTTTACAAAGAAGGGGCAAAATGGCTATAGAGAAGCAATACAAGGCTTAGAATAGCAAGAATGAAGCGGGGTGCATTGGTTTGAACTCGTTTAACCACATGTATTACGTGGAGTGACCGATGTTTCATACTAATGCGCATAATAAAATTGAGGGCGAAATATATCGTGTACAAGATCAAGTTTATGGCTGCAGGAGAAAAACAAATTTCTGCGGAGGTAGCATAGCGTATGCTGAGCTTTTGCTCTTATATTCTCTATGTAAAAATTCTGGGAAATGTTACTGGTGTGAACCCGAATGAAATATTACAATTTTCGACGATGTAATGGAGAATTGTTCAGGTAGCATGAATGAGGCACATAACGGACATGTGGCTTTTTCCGCCAGTTCCATTTTCAGGCCAGAGGAAGTCCTTAAGCGAACGTTACTTTTCATAATCAGACCCCGTTTCCGTTTGCTGGTCAGAAAACCCTTAAAATATAAAGTTTTCGAACCTTGGCCTATCTTCAAAGTCATTCAAACGGCCACGAATGCTGGCCACTTTTTTATCTACAACATCAGTTACCGCACGTGCGATTTCTATCTCCGCACACATTGCTAATGCTGCCTGTACTTCGTCAACAGCTGAAAACATCAACTATATCGGTCGTTCGCTTCTCCACATTTGCCTGAACGTCTTGCACTATATTAGGTTCTGAGAGCACCTCCGCGTTAATTTTGTCCATTTTATCCAATGAAAGGAAAGGAAAAACTTTTATTATCAAGTACAGTGCCTTAAGCACCCGATGTGGTGGCTCCCTCGTCACGGGTTCATCAGCTTCCAGGGCCGCATGGCCCCTGTGGATCAGTCGGAACTTGTCTTCCAGGATGGGTCTGGATTGCAAAATATCCCATCGCTCATCAACGGTCAGGATAGTTGGAGGACTACTTAAGGTTACAGGTGTGGGTGGTTTTTGGAGAAATTGCACTTTCTTATGACGTGCTTGAGGAGTCAAAGTCCTTTGCAGAGAGGGCATGTGTTCTTGTACATAATGGGGTACATTTTATTCTGGAGGCAGGGGTGCGGAAAAAGCCTGCTGGATTTTCCTGTGTATCGCTTGTTCTGTTTTAGTCAAGGAATGGCGGGGGTGTGGGAATGTCTTCCTACCGTATTTTAAATACCTGTCTATATCTGTGTAGCCGGTGTTGGTTTGCTATACGCTTCAGTCCATCTCGGTGGCCCAGGAGTAGAACACTCGGCCTGTTGGTGGGCATTTTTGTTGCCCTCAGCAGAGGAGTGAGCCGGGACCTAAACTTATTCCGTGTTTCGTTTAGGAGGCGTAGCTTTTTTTAGAAGTTTTAGAGCCACGAAGGAGACCCAGCCCGATCTGTACTTCTTGTACGCAGCTTGTGAGTCCGTAATGATCTTGGGGACGTTCGGTTGCAGGAGTGCGGGGGCTATCCCCCATCTTGGGCTTCCTCCGAAGATGGAGTGTTGATCGATGCGCAGGTCCCCAGCATTTCCAACCCGGAGACCACGACCATTACCCTTGAGGAGTGTTTGGGTAGTGAGGCGTCTGTCTCGAGTGCAGTGTCCTCTTCCTCCAGGGTCTTGGAGAGGGCTCCTGCCCGGACCTCGCCATGTCCTGCGTGCCTTGTGGGGTTAGTATTGCGAGGTAATGGGTTGCTTTCCATCCTCTCATCTCACTTTTCGGGTAATTGGCCGTGACGTGCATACTTGGATTTTTGCCATCCGATCTTGCGAAGGACGCTTTTGCCCCTATTGGTATGACTAAGGCAGGAGGCGGTCTCTTAGCCTTCAACCCAGCGTCCGCGCTAATTGCGACTCATGCAGCATATTCTTCCTGATGAGCCTGGGGAAACATTACTGCGTTGTTGTTACCCTAGCAACGCCGCCGCCATGTTGTCCTTGAAGCCGTTTTAATTGTCATGGCAACAATGCGAGGGCGCGGAGCTTGCGTGGGAAAGAGGTAACGCTCTCCCCTCTCATGCCCCCCTCCCCGTGTCCCCCCCATTCCCACCCAGCAACCGCCGCCGCCACCCCACTGCCTCCAACGGGCAAGCCTCGCTCCGACGGCCCGATGCCACGCCGCTTGAGCAGTAACGACGCCACCTCGAATTTCACTTGAACACTTTATTCGCGTTACGTGCGCGAACGCGACGTGCGGCGAGAAACACCGATGAGCAATACAACACATACAAGGTTGTCTGTCTTCAAGCACAACACAAGCACGACACAAGTCCTATCCTTCAGCTAAGCTTCACGTACGGCATACGAACGACGTTTTCCCCTTTTGCTAAGAGCACTCAAAGAGTGTTCGCGTTACCATTCATGCTGGTGTTCTTAGCGTCCCTTTTGCAGCACCGTAATGTTCGAGGGAGCATATACGATAAATTGCTCAATACATGAGACGCGCGCCGGCCTGCGGACAAACTCAAACAGGCCGAAAGGAGTGGTTATGGCTGTTTTTGGTATGTCCTCCGGTTCGACGGGGATTTGGTTGGTATGCCGCTACGAGGTCGATCTAGCTGTATATTTTCGTACCTGCCACCCGCGCACTGAAATCGTGAATGTGTCGCAGAGGATGCTGGTCCGGCGTCATCGATGCGTTCAAGGCTCTTTAATCACCGCACGGGCGCCAGTCGTCCGGTCGTCTTTAGGCACCCTGTGTAGCGGCTATGAATGGTTTCTAGACGAAGGGCGAACAGTTCCCAGCAGCAGCATATGCTCGAACTCCCTGCGTGCATAATGAAGGCTTTTGCTGAACAGCCGTCGTGGCCGGGCGGTGACTGGCGGCCTAGTGGTGACGATGTGGAGAGTCACGTTATGTTTCACCGGCTGTTCTGTGTTGCGGGGCTTGGTGAGAGAGGGGAATTTGGCCAGGACGTGGTGGTAGGAAGATACTGGCTGGAAGGCGCAGATGCCAGATGAGCAGATATTTGACTCCAAACCACGTACTTTGAGGGATGTGTTGTTATCCTTGAGGCAACGGTCATGTACGATCACATCCAAGTTGAAGTGGCTGAGAAAGTGTGCTCCGAGTATTGCGAAATTGAGGTCCGCCACTACGAAGGCCCAGCGAAAGAGGCGCCTGAACCCGCCGTGTATTGTCAGCGAGCGGAAGCCGCATGTAGCAATGGCAGTATTGTTCACTGCCTGCAGTGACGATGCGTTCCTGCTACGTCGGCGATTCGCGGGGGTTGCCGGGACAATAGAGATTTCGGCTCCCGTGTCGACCAGCACGCGCGACTTGCTTACGCGGTCGACTACGAAGAACAGGCGGCTGTGTGGAAAGCCGATGTCGTAAGCCGCCGTTAACGACTGGCCAGAGCGTTTCCCGGAAAGGAGCAAGGTTGAGTGCAGCGGCAAGCAGCCGTGCCGGAACGATGGTGGTACCAGCAAACTCCGTCCTGTCTATCTCGTGAATGGCTTCTCTGGGAAGAGCTTGGCTCTCTTGAAGGGGATCGGTTGCGTCGTTGCTCGTCCTGTTGGGGAGCGCCAGGCAGCAAAAGTTGATGCATGGTCTCGGTAAGGTGTTCCACTTTCTCCTCAAGGCGCGACAGTCGATCTGGTTGCTCATGTGCTCTTGCAGCAGATATGGGCGCGAAGTATTCCGCGATGCGATCGTCAAGATGCGCTACTCGATCAAGGAAAGTGTCATTTGAAGCCGCGAGAACCACGCGCATCGACTGGGGCAGCCGTTGCAGAAAAAGTTCACGAAGAAGTAGGAGCTGCCGTCGTGACGCGCGTGCCCACCGAGTACTTGCCGCACCCGGTGCAGCAGTTCGGAAGGTCTTTGGTCGCCAAGCTCTTCGCGACACAAGAGCTGCTGAAGTCTACTTTCTTCAGGCACATCGAGGCGGTCCAGCACCGTCTTTTTGAAGGTGTCGTATTCTTCTTGTGCGGGAGATGAAACCAAAATGTCGTCGATGGCGTCAGCGATTTCTGCGAGCAGGGCTGCAACGACGTGAAAGTACTTCGTCTACTGCGAAGTGATGTGCCGGAGCTGAAAACAGGCCTCCACTTGGCTGAACCAAACTCTTGGATTTTCAGGCCACAAATTTGGTAGCTTCAGTTCTGTGGCGGTGACTGCAAGCGTGGAGGCAGCTGTGTTGTCGTCGGAGCTCATTGCGGCGTGTTCTTTGAAGCGTTGTTCGGGTCACCAAATTTTGTAGCAGCCGGGAAGGTCGGCTGCCGAAGGAAGCGAGAAGCAGACGTGGTGCTGGTTTGGGGTTTCAAGACACACTGTTTATTTTCCAAAGATGCGAGTGCCGAGCGTCGCCCCGACGATAAAGAGAAGGGGGAACCCCCGAATCTGCGTTCTTTTAAAACAGAGACGAAAAAGGGGTCCCCAAGCGAGCAGACGCAGCATGCCGCCAGGGCTAATCCCAGGAGTCGGGCGGACAACAAGTTGTTCCCCGAAGCGGGCAGGGAGAGGCGCCGGCGCCGGGAATACCAATGTTTCACAAAGGCGCGCGGTCGACGGCCGGCAGCAGACGGTAGAAAGGAATGCGGCGGTGCGAAGCAGATTCCGCTACAGTGTGAATATGATTTATGTTGAATAGCCTTTAAGAAACGCTACTTGTTCGTTAGGTTGACTGAAATGTAAGGGGACAGAATTTCTGTTCACGATTACCTTGATAAGTACTTTGTAGACTACTGAAACTTAGCTTATCGGGCTGCAATTTTTCCCGTCGTACATGGGAGCTTTCTTATTAGTTGGGATAGTGTTCGCTTTCATACACAATTTCGGTAGGCTTGCGGTCGTGAGTGATGGTTTCGGTAGCTTTTGCAGTTTCTCTAGTAGAATTTTCTCGCCATTTTTCGAATGCTCTGCTGTTATCTGATCCTCACCAGTTGCTTTGTTTTTCCCATTTGCATTTCTTTCAAAGCCCAATTTATTTCTTTAGTCGATACTGGTTGAAGGTCTACTTCCTGTGAACTACTTCCTTGGGTATTGTCCTGGACGTCGCAGCTACACAACACATCTCCTTAGAACTCGTCGCCTACAATAACAGTTTTATCGTGATTTTTGATGATATCACCTTGGATGTCTCTACGTAAGTACATCCGATTTCCTTTTTCATACCTAGACGCCTCCTGACTGTTTCAGGCTGGTACCGTACTTTACAGCATGCTCCTTCCTCTGTGAAATTTACTTCCGTATGTCGGCTGTCTTATGCTCATTGGTTACTTCGAAATCTCCCTAGTTCAATTCTATAGGCTGGGGTTGAGATTGCCATGCTTTTGCCTCTCCTAATTATATTTTTCGTCTCCCGCGAAGAATTACCAGTATACTCTGTAGCCATTGTTGCTCCAGCGTCTCCTGCACACTCCCTGAAATACCCGTAACAGTACCGCTGGCTTTCTTTTTCTCAAACTCTGCTTCCTTGGTTAGAGCTGAATATGGGTTCTCGAGACGATCCTGAAAATTTTGAAATTTTCTTCTAATGGTTTGCTCATTGCTCGGCGTTTTTCATACTAGCTTTTTGCGGTCCCTTCTCAGATGTAGCCTAATTTTAAATATGACAATCCTGTGGTGACTACACGCCACCATTGCGAGAACTATACACCCTGCATAACGCCATGTTCATCACATATTATACAAACTATTTCATTTTTATGCTCCCCATTCGGGCTCCCCCTCGTCCACTGAAGGTTCTCGCCTTTACGAAAGAAGATAATACTCATGCGCAGAATATTTCATTCTACAAACTCCACAAATACCTCCCCTCCGTCATTCCTACAAACATGGCCATGGTTCACCACTTCCATCTATCCAGCCTGATCATGCATTCCTGTATCACTAAAGTCTCCTATACCGACGGTATACTGTCTACTTTATTATTTTCCAATTCCCCATCTTCACAGAATTGTTCATCCCGCTGGTCGTCGTGTCCGGATGTGGGCGCGTAGCCGTGTACCATTTTAAATATGTATATCTTACTTGGCCTGATTACAAGGCAGGATACTCTTTCAATGTGCTACATAGTTCATCTATGTTGCCAGCTGGGCGCTTGTTGACTCAAATCCCACTCCCAGGTCTCTTTTTTAACTTCACCACGGTAACGCAGCACGTGTCCATTTTTCAGCAAAGTAAAGACTTCACCTTTCCTCGTAACATAAATACGCCTGATATATTTTATATTTATTGCTCTCTGCATCGTTGAATGATAGCTCTTGACTGGCCTCGCTACGTGGTTCTGGTGTTAACATTTGCCAGGGTCAAATTACAATGGTGGCCTCTCGGGGTCCATGGATTCAGAGCACCCTGTAATGCGTCACATGTCTGAACGCCACCGGGGTCAGTTCCTTAGCACCCGCTGAGAACTGAGGGCCCAGTGTTAATTGTTGGTAGTCGTGGGGGGTTGTGGGTATTACTACAAAAAACCACATCATGCTCTGCTGAGGGACTGTGTTACTTGCAATGATGGTTGTGGGGATCTGGCCGCACCGAAAACCTCCCTGTGCAATGGCAGCACCACGCGGAATTTTTTTCCGGCGGGACTTGCGCGACACCGGGTTTTTCACCACTGCCCTTCTGCACGCGAGGTGAATGCTGTGCCTCTACACCACTGTTCTACCGCTGCATTGGCGTTGTAAAGCAACACAATGTGTTGGCTTACATAACTGCGCCGCGTTTCGTGATGTGAGGCACGTGTTTCGTGCAGATCTTCATCTGGCCAGTGACGCAGGGCGGTAGCATGTCGGGCGATTGCTGTAATAGTGCACCGACGTTCGTGGGCGTTCACTGGTTCGAGCGTCATCATCCCTGGTAAGCACCATGCAAATAAAATTGATACAGATAAAAAACCCCGGAGACCTGAAGGACAACAAAACGTGACGTGAAAACCTCATCTGTTGGTTATAGCCGAGACCCACACCTTTTGCAAGAGCGTAATAAAAAGGAGTTAGCACTGGAAGAAGTTGAGCATGTCAGCACGTCCACACCTGGTACGCGAAAATATGTTAATTGATATGTTAGACGAAAGATATATTTTACTGAAGCCGAGGCACTGCAATCCAACCTTAACAGAAAAAAAAGATACAAGTGTTTGCGTTTTTTATGCGCTGGGATATATAAAAACGGAAATGCGCGGTTTTATGCAAAGACTAGGAAAGGGTTGGCAATCAATGCAAGTGCACTATGCAGATATTTTGGTATATTTACAGAAAAAAAGTAAAATAATGGTCGGTCGGCGCCAAACAATTTTGCAGAAGACAGCGTAGTGGGCATACGAAGAAAGAGAAAGTGGTATTGGCTAGGTATTAGGGCAAATATACTGGCCACGGGAGCGGTTATAAACCACAACCAGACGTTTTTACCAAAACCTCATAAAATGGGCTTGCCTCGATCGAATTGAAGCGTTTCACGTTCCTCCTATTGTTACACACAAAAAAAGTAATAAATGAAGAGGATACACGAAACTGAACCGTGTTACGGAAGCGGTGGTGCGGTCACGCACACACGAAGAAACGAGGATTGTAGAGTTCCGTAAATTTTATACACGCCGCGCAACCGTTGAGAAAACAAGTCATGCGATTTCTTTCATGGAGTTCAAAAATTGCGTTTTATGGATTGATGTTCAGTTTCAACACAGCCAAACTACCGTTCTAACGCAGCATTTCAATGCTTCTCTGTGAAAGCTATGATTAAAAGTTCATCTAGAAATGAAGCATCCCCAAGATTTCAATGCAACCGGAACAGACACGAACACCATTTAAGTTCATATAGGTCTGTTGGTTATTTGCACACGGCGCGGAAAACGTTAACTGTCCAAGACACTGTCCTGATAGCATGAACTTAGCAAAACTTGGTTTGAATTTATTGAAGCTGAACCTCTTCCCTTTATGCTGTTATAAAAAAAAATAGGAGAAATGTTGAGGTCGGCAAGAAGGACGTCGTTGTACCTTAGGCGGCGCCGCCGGCGCGAGATTAGAAAGGAGCTACAATACAACGTTCTAGCGAACCATTATAAACCGAGAACTTGATTTTACTAACCATAAAAAGTTGGTTAGGCCGATGCAAGATCATCTTAACCCTTTTATTGTTGTAACGCCAAAACGTCATGTAGAGTTTGAGTTGAAGAAAAGTGTTTCGCAGAAGGTTGGGGCATGCGTACACCCACGAAGAGACTAGCATTGCATACTTGTGTAGGTGTTTTTTGTACACGGAGCCAATTTTACGAAATAACGAGCTGGCCCTATTATAAACACTTTATTCGAATGCCTTGGCAATGGTGGATGGTGTTCTTCGTAGTCTTTCGATATGGTTCTGAGAAATATAATTTATAAAAAGTAAAGCAGTTTTACTGACCGTGAAAGCTGCCGGCTCAGTAGCAGCTATTCACCATATTACCTAGTTGCACCCTAACACTAGCTTTCATACAAAAAGTAGTCAAAACACGACCACACAGCTCTTTCGAAAACCCCTAACAAGACACAAATTCCATTTTTACTAAATTTGGGTAATTATATTTCTTTATTCATACCTTTTTTCGCATTTTATATAATTATGAACCTACTTGTGACCCCGCAACGGTAGCATGTGTGGTAGCAGCAGAGTGCAAAAATCACACTAAACGCTTTGCATTTAACGAACGATTGCCAGCCGCTGCAAAGAGAGAATATACTTGATACTGACGTTGATTTCTACGTCGCCTGCTCCGACAACTTTAGTCACGTCCGGTAGGACTACTGGGCAGGTCATTCCTGCCGTTCGCGGGTGCACTCATTTCGAGTCAGATAAAAACACACGTTAGTTATCGCGTTTCCTTAGTAAAATTATCTGCAATAGTAAAGAACGCGTTACATAAAAACAAGCATAGAGAAACATATAGCTGCAATAGAAACAGTAACGAATTAGAACTTCAACAAAATTCTTATTCGGTTGCGGTCCTTTTTGCCCACCTTAGCTGCGGGATTTCTTTTCCAGGACCTTTTTTCCGCACTTAAAATGATCTTTCCCAGTAAATAACGAGATCAGAAAACACGAATAGACACTATTCTTTCTCGTGTTTTTTTACCAATCCCCTCCCAAACCCTACAGAAAAATGCAAACCTTGAAAAACCATCTTCGCTCCCCGTCGCCAAGAATGCAATAAAAATGAGCGGTAAAGATGCAATCAGTCGGCTGCACAATACAAGTACTGCCACCGAGAAAGTATTATACAAAGGCTTACAAGCGCTCCAATTCTAACCAATATCATCGAAATACAGAAATAATCAACAAATTTACGTTACTGCAGTGAATTGTTATCCACACCCTACAATCCGCGAAAACAGACATAGTGAAACTTTTTAAGCACGAAGCACACAATGCCGTTCACAGAGAAGTTTTCGAACCGAAACATCCGAGACACCCATGAGTACAAATACGCACTTAAAGCAACTTCAGATGATACTGAACAGGCCAATTGAAGATAAGACCGAAACGTTTATCCTTATTCCAATGAAGAAGAAATATACAACAGCACCAACAACACGGACGAAAGAAAGGGTTAACACACAAGGCTGAAATCAGGGGGGTGTATTTTAAAGTAGCGAGAATACAATCGGAAGGGACGGTGAACCTAACGTTAAAACTTTCTTAAGAACGATTGAAGGCGCATCCTTTCGGTGCAATGGCGTTAGTGAAACGTACCGTATACTGCAAAAGGCCGGCCCAATAATCCGAAAATATTGGTCATTTAAACAAGTGGCGTTCACAAAAATTCACTTCGTGCAACCAGTGGTCAGAACAGTCGGCAAAAAGTTCCACAGACAAATTCCTCCTGCTTCACACCAATTAAATAACGCACAAATGTCATCCAATGAATTTTTGTTTTTCCTGGTCTGTACATTGTTTGGCCACGGAAGTGACGTCACTTGAGCTAAGTAACGGCTGTTGACCGGCTCCATTTCAGTCGCAGCAATGAACTCATTGGATAGCTTCTTTAAAGAACAACCCCACAAAGGTAAAGCAGAAACTAAATGACGTAACCGCTACGGCCAGAAAATCACACGGAGAAGTCGGTGTTAGCGACAAAAAAAGCTTCCACAGCAGTTCGAGGCGCACGGAAATGCTGCATAGTAGAATTATGTATGAACTGTGTCACCCTTTTGGTTACTTTATTTACGCAGATTTTACTTGGGGTGAGCATTATACTTTGTCGCCGACGTAGTATGTTCTTGTTTTTAAATCGCACATTTTTTACAGGATTAAGCCGGCATTGTAACCGAACCAAACAACGTTCATCAGCTTTTGGTTGTTAAAGCAAGCTTATATTCATAGGGTTTTAAGATTTTCTTATCTGGTATTTATTCATTGATTGGTTGATTGATTGATTGATTGATTGATTGATTGATTGATTGATTGATTGATTGATTGAATAATAAGTTATGGGTTTATTGTGCGGGAACTACAGAGGCGATGAAACAACGTGCTGTAGTGGAGAGCTCCGGAATAATTTCGACCACCTGGGGGTCTTAACGTAAGCCTAAATCCCGAACACATGGACGTTCACGCCTTTAGCCTCCATTACAAAAGCGGCAGCCGCGACCGGGAATTGACCCCGAATAGTCTTCATGGCTTTGAATAAAAAGTCACGTGCATCTGAAGCACAAAGCGTTCTAGCCCGAGGCGTTGGAAAACGAGTCCTGGTGTGTTCTTTTATTACGCGGTCGCCACCTAATTTGCGCGACGTTCAAAGCCTAATTTGGGTATCAAGCATGTACATATAATTCCTTAGATGTGCTTTTTGAGTAGTTGTTTACCAGGCGCCACTTGCAAAACAGTAAACACTGCTTACGTTCGTTTCCTGGAAGTCCGGTGCCAATCAGGAACCCAATCGCCCGGGCTCCGGTTGATTTAGCAGGAGGCTTGCAGGGCAATAGTGTTAAAGTTCTGGGATAAACTCAAGGTGAATGAAATTGATGAACTCAAGGCGTTTGGATTGGATGAAGAAAAACGAAGACTTTATATACAACTGTTTGCATTAAATAACTTGGTACGTGTCTAATAATAAGAAAAACCTACGAACTTCAAGTTAGAGCCTAGCTCCAAGTGCCCACAAGTGAGTCAAGCTTTTCAAGTCCGTGTAACGCTCCTATGCTCCGAATGTGCGTAAACAACTCGGGCGACATCGGTCGGGACTCTGTTCCCGCCACAGGAGCCGTCTAGTTACCCAGATGACAGCTATCATCAAATCTACCTCTCGCTTAGAGGGCTCACAAATCGCAACCTAGCCTGAAATGTCGAAACTCTAGCCACTTCGTTAACTGCCGAGCTGTAAGCCTGGACAACAACGCTTTCAAATGGCCAGGCTTGGCCTTATAGGACTCCGGTATTACTCTCTCTTGGGCAGTCCCGCTCTAGCGTTCGTACATGCGTTAGGGAGGGCCCATATTCTCGTAGACAGCTGTCATTCAGCCCTTCCCCGTATAGTGAATATTGTGCCACAACCTTCGGCTGAAAAAGCTGTACGTGGCGAGCAAGCATGCGGCAGCGAGTACACAAGCCTCTGAAAGGTAGGGGGACGGGCAGCGGCTACTGAAAAGCCACCTTTCCGATGGTCGCGCGTGCCAATGGGATATCTCGGTAAAGGCGCCACTACCGTGCGATCAGACGACGATAATTACCGCTTCATTCTCCGCTAATACAACCATTCTCTGAACTTGGCTGGGCCGTCAACATTCTTAGAGGGGATGATTCACGCGGAATCCCTTCATCCAGACAAGCAGTTTCCGGAATGTGCCGCTGCGAATTGTCGATGGCCACACCGTAACGTCAGCAGTGCTGTGCCGGAAAACCGAGCTGAGGGGATCTTTTCTTTCACATGTGAGGCCGGGGCGCCAGCCACTGACCTCATGAGTGGACTTTACAAAACACCGCTACGTCATCTGACTTTAATGTAACACGTTTAGACACCCGGATAGGGATTTTAACAGCGGAGCTGTTATTTCTGGCCGTAATGTGGGCCGTGTACAGGTTGAACCGAGAACTCCGGGTTATAGTGTTTCCCACCATGTATACCTAACCTAAGCCTCTCCCTTCACGAGGAGCGATCTGCGTGGTGCAGGCTCGCGCTGGGCGGTCGAACAATAACCAGAAAAACAGTTCATGTGAGTCCGAGCCTCAAGGTTGGAGCTCAAGAAAGCTCGGTCTACAGACGCCCAGTTCGCGCGACCAGTTACCATCGGTTCTTGCGTGTGCTGTCGCGTTCCGCTTTGGGAGAGATATGAAAAAATTCCGACAAAAAATGGGGCCGCCAGTATAGAATCGTGTTTTGACTACTTTCATACAAAAAGTAGTCAAAACACGACCACACAGCTCTTTCGAAAACCCCTAACAAGACACAAATTCCATTTTTACTAAATTTGGGTTATTATATTTCTTTATTCATACCTTTTTTCGCATTTTATATAATTATGAACCTACTTGTGACCCCGCAACGGTAGCATGTGTGGTAGCAGCAGAGTGCAAAAATCACACTAAACGCTTTGCATTTAACGAACGATTGCCAGCCGCTGCAAAGAGAGAATATACTTGATACTGACGTTGATTTCTACGTCGCCTGCTCCGACAACTTTAGTCACGTCCGGTAGGACTACTGGGCAGGTCATTCCTGCCGTTCGCGGGTGCACTCATTTCGAGTCAGATAAAAACAAACTTTAGTTATCGCGTTTCCTTAGTGAAATTATCTGCAATAGTAAAAAACGCGTTACATAAAAACAAGCATAGAGAAACATATAGCTGCAATAGAAACAGTAACGAATTACAACTTCAACAAAATTCTTATTCGGTTGCGGTCCTTTTTGCCCACCTTCGCTGCGGGATTTCTTTTTCAGGACCTTTTTTTCCGCACTTAAAATGATCTTTCCCAGTAAATAACAAGATCACAAAACACGAATAGACACTATTCTTTCTCGTGTTTTTTTACCAATCCACTCCCAAACCCTACAGAAAAACGCAAACCTTGTAAAACCATCTTCGCTCCCCGTCGCCGAGAATGCAATAAAAATGAGCGGCAAAGATGCAATCAGTCGGCTGCACAATAAAAGTACTGCCACCGAGAAAGTATTATACAAAGGCTTACAAGCGCTCCAATTCTAACCAATATCATCGAAATACAGAAATAATCAACAAATTTACGTCACTGCAGTGAATTGTTATCCACACCCTACAATCCGCGAAAACAGACATAGTGAAACTTTTAAGCACGAAGCACACAATGCCGTTCACAGAGAAGTTTTCGAACCGAAACATCCCAGACACCCATGAGTACAAATACGCACTTAAAGCAACTTCAGATTATACTGAACAGGCCAATTGAAGATAAGACCGAAACGTTTATCCTTATTCCAATGAAGAAGAAATATACAACAGCACCAACAACACGGACGAAAGAAAGGGTTAACACACAAGGCTGAAATCAGGGGGGTGTATTTTAAAGTAGCGAGAATACAATCGGAAGGGACGGTGAACCTATCGTTAAAACTTTCTTAAGAACGATTGAAGGCGCATCCTTTCGGTGCAATGGCGTTAGTGAAACGTACCGTATACTGCAAAAGGCCGGCCCAATAATCCGAAAATATTGGTCATTTAAACAAGTGGCGTTCACAAAAATTCACTTCGTGCAACCAGTGGTCAGAACAGTCGGCAAAAAGTTCCACAGACAAATTCCTCCTGCTTCACACCAATTAAATAATGCACAAATGTCATCAAATGAATTTTTGTTTTTCCTGGTCTGTACATTGTTTGGCCACGGAAGTGACGTCACTTGAGCTATATCACGGCTGTTGACCGGCTACCTTTCAGTCGCAGCAATGAACTCATTGGATAGCTTCTTTAAAGAACAACCCCACAAAGGTAAAGCAGAAACTAAATGACGTAACCGCTACGGCCAGAAAATCACACGGAGAAGTCGGTGTTAGCGACAAAAAAAGCTTCCACAGCGGTTCGAGGCGCACGGAAATGCTGCATGGTAGAATTATATATGAACTGTGTCGCCCTTTTGGTTACTTTATTTACGCAGATTTTACTTGGGGTGAGCATTATACTTTGTCGCCGACGTAGTATGTTCTTGTTTTTAAATCGCACATTTTTTACAGGATTAAGCCGGCATTGTAACCGAACCAAACAACGTTCATCAGCTTTTGCTTGTTAAAGCAAGCTTATATTCATAGGGTTTTAAGATTTTCTTATCTGGTATTTATTCATTGATTGGTTGATTGATTGATTGATTGATTCATAGTTTGATTGATTGATTGATTGATTGATTGATTGATTGATTGATTGATTGATTGATTGGGTATGGGTTTATTGTGCGGGAACTACAGAGGCGATGGAACAACGTGCTGTAGTGGAGAGCTCCGGAATAATTTCGACCACCTGGGGGTCTTTACGTAAGCCTAAATCTCGAACACATGGGCGTTCACGCCTTTAGCCTCCATTACAAAAGCGGCAGCCGCGACCGGGAATTGACCCCGAATAGTCTTCATGGCTTTGAATAAAAAGTCACGTGCATCTGAAGCACAAAGCGTTCTAGCCCGAGGCGTTGGAAAACGAGTCCTGGTGTGTTCTTTTATTACGCGGTCGC
Organism: Haemaphysalis longicornis; assembly: GCF_048455015.1. NCBI lineage: Eukaryota > Metazoa > Arthropoda > Arachnida > Ixodida > Ixodidae > Haemaphysalis > Haemaphysalis longicornis. The sequence goes on along the minus strand of NW_027526214.1, from coordinate 59,876,336 downwards.
CACCTAATTTGCGCGACGTTCAAAGACTAATTTGGGTATCAAGCATGTACATATAATTCTTTGGATGTGCTTTTTGAGTAGTTATTTACCAGGCACCACATGCAAAACAGTAAACACTGCTTACGTTCGTTTCCTGGAAGTCCGGTGCCAATCAGGAACCCAATCGCCCGGGCTCCGGTTGATTTGGCAGGAGGCTTGCAGGGCAATAGTGTTAAAGTTCAGGGATAAACTCAAGGTGAATGAAATTGATGAACTCAAGGCGTTTGGATTGGATGAAGAAAAACGAAGACTTTATATACAACTGTTTGCATTAAATAACTTGGTACGTGTCTAATAATAAGAAAAACCTAAGAACTTCAAGTTAGAGCCTAGCTCCAAGTGCCCACAAGTGAGTAAACTTTTCAAGTCCGTGTAACGCTCCTATGCTCCGAATGTGCGTAAACAACTCGGGCGACATCGGTCGGGACTCTGTTCCCGCCACAGGAGCCGTCTAGTTACCCAGATGACAGCTATCATCAAATCTACCTCTCGCTTAGAGGGCTCACAAATCGCAACCTAGCCTGAAATGTCGAAACTCTAGCCACTTCGTTAACTGCCGAGCTGTAAGCCTGGACAACAACGCTTTCAAATGGCCAGGCTTGGCCTTATAGGACTCCGGTATTACTCTCTCTTGTGCAGTTCCCCTCTAGCGTTAGTACATGCGTTAGGGAGGGCCCATATTCTCGTAGACAGCTGTAATTCAGCCCTTCCCCGTATAGTGAATATTGTGCCACAACCTTCGGCTGAAAAAGCTGTACGTGGCGAGCAAGCATGCGGCAGCGAGTACACTAGCCTCTGAAAGGTAGGGGGACGGGCAGCGGCTACTGAAAAGCCACCTTTCCGATGGTCGCGCGTGCGAATGGGATATCTCGGTAAAGGCGCCACTACCGTGCGATCAGACGACGATAATTACTGCTTCATTCTCCGCTACTACAACCATTCTCTGAACTTGGCTGGGCCGTCAACATTCGTAGAGGAGATGATTCACGCGGAATCCCTTCATCCAGACAAGCAGTTTCCGGAACGTGCCGCTGCGAATTGTCGATGGCCACACCGTAACATCAGCAGTGCTGTGCCGGAAAACCGAGCTGAGGGGATCTTTTCTTTCACATGTGAGGCCGGGGCGCCAGCCACTGACCTCATGAGTGGACTTTACAAAACACCGCTACGTCATCTGACTTTAATGTAACACGTTTAAACACCCGGATAGGGATTTTAACAGCGGAGTTGTTATTTCTGGCCGTAATGTGGGCGGTGTACAGCTTGAACCGAGAACTCCGGGTTATAGTGTTTCCCACCATGTATACCTAACCTAAGCCTCTCCCTTCACGAGGAGCGATCGGCGTGGTGCAGGCTCGCGCTGGGCAGTCGAACAATAACCAGAAAAACAGTTCATGTGAGTCCGAGCTTCAAGGTTGGAGCTCAAGAAACCTCGGTCTACAGACGCCCAGTTCCCGCGACCAGTTACCATCGGTCCTTGCGCGTGCTGACGCGTTCCGCTTTGGGAGAGATATGAAAAAATTCCGACAAAAAATAGGGCCCGCCAGTAATGAATGAGGAAGGTGAGGGTAATTAATAGATATGAGGATGACTGCTGCTACCACAGTGAAAAGTGGGAACGCAACGTGCAAATACAAATTTGTAACCTACTGTATTGCGTGGTCGTATGTCGTTCAGTGTTACATAGAAATATATTAGTTATAAATACCAGACACAGTGTACAAGATAAAAGGAACCAAAATAAGAGTGTACGTGTACGTACATCTTTCTCGGGGTTGAGCGTGGACAACGTTCAAGGGGAACTCAATGCACAGTGTGGGACGGCCATTTTTTTACTGCGAAGTTTTTTTGTGGTTATTTGAATATGGTATCTTTTAACCTGCCGCTTATGTTAACCTGACGCGATATTCTATGAACCAGCGTATGTTCAAAAAAAGATTTTATGAACAATTTACAATTTAAATGATGGTATATAACCGTACAAAAATTGCTCAGTCGTGATAAAATATTACCCTTTTTGCCGCACTGGTTTTGGTGTGAAAAGCGTCTCACTCGCGATAAACACTGCAGCAAGCTAGTCGGCATTACAAAAAAGGGAAGTTAGCAAAGGTATATCGGCAACAGCGTTTTAAGGATGCAGGCCGGTGTTCACATCGCACGTGATTTATTTTTGAAGAACATTATGCTACATGCCCCAACGATAATCCAGGGCAGCGCCATTTCTCGCCTACACCGCCGGCTATCTTGAACGCCAGTCGATGTCATCAAAATATGTTATGGTAAATATATTTTAGATACCATATGATGCCTGAAGACTCTGGGAGTGCGATATATAATTGTAAACTTCTCAAGGGCATTTCCCTCTCACTCCGAATTTTTGGGTTGCATTGAATGAAAAAGTGTTGCTTAGACCAACAATTCGCGTGAAACCCTTCCTAGATGTATTGCCAGTCTGTTTTGGTATTTACATAAATGACATCGTAAGCCGGTTCAAAAAAGTGCAAAGTAAAAATAAACACAATTTTTTTTCGAAAATTGATGGCAGTGACCTCCAAGGTGCGTCAAGAGCAGATCAATCAATAAAAAAACTGCCCGAAACGCATGAATAACATCGACAGCACACGCGCTTGTACACGCGACATGCCCACAAGCCGGCACACAGCACTTGGGTTCACACTAACGCACACAAACGCACGCATGGCCAAGCCTTCTTGTGTGGTTAATTTATGGGTAAAAGAAAGAGGGAAGAGCTGTGGAGAATTGCTGTAATCTGTTGGCGTATTTCAAGCAGCGCGGAAACTTTCTCCACAACCTATTAAAATATTCTTGGAATTCTTGAAAACACACGTGGGTTATCTCCAAAAAAAATCATAAAGTATTATATACAATTATGACCCTCTTTTAATACTACCTACCACATGGTGTGGGCCTGTCAAAACACCCCACCGCTTAACCCCAATCCCAGACCTTCCCCAGAGCAGTGGGAGGGCCTGCTGACCAGCTCCCGTCACGCTGACCAGATCTTTCTGGTCACCCATGCCAGGGCTGCAGCCAAGGCCCAAGGGTACCTGGACTGAGGTGACCCCACCCCACCGAGTGACGGCTCAACCACCACCGTCTGCTCTAATAAGTTTCTTCTCTCTCTCTCTCTCTCTCTGCTATTACACAAGAAAAAAAACTCCTGATGAATGCCAGAAAACCTATTTTTTTGTTCATGACCTTAAAAAAAACCTAATTACTATATGAGAGAGAGTCACTCTATCATTTACAACTGATATATTGTCCACACATCACCCCACCAGTTAGTGGATGGCGCGAGATTTCTTACTTTAGACATACGAATGAACCAATAGGTTTTAATATAGCGCGTAAAACAGCGAGAGCGTCGTTAATTTGTATAAGACTCGCCATGTTACAAAGATCAATGCAGTTATACGTTCGTGAAGTACTCGATATGCTGAAGCAAGAATTTCGCGAGGCACGCATCGTTATGCGACTTCGACGACACCACTGAGAACAGTTTTAGAGTTTTAGATAACGCTGATGGATAATAACAATGGCATCAAGCACTCTTGTGTTTAGTAACGTGTGCACAAAAGCCACAACAATCGTAGGTGCACATAGGGAGCGGGCTGTGTGTAAAAAGAAAAACAATAACAGGATTGCTCCTTTTAGATAACGCATGAAAAATAACTACGCTTCTGCTTCGTTATTACCCGTTAGTTTATTACTTTCTATTTCTGGTTATTGCACCTTACATGTGCGTTGCCCAAGCACGTCATTTCTACGACTGTCCCTAATATCGCACTGTTGCGCGTGTGTTAACGCAGCCTTGATAAAGAAAGCCTGCAGTTTACAGGAAGCGACGATGAAGTGTCTGAACGTAAAACTCGAGCTTCACTGTGCTGCACAATTTTGCAAAAAAAAAACGCTTTCAAGCTTAGTTCTGCTCAAACCTCAACGCAATGCGAATTTGATCGAGTCTACGGAGCGCTTCTTAATGTATGGTAAATTATACATTTCTCAAAAATGCTCTTCCGCAGCTGCCAAGGCAACTGCGATTTTCAGAACGCTAACATAGGTTATAACAGGAAATTTTACTCATTTCAGATTGTTACACGCCCTGACACACGGCATTTGGAGTGTCATTTTACGATACCGGGGAAGGTGCCTGTACGGGGAAAATGTTTTGGCGTCATATGTAAGCTCACCTTTTTATGCCCATTGCCTGAATTTACATCTGCTGGGGCAAGCTCAAAGAAATCGAAGTTCAAACAGCAAAAACGTTTGCGTTTCCCTTATTTATATATGGGAGTGAATTATTCACACATAATTTGGCTAGAGAACCGCCACATATAAACAATATTTGTTTTTATTCACTTTTGCGCTGAAATATTTATGAATGGAAAGTTGTAGTGTCTTCTATGCAAATTCAAGTGCAAAAACGAGGGCATGATGCAGACAGTCTCACTAAGAGACATACTAATGGATACGAGCTTGAGGTACCAATTTACAAATATGAAAATTCTATTAGAACTCAGAAGCAATATCTACCACCTGCCCCACCCCACCCAAACTAAATTGGGCTAAACGTGTTGTGTGGTTTTGACAGGGAGCTTCACTGAACGCCAGAATGCAGAGTGCGACAGGTGCATCCCTGCAGACCTTCCATCTGGATTTACCACTAGGGCTTTACCACAGGTGTATAGAGACTTTCACAGTGCCCGTACGCAGTTTTGTTGAATGTTTCCTCCACATTATCACAATAATGCACTGCTAAGAACCTCGATATCTCACATTTCTCTCTGAAGTATGCTTTACAGCCCAGTTGCTGAAAGAGCTGCTTACACTTCTGCTCCCCTGCTTATGTTCATACGTTAGTCACATTCGACCAAGTGGACACTCATTCTTCTTGATCATATTAAAACAAAGTTGCATTCACTGATAACAAAGTTGTATTCAATGACCTCCGCCTTCCCGCAATATGAGTCACATTTTATCGTGTCTTACAATGAGCCTGAGATTATTACACATGAATTTGTTAAAAGCAGTGTACTCTACATGCACAAAACTCGCACGGCTGCTTTTGAATACCATTCAACATGACACCAAGCCAGGGATGTTTTGCAAATTGGAGCTGCACCGTAAATTGTAATTTTTAACCGCATATGACATACATAATGTTACACTGCCACCTTTGACTTGAAATCACTTACGCACACCTGTTGTGATAGGGAAAAGTACTCATCCTCAGTGCAACAACAAAACATCCCATGCGTGGCGCTGCCATTCAAAGTCTATTCAAGCACACAAGTCGCATATGATGCCACTTAGAACAACACCGTGATTTCCCTTAAATCTTAATTTTAAATGCTGCCGGTGGAAAGGGGCTTAGTGAAATGGTTATAGAAGTTGTTTTTTTTTTTGCCTCAGCACCTCAGCAACTCTTCATTACTAGCAGTTTCCAATGAAATAAATTCACCAAACAACAAGAAATATTGTTGGAGGTAGCCTAATGAGGAAAGAAAATTTCAAGCTTATGCGCAGAAGGTTTCTACTAATCAGGCACAACTCCACAAAAAATAAAAGGAAAAATAACAAAACGACATGAGCACACTGTGTCAGCAGCTAGTTATCGTAGCAGCCATTAAAAACGTTTCTGTACTGCCGCGAGCACAGTCTCCTCGTTGTCGTTGAAGCTTTTCTCTGAATGTTTCAGGCAGTCGGATAATTTATTCAGACAGCCTTGGCATGGTGGTATTCACCGTATCTTGTGCATTGTTGCAACACGTTGGCAGTCGCTCCAAGGGTAGAAGAGTATTGTGGAAAGGCAGGGCACACAAGGTAGCACCGTCAAAACATTTGTTGGTTGGACAGTAAGTTAGCCTGTAAATGTACTCGTGCGGGCAGAACAGCGATTCTTACTAGAAAAACAGACTTCCTTAAAATTGTTGACTGTGGGCTTGGGCAGATGGTGGTTTCTGTCTGGTCGATGCAAAAATGGGCGGGAAGTTTTTCTGTTTCCTTTGCGTGCATTCGCCCGACAAGGTGCAAGATCGTACTTACATGTTTGCTTCCCCACAAACAGTACCACGTAATGTACCGGAAAATGTATTTCTTTGTTATGAGAAGATATTACCTGCGTAAAGTATCAGTGACAAGGGAGGGCAGAGCCAGACACCCTCAACTTGTACGTTAATTTTGGTTTTGTTGGACAGTGATAGAATCCATGTGGACCCGGGACAACGGTGGGGGGCCGCCCCGCAATACATGGCGACATGGCAAGTCTCAAGCTCACCTGGACCACTTCTCCGTTACCAAGGACTTCTTGCAGTGGGTGGTTAGATACGGTATCGCACGTTTTTTCAGACCATCGACTAGTGTCTTTCTCCATATTAATCAGCTTGGCTCGTGTGGGAAGGCCATAAATCACCGGATAACTTATCCTGACGCTGTTCACAAACGTCAACTCGTTGAAAAGGTAAACGAGACCATTGGAATCCTTGAAAATAACATAGGTGGCTTGGCCGAAAAAAGTTTTTAGGAAACAATTGAGCTGAGGCCACAAAAATAGGTAGGCGCGAGACAGCTGAGCATAAAGTTACAAAGCGTCACCTCAATATTACAAGATTGTCTTTTCAATATTGCGAGATTGTGTAACCATTCCCCTTTGTTTGATGTTTCATGTTCCTCAGCGCTACATTGTTGACCAGCCATGGAAACAACCTTGGTTTGGTTCCACAAAAAAAGTGTAATTCTGCTGTATAACGCAAACTTAGTGGGAGGATACAAAGGTGGCCAGCTCGCTGTAGGCAAGAAGGCTATTCAACATTTTGTGGGCTCTTCAAAAAGCCGTTTGGAGATTCGGAGCTGAAGACTGCAGCATGGTAATCCTCAGTCCATTTTCTGGTAGCCGGAGAGGTCATCATCTGCACTCCCACAGCTGTAGTCGTCTTCCTCCCCAAGGCTGATGATGATTGACTCCACATGTTCACTGAAGCCACGCGCCTCTCGGTACGTATCCTGAATGCAAATGACGTGCTCAACAGTCTTGTCCCAGTTGCTTGGAGAAACATTCTCAGCTGCTGTGATGAGGAGCTTCCGCACACTGTCAATCTTGAAGTCAGTGTTCAGCCTAGCAACTTCATCATTCATCTGCGCCCGAATCAGCTAGATGGAGTTAAGCTGGCAGTGATACGGTGGCAATCTCAGAACGACGCACCCACCCTTTTTTGTCGCGACATCACTCTGAACTTCACTGGAGCCACCAGTTCAAGAAGCTGCTTCTTTGTCATCGTTGGATCACACGGGATACCTTCTGATGCCAGCCAGGCAAGTATGTCAGGCTTGCGTGAGGACATGGGCGGGACAGTCTCCAGGCGCCTTGAGTGGTAGAACGCGTTGCTTATGATAACAAGACTACCACGCGGCAGTTTGTTGAGAACAGAGTCAAACCAAGCCTCGAAATGCTCCCCGTCCAGTTCCTCGTGGTTGTCTCCCGACTTCGTTTCTATGAAGACCGATAGACAGCTGTCAACAAAGCCGTCCTCGTCGCGGATGCGCGTGACTATCACCCGCGCTCCTTTTCCGGATGGCTGTTTCAGCCCAGTTGTCAAACCACGCTGAAAGCATCCTCAGGCGTTTTCACTGCTTCTACCCTCCAAGATGTGTGACCATCGTTTACCCTAAGTTCTGTCTGTCCAGAAAACCTTGGGGTGCAGCTGCCTGTACTCAGCGATCTGAGGAGGGAACGTCTGCCGCCAAATCACTACGTCCTGACAATCAATCATCATCGATTTTCGTTCGCGTAATTGAAAACAAAGCCGGTGTCACTAAGGAGGCGACGGATGGTCCACATTTGAAGGTTAGGAAGGTGAACACTCCCCCGAAATTCTTCAGCTATCTTCTGTGCAGTAGGAGGCTCGTTGCGCCCGAAGGGATCATGCACAATGTTTCTCAGCGCGCACAAAGTGAAATCGGCATACATCGCAGTGCGGCGTCTGCGGCTCTCGCTTGCGACCTTTTTCGCGAAGGTGTTGTCAGCTTTCCTTCAGTCGCCTTCTCTTTGGATATGATGTCCAAAATCTTCGGGAAACTGACACCAGGTACTCACTTGTCATGCGGCAAGCTTCTTCCCGCCAACGAGCGGGTGCTCCTCTCGCCGCTTCATGTAGACGTTCAAAACTGTCTGCTGAACGTGGCGACAAAGAACAATGCCGCTGCAGTTCTTCCTGGACAGATGCTTCGGCGTATGGGCTCTTAGTGGGAGGTGAACTCGCCCCAGACTGCATACGTCTGGAATCGAAGAGTCTGGAATCGAAGAAACAGTAAGAAATGCGGCTGCATCCGGCCCTGCGTATTTACGCTCCGCCAAAAAATAGACCTCGTACGAGACGTCCATGTTAGAGAATGAGGTGATGGACAATGTGGGTACAAAAATACAATGCGCGAAGCAAAAAGGCCACTATGAGCTAATACTTTGTAATTTGAAATCTAGTGAAGTATGCATACGTGTGTAAAATACAACACGTGCGCCATAAAAAGTAAACTGAACTATGGCATGTTTTTTTCTAATAAGGTTGTCTTTTTATTTTGCACGGGATTTTCACTGGTAATTGCAATTTTTAATGATATTTTTGCGTTTTGCTACACGTAAGTTGTGGTAATGTATCTCACATAAAAATTTTAAAACCCAAAAACCTTAGGTTTACTTGTGTTGTTTTGGGTGTTTATTTATTTTGTGCTTTCAAAAACATTCGCAGCAACGCACTCTGCGCCGAGTGGAGGAACAGCCGGTGGCGGTGATTAGGCGCAAGGGCAACTTAGCGAAGTTGGGCAGCTAAGATTTTTAGGTACCTATACTTGAAAAGCGTGGACACGCAGTGGTTAAGGAACACTAGACGGCTAACGACGAAATACGGAAAGAACAGTGGGGAATCCAAAACAGCCAAGGTAACCAAAAAAAAGGCAAGGCAGATTGAAGCGAATAAATTGAGGGAAAAAATGGAAGCTAAAACGTCGTTAGAGATGTTCAGGGCTGAGAAGATGAACATCAGAAAGGAAAATTTCTACGATGGTTCCCAGGGCAGTGCTTTGCTTTTTGAGGCTAGATCAGGTTGCCTGCGAACTAAGAGTTTTGTGGGGAAGTATTCACAAAATCATAGTTTTAGATTGTGAGGGCATCCATTGAAATCTACATGAAGGGAATATTGGGCTTTCTGAAGCCCTAGGATTTAAGGGTATCAGAGAGGAAGTAACTTCAAGGCTGTCGAGGGGACGAAAAGAAGATTAGAATGCTGGTGGACGAAACGCAGAGAGGGGAATATTGCCTAGGACAGTTACCACCTGTAACAGGGAAAAGAAAGTATTTCGGGCCTAATAAGCTTTAGGGCCTGCCATAAGCAGCGCTAGTATTAAACCAAGAGTGTAAAACATGGTTTTTTTAGTCCTTTTTGGTAAGATGACAAGTCATCACCCCGCTTCAAAGGGGAAACCAATAGGAATCATCATCATCATCATCATCGCTGCCGTTCTTAAGTTGTAACCGTGTATAGTGTGTTCAGACGACCTATATGTTTCTTGTACCCCGTGCAGTGTAGTTTTGTGAGGGTTCCGCTGTTTTTTTTTTCTTCCTGCTTTGGCAAATTTCAAAGGAGAAAAGTTTGCCCACTGCGGGCAACTATCGCGAGCGGCTGTACAGTGTGTTCCCTGCTTCCCGCGCCATTAGAGAGAGCGAGATTGAAAAAAAAAGAGTCTTCAGCTCAGGACGCCATGTGGTGTCCGTTTTTCGAACCTTCAGGCAGTGTCCCGAAAAGCTAGACTAGGCAATTTTTACATTACAAAATATACCAAGGCAAACTCACGCAATAGAGCTCTTGGATTTATAAAGTTTTTTTTTAAATAAATGTTTAACCAATAGACCGCTCAGCGGCCGTAGAGTTTCTAAAAAAAACACATTAAAAACAATAACCTTTAATAATTTACCACCGTAAGGAACAAATTCCTGTTTTTAAATCACTGCTTTCATGCAAACTTTCGGCACAGCGCTCATTACAAACAATCAAGCCTATCTACTCCGCGAGCAAAAAAATTCTTTAGTAAACCTAACTTTACTATAATCACAACAATAAAGCACAGAGTAACAGTCGTCAACAGCCGTAAGAGACCTATTGCAATAAATATTTTTCGAATAGATTATCATCGGGAAAATTTGAAATATAAATTTTTCTAGAAGTAAAGGTACGAGTTAGAGTATGTACTAGAGTAACCACATGCTCTCAAATGATCCAACGAGGTGCGCAGAAAATGTTGAAGTTAACGCAGTATTGATATGTTATGGGGTATCATTCTTTTTGGAATACCAAATGTCAGCAATTTTTGGTGTGTATGGGATCAAATATTTTTCACAAGAGTTCAATGCTGAATGAAAACCAATTGTAACATCACGTGTAGCAGCGCACCAAACAATTTTTATTCTGTTTCAGCTTTTGAAGGTAAGATTTATATTTGCAGCAATGCAGGCTTGTCTGATTCTAGTTACGTTGGTGGAAGTGAAAGGTGAATACGCGCGAGAGTGGTTTTTTTATTTTTATTGCAAAACTGACAAAATCGCGATAATAACTGCATAGGACTAGTCAATAACAACCAAACAAAAACCTAATCGAGATAAAAGGCTCTTTGCACTTCCTGAGTTTGTTTACCAGATTTCGTATATAATTGTACAAATGTTTTATTCTTTATGAAAGTGTTCCCCCGAAACACCATAACGCTACGTGAATTCAACTTACTATATGTGGGAATATTTGCAAAACTAAGCGAAACCTTCATCAACGTAGGAATAATAACGATGTGGCGGAAATACGTCAGTACAATTTATTTAGCAATATTACCAAAAATGGCTTCTGCTTTTTAACAGCGAATGTTTTGTTGGTGGTAATATGTATGATGTACGGCGTTATCCAAAAACCTCGGGTCATAGTTGCTCTCAACATTTTTCGCACAACCGAGCACGCGCATAACCAGAAGGGCCCGGTGTAGGCCAGGGTTGCATGTTGCGCTCGCGAAATAATACCAAAAGTAGAGCTCAAGTCCGTCCGCGTCTCCAAGGTAGAGCACAATACCACTCGTGCTACGCTCGCCTTGATTGCGAAGGTGATTGTCGCTGGTTGTAGCGCCTGCTGGCGCGTTCAACTTTGGGGGAAAGTGTTACAACCTGAAGACAAAATATTCCGGGCCGCCAGTCTGGCAACAGGAAGACGAAAATATAGATGGGTATGATTATGAGACTTACTACCTAACTGAAAAGCTACAACGAACATGCATAACTAAGAATTTCTAACAAGATGCAAGGCGTGGTTGTGTGTCTTTCAGTGTTTAAATAAGAAAGCCTCCGCAGTTTTGCTACGGTTCAAGCATCGCACTACTCAGTGCAAGCTTCGCAATTTTTTATAGGCCATCGTTTCAGTATAAGTAATAACTTATCATGGAGTAAGCCAACGCCGCCTCAGAAACTTGCCCTTCATAAATTGTCACAATTTGGTCGAAGCCTTAGGCAGTTATGAATGATTATATTTTTCAATTATTTCAACTATGTGATCTTGTGCTTGAGAATAATGAGCTGTCTCAATGCACGTACCGCTTACTATTACCTGCCAACGAAGACTGGCCTTGAGAAACTTCTCATTGATAAATTGTCAAAATTCTGTCCGAGATTGAACCAGTTATGAGATTAGATTTTTCCCTCTATATCAAACAGGTGATTTGTAGCGTGAGGTAAATGCGCTGTTTAATTGTATCAACAGCTTACTTATATGTGTATTTGCAGACGCGCTGTATTAAAAACCGATATTTATTGTCTGCAGTTCCCTTTCACAGTCCACTTCACAACGACAAGTTTGATGTTGGCTGTGCGACAAATATTTCAACTAATAAGGTTTTCGACCTATATACGGCTTGTATAAACTTCCATTGTTGTCTATAAATTCAAGAAATCATCGGCATTATTGAAACTGCTTTTCAGAAAATATACGATAATTAGCGGCATGGCTGAGTAGATGATGAATCTCATGATGGTTTGTTGCGCATATGTCATAACGCGAGGTTTTTTACTTTGCATTCACTAATAAAGTGCTTCAGAATCAGCCACTTTCAGAAACGTTTTTCTTTTAGTTTACTTATGTGCTAATGGAGAGCTTTACCAGATCGAAAGCCGGTTCCAATACGATACCATCTGCCGCCTGGACGCCACTGCGCATGCGCCGAACGCTACCGTAAACCAGAGCGACATGGCACGACCATACCGAGACGTACCGTTTTCGTCGTTCCAAAGCGGACGGCCGCTATGGAAGAATTTGGAACCTATACTTGACTCACCTCTATTCGAGCTAAAAAACAGATTGTAAATCTGCCATGGTTCCAGAAAAATGAGGTTGAAACAAGTGAAACCTGCACGATTCTGATTGCTCAAGCAGCAAGTGAAACACGGTCCCGACCAGCTGCAGTGGCTGGTTTCTTCGGGTGACGCATGTACGATAGCTTTTTTTAGTTAAATAAGGCGATCCGGCTACATAACCTGTATTACAGCAACTCATGGCCTGTCTGCAAATCGGCGGGTGAGGAACAGGCGGTATCAGTGCGAAGGCGTCTCAAATACAACGATAAACTAGAAGCAGCTAGCCGCCCAGCCATATGCACAGAGAGCCCAGTTCACAAAGCTGGTCGTGGGCCAACTTGACCTGCTAGCGCAATCTGTTGAGACAAAAGTAGGGGGCGCTGCGATCGCCGAAGTGCGTGGACGTGTCTCGCGTCGGCTCCGCAATCGATGGTTCATTATGCAGTGCTAATTTGCCACAATGGTCATCCACCTTTATCAGAGTGTGAAAATTTGCGGGCTTGTTAGATTTTTTTGTCAGTGCTGGACGACGCATTGCTAAGCCTAACGAGGAACGACTAGCCGGGCCGCCATGCTGGCGGCGAGTCTGGGCACGCCCGAGGGAGTATCAATACAGCAAGAGATGGAAACCTGCACTCAAGACCAGGGCCATAGAAAATATGTGCAAGTGGAGGGAGAGGAGATCCCACGGGAAGATTTCAACCAAGAAGCAGGCTGGACAGCCGCAGGCGAGCGATAGGCCAGGCGTCGGCAGAAGAAGATGGGAACCACCAACGAAGGAGACGACAGACGCGAAACCGAAAAGCAGGAAAGAAATACGAGGATCTCGGCAATCAAAGCAGCGAGGATGCCAGCGATGCCAAGAGAGGAAACCAAGATTGTAGTCCGACCACGAGGCGGAATACACGTGGCGAAGACGGGACTAGTTCACGCAATGGCAGCCATACACGTGGCAGCCGGGATCAGCGAGGAGGCCGGGAAGGAAGACTGATGTGCATAAACGCGCAACAAAACGTCGTCGTCATCAGCACGCCGAAAGAAGAGAACTCAAGATGCTATGAAGGTATTCAAGGCATCGTCGTCAGCGGAAACCAACACGAGGTGAGCGCAAATCGCACGACCCCGCAGGACACAGTTAAAGGAATAATTAGAGGCATCCCGCTCAACTAAACACCGAGAGACATAGACGCAAGAATCGTCAACGAACGGAACCCGCTAGCCTTGGGCGCTAAACGCATCGGAACGTCAACAGCAGTCATCGTAGCCTTCAGCGGAGGCAAGGTTCCCAACTATGTCAGGTATGGAAACGCCCTCATCAAGTGTCAGCTTTATCGCAAACAAGTAAACGTGTGCCACCAATGCGGCCGAGTAGGACATCGTAAAGATGTGCGCCCAACACCAAACGAGAGGGCATGCAGAGGCTGCCGTGAGAAAAAACCCAAAGAAGATCATACGTTCACGCCAAAGTACAAGCTTTGTGGGGATAAGCACCTCGCAGGAGATAAACAGTGTCGAGCAAGATATAAGACCCCGTACGTGGTGCGTAAGCGGCAGTGGGAAAGGCGCAAAGCAGATGAATAGCTGACGCAAGCGTGGAATTTTCCACCGCTCGATACTCCGGCTGCGCATTATTCCAAGGACGCCAATAGCCAACAAAGAAGGCAAAGCCGTGACAACAGCACTCGACGTGGACGATCGCCATCCGGAGAATAAGTGAGCTGGGCAGACATGGTGCGCATCACCAGCGGCAGGAGCGGAAACCCAGAGAAGAGCGCGGGACACAAGAAACCGCGAATCCAGAGGAAGGAAGAGGATATGATAGGTATACTACGCAAAGAGAATGAGGACACCCGCCTAGAAAATGCGGAGCTGAGAGCGATGATTCAGCAAGTCACCCAAAGCGTGAACAGCCTCAAGAGAGAGTTAACTGACAGGCAGCAACTGACAGACCAACCAAGCATCATCAAGGTCATAACAGAGACGAACGAGGGGCCTGCAGCAAAGAAACGACTTATTGAAGAAGAAGAAGAAAAAGTAACAATACACGACATCCGGGAGCAACTCCACAAGACAATCCAGAGGATTACGGAAACCCTCGAAAAAAAGATTCAACAGCAAGACAGCATACTGGCAGACATGAGAGCAATTATAGACCAAATGATGACACCGGTGATGCATCAGATCAACCAAGCACCCGGCAACAACTACCAATCAGGACAACCATGGCCACCGATCCACCCAGCATAACCGTATGGCACTGGAACTGCCGCTGCCTCCAACCAAAGCGGGCAGTACTACAGCAGCACATCGAACACGCCAAGACAAAGCCGGACGTGGTTCTACTACAAGAAACGCTCACCGCAACGCCAACCCTTCCCGGATACAGAGTGCAAGTGGGGGCGGCAGGTGGAAGTGGCCTATGCACGCTGGTCCGAAAAGGACTGACTTTTTTGGAACACGAAATTAAAAACAAGATTGCACACGTGTACACGGAAATTATACCGACCAAGAGCAACAAAAAGAGCCTATTCTTCATGAACGTATATAGCAGCCCGTCCCAGAAGCACCAGCGATTCAAGTCACTGCTACACAAGGCCGGAAACATTGCTAAAGACTCCAAAATCCTCGCTTGCGGAGACTTCAACATGATGAACCAATCGTGGTGCTATCTCATAAACAACGTCAAAGGCAGGAATCTAGCACAAGACGCAACCGAGCTCGACTACATCTTAATCACGGACCCAGCGTACACGACGAGGATCGGCAACTCGGCATCGAGGGACACCACGCCAGACCTTACGTTTGTGAAGAACGACGCGGACGCCGTCATCAAGTGTAAAAACACTGGAGACAATCTGGGCAGTGATCATGTATTAGTGGAAATCACGCTGCCAGTCCCGGACGACCAGAAGAGCAACGTAAAGAAGTACACGTGGATTGACAATTCGGAGTTCAGGATGATCAGGGACCGAGAAGAAGTGGACGTTGATGTGATTGACGACATCGACGAATGGACCGACAAAATCGCACGCAACGTGCGAGAGGCAACAAAGGAGACTGAAACGGACATGGAAACGGAAGCCATGGATAGCAGGCTGGCACACCTGATCGAGGCGAAAAAAGCCATCCAAGACAGGTGGAAAAAGCAACGACTTAACAGAAGACTGCGAAAGAAAGTGGCTGAGCTCAACAAAGAAATTGAAAACCACTGCAGAGTACTGAGCAACCAAAAATGGAACGAGATGTGCTGCGCGGTCGACGGCCAGCTACACAACGGTAAGGCGTGGAATCTCCTCAAACACCTCATGGATGAAACCAAGACTACGTCGCATCAACGAGAGATACTGGCCAAACTTCTGCACCGGGAAGTCACCGAGAATGTAGCCGAAGCCGTCACACATAGGTTGAGAAACAGGTACGTGCCGACGACGCCCACGGTGGTGCACGGCCCGTACCGAGGCAGATCCAACAAGCGCCTCGATCGGGACATCGAAGTCGAAGAGATACGGACGGCGCTGCACTACCTAAACACCAGGTCGGCGCCCGGGCCGGATCGCATCACCAACAAGATCCTCAGGAACCTCGACGACAAATCCATCGAGAACCTGACAGCATATTACAACAAATGCTGGAGAAGCGGCAAGCTCCCCGAACAGTGGAAAAAATCCAAGACAATCCTCATGCCCAAGCCAGGGAAACTACTGAGCACGGACAACCTCCGCCCAATCACACTAACATCTCACGTGGGCAAAGCCATGGAGCACGTCCTGCACAATCGGTGGCAAGAGTACCTGGAGGGAGAAAAGCTGTATGTGGAAATAATCATCGGCTTCCGACAGTACCTCAGCACACAAGACGCAATGATCCAAATCAGACATCAAATCATTGACGACCAAACAAGAGAAAACAAGGCCATACTAGGACTAGACCTGGAAAGCGCCTTTGACAAGGTCACGCATGCGGCGGTCCTAAGACAAGTGTCGGAGCTCAACATGGGCGAACGATCATAGCAATATATCAAGGACTTCCGGACGGGCCGAACAGCGGTACTCAGGGCAGGAGCACTACAGGCAGAGGAAAAGGAGCTGGGCAGCCAGGGAACCCCACAAGGTGCAGTTATCTCGCCCATGCTCTTTAACCTTGTGATGATCCGAGTGGCCAAGAGACTGATCCAGATCAAAGACCTGTGCCATACAATCTACGCGGACGACATTATACTGTGGGTGAATGGCGGAGGCGACGTGCACATTGAGGCCACATTGAAAAGGGCGGTTGAGGCGATAGAAGAAAGCTTGGAAGGGTCGGGCCTGAGATGCTCTCCGAGCAAATCAGAGCTGCTGATCTACCAGCCAACGAAAGCGCACCGAACCAAGAACAGAGAGAGCGATAAAATCAAGATCAGAACCGGCGACAGCAGCGAAATCCCAACAGTCAACAAGATCCAAATCCTCGGTATGCTTATCGCAGCACACGGAAAAAATGGCAGCACCATCACACGATTAAGAGGCAAAGCAGCAAACGCACTAAGAATACTCAAACAGATCACGAACAGGAGAGGTGGAGTGAGAGAAGACAACCTCACAAGGCTAGTCCACTCCTTTGTGATATGCCATATCACGTACGTGGCAGCGTATCACAGATGGAACCAAAGCGAGAAGAACAAGCTCAATGTGCTCATCAGAAGAGCTTATAAGATGGCCCTAGGACTACCGGAAAACACGAGCATGAAGAGACTGCTCCGGCTAGGCATGCACAACACACTCGACGAAACAGCGGAAGCGCAGCGTGCAGCCCAACTGGGGAGACTCAGTACAACAAAGGCCAGAAGAAGAATTCTGGGCAATCTAAACATAACGTATCACAGACAGCAAGGCCCGAAATGCTCAATACCGGACGAAGCCAGAAGATTCATCAGGGTGGATCCTCTACCTCGGAACATGCATCCAGAGCATAACGCGGGCAGAAGCAAGCCAGAGCGAAAGCCATGGTGGACACGCACGCAACGGATACATTTGTCAGATACGTGGACGCGGCGGAGTACGCAAACAGCGACAGCTCTGCCATAGTAGTGGTTGACAACGAAGGGAAGACAAGAACAGCAGCCACCGTGAAGTGTCAGAAGGCTGAAGGAGCCGAAGAAATAGCCATTGCCTTGGCCCTTGCTGATCAAGACTGCAGGACAATCGTCAGTGACTCAAGATAAGCAGTGAAGAACTATGCCAAAGGAAGGATCAGTCCTAAGTCCATCAACATCCTAGAGACAACAGAAATAAAAAAAACGAAACGTGAGAATCAAATGGATACCGGCACACACAGGAAAAGTATCGGAGAAAAACACAAACCACAACAAAACGGCAAATGCTCGGGCGCGAGAGCTAACGGACCGTGGCCGAGAGGAATGCCCGGAGCTGTGGTACATCAACGAAGACAGAATGACAGGATACGATAAAATCACCAAACTGTACAAACTGGCAAGGCGAGAACTGCCACAACCACACAAGAGCCTAAACAGGAGACAGGCTGTCCTGTTGAGACAGCTACAAACAAGAACGCTGCCGAACCAAGCAGTACTACACAAGGTGTACACGGACGCGTACCCAGACGACAAGTGCAAGGTGTGCCGTGACGAAAGAGCCACCATGGAACACATTTTGTCGGATTGCAAAAAGAATCCAGATGAAGCACGAAGACGGATGTTCCCGCCGTCGCTCGAATGGGCGACGCGGACAGAAGACCAAGAAACGCAACTCAAGGCCATCCAACGGGTCATCAAGGCGTTAGCCAGGCAGGGACTCGGCGAGCCTGAAAAGGCGAGTGGAGACACTTGCAGGTGCGCCAAGAAGACTACGTAGACCGCGTCTAAAGCGCGCGCGCTTTACTGCAGGTAATATAAACGTTTTTCCAATCCAATCAAATGAGACAAAAAACAGGCAAGATGCCCGCTTCATGTTTAAGCTATCGTTAGTTTGAACCTGCGGAAAGGCTTCGGTTTTTTTTACTACTGCCTTTAGCGCTTTTGAAAGTGAAAATTGAAATTTCAGCACAGAAAATGCCACAGACTGACCAAAAATTGCCTTACGATATACAACCGAAGTCACTCCCAATCACGGTCCCATTACCGGTAGCATGTCCGGTAGTTACGGTCTCCTATATCTCTTAAAACGAGCAATCACTCTACGGTCCAGTAACGAGTACCGCGAACCATACCGGAACCGTTTTTCCGATCAGGTATGACTATATAATTTGATAAAAAAGGTATGCAGCAATACTTCTGCCCAGCCGTCCTTCTCGTAAAGCCTGTCGGCGTTAGGATATGCCCTGATAGCTTCTTCGTTCGAATAATGTCGTCGAGGTAACCTTTAAATTCTTGAAAGGGTGAAAGTGCACGGTGTTGGTTGGCTGCCGTCAGATTTGTGTGGAATTGCATTGGAGCCGCATGAAGTGCAGTAATTGGAACTTGCGGGGGCAAATTTTTCAGCCTAGTTGAATCTTTTCGTTTGTGCAATGCATCTTCGTGTGGATGTGAGTTCGGAGAGTTCTTGAGACCAGTTGTGCTAACTTCTTGAAACCGGCTAAAACAGCAAAAAAAGCCTTCATTCTCATGCGTGCTCGTTCGGAGAACACATACCATGCTTCCGCCTTTGCTTGTATTGCTCTCTTTGAAAGATAACGGTCCTTGTAAGGTCCATCCTACGCCTATATTCACAGCGATCAAGGGAGGATTTGTTTCTTCCCGCTGTACCTGGATCGTTTCTGGAATGAACTTCCAGATATGGTCTGAACGAACGAACGAGAAGGTTCATTCCTTGTTTATACTCCATGCCTGCGAAACCAGCGGTGTTAGCCAGTAGCTTCCCCAAGGCGCCCAGGCAGTGCTGAAGCGTGTTGTCTTTCCGTGCTTTATCCATGTCTTCACAGATTTAAGCATCGACGATGGCTTTAGTGTCGGTACACGTACTGCCATGTTGAGTGCGAAGGGTCGATGTCACAATTTTAAACTTTTTCCCTGGCCTTGCAGTTCGCCCGAAAGGCGTTATGGCCAGATCGATAGAGCCAGTTGCCGCTAACTTTCGCTTAGAGGTGACGTCTTGTCTGATGAAGGTGCTCTAGCTGCCATTATCAAAGCCTCGGTGGATGTAACAGCAATGTGACGAAGTCATAATCCTCGCCGGGAACGTCTGTAGTAGGACTTAGTTGACGATTCGCAGCACGGCTGATTCGCGAACCCACATGCATCGCTGCGTGTCATGTTTCTGTAGCCGATTCGGACGTTTTTCGACAGCAATCAATGGTTCATATTGTGGTAGCATAGCACCGCTTACATACCCCACACCGGACCTTTTTTTCGGTAACTTCATACGAAATGTCCCTTGGCCATACATCTGAACATCTGCCATTACTTGCAAGGTTGGTTCGCTTGTCAGCCAAACGGATGTCGCTCGGACATACTACCGTTCTATGACTTGTGGTGGAGCAGAAGCAGCAAGACAAAGTCTCTGCCTTCTTGTGCAGTATCGCAGCGATTAGAATAGACGGCTGCTTCTTGGGCCCCAGTGAGCCTCCTCACTTTTTTGAGGCTCGCTGATCTGGAAGCTTCTTTCGCTGCTGTCGACTTGCACAAGCATGAAAGAGAGCAAATGTTTTACGTCCGGAACAGAACAACTGTGACTGTTCGTGAAAGCGGTGCTCGAAGCAGGGCTTTGCTGTTTGAAGTAATCGACAAAGCTGTCGCCAGGTATCCTCTTAATAAGCACTTCATTCAGCATAGCCAAGTAAGAAGAAATTCCAACTCCCAAGATTTCTAGACCTCGCCGGTTCATTTCACCTTGTCGTACAGCTTCCTGAAAGCCGCCACGTTGCTGGCTGAATCGACAGGCCTGAACTTGCGCAGATTTTAAAAGGGATTCTGCTCAATTACTTTATTATTGCCAAAGCGATTATTCAAAATATCAAGACCATCTTGATCGCACGAAGCTGTCACTTGCCGGCCAGCAACGACTTCACGAGCAGTTCCGTCAAGATGCGAAATCGAGTAATGAAAGCGGTAATATTTGACAGCTGAGTATTTTCGGGAACGGAATGTCGGAAGATGTCCCACAAAGGTTGCTGTCGCGCTATCACTTCATCGAAGTGCAAGAGTTCTAGCTTCGTGGAAGTGCTCCAAACTTACCAGTAGACGGTATGGGCTGTCCTGTAAACGGAGCGCCCGGCGGTCTCCGTTTCTTCGTTAGCGTCTTCCAAAGAAGGAGCAGTCTGGAGTGATGAAGATGACCCCAACACCTCCATTTGATGTTCCAGCGACCAGAACCAGTGCGCTGGACGCTGCATCGTCATACTCCATGACCCAAGCGAAGTCTCCCGCTGCCTGGTTATCGCTAAGGTGGGCTTCAAGCTCGGAGTAAAGTGCTTACAGTGCTGCATTGCTTGCTGGGAGACGCCCGTGAAAAACACGAAGAGAGGAAAGGTCCAACTGCTGAGACTGTGGCAGCCAGTCGAACTCTTCACTGATGATCTTCGTGTTCATAGCCCACCGTGACACGAGCTTCTTCTTGATTCGTTCTATTCCGGTCGTAGCTCAAGAAGGAACATCCGCCGTCGCCACAACGCTGGCATGCTTCCCGGATATCAGCACCAATGTTACGAAAAGGGAAATACATTCTTCTGCGTTTATTGGCGCCGTGGAGAGAGTGACGCAAAGCTCTGCATAGTGCTCCAAGCGCAGCGTTCCCAACTCAAGCGCATGCCCCTCGCCGTCCTTGAGCGTGAAAACCCGCCATATCGTTCTGTGCGCTTCTACCATCATCATCATTGTCCGTGGTGACGGCAGATTAAAAATCCGCAACAATGCCAACAGCCTTTCCAACAAGCTCAAGCCAACCGTCTTCATTGTTAAGCCGAGAACCATCGGTAAGTAGGAGTTAAGGGGCTTCTACCCAGTCACACATGACTCCGCCAGTGATACACAAAACAGAACACAAATTGGTGAAATATTTTGTACCGCCGCAAAGAGTTTGAGAAGATACTGCGCACTCCATTATTATAATTATTTCAACAGCCAGATATAGTGATATGCCTGGTGCATGAGATTTCTTCGTAGTTAAAATACGGTTACAGCTTTATATTGCAAAATAACAATTGTTCTAGAAAGTACACCTGTAAATCGCAAATGATTGAGATGATGTCTCAAGGAATACCAAGGTCTGATCTTGCTACCGAAAATATTTATGTGCATGTCTGGTATATATCAGGTAATGATCAGGAATATGTCACGTGTGTAAGGTATATTGCTTGCGAATTTAAAGTAGGCTTGACAAAATATATGTGAACCTGACTGCACCTATTATACAATAATAGCTATTTGCCTTAATTTTTGAATAATAAAAAGTAGTGATACTACAGATTGGTGTCAGAAGTTTCAAAAAGTATCAAGTTCTGTGAAACTTCCGGTGTTGCAATAACACGCAAAAAGCGGCCTCTGCTTTCGGAGATAATTGGTGCTTGGGCAGGTAGCTCCGACCCGCTACGCTAGACCATCCAAGAAGTGCGGAATAAGGAGCTGCGAAAACTTTTTCGGGTGACGCCACAACCGCAATTTGCCTCCCTGACCGACGTGGTCCGTGAAGAAGTTCAAAACGCTTTGGGGACTTCTACGGCATCCGAATAACTCCCATGGCCGACAAGCGATGACCTACTCCACGGCTGTTCGATTACTCCGCCCTGCTCCCACCCGCCGTCAACACAACCATCCGTACCGCCATCCACTGTCGCCCGCCCTAGCCCCTGCTGCCCAAACCGAAACGCCGAGGAAGGCCGATGTGTGAATAATTCCTGATATTCGTGCCCTGCGCTTACATTGTAGAGAGGCCGACCCCATCTACCGTCGCTGCCCTACAAGAGATGGTTTGCGAGGATTCTCCGCGGGCTTACCACGCATCCAAACCGAACATCGCTCATCTGAGATCAAAGAATACTTGTCCACCACCAGCCGTGGACCAGCTCATTTGAAACGTTGGCTGTCGCCCTACCAATTCCAGAAGACGCACTGCTGTAGCAATGCTGACTTCGCACGGGGAAGGTCTTCCATCTCACGCGGGGGAAAACCAAAGGCAGCGCCTTCTGGAGGTGAAGTTCCACAACAGCGCAAAAATAAAACCCTCCAAAGACGCAACGATTCGCCCAAGACAATGATTTACGACATCCCTCTGCCCGACCACCCGATCTAGCCGAAATGTGACACCCGAACACGGGGACAGCAACCCCGTCGGGCATGTACCGGACATGACTAATGCCTCACTTAGAAGACAACGACGACGACAACGCATAGTACCCAACCCACACTTGGAGGCCGGAGTCCCAACGCTGAATTCCAGGTTTAAATATCCCACCATCAATGCACTTGCCAAGTTTCTAGAGTCACCGCTGGCCAGATCACAGGCTGTGTTTGTCCAACACGGATTTGCGTCTTTAGGCTCTAATTGGTCTTGTATCCGGCGCCCGCAGGTCATTTTAGCCAATTCATTACTTCATCCTTTAAAGGGACACTGAAGTGAATTTGTCAAGCTCCCGTTTTTGCTTGCACTGCGTAGACTGGCTCAAATTAGCACACTTTTCATTGTTTATCCGGTTGACAAATCGGTAAATATTTTACAGAGCGCGAAAGAAGAAAAACTACCATGCGCGGTTTGCGGCGGCCGCACCAACTAAGGCTGTGACGTTGAGAGGAGGGGCGCCGTAATTGGACGATGCCCAAGGCTAGCAATCACACAAGTTTCGGTTTCGGTTCTGTAAAACATAACCAATGGCGTTGTTGGATGGGCAGTCTCAATATCTCAGTAATCATCGTACCGCGCTTCTGCCATGTTGTCGGCTGTAAAATGCACAAGATAAGCCTCCCAGGACGGCTTGTAGTCGTAGCATTCACTAGCCGAGACCTACGCAGTGCATGAACGCCCTCCGCGTACCCGCAGACGCCCAAATGTCATGCGCTTTTCCCCAATATTTGGAGCTTGCCTCCCTCATGCCTGTATCGTAAAAAGCGTGTTCGCACCAGGCCATGGGTCTGTTGATTCTGGCCTGTGCCCACTGCCCGCAAGCAGTCGGTGCTTATGGCAACAGCACGCCAACGAGAACTCGCTAGCGCGCCAGTGCCAGCCTGCGCGCGTTTTGTGAACTAGTTCGTGTCGCCATGAATGTTGCGGCCCAAAAAAAGGTGAACTCAATATAGAAAACATCGGCGGAAAACAAAAAAGTTAACTTACAAAAAAAAAAGCACGTACCTGCGGGGATTCGAACTCCTGACTTGCAAAACATTCGCGGTGATACACCCAGCACCCTAGACCACTGAGCTACGAAACGGGGCGCGAAGGCCTTGCTAATATAGGGTATGTATTGTACAACCGGTTTACACTTGTATTTAGTTTTGGCATTTCAAGCAGCTTAGGTGACTATTTGTTGTACTGCGATCGTGCAGTAAGCGTCGCCCGCGTTTCCACAGTAGCTCACGCCTAGAAATTGCATTTCGTAGATGGAAAAGCGTTCGCAGATGCGTAGTCGTGCTGCTGACCGCTGTGCTTGTTCGCCCAGCGCGAAAAAGTGCTTCCCGCGCCCTATTTTTACGCTGTACGGTAAAAATATCAGTTGATTTTATTTCCTTAGTACCTATATTGACTTCGCTGACTCTTCTCCCGCCTTCAAGAGGCCTTATATTTTCCTACTGGCGTACCAGTCAGTGAAGCGTCGCATGTGTGCTTGTGCAGCGCTTGTGTGAAGCACCTTGACTTGGAGCTAGATACAGTGTACAAACAAACCATGTAAAGAAAGGCACATTCTTCCATTCACAAACGTGTCCTGGCTTCGTTTCAACTAAGCGAACGAATTGCGACCGGCGGCCGGCGGACGAAACGCTGGGCCGACTGACTCTGTCGGCCGGAGAGCCGTGTAGTAGCGCAGCCGTGGCGCAGCCAATTGCCAGCTCATCCCCTCCTGACGTCACACGAAAACGCCACAGAAAATGGGCGAGCGTAAAGAGAGGAGGACAGCATTTTGGGATTAGTTTTTCTACTAAATAAAATCGCGTAAACGCGCCTAGTGTGGTCGGAACATGGCCTGGGGACTCCGGACTACAATTTGCGCTAGTAATCCCGCAATGTTTACATATCACTTCAGTGTTCGTTTAAACTCCACGCTCCTATCAGTTCCCGTCTTGCAGTCTCAACCCACAGTAGTGGAGGTTTCTTTTCATAACATCTTTTACAAAACATGATAACTTGCTTCCAACCAACTTTATTAAAAACATTCTCCTGGCTCACCAGTCTGAATACCCATCGCACGTGGTTATTGCAACCGACGCCTCTGGAAAAAATGAGAAAGTTCTGGTGGGTGTCTCCTCTCCGGCATTGAATTGGTCTTTTTCATTGCGTCTACCAGATTATATTCCCATATTTTATGCAGAATGTCTGGCTATTCTTCTTGCTGTTCTGAAACTCGATTCGGTGCAATCTTCAGTGATGATACTCAGGGATTCCCTCTTCGTGTGCATGGTTCTTTCTTGAGAAACTGCCAGTCCCATGCTTAAAACTTTTTATTCCTTCGTTCCCACATATGTGTAGGCAGTTAGGCTCGTCTGGCTGCCTGGCCACTGTAGATTAGCCCTTAATGAAGACGCGGATACGTTAGCGAAAATGGCATTGTCGTTACCTATTTTGGAGGTGCTTCTCCCGTTTGCTTGCGTGTTGCTAGCCCGTTATCGACAATACCTGTTGGCCCACGACGTGTCCGATCACGGGCTGCACACCTCTTCGGAACTCGAACACCTCAGGTTTCTGTGGAAAAGAAGTCTCTGCCAATTTCGCTCGTGCGAAGTTTCGCTGACTTCGTTTCGCTGTGGTGTTTCCCCACTTAACAGGTATCTATACCGGGCAGATCTAGCAAACTCACCCTTGTGCCACTTCTGCCATGAAATTGAATCGGATGAGCCTTTATTCCTTTTTTGCAGCCGATTCTCGCTCTACCGGAAAAGGCTGCTGGAGTCTCCCCTGCGGCGTCTTGAAATGCCACTAACCTTGCCAGTGCTTTTGTCTTTTGGAGGCACGCAGCTAGGCCACTGCCATGGGGATGTCTGTCGAGCCATTCATTCCTTCATTTCAGAGACGGCTCGTCTGCCGTGTTAAAATGATTCTTGTCAGGCTCTATCGCTCCTCTTTCTTGTTGTATTTCTGTCTTCAACCTATATATTAAATTCTTTCTGCGACTGCACCTTTTTATCTATCTGGTTTTTAGTAATTATAAAAAAACTCTTCTCGGCCAATCCCCCTGAGTGGGTATACGCCACTTTATGGGCCACCACCACCACCACCACAAGCAGAGATACGACGCATCGACGCACCCGGAACTCGAGAAAGGTGACATCGGATGTACAGTTATTCTTGGAAGGCTCTAATCTTGGAAACGCAGAAAACACTGTGAATGCCTAAATGAGAATTGGGCTTTATCTACAGGTGCTCTCATACCTTTTTCGGGAGGAAGCATTTCTGGGTTCACCAGAAGTGTAGAAGCAGATGGTCGTCGAACGTGAACAATTCCAGGGTGGTGAAATTCACAGGCCAAAATTGGCGCCCATCATACAGCTCGGTTCTTTCGTGGTGGACGCGAAGAATTGCTCGGGAGAAGGTTCAGAGGTACTTGTAATGCAAGACCTTGTCAAGCACATTTGACAAGGCCCATACGGCTAGGCAAGTTGAGCAAGAACGCCTACGCCGTTCCCGGCACAGCTTGTTTGTCTTCGTTGGTTTTCCAATCGGCATTGCAGTCTTAGCTTCGTAACAACCTCACGATCGAAATAGCGTAGTGCCGGTAAAAGAAAGGCAGCCAACGCATACAGCGGGTATGGTTTGGTTTTACTATTGGTATCTGCTCCCCGACAACGTATACGATCAGCCATCTCGTTACAAATCTAATGCTGGGTACGTAATCTGGAACTGAATCGCGGTACTTCCGTCTCCCGCGGGCAACATAATGTATGTGTCGGAAATCACATTCATCTCGGTTACCGCAAGAGCACGTGGCGGTGGAGCTGCACTGGAAGACACAGCTTTATGAAGCATCACTTTAAAACAGTCACTCGTGCTAAGGCCCTTGAGGCTGGTTGTGCGAATATTTTAAATTGAAATTCTAATTCGTTTTTTCCCTCTATCTTGAAGGCTGGAATTCACTAGTCGTGCTTTACCAACAATCGTTCCTCTCAATACGTATCGCCCCTAGTTATATTCTCTTAAGGAATAAGCATAATGGTTACGAGATTGCTCCTGGCGATTTGTGAAATGTGGCCCGGGGGAAGTTGAAGCTTGAAACCGGAGAGTTGACAGGAATTGCTTCAACATTGTCAGATTGGCCTGCTACGGCGATAGCTTTCACTTCTGCCAATTTTATCGCTGTGGTATGAACATAGGCATGCTATGGTTGTTGCCTTGCGCGATCAGGGCACAAATGGTGCGAGCGGGGGCGTTGAATACAGGGATTCATTCGTGGTGCATTACCCAGGCAATGTTGGTTGTACTGGTCTTTCAAAGGTAGGCTTGTGCACTTCTACCGTATGCGCTGAAGGTCATGTTGCGTGATATAAGGGCTATTCTCAGTAACTTTCGGATGTTTATTGGGAGGCTGAGTTTTTGGTCTTCAATTGTAAAGTTTCCTCTAGAGTGAGTCGACCAGACGAAAGTGTTTTAGGTGCTTCGAATGTCAAGCGCAATAGGCTTCTTTTGACGCAGTTGACGAGTTGTGAGTCCTTAGTATTAAAGGGTTTCACGCAGAGTGGGTTATGAAGACCTCAACTGCGTTTTTGTAATCGAAGTTCGCTAGTACGGGTACAGCACCCAATTCTGGTAATGAGTAAACCTTGAAAGATGTGATTTCTGTTTTTTTGGGATGCAGTATTTGCGATGCAATTGGCGTTGTATAAATTAAAAAGCGGCAAAACGTTCCCCAGAAATATCCAAATATCAGTCAGCTGGCACAGTCCGTTCTCTTGTGAATGCCTTGGAAGAAATAATTTTTGAGGTTTAGTACGGACGTTTCAATACATAATTTACTGTCATAAAAAGGGTCACACATTTTTCGATACATACATTGCCCCTGTTAAAATAACGGATTGTATTGAAGGTGAGAAGTTTTGGATGAGTAAATAAATAAAAAAAAACCTAAAATAATATTACAGAACAATTCTGAAAGTGGTGATTTCAAAGTTCCTAAAAAGCCCCAAGAATTGAGCATAAGTACCTTGGCCAGAATGTCAGTGCTGATGCTAAACAAAAGAAGGAATTCCTTCGCACAGTAGTCAAGGTCTGTGTGCATTCGAAAAGACTCTCCAATACAAAAGAAAAAAAACTAAACTATTACGGATGATATTTTTTCTTCCTGTAATTTAATGCAAAACTTTTTTTCTGTTTCTATATCTGCTTGTGTGTCACTGTCTGTGTGCTCCCTCGATTCAGCAACCTGCATAAAGATAAACGAACGTTGAATCAGACGTGTATATAGCCACAACCATTCTTAAGAAACTTAATCTTAGGGCAGTGTTCCTACTTGTTAACATTGTTGCACAAAAACAAAATAAAAGCATAATAAGACAAGTAAAAGTGCCGACCTGAGGCTCAAAATAAATAACCAAGGGGTACTTGCAGTGTTCCTTTAGAAAAATGCATGAATGCCTAATTTTTCACATAAAAAATCAAATACTAAGTCGTCCTCTGTGGCGACCATCACCAGTGACAAATGGCTTCTTCGCGGCGTTCCAAGAAGCTTGACAGTAACGAACAATTTCGGGAGACGCCACACCGAACGTGCGTGTATTAGGCCGATGGGGGGAGCAGTGTAACGCGGTAAAATGAATGAATTTACACGAGAGGTGCAGCAGACAGATTACCATCTTGCAACAAGATTTACAACCAAGTGAGCAGATGTGCGGCTAAGGTTCGCGAAAGGGTAGTATTCCACCAAAGCATGCTCCAGTTGAATATTTACTCCGCGAAAGTTATTGCCTTGCTAAAGTACAGGGGTGCAAAGTAACTGAGGTAAGTGGGTTTGGAAACAAAGGATGATAAAAAACACGCACAGGGAAGGTAAAAAAACTCCCCGTAAAGGCAACAAACTCGAATAAAAGTTTCTATAACTCAAAAAAAGATTAAGAAGTGCACTTTTGTGTACCATGGCAACCAGGGTAACCACTTTAAATGCGCGAGACGGCGGGTGAATGGGGACACCAACAGCTTCATGAAGGGGTAGAAAAAAAAGCTTCCAATAGACAGGGCGTACTGAGGCAGCACATGAACCCAAGCAGTGTACTTGCATAGGTAGCGTTTTTTTTTTCAAATTTCGCCGAATGCACCTTAACTAAATTAGAAAAAGCCAACGCATTTTACTGCACATAAATATAAATTTCACAAAGCTATTTTATTACATGTTTTAAATGCCAGCTACCAGAATTCCATGGACACCAGTTAATAAAACATCTGCAAATATATGAGCACCATTATTATAGGTTCTGATTTGGATCGTGCTGAACTCAAATATCCAATTTGATGTGGCATTATTATGATACCTCTATAGTAATCGACTGTGAAGTATGAAACAATGGAGGTTGGCCGGAAAATGCATTGCAAATTTGCAACAAGACATAAATAATGGTATATGTATACATGAAGAGCAGTTGAGATTTTTGGAGCATTAGAACTCTTCAGATTCTTCCATAAGATAATTTCCTTTGGCGTACCGGAAGACCGTCACGAAGTAAGTGCGGTCTTCATCGCCTTGCCATAAATTTGCAAAGCGCCTAACACGAAGCTGTTCATATTGTCTTTAGCTTAATTATGTGGCTTGTGTTCTCAGAGAAGGCAGGTTTTGACAGGGATTGAAAGAGGTGGGATATTGGTTATTTACTATAAGGAAAGTGTGACAGTAAATAATATTTCCAATTACTCCCTAGGGACGGGGCATAGGAGACGATATAATTGTTTCACGCCCCTGTTTCAGTTTGATCATTTATTCTTCTCTTCACTTGGTCATTAACGTCTTCGGACAGACCTGCCACCGATATTTTCATTCCTATCTCAATTCACAACAAGCCAGACCCGAAAACCAAAATAAACTCCTAAACACCAACGAATAGAGAGAACAGTCACCCCAAAAGCGAACTTCGATGGGGTAAGTGTATATGGCACATTTTGATATGTGCAACAGGTATGTTGCACATACGTGAACCCCTACCGTCAGGGGTGTGATGGTAGGGGTTTGTGAGTTTTCTCAGATTCCGAACTTTGTTTGGTGACACAAAAGCCGGCCTTATGTCACCTTTTTTTCACTCTTCTTGAGGTTGTGGGATAAACGCTGCATGTAGGCAAGTACACCTACATTTGTTCTATTGCCAGTTAAGACGGCTTTTTTGGTTTGTTGAGTGCTGCGTCTCGCCTTTTTGAAAATTCATTCCGCTACCTACACAAGCACTGGCTTAGGGTACCCTGCCAAACACAGATGTTCACTTTGAGGGTTGAGGGTTGAGAGTTATTTAAACCAAAACGGATATAAATACAATGTACACAGGGACCCACCAATGTTGTCAAAGGGTCCCAAAGGTTGCGCAAAATGTTGCTCGAAGGTTGCGCACATGGAGTGGCAGCAAGATATTAATTAATCATTCTTAAAGCTGAAACTGACAAACTGGGTGAACTCATGAACCGGAATGGCATCACCCCTGAGAAGTGCAACAACAGGCACCAATAGGGGCTTGTCGGCCGTGCGAGCCCGGTAGTCTACAACCTGCCCCTCCCCTTTAAAGGCAATACATTGGGCAGGCCAGGTATTGAAAATATTACTGGTTTCGCGAACACAGCAATAACATTACCTCGGGCACTGGTGGGTACTTGGCTGCACATGAAGACGCGTCTTTAAACTTACATTTGGAGGAGTGGGAGTTTATCCCGTGGCCAGACGCAGCTTCTGCGATCAATAACGGCAGTTCAGGCGATTCCCATTAAGGGCTATTGTAAATCTAAAAGTTGTCTACGCAACATGATCCGAACTGCTTAGAGAAATCTCGGCTAAAAAGTTATTTATAAAAGCCGTCCTGAAGAAGTCTTGTAACTGTGCTAATGCGACGCTTATAACCGTCTATCTGGTGCTTGCAAAACCTCCACAGGACTTCTTCTAGAAAGTCTTAGCACTTTCTTCTTGACATCTGTACAACTTTTTTATGGAGTTTTAAGACCTTTTCACGAGGTGTCAGGAATTACGTCACCTACAGTTACTCGGGCTCCTTCGTGGCACCCGCTAAATGATTTCTCTGTACACACAGATTAGATTAGCGTGAAATGTAGCTACTAGCTGTCCCCACAATTTGCACCCCCGGGAGCTGCTTTTGGAACACTGACTCGACTGCCCGCTGTTCTCTAAACCAATATCTTTGCCTAAACTGCCACGCAGAGTAAAAGATAATCGGAGAAGCGCTGTTCATTCTTGGGTGTTCTGGTAGCAACCACTGAGCATGTTAATTGTTTACTGCTGGCAGCAACATCCACAACCGGCCTGTGTGAACACAGAAAGCATTAAGCGGGCAGCACAAATGAAGGTGATGTTAGCAAAACATAAATAGGAGATATTCGCATAAACTCACAAGAATAGAGTTTCTTGATGCCAGCTATGTCTGATTTTACATGTGTTGTGTTCCGTATACAAAAAATTAAAAAATCAACCCGTGATCGTTTGAACCCCGAGCTTTATTTGTAGTGCAACATTAAGTATATGCGTTAGTGCAGTAAAACACCGAAGAAAGCTCTCACAACAAAGGTAACCCTCAACCCGCCATATACTTATATGCAGGAATGGTAGCTTCATGCGGCAGTCATCAGCAGTATGGCTTGTTCCCATGAATCTGAATGTCCTTGTTTCTTGCCTCCAGCCGTGTTTCCCCGTGCCACCTGGATGCCTGGGTAAAACACAATGCACCGTGTCACTTACAATGTCTAGCAATAGTCAGCAGTGAAAGTTATTATCCAGACAGCTACTTATTAAATTTTGTTCTAGCGAAAGCAATCCATACAAATGGTTCGTTGGGGCGAGGACTGTGTTGCACTAACTTTTCAGGCTAAGTTATAGGGAATTGGGAATAAATTGTCGAAAGGGAACTTTTGTCGAGGCGGTGTTCATTGTAGTGAGGTTCGACTGTATTTTCCAAGCGTATAGGTGCCAGAAAGCAAGTATAATAATTAAGGCTGGAGTAATTTTTATCCTTCACAAAAATGCATAGATTTCCAGGAAGGCAGAAAGGAATGTGCGCCAGCAGCTGTAAATTCTCACAACGAGGGGTGGACACCAGTATGTACACTCGTGTGAGGAGTAAAGCAAGGCATGAAGGCAGATACAGAGGAGAGACAAAGGCACGAGGGGGTATTGATTATGTTTTACGTGCCGCCGCTGCACAGGTAATGAGGTGAGCAAAAGTGGAGGGCCCCAGAATAATATTCTGACCACATGCACGGGATCTCGAGCACAAGGGCGTTTTTGCTTTCGACCTCCACCAGAAAAGCGGCTGCCACAATTGAGAAACGAACTTGCGACCTCAGGCTCAGCTGAACAGCGCTTTAGCCACTGAGCCACACCAGTGGGTAGTGGGGTATTAAAAGGACACCTAAGTAAATTTCTCGAGCTCGTTCTTTTTTGTTTGAACTGCGTATAATGGCTTAAATAAATACACTTTCCACCGTTTATCCTGTCGATAAGGCGGTATTTGTTTTATTAGGACTGAAAGGGGTAAAACTGCCATGCGCGGTCTGAGGCAGCCACAGCAACTAAAGCAGGCACATTCATACAAGTTACTACGTTATTAGACGATGTCGAAGATTAAATTCAGACCGGTTTGTTTTGTTTCTGTAAAACACCATATTTACTCGCATAATTTGCACACCCTAAGTTTTGCCAGGTTTACAGAAACAAAATATACCATCATATTTTGCACTGCCTTTCTCGCCCAAGACAACCCATCAGCGCGCCCGCTAAGCAAGCACGCTTTGGGTGGCGGCATGGCGCATGGGAGCACCTTGATCCTCGCATACTATACATTACCTAGCCACCTAGGCTGCCTAGCCACCTGATGACATTGTGCACGAGTAAAGCATGCGGCAGTGTTTTCCCCGTGTGTATGAGTCTTGTGCCCATTGTGGACAATGTGTGGACATCCCTGTCCGCGCGATGTTGTCAACCAGGCTGGGGCGGGGTGCGAGCAGCCACATGTACCCGGAGTCATTGGGTGATCACGAGTGCCGCCTTCAGTGCCGTTACGCCAATCAACCGCAATAAAGCGACATTTTTAAAACCTCTTCGTGTAGGAAATGCTTGTGTTGTTCTCAGCAAGACATATTTTACACGTTTACAAATGAACTTCACAAAACTGCTAGCAGTAAACGTCTGCAACATGTCTTCGCGTAAATGTAGACGATTGTAGAGGTTTCAGGCTGTTTCAACACGTTTTCAAGATGACTTGTGTTTTGTGGGTTGCAGGACTTCATGATAAATGGTTCTGCACGCCCCCGCTTGCAGTATCCCCTAAGGAGTTCGTTTTGGCTGCGATCGCCCCGGAACCTGAAGTTTTTCACAAAATCTCAAATGAAATATGCGACAAGATCAAAGGAGTGCGAATCTATATATATGCGATGCATAGTTGTGGGGTAGCGCGGGAGAAGAGCACAACGCCCACCTCTACCCTCTAATTTTTGTTACGCGTAGTAAGCATAAAACAAGCTCTTTGGTGCCGTAAACTTCATTTTAAACACCAGGTAACATTATATATGGGTGCTTTTCTTCCATATAAGCGTAAAGCAGTCGAAGAAAAGCCACATCAATTTCTTTTACGCTTGATGCTAGATGTGATGCGTGTAAATCGGAAAACTCACGCCAAGAAAAGTATCGCCCTGCGATCGCCCTTCTCGTAATCACTAATATACACACCTGGATACACATCTAAGATGAAGCCGTTGAACGCGCTGCTGCCTGTTGCTGCGACTTGCTCTTCTTTTTTTTTTCATTCGAAGGGATTGCAAGGTGGCCCTCGCTTCAGCGATTTTGTGGGAAAACTGAGTTAGAGCCTTTTTATGCATCGGCCGAAGCAGGCGCTTTGTGCGTCGTGTCTACCTGCCATTCAAGTGTGCACTGCGCGGAGTGTTCGTTGTTGTGTTGTAAAAAGTGACGGAGAAGGAACCACCATGATGAGTAATTGGGAATGGGCTGGGTGGCCTGTTGTGCCGCTTGGTAGGTGATGGAACACCGAGAGTGGACTGCCAGCAATTCTGGCGGAACACGATGCTGTTACTATGAACTCCAGTTTCCCATCTGGATAGCGATCTTACAGTGGGAAGTCAGCTTTCTTGCATGTCGCTTCAAATGTTCAGGTGAAAAATTATTTCGTAATGGTTTCTTGTTCTTTATATATTTTCAAGCTATTTTTCGAATGACGACATTTATAGTGTGCTGTGTATATATTTGTATTGTCTCAAAATTCGCAACAGTTAGTATCAGGCCAGGTTCTCTGTGCAGCTTCTGTTTGACACGTGTCATGCGATCGACCGGCAAAGCTGAGAACAAAGAAGGAAGGAGGGCTTTTCTTTTTGTCGTGGCTGAGTTGTTTCATTCGCCGTCCGGTCTCCGCCGGTCTCTGCTTCCTGCGATAGACATCTTCACTCGTTGGCGGCAAATTTCGCGGGCCCGCTTGTGGTTCCCGTGGGTGGCTGTTCTAAGGAGCGGAGGAGCAGAGCCACCAGTGAAACAGCCGCCTGCTCACTCTCCGTTCGGCGCTGAGCAACTTGAAAATGCCAAAAATATTGTGCACTGGGCATTCCCAAAGGGGAGGCACACATTACGAAGTGTTGAACACCGTGTTCCATTCTTCAGACCCGCCCGTTTGAGACCCTAATAAAATTGTGGGTATGTGCTTCACATCACGGCATAGGTTTGCGTGTTGTATGAGGGAACGAATACATCACCCTACTGTAAGTACTTTATTGAAGGCACTGTCTTTGCCAGGTTTTCCTCTTGTGACTTACGCCGAGTGACCCACCGCCCACGCCTCTGTTCGCGCCCTCATACCCCGGGCGCCCTCGGAATTTGACGACTCAAGTGCTTCTCGGCCTACACCCCTCCACTAAGCTGACATCCTACTTCATTTACTCCGGCAACGCCCGCACTTTGCTTCACCTCATCCGGACCGTCCCAAGACCGACAAGTGCGTCTTAGATCGGCTGCAAACAAAAACCTTCCCCATGTCACACGCCCTCATGCTATTTATCCTGCACAGTACTCTCCAAAATGCAAACGTTCTCCATCCCAATGCAGCCTTATACCACATGATGTTTAAGTGCTACCAGGCCCCAACTGTACTCCCCATTCAGAATCCAACCCCTGTGCCGTGGGAGGTGCAGCAAACTAGTGGCGACCTGGGTGACCAGCAAGAGATGATCTTCTCGGCGCAACTGGCTGCACGAGCCCAGATCCTCCTAGACGGATGACGCCCCTACAAGAGATGAACGGCTCAACTAACTCCGTTCCAGCTCAATAAAACGTTTTAACGACCACCACCACCACGCCAGTGGACATCGTTTGCCGGTGCACTGCATGAGGAGATTTGAAGCAGCTGGTATATGGCACCACCATGAGAATTCATGAAGTTGCGACAGGATACATAACTGGGAAAAGCCTTGGTGCGGTGTTTGTGTGTATGTTACACAAATGATGTTACGTATCCGTATGCTTTCTGGAAATTAGTAGGATTCGGTCGGGCAGTAACAGGAATTGGCGTCGACGACATTGTAGCGGAGCTAAAACGTCTACGCAATTTTTTGACTAAACTACACTCCCTTTGAATTTGGTTCAAAGCAATGTTCACGTGCTTCGAAAAAAACTGCATAAGAAGTTCATCTGTAGGCTATCCTATAGTTCCTGTATTTTTCGTATTTTTGGTATTGAAGCATTCGCGCAACTTATTGTGAAATAAATGTTTCAGTCAACTATGCAATTTCTGTATATTTCTTGTTCTGCGTTGTTCCTCGGCTGTAATTCGCCATCTCAACATTCACGGTAAACATCACTGACTTTCTAACAATATTTTCTTCGCAATGTTATAGGTAATGGCGCGGAAAGAATGCACATCGTCGGCCTAATTTATGTCATTTACAGCATTTGTTCCAAGTGGTTTGTGAAAGTTTTTGTTCTACTGCCTTCGACGGCGCCGAGGTTCATCACAACCGAAATTCTGAGACAATCCTAAACGCTCATATTGTGTTAAAACTGCTACGTTTGGGGCCGTGCACAAAAAAGAGTCAACCCCGAAAAGGTTGTTTTGGACCTTCTTGGCCCCCTGGCAGAGGCCACACACCACTTCAGCCCCCACTTCCCATAGACGGTGCCCACAGTCTGACCCAACCTGGGTGGAATCAGCCATTCGCATTTTCCTGTCCTCTTCTTCGCTTTTTGCTTTCCTATCGTCTTTCCTAACCCTGTTCTGGCATCTTCTCTCTTCCTTATTTCTTCGTTTTTTTCTCCAGGTGGCGAGCGCTAACCCTGTGCGAATGCTTCGCCCTAGATCCCAAGCATAGGGCTATAGTGGCGAAGTACAATTGTCGTGTGCTTCAAAACCACGTTTCCTTGTTGGGCTTGGTGGTGGGAGACTGGCCTCGCCACCGAATTGATTGCATGTCATATGGCTATCTTCTCAACTCCCGCAAAACACCCTGATCGACCTCCTAAAAGGGATCGCACTAAAGTACTCCGCACGCAACCAGCCCACGCAGCTTTCAGCAAAGTCCTAGATGTACACTCCATCGACGAAAATCCTATCACTGACCTGTCAGTCTTCTTCATTGCCAAGTATACTGAAAACACTGTTCGAAAAAAAATACAATGTGAAAAAGATGCCCTCTGGAGACCTTCTTGTTGAAGTTTCACGAAAAAAAAAACAAAGCGAGAACCTCCTAAAGCGAAAAAGAT
The DNA here is from genome assembly GCF_048455015.1 of Haemaphysalis longicornis. Lineage (NCBI taxonomy): Eukaryota > Metazoa > Arthropoda > Arachnida > Ixodida > Ixodidae > Haemaphysalis > Haemaphysalis longicornis. Next base: position 59,839,885 of record NW_027526214.1, on the reverse strand, counting down.
TGCCAACTTGACTGTCAAAGTTACGCCACACCGCACGCTAAACACTGTCCAAGGTGTTATTTCTGAGAAAGAACTCCTCCATGAGACAGATAATGACTTCCTTGAGGGACTACAAGGCCAAGGTGTTGTTGGCGTGCGTAGAATTATTATGAGAAGAGATGAAGCAGAGATCAAGACCAGACACAGCATCCTAACATTTGCTAGCTCTACCCTGGGCGAAACAGTAAAAACAGCTTTCCTTAGCTGTCGTGTACGCACCTACATTCCAAACCTGAGGCGATGCTTTAAATGTCAGCACTATGGTCATGGAACTCTAGCTTGCCGTGGCAAGCTCACCTGCGCGAAATGTGGCGAAAATGATCACTCTTCTGATGACTGCAAAAACACAATCATGAAATGTCAGAACTGCAGTGGCTCACATGCTGCATACTCACGATCCTGCCCATCTTTCTAGAAAGAAAAAGAGATCATTCAGATCATATTAACCGAAAATATCCGTTTCCATGAAGCACTCTAAAAGCACTAGATGTTTTCGGCTACATCCTTGGCAGACGCCGCCCGCCGGGGGTTGGGGCGACGTTTGGTTAGTCCTGCGACACAATGCAGCGTAGCCGATGTGTCGCTGTCAATACCCCCTCCGAGCAACCACCAGCTCCTGCCTCTACAGCAGAGGCCCTCGTGTTTCCTCCTCCTGCTGGGCTGTCATCCACAGCCGAGCACGCCACCACTACTGTGGAGCCCGTGCAGAACGTGGTGACGGGCGCTGTTGGTACTCGTCCGGCCTCTTCCAGTCCAGCTCCATTGGCCCACAAAACACCCGAGGGCACTTAGAGCATAAACTCCGGGGGCCCACTCGTACTCCTTCAAAGCCCGCACCGCAGGTTCCAACCAAGAAGCCTGCGGTGACCTCAGGAACCAATCCAAAAGGTGAATGTCGGAAGGACACCATTTCAGTGCCGCCTGAATTGTCAGTCGAGGACATGCACACGTCGGCATCTCAACCTGCTCAGCAGGTGGAAACTGAGCGCCGCAGCACTATTGGCCGTGGAAAAAACCTACCTCCTCGTATCACAGGCCCTAAATAAGACTCACTGACATGAACAAAATAGGCAACTTCACAACTACATCTTTATTATGTTTAATCCATATTTGCTGTTGAAAACATAGTTCAATAGAACTGTGAGGGTTTCATAAAAAACTTAGATGGTGTATATGAACTCCTTTATAAACATCAATTCAGTATTGTTTGCCTCGAAGCGACACCCCTGAATCCCAATCAAAGTAACTTTCTTAAACAATACACTGTCTTCAGAAAAGATAGAGATGCCTTCGCTCATTCATCTGGCAGGGTTGCCATTGTGATGCAAAAATCTATTCCTTCCCAGTTTATTAGACTACCTACCAGTCTTGAGGCAGTTGCTGTCCGCGTGATTTATTTTGGTCGGCTGATTACAGAATGCTCCTTATACATTGCCCCAGATCATCAATTTTCTACTTCAGAATTTGAGTTTGTTGGTAGGTGAGCTTCCCGAACCATTTATCTTAGTTGGAGACATAAATGCACAAAACAAACTCTGGGGTTCTGCGAGAACTGACGCTCATGACCGCTTGATTGAACATTTCATAGAATCATCTGGTGCGTGTTTGTACAACAAAAAACAGCCTACATAATATAACATCACACACAACACGTACTCACACATACACTTGGCAATCGGTTCTGTTGTTTTTCTTTTTCTACTTGTTGAGTGGCAGGTGGAGAAAACCCCGCTTGGAAGTGTCCATTTCCCAGTAATCATGAGATGCCTAGACAGAGACCCCTACACTCGCATCTTAGCTAAAAGGTTTAAAGAAACCGCTGCAGTCTGTGAGATATTTAAGCAGAAATCTCAACTCACACACAGTTTCATAGAACACTTGGGTATTGATGACGCTTGTAGCTTTAACACGGCACATATCCTTGACGCTGCAGAGAGCTTCATTCCCCAGACTTCTGGTTACAGAAAAAACCTAAGGTGGCCCTTGTGTAATGAAGAGTGTCGACAAGCACGCCAGGCACTAAACAAGGCGTGGGGCATTCTTCGCAGGTATCCAACTGCGGACAACCTTGTAGCGTTCAAGTGCACCAAAGACATGTGAAGACGCATTTGCAGTCAGCCCAAAAACAATAGCTGGAGGTCCTTCTTAACTTCTGTAAATTATTTCACCCATATAAGAAAGGTGTGGAACAGGATAAAAAAACTAAATGGACAAAACACACATGGCTTACAACTTGTCAACACCACTGGTGACACTGTAGAGTACCAGGCAAATGCGTTGGCACAACACTTCGAACACGTCTCAAGGTCTTCACATTATACAAGCACATTTACACAATATAAAAAGTCAGATGAGCGGAAGTCCATAAGTGATCACAAGCAATCAAAGGATTCCTATAACTCTGCATTCTTCCTTCAAGAGCTCATGACTGCGTTGGCTGGTTGCAAGTCTTCGGCGCCACGTGCAAATAACATTGCGTACGGCATGATCAAACACCTTCATAGAGATACCATCAATACTCTCCTGTTTTTGTGTAGCAGAATGTGGCGTGCTGGGTACTTTCCAAAGGCATGAAAACAGGCTATTGTTGTGCCACTGCTGAAAAGAGGGAAAGCATGCATCCTGTGTTTCACGTTATCGTCCAATTGCCCTGACAAGCTGCTTGTGTAAGCTGTTCGAAAAAATGATCAACAGAGGGGTACTGTACTTCCTGGAATACAATAGAATTCTTGACAGCTGCAGGCAGGTTTTCGGTCGGGCAGATCAACAACAGAAACTTGTCGCTTTTGAGTCATAAGGGATAAACGCCTTTGTTAACAAACAGTTTTGTAGTTCAATATTTTTTTATCTATAAAAAGCATATGACACTGCCTGGCGCTACGGCATCTTGCTGGACTTAAAATCTTTTGGTATTTGCGAGAATAGGCTTCACACCCTTGGTAGATACTTGTCTGAACGAACATTCAAAGTGAGGGTCCGGGCTGCAGTATGCGCACCTGTATATGCAAGAAAACGGTGTTCCTCAGGGTGTAGTACTTAGTTGCACACTTTTTATGGCTAAGATGAACACACTTGGAAAAGCTCTGCCCCTTACCATTTTACCAGTTTCCGGTCCTGTGACCTTTCTACCTGTGAATGGCAGTTACAACTTCCCACAAACAGGCTTGTAAAATCAGCCGACGAAAATGGCTTTAAGGTAAATCCTCAAAAGAGCACATGTGTATTATTTTTCAGGAGGCGTGGTATTCACCCCGAGGCCACCGTCTAGCTCAGTGGAGTAGCTGTGCCTGTGAAGAAGGAACACGTTTTTAGGGATTGTAATAAATGAAAAGCTGTCATTTTTCACATATCAAGCTACTCGAAATAAAATATATAAAGTCAATGAATATCCTAAAAATCCTGTCCCACCACTACTACGGCGCAGATAAAGTGTGCCTGCTGCGTCTGTACAACCATTTAGTGAAGTCGCGGTTGGACTATGGGAGCGTAGTATACTGGTCAGCTTCGAAAACCGCTTTAAATGTGCATGACTCAGTTCTGCACCTTGGGCTTCACCTTTCGTCAGGAGCCTTACGAAAGAGTCCTTCACAAAGCCAATATGTGGAATGTGACCAGTTGTGCCTGGAAGACCAACGCTTATACACAGACCTATTGTATGCCATGAAGGCAGCATCCATAAAAAATCACCCTTCTTTGTTTATTGTCAATGACACCTCTTCCATGCACTCGTTTCTCAGTCGGCCCTCTATATCTATGCATTTTTCGTTGAGAGTTGAACTGCAAGCCGAGGAGCTTGGGATTTCTTTTAGTGAGACCTACAAAACTTCGATCACAGACCTTGTTGCTCCTTGGGAAATGTCCCCGATTTCTTGTGATTTATCTTTCAGAGCTAATAACAAAATCATTGCACCAAGAGGACTCCTCGTGCAGAACTTGCTACACCTACGACACGAATATCTCTACACAACGTTTTAAACAAATGCCTCCAAGTTCGCCCATTCTGTGTCATGCCCTGCACATGGTCCAATCTTTGCTATCACAAAGACAATCCACAAAAATACCACTATTTCTACAGCTGAGGCACACGCCATTTTAACCACTGTGGAACACATTACAGAAACCAGAATACACACTTCAATTATTTTTACAAACTCCCTGAGTGTAGTACTGGCTCTCCATTCAAGAAATGCAACGAGAAACTTCATTTTAAACCGTCTTATAAATCTATAATGTCTGCTTACGCTCTAAAATTGCTGTAGTAGTGTCCTGGGTACCCGCGCACAGCGCAATGTTGGGCAAATAAATTGCTGACCAGAATGCCGCTGTCGCGGCTCTCCGTAGTGTTGTATATATCCCACGTATTCTCTAATTAGACATGAAACCACTCGTTGCGGGTATGCTTCGGAGGCGCTGGCAGGTACAGTGCGACACACAAATCGCAAACAAAGTGCAATATATGAAACCAGAAATAGGGAAACAAAACACAGAGAAACAGAACAGGCTCACAGAAATATCAATAAGCAGATTAAGACTAGGTCACACACACGCTACTCCCTCATATTTTTTAAACGGAACCCCACCACCATCTTGTGAGAAATGACGCCGAAGGCTTACAGTCATCCACGTATTGATTGAATACTTGGCCTACCATGACGCAAGGAAACATCACTTCCCCGAACTATACACCGACATGATACCCTTACACCAATCATTATTTTTATCCGATCAACCCCCTGTCAGAAGTGAACGCATTTTAGCCTACCTCGCTAATATTGGATTTTTAGCACTCACCTCTCACCATGTGTGACATAAGGGCCACCCAATGCAAATAGTGAGGGTGGTTCTCAACATTTTCTTACGTTCCAGGGACGTCCCTGACATCCCTGTTGTGTTATGGCGTTCCAAGCACACAACTAAACATCATTGTTACCTCTCATCTTATTCATCTTCGCTGTTTAGAGTAAGGGCCCTTTACACCCATATAAACACTATTTTTATCAAGTACACAACAATCATCGCCGTGGCATTTTAACACCAAATGTGACAGCACAAACATTGTCTTGGCGCTCTTTGGCCTAAGACAACCCTTGCCCAAATAAAATATACAGAGTAGAAGTAGTAGGATATTACTCTGACCTAAGGTTCCGGAAAAAAAGATGACGAGGTAATGGGAACAGTTTCAATACGAAAACAGGGAGATTTATAGGGATTCATGAAAGTATAGACGTGGGCGATAAAATGCACAATATGCTTGAGTGCGGGCACGGTGCTTCTTTCGGCCGGCACTCCCGCTATCTTACGTACAAGGTGTTGATTCGCTTCGTTGCTGCTGCGGGAAGGTGCGCCTGGACGCCTGCCGTTCCTGCGTTCGAACCGTGGCCAGTGATCACTCAGATTCTACTGGAGCGTGGCGCTTATCCTCACAGGCACCTGGACATCCCGCAAGCAACTCTGCTCCCCCTTCGAGACCCACAGAAGGCCAACAATCGTAGAACACTTACGGATCCGCTTCAAGACACTAAAAAGGAGCTGCCTAGCGAACGTTGACTGGGGCACCACACTTTCATCGCCCCGCACTCATGCTATCTCAAGTACGAGTTGGTGATTGGCGTCGGTGTTGCTGCGCCAACCTGCGCCAGGCCACCTGTCGTTCCTTGCTTTCAAACTGTGGCCGGCGATAACACCCATTCTACGCGAGCGCACAGGTCATCTCCACAATCAAACGGACTTCTCGCAAACGTCCCTTCTTCCCCTTCGATACCGACAAATGGCAAACCATCTTGGAACACTTCCGGATCAGTTTCAACACCATAAAGGAGATTTGACTAGCGAACATCGACTGGGACACGACACTTTTTGTGCACCACACTCATGTACCAGGTGCGTTATTTACCTCACGTAAAATGCTATCGTTCTAATATTCTAATGCGTGACCAAGGGTCGTGACCGATCGACAAACGCGAGATAAGTACTTGTTTTATGCGTCTTGTTCAACAAATATTAGTAGGAGCCCTGTCATTTTGCAATTACTGCTCTGTGCTTGCCATATTATGTCTGCTACTCTTGTGAGGTGATGTGACCTTGAAAACGGAGGTCGCCGGTTAAACTCGGTTTTTTGGAGTGTCGTATGCAACTTTAGAAAAACATTGGACACGTCAGAAGAATTGGATAGCGATGTTTGCAAAGATGTACTCGGTCTGAAACACAATTCCGTAGAATGGGCGAACCGAGTATTAGCGTATAAAACGGAACTACTAGGCCAATTATGGCGTGGTTTTCTTGCTAGAAACCGCTAGAAAGCGTGATGTACAATGCTACGAAGTTTAAACGCACCGAGTACGGTATTTCCGGGGATTTTATGCAAGCAATACAAGAAAAAAGCGGGAGCTCTGGAAGTATGCGTAGGAAAAGAATCAGAATAACGACAGCCGCGTCTGCCTCAAGTACGAGCAAGGTGGTTATTGACGGCGAAAGATTTGTCTGGAACAATGCAAAAAATTAACTGGTGCCTGGCCGAAATGATAAGTCAATCATGCTTTCACCAGGATGCAAGTGAGCGCGCTGTGTGCCCAAAAGATAAGACGCGGAGCGGTAAGCCTCCCGTTTTACGGGGTGTTCTATCTATTCTTCTCGCAACCTGCCTTAGCAATAAAAATAAAGTAGACAAATTCCCGTCTTTGGTTGTTACTGTTGAAGCGGAAAATTATGTCCACAGAGTTGTGGTGAGACAAAACCGCGCCAAATGCAGACGTTTTTTCTTCCGGATATACTGTTTGCCGCCCAGACAGGCATTGACATGGCCGGGGATCGTTTATCAAGTATTATCAAGTAGATCGTATTATCAAGTAGCCCCAACAGCCAGCAAATTTTTTTTGATGATGAGGTGGAGTTCGTATGCGGTTGATTTTTTTCCGAACGAAAAAACGTCCGTAATTGGTACATTTTACAGCCCACCAAGTGGTAGTGAAGAACCAATCGGCAAACTTGATGATGTGCTAACAGTAATACCTGACGGATCAATTCTGGAGGCGAATTTAATCTGCCAGACTTTGATTGGAGTGCAGGAAACTCGACAAATATTACTTGGCTTTAGTGTAGGTTTTAAAAAATGGTGTCTACGTTTGCCTTCAAACAGAACGTTTTAGAACCTACCAGGCAGAACGCAATCTTGGATTTGATGTTATGTAATAACACAAATATTATATCTAGAGTATTTCGTATTCCTTGCATAAGCGACCACACAGCAGTAGTAGCAGAATTGTCCTTACTTAGTGACGTGATTCAAATACAACATCATCGCCAAGTATTCGTGTTTTATAAAGGAAACTATAAAGCTATCTCTGCAGAATTAGAAACATACTTTAAAAATTTCTTTAACTGTCCGAATCCCTAAGGTTGGAACAACTTTGGGGTAGCTTTCGCGAATAAATTGAAATATTTACCATCAGTTTTCAACCATCGGAGTACCTAACGGCTAAAGAACCACAAAAACCTTTGTTCAGCAGGAAAATTTCCAAAATAATAAGGAAAGCCTGGCGAGCCTACACGCTTTCGCAGAAATAGTAGCGAAGTTAATGAACAGGCTTTGAAAGACTCTAACAGAGGTTAGTGTCGTAAAAAATTGCCACCGGTAGGTTTCAAGTGTAAAGCAGTGCGTATGCCTGCTGAAGAGACTCCGCGACTCATCCCTTAGTGGGCTCATTGTCCTGCGCTTTTGTGCCTTTTTTTTCGTTTGTACTGGAGTATTGTCTTACTTCCCCGCGACACGCGCTCGCGCGTATTCCGTTTCAATAAAGAAGATGGCAGCTTGATGGCCACTCGTCGTTTTCTCGGATCCTCACGAAGCTGCCACAATCTGCGCCCTTGGAACTGTGGTCATGCTGCGCACACAACAAAAAATAAGATGTTATAGGCCCAGGATGGCGCATCGACCAGTAGTGGTGAAGAACTGCAACAGACTCCTTTGTGTTGAGCTGCGATAGCTTCGACCGTGAGGAAGCGTGAACAGTGAGGCCACACCGATTTCTCTGCATCACGTGGTACTGTCCATGAAACAAGTTCCAGGGACAAGCGTGTGGGGTGGTGAAAGTGTCGGACGAAGTGACTGACGAACGGTGTGGGCCTAATTACGAAGAGTGTGAAATAGGGCATGTGGTTTTCGTTAGACGGACGAAATGCCATAACACGCCTTCTTCACTACTGATGCCAGTAGAGTGGTGTTTATACAACACAGTAAGTTGCGGAAGAACGCGGCCGTGGAGAAACGAAACTGTCGGAAAGAAGGGGCTGATATCGCGTTGTGCTCTGCAGTTGTGGCGTGAAAAATGAGAAGAGTATTAAAAGTATTGTGCGTTTGCCGAACTAGGCGAACATCATTTCTCCTTGGAGTATTGTGCGTTTGCCGAACTAGGCGAACATCATTTCTCCTTGGAATTTAGTTTACCATCAAGAGGACAGCAGCAGACGAGCTCAGGCTACCAAAGGTGGTGGCGGACAACTACCATACCAGTTCTATACGGTCAAGAGTCGCTCTTTTGCAGAAGGGATGCTGGGCCGCCATCGAACCAGGTTATTCTGAGGAAATGACAGATAAAGAGAATAATGTATAAACCAAAGCATTGACCTTTCTATTTCGTGTCATTGATAACAACTAGCTGGATGACGTCGGCGAAAGTAAAACTGCGAAAGCAGCATGGACGACGCTTAAGGAGAGCCACAAACTCCAGCTAATGCGTGATTTCTTCAACGCAAGGATGAAGGAAGAAAAATGAATGCAGAGCTAACTGTAGAGACTCATGGAATTGCACAGAAAACTGTCAAGCGCAGGACATGCAATCACCGACAGAGAAGTCGCCTTGCTGATGCTATGGGGCTTCCAGCGGCGTACGAACCGCTCAATCTCAATTTCGAGCAGGACGAAGAGCAACTGCGCATGAAGGTAGTGAAGACGAGGCTGCTCCTTGAAGAAAAAGAAAGCTGAGTCGCAATGAAAAGAGCGTCGTCAAAGACGTCAATCAGACTAAATTGCTGGTTAGCAAAATTTCTTCCTCGTGCAGCAGCAAGCACCAAAACGAGAAGATGAGCTATCAGCCTGCTCGTAAGAGAGACAACAAGGTTTGCCAACGGACGCCAGGTGTCCAAGACAAGAAGGTGCGATGCTTTGCTTGTGGCAAGATCGGTCATATAGTGAGGGACTGCGATCAGTGTCCGGATGAAGAGAAGTCTTCCACCAAAAGAAGAGGAGTCTTCCACACGCAAATATAGCAACGCATATGGCCTTATCTGCTAAAGGCGAGGCAGCATCACACCACGGTGTATGGCCCCTTGACATCGTTGCTACAGATCACATGACGTCCCAAAGCTCAACGGTCACCGACTGCATGCCATGCGACTCAGCAGTGGAGACTGCAAATTGAGAGTTCATGAAAGTCTAAGAGAAAAGAAGAGTGGAGATTCAGCTGTCTGAGCAGTGCGATGTGACAAAAATCACGCACCAAGATGCCCTGTACGTATCTACTTTGAACCGGAACCTCCTATCGGTTGGGAGGATTGAGGAGCGAGGGTTGCAAGTTACATTCGCCGCCGGGAAAGCCTTTATTTTCAAACAATACGAAGAGGTAGTACTTACTGCAACAAAGCAACGAAGACTGCACACCGTGAAAGAAGCAGAGGTGTCGTCGAGGCTCGCCGAAGCAAAAGACACATCTCTTTAGGATCGGCGGCTTGGCCATGTGCATGAGGATGCTGTTCGTGGCATCTGCGGAATCTGCAAAGATCCCATGGAGGATCATTGCGACGTTTGTTGCCTAGGAAAGCTAACAAGCAGATGCTTCCCAAAGAGAGAAGCCACTCAGGCAAAATCGCCATTGGAGGCGATTCATTCAGATGTCGTCGGTAAAATCACGCTGACATCTAAGGCCACTTCGAGTTGTTTCGTAACCTTCACTGACCACTACTCCAAAGTACACAGTTGTGTATCCTATGAAGGCGAAAAGCGAAGTGCTTCAAAATTTCGAATTGTACAGATGCATGGCGGAAAACATTCACACAGAAAGTGAAGGTTTTACATATCGACAACGGGGCAGAGTACACCAGCACTGACTTTAAGGAGTACTTGACTGAGCACAGCATCAAGCACTAACTAACCATCCCTGGCACACCTGAGCAGAGTGAAGTTGCTGAAAGGATGAATCGGACATTTCTGGACATAACAAGGGGCCTCCTCATTAAGTCAAGTGTCCCCAAAGAAATTTAGGCTGCTGCTGTTGTCACTGCAAGCCATATTAGAAACAAATGTTCATCTAAAGCTATTGAAGAAAAGTCGCCGGAAGTTTGTGGGCAGAGGGAGAAGTGAAGATGGGCAGCGTCAAGTTGTTTGGATGCAGAGCACGGGGATGGCGAAGTAGGCTGCAGAAGAAGGGCAGATTGGATAGGAAAGCAGAGGAGTGCGTACTGGTCGACTACCCAGAAAGAGTGAAAGGCTTTAATCTGCGGAGCCTCGAGAAAGACAACTTCTTCGTTAGGAAGGACGCCTCTTTTGATGAGGAAGACTTCCCATGGAAGCATTTACAAGCAGCGTCCACCGGGCAAAGGTTTGCAAGAGCATTGTTGAACATTTAATGTTTCAAGTTGAAGCAATCTCAAATGGCCCACAGGACGCTGATAGTGCTGACTAGAGCAATAGTGGTGACGGCAACAACTTTAAAGCCGGTTCATCAGACGAAAACGAGCAAGCTACGCACCAACAGTCTAGCGCCACAGCTAGCACTACTCTGGCACCGAGACGCTCTGAGATACTTGTAAGCAAAGAAATACGTTCAAGAGAACGCCCCGGGTGCTGTGTAGCCAGGCACAGCTTCAAAGACCTAGAGACGCCTCATAAAGCTTTGTTTGCTCCAGACAAGGAAGAGTGAAAAGCCGCCATGGAGAGCGAACTAGATGCCTAAAGTCTTCAGAAAAATGGAAGCTTGCGCCTTGACCAAAGGGAAAAGAAGTCGTCAAATGCAACTGGGTATTCATTAAGAAGTATGACGCCAATGGTGACTTGGAGCGGTACAAGACACGCTTGGTACCATGTGGATACTCGCAAATGAAGGGAAGTGATGTCAATGAAACCTTCTCTCTTGTAGTGAAGCTCAAGTTCATCAGAACGCTGCTGGCAATAGCCGTTGAAAGGAATCGGAAAATCTATCATGTTGTCATCAGTTCAGCATATCTAAACGGAACATTGAAAGAGGCCATCTACATGGAAGAGCCACAATCTTCCAGAGCCCGTGAAGATGAAAAGATCTGCCTTTTGAAGAAGAGTTTATATGGGCTGAGACAGGCAGGGAGAGAGTGGACTCTTACTTTAGACCGTCTTTTGAAGTTGGAAGTGATGATAAGATCGAAAGACGATTCCTGTGTTTATGTCAGCCAAGGAAAGGAACTCTTCGTGGGAGTCTACGTTGATGACCTGTTCATCATCGCCAAAGACGAGACATAAATCGCTAACTTCAATAGCCGGTTGGGTCGAGAATTTGACGTCAAGGTTCTGGAAAAGGTTAGTAACATTCTTTAATGCGACTGAAGAAAGAAGAAAGGGGAAGTTGTCTCCGGATCAGACGGTTTTTTCAAAGGATATTTTAGAGACGTTTGGCATGACAGATGCAAGACGAGCGCCAACTCCTTTACATTCCGGAAGCAAAAACAAAATTGCCCCCATCTCCCCGCGAGGGAACCCTGGTGTGATGCGGCAGATGCATACGCGAAATGAAAGAGTACACGCGTTTTACCGACCACCACCCAGCTCTTTATTACATTTAAGAATGATGACTTTATGGTCTGTAAAGTGTACAGTGAGTGGTTGCCGCAGCCGTGGTCGAATCTTGGTTTCATCGTCGATGTATGAGAAGAACGAGAGCAGTCACTGGATGAACCACCGCGGAGCGACACCCTCTTTATATTCAAAGCGCTTGAAGGAGAGGAGACCGCGGGAGACAGTCGCGTAAGCGTACACATGCGCTCCGGAGCAGCTGTCAGAAGAGAGGTAAGAGAAAAAAAAACTGTTTACGGAAAGCATAGGCTTACTTCGTACAAAGGTTTCACACAATTACAACTTATTTCAGGGAATTTGGGAGAACGTTGAATTTGAAGTGTCTCACAAGTGTTCTGTTTGCGTTTTCTGTCCGCCGAAACGCGGAAAATCCCGAGTTCTCTGAAAAAAAAAAAAACACCATCTTATGCACAACACCATAGCGAAATGGACATTTTTTTGTAGTTTTGCCGCGGTTTCAATGAATCATCATAGGTGCAAACCTATTGTTCTTTTTGCGCTTTTAGGGAGTTTTGCTTGCATCATTGAAATATTCGGTTTTATGGTTCGGTCGGTTGGTTTTGCATAGTGTGCCCGGTGCTAAAGTTGAAGGTTTGGTTGCAGTGCCATCCATATCTTTCTTTCCCAATCGTAGAATTGATCTTCACTTATCTTTTATATAAGGCGTGTAAAGAGTAATACTTAGAGGCCCCGCGGAATGCCCAAAATATAGTTTTGTCGGAATATGGCGCGCTTTTTTGGCCGCCCTGATTTTTTGCGTATTTTACTCAAAAGACGTCGTTATTGTCCTGCAGACAAAACTTGGTCGCTCAAAGGACATGTGCTTTGTAGGCAAGAATTGGCTCCCAGTTTCTTGGCACAAATTTTCCCGTAGACTGGGTTGTTCCGGTGACCAGGAGATATATTGCTGAATGTGCGTTTCCGCGGATTATCGATTAGTCAGTTGCACTAGGTTTTTAGGTATATAGCTATCTATTTACTATTTGTTTTACGCTGAACTAAAAACACCCTTTACTATGAAGGGGCAGAAAGGCTAGAGAGAAGCAATACAGCCATAAAGTATTTCTAAGAGCACATTAGTGTAAAATGTCTTGCTTATATGGGCTAAATGACGAGGTTCCAACTAGGGAAATAGTTGTTAAGTAAACAAAAAGTAGCATTTGAGACCAATAAAAATCGCCCCAATCCATCCCGTGAATGTGGTTAGAAAGCAAAGCTGTAAACTGCAATCATAACGATTACCCATGCGACGTCAATTAAATTCCCTCACATCACTCTACATATAAGGAAAACAAGGGAGAAGTGAAATGCACTTAACCACACCATTTACTACTTCAAAGAGATATTCTTGTTAAGGTTAAATCAATGCATGAAGCATGACCGGTGTTTGGTTGAGTTCTATTGGCGTAGCACAAGAGTGGAAACGTTTTTTATAAAATTAAAGTAAGCGCCAACCCGGTGTTAGACTATCTGTCTTCTACGTCTCTGCGCCGCAGACGGGGGCGACGAGATTTGGGGCAGAGAAGGAGAGAAGGAAGAAATACATCTGTTCACATTTCCGAACGGCCCAGAGTGCAGCCCTGTGGAGTGATTCCTATTTCTGTGGTGCCCATATGCAGTCCGCGCGACCTGTGTTCCGTCCACCCGCTGAAGCTGGGTAGGTAGAGAGGGCCTGGACAGCAGCATCCCCCATTGCTCTTATTGGGTAGTTGACGGAAAGAGAGGAGGGTGCTCAGGGCTAAAGTCGCACACCCCGATTACTGGGCGGAGTGTTCCTAGTTCTGAGCAAAATTTACATTCAACGTCGTAGCGATTCGGATGCATTAAGTGAACATCCATAGGCTTTAGGAAGGAGCCCGGATTGTATGAGCCGTAGGGTAGTTTGTTGTTGTCTGGAAAGGTGAGGGTAAGGCGAATGTGCGGTCTGTCTCAAAAGGCGATAATGCTGGGTTATCCCCCTGAACGTGACAAGCGGCTGACTGTGCTCGTGCAGCTCCATAGCACGGAAGGTAAACGCGCAGGCTTGTTGGGTGGGTGTATTTGTTGCCTTCCTTTGAAGCGTGAGGGGGTGTCCAGATGAGCTCAATGGAACCGTTTGGGGAGCGGTGTTTTACCACGCGCAGCGGAGGTCAGGGCACCCAACCCTACTGGTAATCCCAGTAGGTTTACTGGGAAACGATGGCTACCCTACAAACCCTTGGTTTGAGCAAGAGCCAGCGTGATGGCTGCCTCTTTTGCTGCCGTCATTTCTTGGGTCCTAAACGAGATACACGCAAGAAGGTTCGTTCTGGAGGTAGCCACGATGATGGCGTAGTGCTGCCCTCGATGTTTGGGGGCGTCTTGTTTAGCGCTTGAGCCCGTGCTTTTAGGTGACCCTCGTCTTGTGAGGGGTTCATATTTCTAAGCAAAGGGGGCATTTTAGTTTTAGTCGCCATGAGTCTGGGAGTACGTCAAGCGGAGTGACATTCCGGGGTGCCCAGCGAATCTGGGAAAGCATGCGGTTACCCATCGCAGTTCTGAGTCGGAGCTTCTGGTTAGAAAGATGGCCTTCTATCAGCTCTTCCACCATGTTGTGCAGCCCCGTGATAAGCAGCCTCTGTGTGGACGCACTCATGAGAAGACCATAGGCCTGATCGACCGCCTTTCTGATCATTATACAAAGCATCTCTATGTCTTCCTTGTCGAGAAGAAGCCGAGCGGTTGACGTAAGCAGCTCTCGAGAAGACAAAAGCTTCAATTAATCGAAAGCTACCGGATTCCTCAACGCCTGGATTCTTGGTGGCAACTCGCCTGATCTTGTGTATGACTTGATTAATGCGTTTTTTGAGGCGCTTCAAGGGGACGTCACTCTTGGTGTTATCCTCGAGATGTAGGCCCAGGATCTTGATGCTGGGGCTTGGAGTGATGACCAGGCCATCAAGAAGTATTTTAATGTATTCTTTGTGTTGGCGTGAGGGTGGACGACAAGGAGTTGTGATTTTTACGTGAACACTGGAGGTTACAGGCTTTAGCACATTGGCGTACTACAAGTGAGATGCCACGGATTGGTGGGAGCTCCCTTTAATTTTTGTAACTCTTAGCCCATGAGCTAAGTGCGCACAGGGCCGCTATACGGGCCTGAGTGGTCGCGTTACGCTTTCACGTGGCATTCAGCGAGAGCGTAGGGGGTAAACCCGTAGATGTGCCTGATGAGTACAGCACCTGCCTTCCTAGTCCTGGCGCGGGGTCGTAGCTAATTTTATTAGACAACGGGCTCTCACTTTGTCACTCTATTAGTTCGAGGTTCGATTCCCGGCTTTGCCAGTAAATTCTTTTATTTGTTCGATTGAGTTTTCTGGTGACACCAACGGTCGCGAAAAAACTCTTGGGGGTAGAGGTACAAAGTTTTGTTTTAAAAATTATTGGTACTTCACAGCAAGCGCAAACACGTTCCCCGTAACGAGAAAACGAAGCAGCGGTTAGCCTTTCGCCGTGAGCAAGCACAACAAAGAAAGAGAAAAAGGAACAGGGGTGAAAGAGGCCCTTATTGCGACCACCCATGCACACACGAAATAAATGCTATATAACAAATTATCTTTTCCGTTATCACGGGCAAACGGTAAAACAATCGTTTTCGTCATTAAATTTCAGAAATCATGTTCAACAGAGCCCTGGGATAATATTACAAAACAAAAACAGCAGCATCGAAAGCAGCATAAATCCCATTGCATTACGCTAAATTTCCGCCCGCCGTTTATGGCACTGCTAGGGTAGCATTGCGGGAACTGGAGAGAAAAGGGGGAGGAAAGTATGAAGCTATTGACTTTAGTAAATAATTCTTCGCATTTTCAAGAAAGTCGGATTGATCATACTAGTGGTAGAATGGAGGACGTGATTTCCATCGTTAAAGCTTTAGTAAGAAAAATGCCGAATGCTTGACGGTGTTTTAATGAGGAACCATTTTTTATATGAAGATGCTTCGGGCGAAGTAAGGTCTCGGATGAAGGCCTGACGCAGGTAGCGTAAAAACAAGGATAATGACTTGTTTGGAATCATATTTGTGCGATCGCGTTTCATTTGCACATGACTGTACATGTTGTAAGATCTGTAAAGACAAGCGTTTTTTATTCGGGTGGCAAGCGTGAAACAAAATAAACTAGACGTCATCATCGTTATCTGATTGGGCCATAATGAGTAGCAAGAATGAAGCGGGGTGCATTGTTTTGAACGCGTTTAACCAGATGTATTACGTTGAGTGACCGATGTCATACTAAGGCACATATTCAAATTGAATAACGAAATATTTCGTGTACAAGATCAAGTTTATGGCTTCAGGAGAAAATAAATTTCTGTGGTGGGAGCATAGGGTATGCTAAGATTTTGCTTTTATATTCTGCATATAAATATTCTGGGAAATGTTACTGGTGTGAACCCGAATGAAATATTACAATTTTCGACGATGTAATGGAGAATTGTTCAGGTAGCATGAATGAGGCACATCACGGGCATGTGGCTTCGTCCGCCAGTTCCATTTTCAGTGCAGAGGTTGTTCTTGCCCGAACATTATTTTTCATATTCAGACCCCGTTTCCGTCTTTTCGTCAGCAAAACCTTAAAATATAAAGTTTTCGAACCTTGGCCTATTTCCAAATTCATCCAAACGGCTATGAATGCTGCCCGCGTTTTTATCTACAACATCAGTTACCGCACGTGCGACTTTTATCTCGGCACACATTTGAGATGCTGCCTGTATTTCGTCAACAGCTGAAAACCGGTCATTTATATCGGTCAATTGCTTCTCCAGGTTTACTTGAATTTCTTGCACAGTATTAGGTTCTGAGAGCACCCCCGCGTGAATTTTGTCCATTTAAGCCAAAGAAAGGAAGGAAAAAACTTTAATTGTCGAATACAGTGCGTTAAGCACCCGATTGGGTGGCTCCGTCTTCACGCGTTCCATATGTTTCCAGGGCAGCCTGGCCCCTGTGGATCAGTCGGAGCTGGTCATAGCAAAATATACCATCGCTGGTCAACGGTCACGATAGTTAAAGGACTACTTAAAGGTATAGGTGTGGGTGGTTTTTGGAGAAATTTTACTCTCTTATGGCGTGTTTGAGGATTCCAAGTGCTTTGCAGAGAAGTCATGTGTTCTTGTATATTTCTAGGTACATTTTATTCTGGAGGCAGGGGTGCGGAAAGAAGCCTGCCTGGATTTGCCTGTGTATCGTTTGTTCTGTTTTAGTCAAGGAATGGTGGAGGTGTGGGAATGTCTTCCTACCGTATTTTTAATACTTGATTATATCTGTTTTTTTGTCGGTGTGTTGCCATCTGCTTCAATCCTCTTCGAGGGCCAAGGAATTGTACGCTCGGGCCTGTTGATGAGCATATTTGTTGAACTCAGCAGAGGAGTGAGCCAGGACCCAAACTTCTTTTGTGTTTTGTTTAGGAGGCGTAGCTTCTTCGAGAAGTTTTATAGCCATAAAAGACACCCAGCCCTATCTGTACTTCTTGTAAGCATCTTGTTAGTCCGTAATGGTCCTGGTAACGTTAGGTTGCAGGAGCGCGAGGGCTATCCCCCTTCTTCGGCTTCCTCCGAAGATGGAGTGTTGATGGATACGCAGGGTGACCAGCACATCCAACCCGGAGACCGTGACCATTACTCATGAGGAGTGTTTGGGTAGTGAGGTGTCTGTCTTCAGGGCAGTGTCCTCTTCCTCGAGGGTCTTGGAGAGGGCTATTCCCGGACATCGCGAAGTCCTGCGTGACATGTGGGGCTAGTGTGGCACGATAATGGGTTGCTTTCCATCCTATCAGCCCACTTTTCGAGTAATTGGTCGTGACGTGTATAGTTGGATTTTTGCCATCCGATCTTGCGAAGGACGCATCTGCCCCCCTTGGTATGCCTAAGACGGACTCTTCGATTGGACAGGAGGGCTTCTATATGCTCGGATACTTAGTTGTGGACTGCAATTTATAGTGATTTTGTTGCGGACGAATTTATGGGAATACCTAGGGCAAGCTTTGTGGCTTTCCTCATTATTGTGTCAAGTTGCATGACGTCATTTTTCAGGTGTTTCATATAACGCTGCGTTTATCATTGGGGAGGTAACAGAGGCCTGAACGAAGTGAAAAAGGTCTGATTCCTTCAGACCCCTCCGTATGTTGGCCAATCGGCTGTTCATGTTCAGGATCTGGTCTGATGGGAGCTTGATTTTTCGGCTCATAGAAGTTGCCTTGCCATCTGCCTTGATGAGGAGGCCTAGGATCCTCAGTTGAGGTACCAGAAAGATCCGGATTCCTTCCAGAGGGACCCGAATTTTTATATGCGAAGCATTTTATGGTCGGGGCTATGTGCCTCTCTTGTCGCGGTCGTTGTTGCGCCGTCCACACCACCACTGCGCATGCTACGCTTGCGAAACGCCTGGTCCCTCGTATGGTTCCTGCAGTGGCAATGTTGCCGGTGCTTTCTTGAGACGGCACGAGACGAGCACGCGTCTTCTTTAAGGGCTCCTCGAGCGATAGTGTTTCCGGTGTCTTCCTGGGTCGGCACGAGACGAGCACGCTTCAACCGTCTTCGACGTTTTATCGTCGTCGGCAGCGGTGTGCGTCGGCAAATCTCAGCGGGCCGTGATTACAAGCAGCCCACAACTACCTCGAAAAACATAACCTTATTTTTCGGCATAAGCACGGTTTTCGTAAAGGCTATTCATGTGACACCCAACTATCTAGCTTCATTCACGAAATAAATTCATCTGGAGACGCTGGAATTAAAGCCGACAAAATTTTTCTAGATTTTTCAAAAGCATTTGATCGTGTTCCTCACCATCGACTTATTCCCAACCTTACGCTACTGAACATCGTCACTGCTGTTATAACATGGATAAACAACTTTCTTTCTAACAGGATGCAAATAAAATCAGTTAACAATCAGAACTCCTCTCTAGTCCCCGTAACATATGGTGTTCCTCAGGAAAGCGTACTCGGGCCCTTGCTTTTTCTAGTTTATAATAATGATCTACCACACAGCGTTAAATCATACATAAGAGTATTTGCGGATGACTGCGTATAATACCGTAAAATTTCATCTAACCATGACCACGATATTCTACAAGCTGACCTTAAGCCTATAAACATATGGTGCTCAACCTGGCTAATGCCTCTAAACCTTGCTAAAACAAAACTAGTGTCCTTTCCTTATCACGCCTCCCAAAATTCAGCATCCTACATATTAAACGGCAGCCTCGTGGACAAAACTTCCACCTATAAACACCTAGGCGTACATCTAACCAGTAACTTAACATGGAATATTCACATTACCCATATCCTCACGCCTGCATACCGTTCGCTTGGTTTCCTTAACCTTAACCTCAGACATGCTGCCGTGCGTTTACGAACGTTAGCATATATTACACTAATACGCCTTAAACTAGAGTACGCGGCAGCCACTTGGGAATCTAATCAGGCATCTCTAGTAAATGACATAAACGCCTTACAAAACTGTGCTGTCCGCTTCATTGTTTCTGATTACTCACCCTATACCAGCCTAACCTAATTAAAAATTGTGCTGAACTCGAAACCTTATCGCATCGTCGCAACGCATCTCGCTTAATATTACTTCATAAACTGTACTAACATGCATGCCTTCGTAACAAATTTATCTGTGAATCCGCCGCCATTTTTCTGCGTCGAGATCATTCATGCAAAATCAAATGCATCACATGTCGTAACGTTGCCTTTGCCGAATCATTTACTCCTCTTACCACAATAAACTGGAAAAACCTACCATCAGGCATTGTTACTGAACCGAATACCACCAAATTTGCTGATGCTTCGAGCAAAAATATCAATGTAATATATGTATCATTTCACTGCTTCATATCATTCACTTGCTTTGTAAGATGATGTGGGAATATACCATGTGGTTATAATCTGTGTAGTTTTTCTAGTTACTGTATCAATAGCTGTTCTTATTGTTCTACCGACTTTTTTCTATTTGTTTGCACCCTGGCCATGTTAAATATTTCTGCCATTTTTGGTTCTTCTGTTTAATTTTTTCTTGTTCTAGTTTATGCGACACCTGTGTAATCCACCCCTACTCTATGTAATACCCTCTCCCGAGTACCTTTAGGGTTTTCTTGAAATAAAAAAAATAAATAAACCATTCTGGGAACGTCCATCGACCTCATCTTCAGCAACTTTAGGGTTAATGCTTACAACAGCCCTTGACTTTACATTTTACAGACCATAACGCGCTCATAATCAAAGCGGAGCGCCAACGACAGCTCGACATCACCTACGTTGAACATGATGATGATAATGCCTAAATAAAGACAAAATTATATCATGTACAACGTCTTTTCTCTCTGTCTTTATAGCCTCTCCACTCTAACACCCCCCTCCAATAAAATTACACCCTATTCTAGTAGGGGAACCCTGAGTAGTGTGCGAAACAGCCAAGGGGTCAACGCAATTCCTCATTTCCTAGTTCTGGTAGGCGAAAAGTTTTTTTACCATGGCAACCAAACGGTAAATATACCGGTAGTTACGTTCCCAAACTCACGGAAACAGCGAACTGAAAACTAATGCGCACTTGAATCGACCCCATGCCTACTTCGCATACTACTCAGGGTTCACTACGGGAAGATGGTGTAAATTTTTCTGATCGCTTCCTTGGTGTACGTGGTTTAACAATGCTCAGCTTCTATATTTTAGGAGAGCAGCGAAGACAGAGGCCTTCACATAGCTGTTGACCCAATCAGCTGCTTTTTGGAGGGCGTCTTCAATCCACCCATCGGACCCGGCCCTCGCAGTCCAGAAGTTGATGTTGTTGACATACATTGCGTGACCCAGGACATGAATGGACGGGAGAAGCTTGGGCAACGGCAGGCAATCCATGGTGAACAGGAATTGGTGGAAAAATGAACCTTGCGGCGTTCCTCTATCTCCCAGGGATATCGGTTGGGGTGCCTTCTCTCCTATTCTGATCCCGGCCGTACGGTTGCTAAGCGTCGTTGCTAAGAAAGCGTACGGTTGCTAAGAAAGCGTCGAGGGTCCCGCTGCAGTCACTCGACTTTGGGACCCTCGTCTGCATACTACTGACTGTGAACTTTGTTATTTTGAACGAATAATAAACTGAAACTGAAAGTGAAATAGTTGTACGCTCTCACTCTGCAGCCCGTGTGCGTAGGTTGTAGAGGACCCTTTCATACATGACGTTGTCGAATGCACCTTTGAGGTCGCGCGACTATCGCTCGTGGCGTCTGTTTCGTTGCGCGCTTGATTACTAGCTCGTTAGGTTGTACGATGACATCTTGGGGGCCAAGGTGTGGCCTAAAGCCATACATAGTCTCCGGCACCTGGTCGGTGGCATCCATAAGTCGCTGCAACCTGGTGAGCACCATACGTTCCGTGATCTCCCAACAAAAGACGTGAAGGTCATCGGTAACATGTTGGCTATGTGAGGCGTATTCCCATGCTGGGTATGAAGTGAACGTCTGCCGCATTTTATTCGGGTGGGGGTTTGCCACTCTCCAAGAACTGGTTAGTGTACTGGAGCAGCTGTCTTCTGGCCTTGTCCTTTTTACGTAGTGGTATCGGGTCCTGGCGTGCTGCCCCTATTGCTCTCGGAGATTGCTGCCACCAATTAGTTGTCGGTGAATGGTATGTCTATTGCTTCGTTGGTAGGTCCTGCATAGTCCTAAGGTACAATGCCCCCTTGTCAGTTTTCAGTTACTCGGCCTTCAGGTCGTTGTTGAGTTCATCGGCACCGCCATTAGAGTGGCTGAGGGTGTGCACAAGGCTTTGATTAGTGGAACTTTTGCTGCTGAGAGTGTTGCTCAGGTGACGAAGAAAAGAGGACGTCTTCTTTGTAGACAGAGTGCCCTGAAGGCTGTCACATACGCGCAGCGAGTTTTCATTGCACAGTTCAGTCGCGCATTCAACAGCTTCCCTGTTGAATTCATGGATGCGTCTGCGAAGTTTTCTGTTGCATCGTTGTTTCTTCCAACATCTGCTGAGGCTATGTCGTGCTTCCCAGAAGTGGCCAAGCTTTGCGTTCACAAAGGGTGTCTGGGTGAACGCAATTTTCTGTGTGTATTTCGCTACCACCTCCATTCGCTCCTTGGCCCATACCCCATACGGTTTGGTGCTGTTCATGTTCTCATTTTCGTCGTCTGCTTGCCTTTGTCATAGCCAGTCTCTTAGCTTTGCTGTTACCATTCTTGAACGTGGTTACCACTCTTGAAAAGCCTTGAGAGTGGACCGCCTGATCGTTATGTTGAGTATACCTTTGTCCGAACCCAGGTTTACCCCGTGATCTCCCACGAGACGTCCGAGGTTCCACACAGCAGGGTAAGCTCTAGAGTGGTGTCTCGGGACGTACTTGTGCCCATGCGGGTGGGAGTGTCTCGTTCGTTGAGGAGGGCTAGGTTGTCCTTATTCATTAGGTTCACCAGCACTCTGCTTATCTCTGAGCTGACTTTTACCTCCATATTGAGTGATGCGCATTGAAATCTCCTAATATCAAAAAAGGCCGGCTTCTCGCCTCTATCGTTCGATCGAGTATCGTGCCCTTCAAGTCTAGGTCCTTCTTAGAGGCCCGGCACTATGAGTTGGGTATAAAGGTGCTGTGATTGCCTAATTTGCATCTGCTGTGAATCTGCAATAGAACATGTTCACACCCCCTCTGACCTATCATGTGCTGCGTCGCACCTGTGTTGCTACAAACGAGGATTGCCGTGTTTTTTTCAATGGGATTGGTGTATGGGATGTACTCCGGGAGTTTCAGTCGCGAGCTCCTTTCTTGTATTTGAAGGATATCCGGCTTGTATTCCGCTTTATTTGTGTACTGCTTCAATTCCCCAATTTTTGCTTCATTCCTGTGCAGTTCAATTGGAATAAGATCATTGTCTCTATGTACCTGTTCTTACGAGTGTTCCCCAGATTGGCTCTGGTTGGTGGTCGTCAGTCTACTTCCCATGCATGCTTTTCTATACGGCGCTCCCTTTTAGGCTTTCTGGGTTCTTAGAATGAATTGGTTGATATTAGCCTCGAGCGTGTCGAACACGTTACCAAGCCGAGCTGGCTGCTAAGCTGTGTGGCCATCGCTGTGAGTGCTTGAATGGGCCGTGCACACACCTGCTGCTCCGATGGCCGCGATGGAGTTTTTTCTCCCTCCATAGCTGTCACAAGGGGCTCTGACTGAGCGTTCTTCCTTGCAATTTTGTGTTTTGTGTCGTCTTCGCTGGTTTTGAATTTTGCTAACGCCTCCATGCGCGCAAGAAGCGCTGATTGGCTGATTTACCCTTATTGTGGCGGTTTGAGTTGCGTGCATTCTTCACAATCTTGCTTAGCGGTATTGGGAAGCAGAGGGACATCTTTATTGCTAGGAGCGATAGGAGATCTACCTGCCCAGCCCCCCTGTTTAGCGGCGTTCATTGCCAGCGTCTGTCTCCGCGTTTTAGACCTTGAGCGCGACTGCCGCCGGCCACCTCCTCCCCCCCTCCCGCAGCTGCTTCCGACCAAGTCACCGTGCAGCGACGCTCTCCAGATCGGCCTTGAGGCATAGCTGCTGCAACGCTTTTTCCTGTCATCACGGGATCGAGAGCGGTTCTGGTTCTCTAACGTAGCTTGTTTCTCCTGACGTGATGGTTTGGAGGCGCTCTGGTAAAGTGTCGTTCGGTTTCTTCGCTCCCACTGACGTCTCCGTACCACGTACGGGATGTTGAAGCGAGCTTTCCACACTTTGACTGCGGTCAAATCTGTGCCTCCTCAGAGGTCACACGTGGAGATGCACGTATGCAGTTCCTCGGGATTAGGAGCCCCGCATTCTCGCCAAATCCGTCCTGTCGGATTAGGGCCAACTTCCATGCGGCGTCTCAGGCGACCGCAATTGTAGCAAATATCTATCTGCTTCCTCTATAACAATCATTTGGAGAGTGGCGCATTGTTTCGAACGTAATTCAGCACTTTTGGTACATTGAAGGCGATCACCACCGACGTCGTATTCCCGGTGCCGTTGGCCTCTGCAGCAGTGGGGTGAATTCGTTGGCGATGTTGGCGTTGATTTTTTGAACCGTGTATCCTAGGGGGACGCCTCGTATGATTCCCTTGCTCATGCCGTCTGGGACCGATTCATAGGCACTCATCTCGTGCACGTTGTCTTGGATGACAACTTGGGTGGCGCTCACGTATCGGTTAGTGTGTTCTTCTTTCTAATAAGTGATGATAACGATGTTTTGTTGGTAATTCGGACAAATCAAGTCCAGGATCCGTTCTTCGTTAGGGACTCCCGCCACAGCATAAATGGCCAAGTCAACTTCCAAGTGGCAGACCTTGCTGATGTTGAGCTCCCCCGCGTGGCCTCACCACAATCTTAGTATCATCTCGTGGCAAAGCAAGGATACGCGCTCCCTCTATTACCTTTTGTTATAATTGAAGTTCGTTGGGAAGGCCTTGGTCTCGTTGACGCGGGCGGTACTGGCGTTAACCAGCGATGCGCCAGCCCAGGGCCCTTGTGACTTCTTGAGATTTATTATTCTCCCCTCTAGTTCAACAGTCATGGAAGTTGCCATGATGCTGGTAGATTTTTGAACAATGCCCGCCCTAGCAGAGACCGCCCGTCAGGGTAGGCGGCGGCTAGGTCGAGTGGGCGGTGGATAACGTCGGGGCTCAGCGACGGTGCGGCTCGGCTTAGCGAACATTTGTCCTCGAAGTCCACAATAATGGTCGCCTACATCAAAGGCGTGTATATTCGTGGTCCTCATAATTTCGCCGAACACATGGTACAAGCACGTTTGGTGCACAAAGTAATAATTCGGCACAATCATCGAAAAACTGCGGAGCCGATGTGAAGCGAGTACCACCGGTCAAGGGGATAATAATAGTCTCAATGGAAGGTGCTCGTTAGTGCCCTCGCTAAGATCATCCTGCGTTGCGGGGGTTCATTTCTACAACCCCCCCAAAAAAAATTTCGTGACAACCAAACAGTCGCAAACAATGATAAATATCGTGGTGGGGCAAGGAAAGAGCAACAAGGAAGTATTTCTAGAGCGCTTACAACGCAAGGCAGGGCTTGGACTGACTAGCGTTGAGAGGCAGAACCATATTCGGTAGAACCGCATTGGGACTGCTATCTCGTAACCACTGTCGAAGAACGATGAAGGTACGATTCCTAAAGGTGACATATCTGGTGATATCAAAGACAATGCCGATGTTGAAACCACTGGGGGCAAGGTAAAGTTTCAACGGCTCTTCAACGTATGGTTTAAAAGGTATGAATCCGGCGAAGTATTAGTATGTCGATGTTTACTTTTTATTTCTGTGAAGCAAGAGTAGATATTTGATCTTGTCAAAAGCTTTCCCAAAGTCCAAGACTAAGCAGACCATTTTGAAACTATCTTCTCAATATAGCTGGTCGGTAACGGTAAATAATTGAGTGTAACAAGAGAGTTTTTGCGCAACTTGTTCTGAGCGACTTTGAAAAAGATGTTACTTTCAATCAGAAAATTTGCATGTCGCAGTCATTTCAAAAACCGACGAAGAAGCGAGATGAGCCGGTTTTTCAAGAATCATAGTTGCGCCAAGAATGTGTACTAGAAACATTTTGATGCTTTTTTAGGCCTACGTTATATGGGGTCGAGAAGACAATTTGGAAGAATATGAAAGAGCACTCGGCGGCGTTCATTAAAATTTAGAGGTTATTTCGTCATGGCTTTATCGAGATTTGGGTTTAAGCATTTGAAATATTGCCCTAAATTCGACAGCGCTGACGATAATGGGGTTCAGGGGATATGAATAGATAAAAAGACTTTGTGGTTAGTTAGAGTATGTACTAAAGGCAGAGAATATTCTGATGAAGGTGTCGTTTCTTAAATACAAAGATGACAGGGCCCATAGTCACCTGTAGTTGCGCATGATGACACGTTGATGACACGTAAATCACAACTGTTTAAAATTCGTCTGGAAGGTGCTAGGAATGTTACAGGAAAATATTATTGATCGCGTCACCCGGAAGCCACCAAAATGCTTGGAAGTACTTTCCCTTCACTGCACGCATCGGGAAGCAATTGGTGACTTCCGAAAAAAGCGAAATACCGTTTTTCTTGTAGGCAACCCCGTGTATATGTCGATTATACCCGGGGCATTTATATTGAGGTATTTGTGACAAACTGAAATAACTTCTGTATTAGTTCTGGAACCTTGTTTTTTTATAAGGTTTAGTCGGTTCCAACCGATCGTTCAAGGTAACCTTGCCATAAAATGTCAATTCGATTACCCAAGTTGTTGAATGTGGAATGGTTGCATTTTTGCAATCTCTAAAAGCTTTGAAGCTTGTTCGGAATGATGAGACACGGCAAGGTACTGAAAAATGCGAGACATTATCATAATTCAGGCCGCAGAAATACGCAACAGGCTATAATGTGTGAGCTGATGTCAACACAAGATACAATACATAGGAGCAAATCTGTTGGATTCGTGTAAAGGAGGTTGGAAGCTCCGATAGGGCGAAGTATGAGCAAGTGTGGTAAAACTGTTTGCTTTCACTAAGATGTTTTTAGGAGAGGAAAATAGAATCGGCACACGTGGCACTCTAATTGTAATGTGGTTTAGGCAGCCATAGAAGCTTTCGCAAAGTAATTTAGCAGCTGACGGTGGAGGATAACACACCCCAAGTAAAATTTTCCTGAAATTCACTGTGTTCAAACAGCTTACAGACTCACGATCGCATACTACGGGTGACGATAACAGGAATACAATTCATCAACAGCCTTCAGAACACCCCGTCCGCTTCTGTATTTTTTGTCATTCGAAACTATTCGCTACTTTTTAGCATAAAAACTTCTGAATCCCTTACTTTTCTCAAAATTAACATTTGAATAATGCATGTACTGTTCGCAATCATTAGGTAGTGCACAAAACGCATCTCGTTTTCCAATTAGTATAACTAAAGTTCGGTTAGTTGTAGAAGATGGGTTGCGTCCCCTGCGGAGCGCGTGAACTACCCAATGACGCTGGTTCAGGGGGAGAAAAAGCAGAAAGAATGCATTTAAAAGTATTGAAAAGATCTTTTAGAGAACACTGAAGCCGAGAAAATAAAAAAAAGCAAAAAGGATAAAATTACAATGCACCACGGCTCACAAACAGGGCAAAGCCGAACGAGTTCTGATAGGGGCGCGGAGGACTAAAAGAGCTAAACTACTGAATGGTTGGCGTCAAGCTCGAGGTATTCTGGTGCCAAAGAATCGCCAAAGGAGGCTATCTTGCTTGTGATCACTCGGAGCCGTAGCTCCGCGCCCAAAGGCGTCAGAGTTAGAGCGTTCATTTGCCGGGCTGTGTCCTTTGACCAGTCACCACTCAAAAGCCGAGCCTACACTAATGGTTCTCTTGACTCTCCCAGCCCTATACCTTATGACGGTCAGGTGGAAGAAACGGAATTCTCCGATTTTCATCAGGGAACAATGTACTGCCCAGGCTGTGACCATTCTTTTTTGTCTGCCGACAGAGGAGAACAAACCGCCATACTCGGAAAAAATGGGCAGACTGTGCGGTCGGGGCCCTGTGGCGTTGTCGTCAGTACCATCCTCTCGAAAACATCTTTGCGAGCATTGCGTACACTCTACTGACAAGACAAAAATATTTACAGCGCAGATTATCGCATACCAAGAAAACACAGGTGAAACAACGGTGAACATTTAAGGCATGCAACCAAAAGATCCGTCTGGAAATCAAACACATTGCGAAATGTTACACTAAGCGGCAGTAATACAGTAATAATAAGTAACACGCCAAGATGACTTTATGCATGGCGGTATGGGTGTAGAATACCACGTCAAAGATAAAAGCATAATAAAAGGTATACTCGCTCGCGAGCATAAGTGAGTCTGATATAAAAAAACACCCGCAGCGACAAAAACAATGCACTTACGGCACAAACAGAAGGTGCACCCTAGCCTCCCTTGCCAGGATATGGGTGAAAAGATGCAACGAAAACGTTGCACGAGCGTTCAGTCTCTCCATCGCAGTTTTTCGTCCGCCTTTAGTACTCGAATAACGCAGGGGCCACATTGAGGGCAGAGTCAGCAATTTTAAATGCACTAATTGCGATGTTTGATGTCCGCCTTGGTGCCATGTCGTCCGCCCCTGCAACTCGTACGGGAAAAGCGAATTGACAGACTCACGCGCACGATCAGGCGCCGAGTCCTATTTCACAGCTGCATTCACCACAGTCACAATCACAGTCATTTCAGTCACAGTTGCCTTCACCAGCCTGCGCTTGCAGTTGTTCTCTTAAGGGCATTCCAAGTACTTTTCCACCACCCTTCTGTCAACGTTTATTTTTACTTCTATTCCTGGCGTTTCTGTGTTGAATAATAGCAGTTTCTCAAGTTTCAACGCTGAGGAACTGCGTCTACAATAAGGAGCGCTAAAAACCTTGTTCGCAGCACCATGCGAACAGTTGTCACTGATTATTGACAACTTGCAAATGCAAAAGGGTTCCAGGGGGCACTGTTTAGGGCGCATACAATGTTTTGTGGTCAGCGGCTTGGTGCAGCTTGATTCTGGGTCTGTTATGAGGTCCTTAAAGCCCTGTTCTCGTACGCTGCCCCCAGCTGCCAAGCCGGCGTGAGTTTCACCACTGTCGACATAAGCGGGAGCGTTTTCCCCAAGCATACCAATACTACAGGCCAAGCGTTATACAGCTTTGCTTTTTAGTCAACCAACTGGCGCCCGCCGTCTAAACTGGCAGCTCTGATCCTGCAGCCTTGGCTCCTCACCAGGGGCGCCTGGATATTTTATAGCAAATCTGCCTTCCAAGCAAATCTGCCCCCCTTCCGTGGCGGGTCCTCTCAAGGCGAGTGTCCTGTCTTGTTCTGCGGCCTGAACTATCAGCCAGCTGCCTTAAGTCATGTAGCCGGGTGGACGTTGACAATATACAGCAATGCATGAAGAGTGCAGAGGCCCGTTGTTGCATTGCAAGGAAGGAAGTAAACTTTTAAGAAAAGAGGGCCGATGCCACAAATGGAACAATAGGGCCAGAGGTCGATAATAATGGCGGACCATGGAGGCCGCATCGATGAAGCTCCAGATGGCTGTCAAAGAAGTCTTCACGCGTCAAATGAGCCCAATTTATTGTTCATAAGCGTGAGATCACACCTTGCGGTGTGGGTGCGAATTCAGGCTAGGCCTGTACATGACTTGCAAGGTGACAATTGTCTCTTTACATGTGCCATTGCATTCGTAACCGACCACAAAATGGTAAAAGAAACAAAGTGAAGAACTTTGCGAATATCTGGTGTTATAAATTTCTGCGTTGTCTGCAGGATGGTCGTTTTCCGGAAACGCTGGCTTTTAAAACCTCTACGCGGTAGGTTGCCTTGATTGGAGTTGTTGCCTAAGGTCTCAAAGTGAACACGTCATCCTGGCCTCGTCTCGACGACGTTGTTGATTATGGCAAAGCCGCAACAAACCCGGAAGAAGTAACAGTTGCTCCCAGCGAGGAAAAACAATAACGGAGAGGGTCACAATTATCACAAATTGACGATTAGAGGTGGAGGCGCCGAACATGTCTGTAACGCTGGCGCTCTTACTCATGATCAAACTGTGCGCCACAGGCAATGCTCTCCCCTGATGACGGCAGTACGGCGATGATGACTCACTAGCCTGTTGTCAGTTTCGTTATCGGGATGTTCTCCATGGCCAGGAATAACCCGTACTGTAACTTGTGGGTGAAGGGTCTCCAGCGGAGAGTTGCATCATTGTATGTAGCAGTGTGCTACGGATTGCTTGCATGTGGAACACAAATAAAGGAACGTAGGGTCTAGGCACAGTCCGTGATAACGGCAGTCTGTGGTAAGTGCGCTTCATGCATGCCTGCAGAACGCAACGCGCAAAGCGTAGGCTTTCTTACACGCCGCGCAGCTCCAGATACATGATGTCTTAAACACAGTCTTCGGCTCGTATGCTGTATTTATTGTTGTGTGCCTCTACAGCTGCAAGTGCTACAGCACCCTTTCGGAATTGCCAGAAGATCTCCACGTAGACTCGCAATATCCGTGCGTCGCCGTCGTCGGTGGCAATGGTAGCGTGTATCTTTGCGGCACGTTGCACCACATGAGTTTCACGAGTAGTTTTTTAGTGCTGATTGGCGTTCCGCAATCAACAGGCGAGCCTAAAGGTGAATGTGACGTTGGATAGGCCGCTGATCTAGAATGTGCTCACCATAATGATGCAGTAGGCTGCCTCCCTGCCATGTCAAGGGGCAACGGTCGTTGGCTACTGCTGCCCACACGCCTTTTGTATCCTCAAGCAGGGGCCAGCCATCATATCGGTACACATTTTACACACTACTGTTATGGAAAGATAAGTAATAGCCCTTTCAGCTTCGAAGAATAATAGCTGTTGCTGGTTATACTGGTGCTTTGTGAGACCATAGCGCATATCACCGCCTACCCTACAGATACCAGAACCCTGGCATATGGTTCTAAAGTACGCTGAAGTCTTAATATACGGCCTAGAATGTGTAGGAGCTGTCACCTGAACATCTTGAGCTGTCTCAGCCAATATTATTGTCCCCCAATTTGATGAAGCGGTACTCTTATTACTGTGATTCAATCGTAAATTGATGGCTCGCGGGCATGCCCTTCGATGGGAAAATAAATGGTTCATGGTTAGTGGCCTTGCCGCAGACACCTAAGTAAGGCCAGATGGAATCAGGAGGGCCGTTTATGTGTATTACCCACGTCCCAGCGCCATACGGCGGCAGCAGGCATAAGGTGATAGTTGTCCTCACCCAGACTGTCGCGTTGTCAGTATAGCCATAGACGTCAACCCCTCTGATAGAAGCAATGCCCCTTACTAGCTTTACTATTAGGATGTAAAAGATTATCGAGCGCATTATGGCGCCCTGAGGTACACCACGGGGGTTCTTGAAATGGAATATTCATTACCCCTGGCCTATTTGCAATTTACTCTCGGCCAGGAACACACGTGCGATGTTCCTCATTTTTATGCCTGTAATCTTCCCAGGTGGCTTCTAGTACTGCTTAGTGGGAGGTGGTGTCCAAGGGCTTGTGAACGTCTACACCCACCAATATGTGTTGGCGATTACGCCGCGTGCGTCGCCGTACCACCGGAGAAGGTGGATGCTTCGGTGTATTGCAAAATTGGCCCAGAATCCTGTCTACACGGATTAGAGAAGCAAGCCCCTTGTTCGACGAATCGGCTAAGTCGTTAGTGAATAAGCAATAAATTAAGTTTCACAATGTCGATGTCACGTGATTCGCCGTAAATTGGACTTCTTGGGTAATATTATGCCGCTTTGAGGCATGCTTCAAAGAATCTGGGAGCTTTCCCGAGACCCAGTAGAAATATTATGTTCTTAGTATGTCGTTTCTAGATAGGTAATCATCATGCTTAACAGTCTCTGGCTGCTTTCCCGAGAACGACTGGAAATATAATGATTTTAGTATGTCGTTTCTAGAGAGGTCATCGATATTCCAAAGAATAGACCAACTCAACTCATCTTTTCAGGGACACTGCGCACATTTACTTCTTGTAATGCAGTTATAAGTTTAGTGAGAATCAAGGGCGTCTCAAAGGGGAGGGTGTGTAGTCTACCGGTTCCGAGGAGTGTGACTTTAAAGCGAATAACAACCCGAGTAAGCAGCCTTTTTGGACCGGATCCGCTGAAGTTCTCCGCCATCACTGTCGCTCAGTGAAAAGAAGGCGCTACTAAACGGTTTATCTGCCTTCCCAAAACCCAGGCCGGCTATGGCAGCACCTATTTTCCAAGCGTGTTCCGCCACGACGAGCGCAGTGGCTTGACTCGTGGCCTGGACGCCCGACTCCGCTTTTTTGGATGTGGATACAAGGTGCCCATGACAGCAGACCGCAATGCTCGAAATATAACCGCTCCCGCAGTCGCCTTTTCAGTGTACGTTTCTGCCCCCGAGGCAGGCTTAGTCGCCAAGTTCATATGACCAGGGCTGTTGACCGTTTTAAACACAGATTATGGTTTGACCTTGACGAGACTTGGTTTAGAACGGCTTAGTGGTTTGCCTCCGCACCACTAAGCCAGCACCCACTTTATGAGGTCGATTTTTGGAGTTTCCAGACATTCCTGTGGTAACAACACTTGGCCTTTCGCGTGACACCAGAAACCTCCACCTAAACAGAATGCTACTTCTGCGAGGGAGGATCGAGTTCCCAAGCGAGGTAACGATCAGTGTGGCAGTCGGTGGAATAATGGGTGGTTTGACCACAACTATAGCCCGGCCGTAATGCAGTAGCTATAAGCAGCCAAACACCTGGACTGTTGGCCAAAAAAGGGTGTGGATCTGGGGCCCAGAAACAGCCACCCGAGCAAGCCTTGATGCGATTGCTCTTGTCCGCAGGTATAGACAGGCTCATTGAA
This sequence comes from Haemaphysalis longicornis, assembly GCF_048455015.1. Classification (NCBI taxonomy): domain Eukaryota; kingdom Metazoa; phylum Arthropoda; class Arachnida; order Ixodida; family Ixodidae; genus Haemaphysalis; species Haemaphysalis longicornis. The sequence continues at coordinate 59,807,643 of NW_027526214.1, read as the reverse complement.
GTTAGCGCATTCGGTCTCCGGATGTCTCCTTCTACTGGTAATCAATCAACTGCAGTGCCCCAATATTTCAGGACCTTAACCTCCGCCCCCTTTGCCCTATTGACGGAAAGTAGGAAGGACTTGAATTCCCCCGAACTTGCTTACAGAACAACGCACTGTCTCTGGCGGCACCTGTTCCTTTTGATCTTACCGATAAAAGGGAAGGAAACACAATACTGAGAGATAGCCCGTTTGGGGTCCTTTCGCGTGCCAGCGCTTCAGCGCTCCCTCATCAGTCTGTGTGAGAGATGATTGGACTACCACAGTCACGACAACAACGTTATCACATTGCTATCCACCCACATCAAGTACACGCGCATAAACGTACCCTGAACGTTGAAAGCATTGAAGCAAAGTTTTTGTGTTCAAAACAAATCAAAAAGTGAACTGCTACACTGAGCAGCAAAATTCCATAAATGACGTATAGAAATGATGTAAACCATCTATGATGTTACTCTACGCATACCAGAAAATGACCCACATGTGGGATACAGCATCAAAGATAAAAGACGATATATGTATACTCGCTCGCGAGGCCAAAGGAGCGACAACTAAACAGCAGCGAACGAGGAACGCAATGCAAATGGTAGTATCTGTGGCTATTCTATGGGTGAAAAAAGGCGAATAAATTTGTGCACGAGCATTCAGTGTACCAAACAGTTTTTTCTTCTGCCAGTAGCACTCGGTCTAATCTGGTGCTGCTTCGAGGGGAAAGTCCACATTTTGGTTATTGGTTCAATCGTGATGTTCGGCGTTTGCCTAGACGGAAGCTGTTCCGCCCCTCGAACCTTTTCGAAAAGCCCGCACTACCAGGGACGCACAAACCACAAGAAGCAGAAGCTCTACGACGCTTACATTCATCTGACCGCACTTGCCAATATTCCCTCAAACCCACAAGATGTAGGTTTCCACCCCCACAGTTCTTCTGATGATTGGGAGGATTTATTGATGTTCCCCGTACTTTGAAAGGGGGATATACAACTGGTCCCGGAGGCTACCACTCGTTCCGCTCCTGCCGATGGTGGCAAGGGGGACACAATGCTCGCGATGAGGGATGAGATATAGCCCGGTCGGGGCCATTTGGCACTGACATCAATACAGGCTGCAAATTTTGAAAAAAAAAACTAATGTAACATGGGAATCTTTAGTGGCGGGGGCACTACAACTCCAATTTTGTTTAGTTTCAAGTGGGAATAATCCGCTTGGAATGAAGGGCTCGGGAACATGAAATCGGTGTTCTATGTCTCGGAGCGCCCGTCTTATAGATAGTCTTGTTGGTTGCACTGGCGACATATCGTTTGTTATTCACAATAAGAGCACTGCTTGGGAGTGTAAAAGGAACCTTGGGAGGATTTCCCGTGTTCAGATAGTTTTTTCTTGTTTTTGCATCAGTTGCTGGGCAGACGTCGTCTGACATTTTTACGTCCCCTCCTTTGAGCAGCTTCTGTGTTATTAGGACGAGGTCTTTCGTTTTACATAGCGCAAAATTTACTATCATTGCTCTCGTTTTGCTTTCTTCGAACCGTTCATCTTTTCTGGCCATTGTATTTTCCCACGTGATAAGCTAATAGTCACAATATCTTGAAACGTTACCAAAATCTTGCTTTCTGATTCGGAGAAGATTTTGTAGCATTGTCCTGTGTATTAAAAGATGACAATATCCTCGCGAGTGTAATTCACTTATATTGAAACGTGAACGGAATACGAATGTCTGACTTTCGACGCAGTAACTGATTGGCAAAGCTTGAACTCCTGCACCACTCGTCCAGAACACAAGTCTTTGTTTCTAAATTTCCTAAACATTCCTCCACTTGCGCGATTGCTTTGGGTTAATTTTGCTGCAGCATTTTTGCTTTTCAATTAGGGTAGAAGTAGCCTATCGTTCCCATTCTATACAAAATACGAAAAGAAAAATTACGAAAAAGCCATGGGCGAGCGCACGGGAAGAACGGGATAGTGAAGTAAAAGTCGCTTTTTTTGACCAGATAAAGAATAAAGGCAAGCTTTATCGTTTAGGTGATTCACTTAACTCGAGGCTTCCGGTATCTGTGCAGTGACAGCAAGACAGCAGTGGTTTGGAGCATCACCAAACGCTACCCGCTCCACTCTCTGACGCAGGCCCGTCAACGGTTTCTGCCATTACAAACGAATACTTGTCGGTCGTTACAGAATGTCCTAACTCCTATAAAATGAGCCTCAACATGCAAAGTGCAAGTGGGCCATAACACATAAAGAAAAACCTCAGAATTTTGGTACATGATAAACAACACTGCTATAAAAACCCTTCACCAGTACAAATACTTTGTGCGGACAATCACTTCTAATTTGACCTGGGAAACGGTTATCGAAGATATAACATCAGCAGAACTATGGTGATTGTTCTTTTAAGGCAGTGCATGATACACTGTACCAGCGAAACAAAACGGTTCGCGTACTTTTCAATGGTACGCCCATCGGTGGAATATGCTAATGTTCATAGGATTCTCGCACAAAACAGAAAACACTTGCTTGAACAAATTAAAAATAAATCCCGTCGGTTTATTTACCTCGCGTACACTACACACGTTTCACTCTCTAAACTGCGTAATAAATCCGGTTTTCCCACGCTAGAGTCCCGTAGAAAGCTACATCGTGTAAAAATCCTGTAAACATAGTGAATGAACACTAAGGACTCGCCTTTAACACTTACATGCTTCACAGCACATCGTGAAAAATATCTGAACAAGATAAAATCATAGTAATGCCGCTTAAAAAAACAAATTCTCCCCGATATTGCTCCTCTCTATGAATCATTTCCGATTGTAATAAACTACGCGAAGACGTAACCAGCATTGCAGGGGCTTACGCATTCTTATCATCTGCCACTGCTTGTTTGTACTAAAACTTGTCTGGTCACAGGTGCTGGTTTCAATTCCCCGTATCATGCTTTTACAGTTCGTGTTTTCAACGAAACCATGATTTAATTTTGATACCGCTCTTGTGTTGCTCCTGTAACCCGAGTATACATGTTCCACGCAAGCCTGTTATGTGGTGAAATTATTTCTGTACCGTGAACTATACTAGGTTGCATGGCGGCAAGTATGCAAGTTTGTATCACTCCTGCCTTGGCCACCAAGAGGTGGCCGGCCGTATGTATTAAATAAATTGAACATGCATAAACGTCCCGGACTTCTTGCCGAATCTTACATAGATCGTCCTTTTTGGCGCGTGTGTCACTTTTGATGTCCCCACAAACCAGCAAAAAAAAATCAGAAACGCACAGTCAGTGTTTCTGAGCACGGACGCACAACCATAAAAAGGCATCGTATTTAAGGCATCGCCAAGATAACATAGATGGTAGCTCAACCGCAGACCAAAGGAAACTCGGCCAGCGAACTTCATTCTATCCATGTTTAGTAAGACCACGAGAGAGCTCCGGCATTATCATATTCATAATCATCACCTGCCTGTCTACGCCCAAACAAGGGCGTAGGCCTCTCCCATAAATCTCCAAATATCCCGTCAAAGTGGTAACTGCGACCAATTTAATGTCACAAACGTATTGTACAAATCTGCCCACCTAACATCCTACTGCCCCTGCCACGCTTCTCCTCTCTAGGGATACACTTTGTTTCTCTAAATGGCCATTGATTATCTTGCCTGCGCATAACCGGGCATGCCCACAGGGATTTTTTCTTTTGAATTTCTACTTATACGTCGTCACCACGCGTTTGTACCCTCACCCGATCCGCTCCCTGGTCCCGAAAAGTTACATCAATATTATTCCATACCATTGCACGCTTACTCGTCCTCAATTCAAGTTTAACTCGTTTAGTGAGCCTTCAAGTTTCTGCCGGGTGGGTACGTACCGGTAAGATGCGGCTATTATACACTTCTCCCTTCAGGGACGAAGGTATTCGGCCATTATTTATCTGAGAATGCCTGCACATGCAGTTTATCCTATTGTTATCCTTTTAAATAAAATCTGCCTGATGGTAAAAATCTGGGGTCAGTACTTTGCCTAAGCAGATATATTCACTTATACTTCCTCACTTGGCTACCAAATTCAATCCGCAGTTCTCTTCAGCGGCTATTAAAATTACTTTATATTTCTTGTAAATATTTTCAGGTCCACTATTCCACTCGCCTTTCTCCGTGCTGTATTTATGCTTAGAAATTCGTCCCCCGAATCATTAGGCAAAGCAATGCTATTAGGAAATCTGAGGTTGCCGAGGTATTTTTCCTTAACGCTTATGCCCACCTGTTTCCAATTCAAACTCCTAATTTCCTCTTGTAAACATGCTATGGATAATCGCTCTCATTGTTTGACGCCACTTATGGTAGCTGTGGAAGCATTGTTAAATATCCTCTAGTATTAGATATATGTAGGTAATAATATATAATTTTTTTATAACTACGAAAACATCAAGCCTGTTTTTGTTTTTGATTATACTTGCCCGGTAATGTATATATATATATATATATATATATATAGTTAAGAGAAAAGGTTCCTGGCTATGAGGTTAGCTGTACGATAGAGAAGTCAAACTGAAAAACATAACAACATTTATTCTAACGTTTCGACCGGGGGCCGGTCTTTTTCAAAGATACAAATAGTGCAGATCAGTTCGGTTTAAATACAGTTCAGTTGTGGGCGGGGCAAGAAAAACGTAGGCTCTACGCGACACAAAAAAGCCGCAGAACGTAAAATATTGAAAAAAAAGGGGGGGGGGGGGAATAGAGGGCTGTTGGAGTGCTGCCGGGGAACAGAGGGGAAAGGGGCCTAATGAAGGCAGGCGAAGCTATAGGATGAGAGGAAAGCATTGCAAGGTACTGAAGTCACGACGGGAAAGCAAGAAGGTGAGAACTAAGGAGGGGCTCGTTTTAGCTCGTTTGTTGACCTGTTTCTGGCGGCAGGTGCCAGGTAGGGCAACCTACAGGGTGTGAGAGTTTCAAAAATACAGAAAATATGCAAAGAACCAGAGGAAATTGACTGGTGAGGAGAAAAGGGTGGGAGAGCCCAGAGGTAATTACGGATGCCTAGTGCAAGTGGTAACACACATAAACAAAGGGAAAAAAGAAAAAAAGAAAACGAGGGAAGGAAGAGGGGGATTGGGATTAGCGGGAGGGACGCGGAAACCGCAGAGGGAGGGGGGTGCGGGGATGAAAGAGGTTCGAAGAAAAGACCAAGCGACAAGGCGGGGATGAAAGAGGTTCGAAGAAAAGATTAAGCGACACGTGGTTTCACATGGCGTGAAATCGCGGAAACGTTTTCTTGCGAAAAACGTGGCAGCCGGCCACGAGGCGTCCACGAGGTCATGCAATGCAAGGACAATACAATGCAAAGTAACGCTAATTTAAGCTTGATCACATAAATACTGAAAATAAATGGACATAAGGCAAAAAACACATAGAAAAAAAGGAGATATACAGTGCCACATGAAGTTTTTGAAGAGCATTCACGCAAGATCATATTTCTTTACATACCCGCATACAGACCTACAGAAAAAACTATAAACAGAATATCACCACAGAAAAGACAAGCGGTTTTATCTACCCGATAGCAATTGTTCAGTGCAAAATGACACAAAATAATAATCATACAAATAAAGAATATAAAGCAAGGGGTACTATGGTGAAATCTATGTACATGTGGTATGGCAACTACACACAAGCAATACACTGACACAGTACAAAGTACAATATGTACACAAATTAAAAAAAAATAAGAACGTTTCTCTTTCAGAACAAAGTTTCTCAGTTGCTCGCTGCATCGGCATTCTCCGGTGCTTGATTGGGCAGGCAAGACAATCGGCCTGTGTTTTCATTTATGCCGCTCAAGACAGTGTTAAACTTGTAAATAAGGTACGATTCACGGGCTTCACGATCATAATGCTTTTTGAAATTTGACTGAAGCACTGTGGCTGTGAATGCGTGGAAAGGGTGGCCTAGATTATTTACATGTTTAGATAGGGGAAGGTGTGGTAGGGACTTTATGTGTGCTCGGTGGTTGTTGATTCTCATTCTAAACGGATTCTCAGTTTGACCAACGTACTGGGCGTGGCATATAGTGCATTCAAGAAGGTAGACAATGTTTGCGCTGTCACAGTCAAAGTTTCCTCTTATCTGGAAAGAGAATGAAGACGTGGTGCTGGTGGCGACCGAGGCTTTAGTCATCATGGGGCATAGTTTGCACCTAGGCTTATGCAGGGTCCGCTGCCTGTGAAGCTGGGGGTGTTGACCTTAGATGACGTTACAATATCCCTGATGTTTCTCGCACGTCGGTTCACGACGAGACTTTCCCAGCATCAAGAGGGTGTATGCCACCCTAATCCTGCCCCACTCCATCAATCGCCGCCGGGGTGGAACGAACCGCCGTTTCGTCGGGAAATGCAACAGGGAGGCTGCCCGCTTCAACGGCCTTCTTCGCCGGCATTGCCGGCAGACAAGGGGCCTCTTTTTCCTCGATCACGGCTTCCAGTGGCTCCCGCCGGCTCGGGTGCTAGCCGCTGACGGGCTCCATCCAAGTTTCGAGGGTGTGGCTATCCTGGCGAGCCACCTGCACCAGACCCTACGTCGAGGATACGGAAGCGCAGACGACACGTGGCAGCAGCACTCTGCGGGCCACACAGCGGCTGAACCGGCCCCTACCTCTCCTCCACCAGCACCGGCCTCTCCAGCGGCAGAATCCCGGGCTTCAGCCCAGGCTCCATCGGACCCAGCGGCAGCATCCCGGTCTCCAGCCCAAAGCTCAGGCAAGGCTCCATCAGACCAAGCGGCCTCATCCCAGGCTCCATCGGAGCCTCGCTACAACTTGCGAAAGACCTTCCCGGCCGTCGTGAACCAAAACCGAAGGAACTGACTAGAATCAGGTGACTCTTGTGGGCAGAACAGACCAACCGTGTCAAAAATTTTTTTAAAGGCTAGGAAAATTGTTGAAAAGCGAGTACGATATCAGTGCCATCTCAGTACCCTCATTCTCTATGGCAGATGTGATGTTGTTCCGAAAGGGCTCCGCATTTACGTTAAAGCCGCCACCTCCGACATGTCTCAAGAGCTTCAGGCTAGGTGGGCGCTATGCATACATGAAGCATCCAAGGAACTTTTGAATATTGTTATTGACCACGATAACTCACAACTAGAGCACATCCTCAGTGAGGAACGAAAACTCACTGACCAGGTAGACTTGACGCCCCATGAAATTAACCTTTTAAAAGTGTTTGCAGAAAACAAAGAGCGCCAACTAATTCTAACAAAACAGAAAAAGCTGCTTCGGGACGGCATAACTTCCCTTTCTGAAAAAGTAGACACGTCTTTTTTTCCTTCCCATGCAAGCCCCGAAAATATTCCTGACCTGAACCCCTGCCAGCTCAAAGAGTGCCACATAGTAAACCTTTCCGACACCCCCCTCACTGATGACGAAGAACGCGTGCTATCAAGAGGCTTGAGTTTTTGCCCTGCAACCGGCAGACTAGACCAATTCCAGCTCTATAAGGATCTAGAGAACTTCTCCCGAACGCTTAGGCTCAGCGAATATTACTATGGCAAATCACAGGACCCTAATATGAACACTAGGCTGCCATCACTACGCCATTGGACTCCTCCCCCACAAAGAGACAAATGCTTAGACATCTACATCAAGGCGGTACAACGCAACATTCTAGCTCAAACTAAATTGGGCTAAACGTGTTGTGTGGTTTTGACAGGGAGCTTCACTGAACGCCAGAATGCACAGTGCGACAGGTGGTTCCCTGCAGACCTTCCATCTGGATTTACCACTAGGGCATTACCACAGGTGTATAAAGACTTTCACAGTGCCCGTACGCAGTTTTGTTCAATGTTTCCTCCACATTATCACAATAATGCACTGCTAAGAACCTCGATATCTCACATTTCTCTCTGAAGTATGCTTTACAGCCCAGTTGTTGAAACAGCTGCTTACACTTCTGTTCCACTGCTTATGTTCATACGCTAGGCACATTCGACCAAGTGGACACTCATTCTTCTTGATCATACTAAAACAAAGTTGCATTCAATGATAACAAAGTTGTATTCAATGACCTCCTCCTGCCCGCAATATGAGTCACATTTTATCGTGTCTTACAATGAGCCTGAGATTATTACACATGCATTTGTTAAAAGCAGTGTACTCTACATGCACAAAACTCGCACGGCTGTTTTAGAATACAATTCAACACGACACCAAGCCAGGGATGTGTTGCAAAATTGGAGCTGCACCGTAAATTGTAATTTTTAATCGCATATGACATACATAATGTTACACTGCCACCTTTCACTTGAAATCACTTACGCACACCTGTTGTGATAGGGAAAAGTACTCATCCTCAGTGCAACAACAAAGCATCCCATGCGTGGCACTGCAATTCAAAGTCTATTCAAGCACACAAGTAGCATATGATGCCACTTAGAACACCGCCGTGATTTCCCCTACATCTTAATTTCAAATGCTGCCGGTGGAAAGGGGCTTAGTGAGATGGTTATAGAAGTTGTTTTTTTTTTTGCCTCAGCACCTCGGCAACTCTTTATTACTAGCAGTTTCAAATGAAATAAATTCACCAAACAACAAGAAATATTGTTGAAGGTAGCCTAATGGGGAAAGAAAATTTCAAGCTTATGCGCAGAAGGTTTCTATTAATCAGGCACAACTCCACAAAAAATAAACAAAAAATAACAAAACGACATGAGCACACTGTGTCAGCAGCTAGTTATCGTAGCAGCCATTCAAAAAAAACGTTTCTGTACTTCCGCGAGCACAGTCTCGTCGTTGAAGCTTGTCTCTGAAAAGTTTTAGGCAGTCGGAAAATTTATCCAGACAGCCTTGGCCTGGTGGTATTCACCGTATCTTGTGCATATTTGCAACACGTTGGCAGTTGCTTCAAGCGTAGAAGAGTATTGTGGAAAGGCGGGGCACATATGGTAGCACCGTCAAAACATTTGTTGGTTAGACAGTATGTTAGCCTGTAAATGTACTCTTGCGGGCAGAACAGCCATTCTTACTAGAAAAAGGGACTTCCTTAAATTTCTGACTTTACGCTTCGGCAGGTGGTGGTTTCTCCCTGGTCGATGCAAAAATGAGCGGGAATTTTTTCTGTTTTCTTTGCGTACATTCGCCCGACAAGGCGCAAGCTCGTACTGACCTGTTTGCTTCCCCACAAACAGTACCACGTAATGTACAGGAAAAAATGTATTTCTTCCTTATCAGAAGATAGTAACTGCGTAAAGTGTCAGTTACAAGAGAGAGCAGCGCCAGACACTCTCAACTTGTGCGTTAATTTTTGCTTTCTCGGACAGTGAGAGACTCAATGTGGACCTGGGACGTCGGTGGGGGGCCGTCTCGTAACACATGGCGGCATGGCACGTCTCAAGCTCACCTGGACCGCTTCTGCATTACCAGGGACGTCTTGCAGTTGGTGGTTAGATACGGTATCGCACGTCTTTTCTGACCATGGACTAGTGTCTTTCTCCATATTAATCAGCTTGGCTCGTGTGGGAAGGCCAACAATCGCCAGACAACGAATCCTGGCGCTGTTCACAAACATCAACTCATTAAAAAGGTAAACAAGACCATTGGAATCCTTGAAACCAACATTGCTGGCGTGGCCGCATGAAAATGATTTATGCAAGAATTGAGCGTGAGGCCACAAAAATAGGTAGGCGCGAGGCAGCCGAGCATAAACTTACAAAGCGTCGCATCAATATTACAAGATTGTCTTTTCAATAATGTGAGATTGTGTAATCATTCCCCTTTGTTTTATGTTTCATGTTCCTCAGCGCTACATTGTTGACCAGCCATGGAAACAACCTTGGTTTGGTTTCACAAAAAAAGTGGAATTCTGCTGTATAACGTAAACATACTGGCAGGATACACAGGTGGCCAGCTCGCTATAGCCCAGAAGGCTATTAAACATTTGGTGGGCCCTTAAAAGAGCCGTGTGGAGATTCGGAGCTGAAGACTTCAGTAAGGTAAGCCTCACTCCATTTTCTCGATGCCGGAGAGGTCACCATCTGCACTCCCACAGCTGTCGTCGTCTTCCTCCCCAAGGCTGATGATGATGGGCTCCAGATTGTCGCTGAAGCCACGCGCCTCTCGGCACAGGTCCTCAATGCCAATGTCGTGCTCAACTTTCTTGGCTCAGTTGCTTGGAGAAACATTCTGAGGTGCTGTGTTGAGGAGCTTCCGCACACTGTCAATCTTGATGTAAGTGATAAGCCTAGCAACTTCTTCTTTCATCTGCGCCCAGATCAGCTCGATGGTGTTAAACTCGCAGTGGTATGGTGGCAACACGAGAACGACGCACCCAGCCTTTTTTGTCGCGACATCAACTCTGAACTTTTTAAACTGGTCTTTCACTGGAGCCAGCAGTTCAAGATTCAGTTTCATTGTCATCGTTGGATCACACGGGATACCCTTTGATGTGAGCCAGGCAAGTATGTCAGGCTTGTGTGTGGACATGGTCGCGAGAGTCTCCAGGTGCCTGGTGTGTTAGAACGCGTTGTTCATGACAAGACTACCCTGCGGCAGCTTAGTGAGGACAGAGTCAAACCAAGCCTCGAGGTGCTCGCCGTCCGTTTCCTCGTGATTGTCTCCCGACGTCATTTCTATGAAGACCGATAGACAGCTGTCAACACAGCCGTCCTCGTTGCAGATGTGCGTGACTGTCCCCCGCGCTCCTCTTCCGGATGGCTGTTTCAGCCCAGTTGTTTAACCACGCTGAAAGCGTCCTCAGATGTTTTCACTGTCTCGTCCCTCCAAGTCTTGTCATGGTGTGACCGTCGTTTACTCAAGTTCTGTCTGTGTAGAACACCTTGCGGTGCTGCTGCCTGCACTCAGCGATCTGAGGAAGGAACCTCTGCCGCCAAATCAGTACGTCCTGACGCTCGATGATCATCGAGTTTCGTTGACGTTTCTTGAAGACGAAGCCGATGACACTAAGGAGGCGACGGATGGTCCACGTTTGAAGGCTAGGAAGGTGCACACTCCCCCGAAATTCTTCCGCTATCTTCTATGCAGTAGGAGGCTCGTTGCGCCCGAAGGGATCATGCACAATGTTTCTAAGCGCGCACAAAGTGAAATCGGCATACATCCCAGTGCGGCGTCTGCGGCTCTCGCTTGCGACCCTTTTTTGCGAAGGTGTTGTCAGCTTTCCGTCTGTGGCCTTCTCTTTGGATATGATGTCCAAAATCTTCGGGAAACTGACATCGGTGTACTCACTTGTCATGCGGCAAGTTCCTTCACGCCAACGTGCGGGTGCTCCTCTCGCTGCTTCATGTAGACGTTCAAAACTGTCTGCTGAACGTGGCGACAAAGAACAATGCCGCTGCAGCTCTTCCCGCAAACGCGACGAAGAATCTGGAATTGAAGAAACAATCAAAAATGAGGCTACAGGTGGCACTGCGTAGTCACGCTCCGCTCAAAAATGGACCTCGTACGAGACGTCCATGTTAGAGAATGAGATGAGGGAAAATGTGGTGACAAAAATACAATGCGCGGAGCAAAAAGGCCACTATGAGCTAATACTTTGTGATTGGAAAGCTAGTGAACAATGCATACGTGTGTAAAATACAACACGCAAGCCATAAAAAGTAAACTGAAGTATGGTATTTTTTCTTAACAAGGTTCTGCTTTTTTATTTTGCACCGGGTTTTCACTTGGGATTGCCATTTTTAATGCTAGTTTTGCGTTTTGATACACGTTAGTTGTGGCATTGTATCTCCGAATAAAATTTTGAAATCCCAAAAACATTACGTTTATTTGTGTTTTTTAGGGGGGTTATTTATTTTTGTGCTTCCAAAAACATTCGCAGCAACGCACTCTGCGCCGTGCGGAGGAACAGCCGGTGGCGGTGATGAGGCGCAAGGGCAACTTCCGGTACCGTTCTTTAGGGGTAACCAAACATAGTGTGTTCAGGCGACCTATATATTTCTTGGACTCCATGCAGGGTCATTTTGTTAGGGTGCCCGGTGTTTTTTCTTCCTGCTTCGGCAAATTTCAACGGCGAAAAGCTTGCCCACTGGAGGAAACTATCGCGAGCAGCTGGACAGTGTGTTTTCTGCTTCTCGCGCCGTGAGGGAGAGACCGAGATTGAAGAAAAAGTGTCTTCAGCTCAGGACGCCAGGTGGTGTCAGTTTTTCGAACCTTGAGGCCATGTCCCGAAATGCTGCAGTAGCAAATTTTTTAATTACAAATTACACCGAGGCAAACGCACGCAATAGTGCTCTTAGAGTTATTATGTTTTTTAAATAAATGTTTAACCAATAGACCGCTCAGAGGCAGTGGAGGTTTTAAAAAAACACAGTAAAAACAATAACTTTGAGTAATTTACCACCTTAAGGAACAAATTCTTCTTTTTAAATCAGTGCTTTCTTGTAACTTTCGTACAGCGCTCATTACAAACAATCACCCCTATCTATTCCGCGCGCAAAACAATTCTTTAGTAAACCTAACTATAATATAATCACAAGAATAAAGCACGGAGTAACAGTCGTCAACAGCCGTAAGAGGCCATTGGCAGTAAATATTTTCCGAATAGATTATCAAGCGGGAAAATTTTAAATATAAATTTTTCGAGAAGTAAAGGTACGAGTTAAAGTATGTACTAGAGTTGGCACATGCTCTCAAATCACCCAAAGAGGTGCGCAGAAAATGTTGAAGTTAACGCAGATTGATATATTATGGGGTATCCTTCTTTTTGGAATTCCAAAAGTCAGCAATTTTTGGTGTGTATGGGATCACAAAGTTTTCACAAGAGTTTAAGGCGGAATAAAAACCAAGTTGTAACATGACGTGTACTAGCGCACGGAAACAATTTTTAATCTGTTTCAGGTTGATTCGGTAAGTTTTATATTTGCAGCAATGCAGGTTTGTCTGATTTTAGTTACGTTGGGATAAGTGAAAGATGAATACGCGAGAGTGTGTTTTGTTTAATTTATTGCAAAACTGAGAAAATCCCGAAAATAACTGCACAGGACTAGTCAATAACAACCCACCAAAAACCTAATACGATTTAAAAAGCTGTTTTCACTGCCTCAAAATTATAACAGGTTTCGTAAATAGTTGTACAAATGTTTTTTTTTTCTTTATGAAATTGTTCACACGAAGAAACATAACGCTACTTGAATCCAACATACTATACGTGGGGATTTTCGCAAAACGATGTGAAACCTTTATTTACGTAGGAATAATAACGATGTGGTGCAAATACGTCAGTACAATGTATAGAGCAATATTACCAAAAATGGCTTGTCTTTTTTAACTGCGAATCAGTTGTTTGCGGTAATATGTATGGTGTGCGGCGTCATCCGAAAACCTCGGGTCATAGTGTCTCTGAACCTTTTCCGCGCAACCGAGCACGCACATAAAGAGAAGGGCCCGGTGTAGGCTAGGCTTGCGTGTGGTGCTCGCGAAATATTACCAAGAGTACAGGTCACGTGCGTCGGCGCCTCCAATGCAGAGCACAGTACCGCTCGTGCTACGTGCGCCTAGATTGCGAACGTGGTTGCCGCCCGTTGTAGCTCCTGCTGATGCGTTCAACTTTGGGGAAAACTGTTAAACCCTGAAGACAAAATATTCCGGTCCTCCAGTCTTGCAAGAGGAAGACGAAAATATAGATGGATATGATAATGAGACTTACTACCTAACTGAAAAGCTTCAACGAACATGTATAACTAAGAATTTCTAACAAGATGCAAGGCGTGGTTGTGTGTCTTTCAGTGCTTAAATAAGAAAGCCTCCGCAGTTTTGCTACGGTTCAAACCCCGCACTACTTAGGCAAGCTTCGACATTTTTTACAGGCCATCGCTTCAGTATAACTAATAACTAATCAGGAAGTATGCCAACGCCGCCTCAGAAACTTGCCCTTCATAAATTGTCACAATTTGGTCGAAGCCTTAGGCAGTTATGAACGATTATATTTCCCAGGTATTTTAAATATGTGATCTTGTGCTTGAGATAAATGAGCTGTTTAAATGCATTTACCGCTTATTATTACCTGCCAACGCAGACTCGGCTTGAGAAACTTCCAGTCATAAATTTTCAAAATTCGGTCCGAGATTGAACCAGTTATGAGATTAGATTTTTCCTCTACATCAAATAGGTGATTTGTAGCGTGAGGTAAATGCGCTGTTAAATTGTATCAACAGCTTACTTATATCTGTATTTGCAAACGCGCTGCTTTAAAACCGATATTTATTGCCTGCAGTTCACTTTCACAGTACACTTCACAACGACAAGTTTGATGTTGGCTGTGCAACAAACATTTCAACTGTTAAGGTTTTCGGCCTATATACGGCTTGTACAAACTTTCAGTGTTGTCTATAAATGCAAGAAATCATCGGCAATATTAAAACTGCTTTTTAGAAAATATAGATAATTAACGCCGTCACCAAAAAGATGATGAATCTCATGATGGTTTGTGGCGCATATTTGTAACGCGGGGTTTTTTTACTTTGCCTTCAGTAATAAAGCGCTTCCGAATCAGCCACTTTCAGACACGTTTTTCTATTAGTTGTGGTACCGGGGTTCTTGCACCAGGACGCGGTTCCCCAGAGAGACAATGAGCCCCCTCAATCACTCCTTTACTGGAAGTACCGCTCCGCCAAGGTCCACTGCTCAGCCGATCCGGATGCGCACACCTCACCCAGCCGAGTCCGCCGTGTTCTCACCTAGGCCGTCTCGCCCCACATCTTCCTCAGCCAGCACATGTCCATCCCGTGAGATTGTTTTCCGCCACTATTGCGGGATTGCCACACTCTCCACCCTCCGAAGAAAAGGCCAACGCAAAGTCCTCAAGCCAACCAAGAATAGACAAAGAGTAATTCGAAGGCATCGGCATCAGAGTCCTAAGATGACGTCACAGTCCACAAAACAGCTGTCAACAGCAAGCTTGAAATTCGGTACATCCTCGGGGACAGCAGCCACAGGATCAGATCAGCCCAGCAACAGCCATGGACGCCGCTGGATCGCTGGCGCCACTGGAGGAATCCCAGCATCAGATGACGGTGTTTTTAACAGCACTAGAGGGAGTAGATAGGGCCTTCTGGCAAGAGGACACAGCGACGGAGTGGAACCGAGAGCACCACCGAAAATTTCGGTTCAAGGACCACGGCACACACGCCAAGGCAACACAGTGTAGAGGAGAGAGCAGGAACGGCCCGGAGCAAGTGCCATGGAACCGAGGTGGCCCCAAGGCCAGGGAGACAGAAGTTCAGGATGCCACCGGGGCATGCCAGCGCGCGTGTTGATGTGGCAGTGGTGAACGATCTCCAGAAGGTGCGGCGGTGTATGCGGGCGCAGCCTTAGCGAATGCCAAAATGGATTCTGGACGTAAATGAAGCAAAAATTAACGCCCTTGAACGAACACAATTCTGTCTTAGAAAAAGAATGTAAAAATAAAGAAGCGCATCACGTGGGACTGATCAAGCATCAAATTCAGGGTCAAGAAAGGGTAATCCGAAACAAAACAAATTGCAAAAAAGGGTACTCTGAAAACATCACATAGAAAGTTAACATGACGGGTGCGCAGACGCCATTAAAAAACAAGAGGCGTTGCGGCAAAAAGCAGATCAGTCCAGGTGGTACAGTGTAAGGTCAGCTATATTAACCCGGCCTGCATGTTCACCAGAACTGCTGTGAGAGAGAGGGAAACTCTTTATTAAAGAGGAAAGTGCAAAGAGGTTTGCCGACATCAGTTCGCCGGCATGCTACTCTGCGGGGAACGGAGGAAAAGGGAAAAGGTAGTAGGTGCAGTGAAGAAAAGGAGAGTAGTAGTAGTGAAAAAAAATAAAATATGATTCTTCTTCAGGGTGTTGAGTTCAAGGGCTCTTGAGATGGAGGAACGACTACAATTTCGTGGACACACCAATGTCCTGGAGGAATTCGAATAGCGCGGACAAGATTTTGCGCTGAGCGGAGGGAGTGGGCCATGGTCCAAGTACCAATCTTAATGCCAATGGTCCAGGGTGGAGGCAATCAATTTTATGTTGTAAACGGCACCTTGAGTCGGCATAGGCAGAGCATTCCAGTAGTATGTGTTCAACAGTTTCAAGTGAACCACAATTGTCGCAATATGGGCTTGATGTCTGGCCGATCCGATGTAGATAGAAATTTGTTAGAGCTGCATTAGGACGAAGTCTATGCAGCAACGTCTCCAAGTGGCGGGGTAGACTCTCTGGCAGCTGCATTCTGACATATAGGTCCAGAGAATATAAAAAGCCGTAATGATGCTGCTGCAAGGACCATAAATGGTTTCTTTCCGACAGAGCTACTGCCTTCGTCATTGTGGCGGCATCATGCTTCGTGAAGAAAATCTTCATTCTTTTTCTCATTTGTAGGCCCCTGCGGGCAGCCTCGTCTGCTTTCTCATTTCCCATGATGCCGCTGTGGCCTGGGAGCCATTGGAAGGTAACGCAATGTCCAGCGACGTATGCCAGATGGTGCAAATACTTTACGTCGCGCTGGACATGTTCGTGAAAGCTGAAACAGCTAGCGCGTTGTAAGCTTTGAAGTGCTGCTCTCGAATCAGAGAAAACGGTCCAACATGTCGGCGCCTGGCGTAGAATATATCGAAGTGCTTCTTTAATCCCGTAGAGCTCCGCCGACGGAGGAGAAGTCGGTCGCTCAAGCCGATATGAAAATGCTTTTTCACTTGATGGAATGAAAATTCCCGAGGAGCTGCACTCAGGTGTTGCCTATCCATCGGTATAAATGTGAGTAGTTGCCGAGTAAAATCTGTTAATGTGTGCAAGCATCATCTGCAGCAGGCCAATTTGAGGTATATGTTTTTTTAATCAATTCCGGGTATGAATAATTTTATCCGTAGAGGTGTCAGATTCCAGGGCGGGAAGTTCCGTGGCATGGTCGGCGGTGCTTGAGTTGGAATTGGGGCATTAATACTTTTTATTGTTTGTCCAAAGCTAGAATTCAGATTTTGAACCGCAATACGGGACAGGAAATGGGTTCGTGCATGTAGCGTAAGCCTCAAATGAACGCGCAGCGTTTCTTGGAGCCGTAGCACGTCCAAGGGGAGGCAACCTGCTTCAGCAGTTGTCCAGAACATGACGAGCCTTTCGGAAGTCCGAGGCATTTTCTGAGGCAGTTATTTCTCGCCGCCTCCAGCTGTCTTTTGCTTGTAGGTATCAGTTGCTGCAAGACAGGAAGGCTATAGCGCAACAGGCCATCCACATATGCCTTGAACAGCAAAACCATGGAGCGGCAATCGCTACCCCAGTGGCTGCCAGCAAGATACCCAATAATTTGCGATGCTGTTGATATTCGCTTCCGTAGCCTCTGCACTTCAGGGGCCCAGGAGAGGTTTCTGTCTAAGAGAATACCAAGATATCTTTGGGTCCGTCTGTAATGCAGAGGCCGACCACCCAGGATTAAGGGATATCTATCCATGCATTTGCGAGTGAATGCCATGGCGACGCTTTTTTCTGAGGAAAGATGGAGTCCTTTAGGCACCAGGTACGCAGATATCTTTGCAAGCGCCTTCTGAAGTTTGTTTTGCGTTACCCTCCTGTATTTTGATGCACTCCAAATACAGATGTCGTCCGCATAGAGAGTGATCTTGACGCCACGGGGGAGAACACGCTTCAGGTGGATGAGCGTGAGATTAAAAAGTAAAGGGCTTAATACAGCTCCTTGAGGTACTTCTCTTTTTATTCATGATATGATGTTGGGCCTTCTGCCGTGCAGATGAAGAGTTTTCGTCCTTCAAGGTAATTTGAAATCCATACGTATAATCTTCCGCCTAGTCCAAGTGCAATAAGGGATGATAATATGGCATTGTGATAAACGGAGTCGAATGCTGATTTAACGTCTAGAAACACTGCGACGGGTACATGTCCAGAATGTAGTTCTTCTTCAACAGACGATACAAGGGCAATGATGTTGTCAATCGCCGATCGGTTTTGCCGAAATCCATTCACTTGAGGTGGATAAAGTTTTGTGGTTTCCATGTTCCAAGTGACCCTCTTAAAAATCATTTTTTTTCCATTAATTTTCCAACACAGCTGAGCAAGACTATTGGTCGAAAGGAGTTGTATCTTGTCGGTGGTTTCCCAGGTTTTAAGACAGTAGTGATTTTCGCCAGTTTCCAACCAGAGGGGACGATGTCATGTAGCCATGCTCTATTGTAATATTCTAGAAGACGTAGAAGGGAGTGCTGAGATAGATGAGAGATTGCGTCGTAGGTGATTTCGTCGTAACCAGGAGAGGAGCGTTTTATGACGTCGGAAATCGCTGCGTTGAGCTCCTCTATTGTAAACGGATGGTCCAAGGCAGGTGAAGCAGCTGGCGGAGGAACAATATCGTTGAACTGTGAGCGCATAGGCGTTGACGAGGTTGCCGACAGGAGCTTGCAATACTGTTCAGCTGCTTCCATCTGGGAAATGTTTTCGTGCAGCGATAGCGTCCTGAATGGGTGCAGCTGCGAGATATTGTTGCGCATGCCCTTTACAACGCGCCAGATGTGCGACGAACGTTTGTGAATGTCTAAATTTGCGCAGAAGTCTTGCCATCGCTGCCTTCGTAACTTTTCTAAATGGCGCCTCACATGTCTCTGTGCCTCTCGGGCTTGTTGCAGGTCTTCTAAAGTTCTGGTGCATCGCGCCTTCCGCTCCGCACGCCTGCGAATGGCACGTAATCTCTCATATTCCTCATCCGTCTTCACGTTCAAACGCCTTCGCATCACACACGACGATTCCTTAAGGCAGCGAGCTATGGTTGGAATGAGGTCATCATCTGTAGTCGCAGCAGTAATCAGCTGATCTACACTGTATTCATAGGTGTCCCAGTTGGTGCACTTCATTTTAATTTCCAGTCGGGGCGCATCTTTACCGAGGTAGGATAGTAAAATCGGGTAGTGGTCGCTGCCCGTAGTTTCCATGTCTGTATGGCGTAAAAGATACGCTATGGAAGACAGCTTCTCGCTTACGGTAAAAGGGCCCTCCCATTTAGGGGCTAGTGACGCGGCAAACTTGCGTGAAGCGTCGCTCAGCGGATGAGTGCGCCGGTGAACCATGTCGCCTACAGCAAGCTGAACATCTTGACGACCCCGGTTGTACTGCTCCGCCTGCTGGAGACGAGCAACGTCAAGCTGCTCCCGGGCAGCCTGTATGGCGTCACGCAGGCGCTGGCGGACGGCCACAGCTTGAGGCGACAGACCACAACCCGCGTCCGTTTTTGGAAGTGTCCTGGCGAGAGGAAATGACATCTCCCCACCGTAATTCAAATAATCCGGCGTAAACCCAGTTGAACGATTCACCGTGGTGCGAGTGGCAAATGCAATCAGACAGCTAAGCATATCACTCCTTGTGTTGCTCCGTATGAGCCATTAGCATCGCCTTGAGGTTGCGATTCACACGATCAGTTATGTTTGCCTGAGGGTGATAGGTGGTCGTACGTTTGTGTTTCACGCCTACAGCTCGGCAGCTGTCCTCAAACAATTTGCTCGTAAAATACGTAGCGTTATCCGTTATGAGCTGTGCGGGTAACCCAAACCGCGAAAACACTTCCATTAGGCACCTCCATACATTCGGTGTATTGGCGGTACATAGCGGGAACAGCTCTACCGACTTCGTGAAATGGTCCGTCACCACAAACAAATAACAATTACCACGCGGGCTGCGGGGGTAAGAGCCCATGATATCGCAAGCAACGATTTGTCAGGGGCTCTTACTCCACACAGACTGCATCAATCAGGGCGGGCGAGCGACTCGGGGTTTCGCTGTCTGACACACGTGACAGCTCCTGGAATACCTCAGCACATCCTGCCTCATTCCTCATTACTTATGTGCTAATAAACCGCTTTAGCAGGTCGAAAGCCGGTTCCGCTACGATACCGTCTACCGTCTGGACGCCAGTGCGCATGCGCAGAACACTACCGTAAACCGGGCGACATAGCACGAAGGTACTGAGACGTACCGTGTCCGTCGTTTCAAAGCCGACGGCCGCTATGGAAGAATTTGGAACCTATACTTGACTCAAGTCTAGTCGAGCAAAAAACAGATTGGAACTTTGCGATGCTTTCAGAAAAATGAGGTTAAAACAAGTGAAACCTGCACGATTCTGATTGCTCAAGCAGCAAGTGAAACACGGTCCGACCCAAAATGCAGTGGCTGGTTTCTTTGGGTGACGCATGTACGATAGCTTTTTTTAGTTGAATAAGGCGATCCGGATACATAACCTGTATTACAGCAACATATGGCCCATCTGCAAATCGGCGGGGGAGTAACAGGCGGTATCAGTGTGATGGCCTCTCAAATACAACGAAAAGCTAGAAGCAGCTAGTCAAACAGCCATATGTACAGAGAGCCCAGTTCACGAATTCCGGTCGTTGGCCAACTTGACCGGCTAGCGCAATCTGTTGAGACGAAAAAGAGGTAAAATGCCCGCTTCATGTTTACGCTGTCGCTAATTCGAATCTGCGGAGAGGCTTCGGATTTTTTTGCTACTGCCTTTAGCGCTTTTGAAACCGAAAACTAATATTTCAGACCATGAAATGCCACAGACTGACCAAAAATTGCCAAACGATATACAACCGAAGTCACTCGCAGTGACGCTCCCATTACCGGTAGCATGTCCCGTAGTTACGGCCTCCTATATCTCCTAAAACGAGCAATCACTCTACGGTCCAGTAACGTGTACCGCGAATCATACCGCAACCGTTTTTCTGTCCGGGTATGACTCTATAATGTATATTATGTAGCTAGCAAGCCTTCCTAAAAATTCCACGTTGATTCCATCCCCTTCCAGCAATTTTGTAACATCTACTGTGTTCCGGTTTGTTTTTGGGCGAAAATAATTCTAAGAACTTCTGGAAACTGGTAGGGTAATTTCCTGAGCAGTGGGTGAATATCATTTCACGCAGTGAAATTAGGTTTCATGCTTTTCGGTTTTCTCCCAAAACGTTGGCACAAGTATCCCTGTAACTGATCGCTAATAATTATCTTTCTGCAAAAAAACTAGTGTTGACATGAAAATTTCAAACGGCACCGATGATATCCATCATCAAAATTTTGCCTGGAGCTTTTCCCCTTGTTTCTGGACACCGGTGTATCTGGTTGAGTCTCTTCCCAGTTTTTGTATCTTATTTCATTACTCTGCCTTAAAAATGTTTATCATCCGCAGGCACTTTCTAATAGATACTTTTCTCCCAAACGTTCTGATCCTTTGTTTGTATACCTTTTGAGATATCTCAAATTGTGGCGGTAAATTTCATAGTATCAATGTTTTGAAATGTCATGACACCATCTTTTGTTGTGGGAAATATTCATTTCTAAGAAAGCCAATCAGCAGATCCTGGACCGTGCGTAGTTTTTACTTTCATTATACGTTTCTAATGCAATTCGATCTAGCGTCCTCAGGTGTAATTGTAGACGAATTTATTTGTTACTTGGCACACAATATCACGTTGCAAATAGCGAATGCTGGTATTTTACGACCCATCTAAATTACTGGCCATCTTCATACTTTCTGTATGCTCTTTAAAGCCTTTATATTCATGATTAGGGTGCTCTTCTTTTGAAATTCTCGTGAATTCCTGGACAGGCCTAGTCTTTATTAGTATGGGCCAATACACCTAGAAAATGCAAATCTCACTCATTTTCTTCCGAAACATGCCATTATTGCCGCGAATCAAGTATGGGTTTGTTTATTTATTGCTTGTTTTTACTGCCCGGTTACTCCAGGCTCTGTTATTTGTGTCCAAAGCGAAACGAGTCTTACATTTGTTTTTATTTTTATGCCGCACGAACTATCTCATTCAGATAAGCAAACTGTTTCCCCTTAACGTCACAAGCCTAGAATAATCGTTGCTGATCCACAAGGTTCCGGATATAAATCGGCGGTTTTAGGAACACTTGCGGCGAAAGATAAAAGCCTGCAGAGCAGCCGCCAGAGCATTCAAATCATCAACGCTCGCCTTGGGGCGTGACATTGTTGACTGCTGCTTCGCCGCCGGTATTGTTTGAGTTGATAGGGGAGCACAAGTTCGCTCCAATAAACTTGTTTTCTTTGAAGACCACTGCGTCGTCCTTGGCCACGTGACAATATCTCACTGCACCTATCTGGTCCACAATGTACCAATCAGCTAAGTCATAACATTCACGGTATTTTTCGTAGTATTTTTTGTATTTTTCTGGTCATGTTCCCATTGTTCGTTTTTGCCTGCTTTATTCTATAGTACTATTGGAAACCCTGTTGTGTCCACCCTTAGTGTGATGCTTTCGGGCCCATAAAAGTATAATAAATAAAACAAAATGAAATGAAATCTGGTACCAACACCGTAGTTTGTCAGAGATTTCACAGAGTGAACTTAACACAAATGCGGCAAAGCGTGGCAGATGCTAAGAGCTTCCTATTACGGCCAAGGACCTCCTATAAGAGTGACGTCCAAGACCGCCGTGTAGCTTCTAGCGGGAAACTATTAAAAAGTTTTTGCATTGCCGACAAACGTGGGATAAATTTCAGGTAAAAGTTGCTCAGCCCAATGTTGATCTGCGAAGCTTCCACGCCCTCCAGTTTTGATGCCGGGAGGATGTATGTGACGTTCCTGCGGTGCGGTGTAGACCTTGGGTGGTTATTTCGGGGGCCAAGTACTCGACGAGGTGTGTCATGAATTCGTACCTCGATAGCTTCAGGCCCAGGCCGGCATTCGAAACGTGGTAGAGCAATTAGCATTCCTTTCTCCAGTGATCCTCGCCATCACTTCCCCTAACTGGAATTAGGCAGCGACGCGGGACATCGCACATCAAGTTGTCGATGTTTTTGCTGGAACAAAGATGGCGCCAAAAAGTCCCCAAATGTAAGCATTGTGAATTGAAACAATGCTTTCTCGGTGTTTATGGTTAACCGTTGCTGCAGCTCGGTATGCAGGCGACTCTGCGGGTAAGGGTCTTTAGGTCAAGTTTATTAACCTCATTACCATTACAGAGTTTGGGAAAAAGCTCAAGGATTCTTGTAATGGGCTACCTTTCAGTCACTCTCACTGTGTTGATAGTGATAGTGATTTTAAAATCACCACACACGCGTTGCTACCATCTGGCATCAGTGGTGGAACCACGGCGCGCCCCACTACGCCGTCTTTGCATGTCGTATAATGTCTTCGCGCATCAAACTGCTGGAACTCTTCAGCATAGCTTCCAACAATTTCGCAAGGCCCTGTTCATGCCCTGTAGAATCTTGCCTTCCTCCCTCTTGCATCGAATTCTTGCCCAGCCCACCTTTCATTGTGGCTGTATGATCGACTGCGCCAGCAACCGTCATGATTGGTTTTACGTGTAATGGCTTCGACATGATGATGCGGGACGCTTTCATTCAGTTTTCTCCGAAAAGTTTCGGGCACACTGCGCTCAGGGGAAACAACGCTAAATTTGCCTCCAGCTTGGCGAACGTCCCCATCACCGTGATTCTTCCCAACACTGTTGGAACTTTTTGCTGGAATCGCTTTTTAGCTGCACGTCAGTGGGCTTTAAGCGTTCCTCTGGGAAACCGGCCTGATATTTTGATTGCCTTAATATCAAGAGACTTCCCCAACATCAAGTTTCATCTCTAACGACCATGAAGCTCGGGTCAATTACCTCCACAGACGTTATTCTGGCCAACCAGACAGCAGATACACCGACATAGCGAACTGCATTTTCACATCTGGTGTTACCCTGGCAGTCAAGGATTCTACAGGTGCTACACTCAGCTCGGTCACCTTACCTAACACCACAACTGCAACAGCAGAAGCAACCGCCATAGCCCTGGCAGCCGCCACCACTACAAGTACGGGCCACCTCACCATCTTAACAGTCTCTCAGCAGGCCTGCCGCACTACCTTCTTGGCCGCATTCCCTACCAGGCTCTGAAGATACCTCAATCCTTTAAGACTCCCCCAACCATCCAGATAGCGTGGACACCATTGCAAGCCTTCCTACCAGGGAATGAGGCAGCACATGCCGCTGCCCGTGAACTCATTTTCCGGGATTCCCGTCCAAGGACAGACGACTTGGCATCCGCACCATCCCTCCCCCCTCTGCCCCTCAGATACACCAACCAGCTTGCCCACTACCGCCACACTCGTTTCCACTACCCCCCTGCCCACCCGTCGCTCATTACAGCAGAGGCCCAGAAGTGGCGCCGGCTACAGACAGGCACATACTTCAACTGTACCGTACTGTCGCACATCTCTCCCCCCATTATCCTACTTCTGCCATTCCTGCAACCTCCGGGCCACAACAGCCCATCCACCTTCTTGTTTCTTTGTTTTTTTTTGCTCAATAAAACGTTTTGGCTCCTCCGTCTTTAGAGGCTTTCAGTAGCAAGACATATTCGCTAGCGCTCGTTAGGTAGAGTGCCAAGCTGTCGTTCTATTTGTAAGCTTTGCTATCCGATAGTGACGTACTTTTTTTTGAATAAACGCTCCAGGTATTGTGTAAACCACTGCTTATGTTGTCGGTATTCACAAGAATTGCAGAAATATATTTGTTTTTCAAATACAGCATCGTGTTTGTTAGGTATTTTTCTGCTGAGATTGCATTGTGGAGATCTGCTGCTGCCCCCCCCCCCCAATGTAATGCCCGAAAAGGCTTTTAGTGTAATAAAAATTAAAAAAACGTTCTTGTGTCTGTATATTCGGAAACGAAGAATTAGTATATTATGAATTTTCCACTAAAGGCAATACCTCAAAGCAAATATCTAAAAACGGCTGCGATGACCTGCAAATATTTTAGCGCCAAGGATTATAGCACCACAAGGAGACGTGTGGCACTCCCGCTGATGTTATATAACAATTGGCCGTTGAGATGACTTGTGGGGTTAGTTAGATGTGTTTCGTGTATGCACGTGACATTTACGTGTTTGATATGCATGTACACCCGGCCAATTTGTTACAATACCACGGGATCATTGATTTTTCGGTTGATCAGCGCCGCGTGATGGAGGGATACGGAAAACTCGGCGAGAGTAGCCGGATACGCAGTAAACAAAAGCCGCGGCTGGCATTGCCTGCTAGGCTGTTCCAAGAGCAGGCGGCCGGCCCCCATGTTTTATATTTGCTTACCACACTGCATGCCATAATCGAAATTGTTTTTCAAGAGGTTGCACGAAGCGCCAACTGAAAACAGAGTAATCAGCGTTGCCAAACAAAGGTTTCGTTCAACGTAAGGTTCTTTCGGCAACGCTGCTTACTTTTTCAGTTAGTGTCACTTGCCTGGTCTTCAAGAAAAATTTCTTGTATGGCAGGCAGTGTGGTAGGCAAATAGAAAATATCGGGGGCTGCCGTCTGCTGTTTGAACCGCCTAGCACACGACGCAGCAGCAGGATTCGCTTAGTGCGCATGCGGCTACTCTCGCCAAGTTTGCCTCATCATTTCATCAACTGCCGCCGATCTACGGAACGGTCGAAGCTCCCGTGATATTAGTAAAATTTGGGCGGTGTACTAGTATAGACAAATCTTTCGAATTTCCAATAATATTTTGGAATTCAGTTGGTTGAAGTTTTGTCTTCTCAATATTTGTACACATGTTGACGCGCTGTTTTTTCAAGGTTTTTTTTCGCTTAATTGCACGTCACTAGCAGTTCTTTGCTATGCAATGCACACAAAAAAATTCCCGCGCCTTCCAGCAAGGGTAACACGACTAAATGCAGAGCATTGGGGCCTCAGTACTGATTGCAGGCAGTGTTGCTTCCATCGCTTCTTCCGTGACGCTGGAGTAGCAGACACGAGTAAACGTGGGCACGAGCGTCCACCAATGAAGGAAGGAGCAACGCAGTGACTGAAACACGAGCGACCGCTAGCCGCTATATTTGCAGTGCGCGCAGGAGAGGGAGAGCAGTACGGGGGGAAGAGCGCGCATGCGCAAGCAGCGCGCGCCCTTCCACGACCCACCGCGCTGCTATCACGCACCTGTTAGGTCGAGACCGCGACGGAGCGAACGGGCTGACTACGACGCATGCGCGCGTCAGCTGCTGTCGAGAGAGAGGAGGGAAGGAGAGGCGCACCTGCTGCGGACGCGAAACTGCTGACACCGTCCGACGCAGGAACAGGCGAGGCTAAGAAATGCTCTGCATTTAAAACGGCTAGACATGGAAGTAGTATTTGGATGGCCTCGAAGATACTGACGGACGGGCTGCTTCGACCATGTACTCTCTGGGTGCGCATCGCAGCAGCCGCAGAGGGTGCCAAGAGGACCACGGTTGGAACAGGTGCTTCAGCTATAATAACAGTCACGACTGACGACTGTTCCTTAATGTTTTTGTCTTCCGGGACCTAGAGAAAATTATTGCTCTTTGAGCCGACAGGGAACGAGCACCATTGCATACGGCAGTGCTGGTAGATTTGTGACCGCTGCAAGCTCTGTAGGCAGTTAGGTTTGCAGATTTAGTGACCGAAGTAAACCCAGCACATGGCAGTACGAGGACAAAATTCACCTTCGGCAGTGTGCTGCAATCGATACAAGGCACCGCTGAACTCCGTAGCGATCAAGGTTGCAAACCGTGGAGAAGGTGACACAGGGAATCTGTTTTCTGGCTGGTTATAAGCGAAACATTTCCACAAGCGCAAGTGTCTTCGTTCAAGCTGTAATAAATAAAAGTCTACCCTACACCCTCCTTCAAACCGAAATTCAATTTTCCAAAGTCCGAAGCCAATATCCGCTTCAACTCTGACTAGGCAAAAAGGCAACACCTGCGGTATGAACCCAAAGGAAATGTTAAGCGATGTGATCGCGATGATGCCGAAATTGTATAGGGGCTGGATTAATAACACAAGGAATTCCTGTTCATTTGTGATAAAGCGAGCGTTTTCACCTTCAAGCGGCAGCCATCGACTCCTGCCTGTCGCTCCTTTTGCTCACACTTCTTGGCCTACCATTTTTCTCAAACCACTTTGCTGCGCTGAGATTTGAGCGACATACATCAGAAACAGATTAACAACCGCCTAATCAGCTCCCCTGTTTAAATATGTTTTCAAATTAGATAATTTTATCTCGTCAGTGTGTACAACCAGAAGTGCGCTGAGCGGAAAACTATCCCCGAACCGCTATTTCGGCGCGAACTGAAAACAAACCCAAACGGTATTTTTCCGACACGCTGAAACTGAAGTGGTATATAACCCAGAATTGAAACAACGATTGACGGTTGACGGGAAAACGGTTCGACCACCGGCCGCTGATAATGCGCGGTAAATGCTTTTTGGTGTTTTCCTCTTCCACACCATGAATTTTTTATCTTCTCACCCACTTTCCCCTTGAACTCGGTCACCACTATAAATGCTCTCTTTCTGGGTGCAACATGAGGAAAGGTATGCGGGCTAGTGTTACAATTGTACGCTACATGTGTTACCTTGACCACAATGGAAGACTGAACAAACGAAATGTCGCACTCTCACCAACCTGAATGCAAAATGAAAAGCAACGTTCTTTCCTTTTTCCGCGAAGACCACGACGCTACAATGGCGATACCGCTAAAAAAAGTGCTGTTTTCGGTGCAGGTTCTTGGTGGTTTTGTGTGCTCTGGCTAACGGGGCGAATGAACCGATATCGGGGCGATAACCGATAAGAATGATCGTCCTTAGCCCATACATCACCTGCTTCACCTGAGCCTGCAGCCGCTGCTGGAGCTTACATCACTTGAAACTGCAATGACGCTAATTATCGACGGCGCCCGCCAGCAGACCGCGTACCTTGGGGGCGGTAGGGATCTCCGTAATGAAATACAAGAGCAGCGCGCCTGTAATCACGCTTTGGGACATGGTGGCACCGTACAATGGCGGTTTTTGCTTTTGTGGTTTTTGCTTTTGTCATTGCTTTTTGTATTGCGGAAATCTGCACTCGGTGTTTTCAAGTATTTGACCCTTCTTTATTAGCAGCAATAGCGCTGTCCGCGTCGTCATGAGTAAAACAAAAATAAAATATTTAACAAGCACCCTCACAAACAAATAAATCAACCTGGGTACAAGATGTCTCCACTGTGTGGCAGCTGATGCCAACAACCGAAATGTTCCTGCTTGTTGCGTTCCTCAATCTCTATAAAAAGGTCGTAAACATCAAAAGTGTATATGCATCAAGATTCAATATAACCCAATTCCAATTCACGAATTTCATCGCCATTCTTGATTTAAGGAAGTATTCAGAGAAACAAGCATATTTAAAAAGGAAACAATTTCGAGTGTGTTTTGTCAGGACGCCACTAAGATAATTGTGGCTAGTCAGAAAAAAGCAAGTAATTTAGTTGCATTTTTATGGAACTCTACCAAATAAAAACCGCAGTACCTTGGTCACAGACGATGACGTACCGACCATCAGAATTTTCGATGGCAACACCGATGACACTTGGTATAGAATTGCATCGAAGAAAAATATATTCAAGACCACCCCGCACGACAAGTTACAGGTAGCTTTGTTTGTGTGGTTCGAGTATATTAGAGCCGAGAACGTTCCGCTCCGAAAAAAAATGGAGCAACAAATAGCGCTGTTTGGTGCGTCTGGGGCGGTGCGACGACTTCATGGCATTGGCAGGATCACTCATTTTGACCGCGAGGTTTTACCGCCTTGCAAAATAAGCGGCAAGGGAAGGCCGCGGCAGCCTCAATTAGGATGTATTGTAGCTTTTGAGATGAGCCGCCTTCATACCTTGCATTTATGTAATCAACTGCCTGAAAAAGGACCGTCCCGATTTCACAAAATGTGTCAACCTGACAAAATCAGTGGTTACCGGTGACTTCATTACAGCGAATTATACCAGTACTAAGCGAATGTTACCCTCAGGAGCGGCTCGGTTGCTGAACAGTCGCTATCTCTTCATCATTATTCGGGTTCTATCATGTCACTCAGCTCCCATTTTTCTGATGTACTTTAAAAACGAAAATTTTCATGTCTCAAGATCTTGATGGATGCTATGTATCCCCAGGGGGTTAGCTGTTTTGCAGGCTTGCAATACACCGCGTGTCGTATTGCTAAAGAGTACTTTCGTTGTATGAAACACACCAATATTTTTAAGATGATTGTTTCTACGAGCGAACAAAAAAAATTGAGCCTCGCAAGCAAGCTTTCAAATTATTTTAGGTAATTTTCACAGGAATAGCTTCTGCTAATCTTCGATGTCTTTAATCGACAAATAAGCGTATTACATTTCCCCCATAAAACGCCTGTTGCAAATAAAGTGTCTTCACAGCAAAGTGTCTGCACTGCAAAGGTGCTGTGGTCGCTTGTAGTATTGCCAATGTTTTAGGACCCCTACAACAAATAGATACAGAAAAACGTAGTGCACTTCCTCTCTGTGGGGGATGATCTGGAAAGCTCGATGCACTCCATGAAGTTGATGAAACAAGACGCGTTTGTTCGTAATTTGCAATTGAGCATACTTTGTAGCAATTGCTGAATGAACCTCGCCAGGAGCCAAGTTTAGTCTTGCGGACAAACATAAAGCTATCTGTTTTACTTCCGCGTAGCAAGCATCTTTCTGTTTGTGTGACACACCAGCCCTATCTTCTCGACCACTGAGGGGACACGGCAAAAGTCGCACTTTGCTGTTTCACGTACATGTTTATACATTCCATCAGCACAATGAGCATGTCATTAACATTTACATAAAACCTATAGCTTTGCGTGCACACCCTGGCAACGTGTTATGTACGCAGGCTCAGAAGTCCATAAAACCGTCCCAAATGTCGCACTAAAATCTTTGTAGAGACCAACTGCACTCAAATGTTATCTTCACCAAATTTATTTTTAATGCTGACAAAGCACCCCCTAATCCGGTCAGAAACTATTGGTAACGCCTTGTTAATCAGCCATAATGGTAACAAAGCTCATCCCCAGACCACGCTGCACCTGCCGGCGGATCGCATAAATAGCCCGGCGCTCCTGTGAGTCCCCGGCCATTCGTTTCTCCTTCCTCTGGCCGTCATGCAGCTGGAGTGGTCGAGCTTTGCTGAAAACGCTTCACCCGTTTTCTCCCTCGTCCGCACGTAAAGCTTGCGCCAGGCTTTCTCCCTAGCTACTGACCGTGCCGCCGTTCACAGGACGGCTTAGTGAGTTTAGTGATCCCGCTCCCCACGATTTCGTTTTCGAAACCGCCTATTTTCGCGAACGACGTTCGGCGCCCACGCGTAGCACAGTATACGGAAATAGTGTTTGCAAGAGGTGGAAGTTCCTGCAAGTCCAGTTGCCCCTTTAACTCTACAAGGAATATTCCCCCACTTCGGTGTTTCAAGTGAGAAAGTTTCCGTCAATCCGGGATGACTCGCAGTGACTTGAAAAGTTGGAACTACAGGACGCAACTGCGGCGGCATCGTATTAGTTTTGTTTTTGCACCTATTCGCGCTGATAATTAGCCCAAGGCTTCCTCACTTCACGCTTTTCCTCCAAATAAACGACACGCGTCCGTTCCGTAGCGAGTTAAAGCTGGGAGGTCGCGAGCTTTATTCTGCTGGACAACCTTATCATTGTCGTTTTTTCTACCTCTTCGCAGGTATCTTCTCTCTGTGTTACACACCAACCCAGACCGAAAGAGCAGAATTACAGGCGACCGCTGACCGGACGCATTGAGAAATTGCACTTCACGTTTAAATCTGGAACCAGCACAATGGCCATTATCGGTAGTTACATGGAGCCCATCTGTGCGAGTACGTCCCACTTCTCTTCCACCGCCCCACCCCACCCCACCAGCGTTGCACGCATAAACCGACAACCAGCGATGGGCGTACTTTTTGGTTTGAAATACACCGGAGAAAATGTCAATGAGAAAACTTTTCATGTTGAAGTGGAATTATGGGGTGACGCCGCAGTTCCAACCGAACAAATGGCTCTTCAGTACACATCTATTCGGCGACGTGAAATTTCGGGCGGCCACGGCAGCAGTGGCGGCTCTGTGATTTTTACGCCCATTCTGTTCTCCGCAATCATCTGTTGTCAGGCGATAGCGCAACTTGTCAAAGAGGCCTGGGTGTTTGAGAGCGGAATAGCAGTTCTTACAGAGTGGCTGGCTGTTGCGAGCAGGAGCCCAGGAGCTGTGGCGAGTAAATCGGCATCAGCGGAATAAATCTTGGCGGGGGGGAGGGGGGCAGGCGGTGTAGACATATACTGCGTCGCCGCAAAAACTGTTAGCTTATTGCTAGCAATTTATGTTTTTGCAATAAACTTGTTACCGCGTTACCGCACAGAGGAAACCTGCACGCGCGAAGTTACACTCAGCAATGAGTTCTCTAATAGCGGCGCCCTTAACACCATTCACGGGTATAAGTTTAGGCAGCGCCAGTAAAGGAGGCCGTTTGGTGATGGCGCGAGGTGGACTGTACCAGCCGCCACTGGACGAGTAAGACGGGATAAATATATTTTCGTTTACGTGCCCTTACATGTTTCTTTTATTCAGTGAATGGAAGCAAGCAAGAATTTTCTATAGTAGCGCCCGAGGTGGGAATGCAATCCCTTGTGGTGGTATATGCAGTTAACTTTTTAAAATTTTGTCCGCCCTTACTGTGTGCGTTGTTTTGCACAGTGATGTATCCTGCTATGAATGGCAAGGATCACCGCTTGGGAGGAGTCGTCGGTGTCACGGCACCGAAATGCCCACTCATGAATTCTCTCGAACCCATGGCAACCTGATGAGAGACCGTAACGCAATGCCATTGCACGAACTACGAGTACGCGCCTCGGCGGCCGCCAGACATCTCAGCATTCCGCGGCTATGATGAAACAATGCCCGTTGTGAATTTACTAGTAAATTTGATGTCTCCAATGCTGCTGTGAGAGAATCCCAAGCTTGATTTCTTGTTTGCCAATGGTTGTTCAAGGGCCTGCAGCTTGCTAGGGGTGCCGGTAGTCTGCATTTGAATTGTGGGACACATTTTTTTAAGTTGTCTGGCAGGACTTCTGGCCTCTTTGGTATGAGGTTTGCATTTTCCCTAGCTTCATCTCAGGACATAACACCCAAATGAAATCCTGATATAGTACGTACAGGCTTTGCAGTATTTATACAGGGGAGTAAGCCATGATTTTCCTGCAATTGAACAAGGTTCCGCGTGTATGACAATGCTACTCCCGTTTTCATCCACCTTTGTATGATCAATGTACGACCAATTGATTGCAGTGGCTTGGAACTCACGCGCTATTGGGTAGGGGGCCACGACCCACCGGTCCCAGACAATGTAGGTGCCTGAGTGCTTGCAGTCCAAGTTGCAGTATTCACAACCACCAATGCAAAGCCAGTTCGTCGAACCAAGTTGTTCCTGGAATGAGACTTGTGCTTTTCACTCTTGCTTGGCGCAGCCTGCAACACACCCAGCATTCAATCTGGGCGGTATTGCACCAAGGAGCGCCTGCATTATAGCCACGGGCACCGCAACTCTGACAACGCGAACATCGGGGCCATTGACCACCTCTTCGGAGCCACTCTTTCCGCCAAGGCCACATTCACACCATACAAACCCACGCAGGGTTTGGGGCCATTGTCGTGCGGTCCTAGTGAATGCAGGCTTTGGGGGCACGGTGAACCTGTCCTAGCCAGCGCGCACGTGAGGGCAATTGTCCACCCCATCCCTGCTACCACGGGCTTTGGTGCCATGGGCGCCCCGGTCCCAGCCAATACGGGTTTTGCTGCATTGACCACATGGTCCCACGACCCACTGCATACGGAGTCTTGTGCCACCTGTCCAAACCAACGTGGGCAGTGAGCTCGTGGGTGGGTCTGTCCCACAGGAAGACGCCCTCTCCGGCAGACAAACTTCGTACGGACAGAGACAGTTCATCAGCAGAGGATAGCCGCTGCTGCCAGATTTGCGCGGGTTCGAAATTCTATGAGAAAGCAACAAATAAGGAAGAGAATGAGACACAGAGTTGAAACACACCCGCTAAAATTGTACCTTCGCTTCTCGCCACCGAATTGAGTATCTAACAAACCGGGTTTTACTAAGAATTTGTATTCAATGGCTTCGTAAATCTGAAATTGCGCTGATAGGTGCTGATTCCACAGTTACCCTGATGAGCGATATACTTAAGTCTCACGGCAAAAAAAAAAAACAGGTGAATTTTTTTACAGAATTGTAGCGCATAGAATGGCAACACACGCTGCCATGACGAGCCCTAACGCCGTTTGGTAACACATAACTCCTAACTAAACTGCAAATATACACACAAGTTTACATGTGAAAGGTCTGTAGGTTGCGGAGATTCCCGCAAGTAGAATATTGCAGATGCAGGCAATCAAACATGACATGGTGTCTCTTTCGGAGACTATTTTGAGGGCGATTACTATTTTTAGACCTTCCAGTTTTTTTTTCGGTTCTAGGCCTATGCGGCGGAACCGCAGGCCGGTGAATCTCGTTCTCCGCGTTATAAAAAGAGCCTGTTTGGAAACTTAAGAGAGCAGCTGCCTACTTCAAGGGACGTCGTCTTAACACCAACAGCTAGAAGCAGTCCTGTGAAAGTATAAGAGCATGTTCACAGAAAAATTGAGAAAAAAGGATGTGCCGGGGCACGCCATCGACACTAATCACACGAAACAATGGCGATGCAATCTACTACCAAGGAACATCCACAACAAAGGCCATTTCGCCATGGCTTCTGACGGGATGCTGGACATGAATGTAATTCGTCGAAGGAAAACTCCTCGGCCGTTCCCCTGAATTACAGTTGGTAAAAAATATGGCTACATGCGCATCTGTGTAGACAATCAAAAATTGAATGACCTTCCAGAAAGAAAAGCACACCCGTTCCCGGTAGTAAACAAAATAACGTATTCCGTAACATCTGGGAAATAACCCATGATGTTTTAGCGCTGGCGTGGCTACTTACACATGGAAATGCGCTCAGAGAATGTACCAAAACAATATTTATAAAGGTTTAGTTGAATTTTTTCATAATGCATTCGGCTTGAGCAACAGCCGTAGTTTGTATCAATGAATTATTTGTATTCCGTTTTTGCTATTTTGTGCGAAATTTAATGACGTCACAGTCATTTCACGGATGTTTGAGGAATATGTCGAACATTTCAAAATAGTAATACCGTGGATGCCTTTGGCCGGGCTAATTATCAATCCAGGAAAAGTGCAGCTTGACGAAGGAAAATTCAACTTGCTTGGATTTGTTTTAAAAACCGCCAATGTCCGACTTGGTCGAAAGAACTTGCAGGCGACACTCTTCTACCCACGGCTTCACGGCGTCAAGAGTTTGGAAACTTTTTTGGTTTTGGATATATTATTTATTCGGCAATTATTTTCCCAGTGTGTCACCATCTCGCTTCCGCGTCGCCACTTACGTTGTAAAGGGGAAATTGCTCTGAGGCGGCCCAAGAGCAGAACTCATTCGAAACCTTCTTACATTATTAGGGGAAAGGCTGTCTTTGCAGATACCTGACGTGAAGAAGCGCTTGTACAAATCGCCGCCAGCCAGTTCCGCTTGGGGGTGCTACTTATACAAGAGAGGCATGAATTGTTGCAGTGAGTGGCATTCGCTGGTTAGCCAGAATGACGTGCTGACACAGAGAGAAGTGGTTGTCTAGGCCGCAAAATCATCGACAAGCTCTGTAATAAACTCTCGACAAACTTCACAGGGTGGTACTATACGAAGTGTTGCTTTAAACCCACGTATTACAATTGATACATCCCCCAGGTAGACAACCACACATTTCAAACACCTTTCCCAGTTGTGGTTTTGTGCCAGCTACGAAAAGCTGTCCGTGGGCTGTGGCCACGACTCCACTTTCGCGAGCCACTTGTCGTGGCTAACAATATATAAAATAATGCCGCACAACAACGTGGTCGCAAATACAGCCGGACGTATGTCGGTAGAACCGCTCGTGCACCGTATGCAAGAAAACCAAATCATGCGGAAGCCTTCGGCTCAGCAGAGCGGCGCCAGTTGACAGCACCTCATCATGGCAAGGCTGGCCGTATACTGGCCGTTCAGAGGACTGGGATCGTACGTTCTCCGAGGTAGCTTTCGCAATCAGCACAATAAACACATCTACCTGTTTCACTGTAGCATAGCAGAATTTTGGCACAGAGCTCGATTTTTGTTTTGACAGTTCACTTTAATGATCATTGGATTGTGCGAGTGTATTCTCAGTGAAAATTTTGTTTCGCCCCTGCAAGCCGCCGACTGACGCCGGCCGGGATGCTCGCGAAAAGTTTGACATCTCTCAACTTGACCATTATTCCCAGTATGACAAACGCTGACTGGATATACAATTTTCTCTGGGTCATCTTGTGGCCAAGAGAACACGCGAACTTAGTAATATGTCTGAGTTGTTCACCGGCTCTCTTGCGAATAGGTTTAATGACCCTCGTACTGTTACAAGTAAGTCAAATCTGTAGTATGTGCTTCGCAGCACAGCCATGAGTGTACCTATATCGCTATTTTCAGAGAGTGTTCAGTACTTTCGATGAGCGAGAAAACCCCCTCCCGAGGCACGCGACAGATGGGCATTCCCATCCACCGCGTATCAGTCTGTGCAGGCGGAGCTAAGGAGTTATTGTTTATTTATTCGTCGAGCAGAGATCTCATTTGCTAGCATGGTAGCAGCTACCTTGCTTGACCTCTCAAGTATCCTAGACGGTGTTGTGCTTCAGGACCAGGAAGCACTATATACTGGGATATTTATTTAGATTACAATAAATGTAGTATGAAAAATTCCTTGTAAAGAAAGAGTACACGTACCAACGGAGCAAGGGTATTTCGTCACTCTCACGGACGCCGCAGCCGATACCAACCACCCCGCCTCTCTTCCAAAAAAGCATATTTTATTACCTGTTAAGCCATAAATTGTTAACTAGAGCAAATTCTTTTTTGGAGGTAACCTCTCAGACAAGCAAGTTACTTTGTTTTATAAAAACGCCATTGCATTGGGTTTCATTTGAGTTTTACACGCTGAATATTGGGCGGTCAAAACATCGCGCAAATTGCGCAGTCAAGAAAGTAATTGCCCTTTCACAAAAGTCATTGTACCCGGCTTTTCAACAATCTCATCCCATTCAGGTTTTAGCCTTCGAACATTGTATTTGCAGGCGGCGGTGAACATCACGTCATTCACAGCGAATTGGCGAGTAATCAGCACCATCACAAATAACTTGCACGGTCATTGGCATAAT
Source organism: Haemaphysalis longicornis (assembly GCF_048455015.1). Classification (NCBI taxonomy): domain Eukaryota; kingdom Metazoa; phylum Arthropoda; class Arachnida; order Ixodida; family Ixodidae; genus Haemaphysalis; species Haemaphysalis longicornis. The sequence continues at coordinate 59,771,536 of NW_027526214.1, read as the reverse complement.
TTTTTTCTCTCTTTGCAGTCTGCAAGGCAAAAACGTCGTTACAAAAAGGCACCTCTACTGGTTAAAACGGAATGTTAACCATGGTTACGCAGTCCGAAACTAGCCAGTGAAGCGCGCACTGAGCATGGTTGAGCGCGCAGGTGGAGCTGGACCGAGCGGGCACTGGGCACTGTTCAAAGGTTTGTGAAATCATTTCAATTTGCTGTCCTCTACATTTACATTTATTAAACATCCAAACCCCGTGCAGAATACTGAAAATAGCGAATTGAAGCATCTTTTTTCCCTACAGAGGCGGCACCACTAGAAGAGGGCGCATTTTCGGTTGAGAACTGGACATGCGCCTGGTAATCAACAAAAACGAACGATATTCTTGGGATTTACCCATTTTGGCAGCAGCCAAGCATTATCCCTCAGTCGTATTCGAAGACCCCGAGGCATGATGACGACACATGGCCTTATTAGCAATACCTGGCACAGTCGTGGTGCAGCAACGCCTAGCAAGCCCTGGCCCAACAACTTCTCGCACAGCCGCGCATAGTCTCGCACTCGCTTCGATAGCGTAAGCATGGCGTAAGCAAGCCTTACCGCCATGGTTCAAGCCATGAAGTCACTGCGCAGCACATGGCATAAAGGAACGTCTACAGCGGCAGCGTCCAGAGCTGGGGCGCCATCTCTGCTCTCTACCAGCCTTGCATTACTTTAGCGTGGTTAGCCAATTTTAGAGCTTTCACTAGATTTTTAAAGTGGTGCTAAAATACACAGGTGATTTGAACTACCTACCTAATGCATAAAGCCGATACCATTGAATAATGCAAATCAAAAAAATTATTACGCTATATTAATTCTCAAAAAAGAAGTGTTTCAGAAAAAAATTGCACGCATTTTTTTGGCTTTTTTGTTCACTTCGCGGTATCGTGTGCTTTTGTTCACGTAGCGAAACTTTTCTTTTTTTGCTGCACCGCTTGCATACTCGGATTGCGCTCAAAGTTATTGGGGATGGTTAATCAGTGTCCCGAAAATACTTCAAAAATTACTAGTCGAACTTCCTAATGAAATGTGCAAAATAACATCGTCTCGGATGTGCGTGATGGAGGATAAAAGCCACGGGAACAAACATTTTTTCCTTGTTTTATATCCAATACAGCTAGTCCCCCCGATACCACGGAGGTGGGCATTCAGACAATTTTGGGAGGAACAACCGCAATGGGCCTAACCCTACCCAACATGCAGCGGCTGATCATTGTCACTGTCACACAAAGCCGTGAGATTAGGTAAGTTTATGGCCGTTTAGGTTACCCCGGAGGATGGCCCTGGCCAGGTTAGCGGGCCACAGAGGGGCATTCCTTCTTTGCTGCCCAAACGTATGATTTCAAACTAATGCTGGGCCCCCGGGTAGGGGAGCGATTCGGCCATTCCTTTTTAGAAGGGCCACCACCTTCCCGTGCATGGCTATAATGCACCCTATGTGTGAATGCCGGTAGGTGGACACCCGCTGTAGTAGGGTGCTGCGCCCCTTGGCCCACCGAATCCGGTCGATGTAACCCAGGACCGACTTTGTCATCATGAGGAGCGTTCACGCACCTGCTAGGCCAGCGCCTTGTGGCACTGAGGGTCCCAGGGAACGCCAAGCGACCTGAACCGCAATCCAACTGAACCGCAATTTCAGTCAACTTGACCTGCACTCTTTAGAAACAAAAACACGACAGAAGCACACACGCAAGCATTTCAATTGGTCTCCTTTAAATGAAACCAATGGATGTTCATTGAACAACAAGCCTTTTATATCTAGGCACGGAAACAGCAGCGATCGCTCAAGTTCCTACTCTTTTCAGGTTGTTTTAGAAAAATAAATTGTATACTTATGTAAAAAGGTGCTTTTTGACGGCTGCAGAGAAGTTTGGAAGTGCGTCCCGATGTCGACTGGGGCACCTGGGAAAAGGCTGTGCAGAAAGAGGAAGCCGAACAACGGGTGGAAAGTCGGAGGATTCTTTTGCAGTATAATTCGCTCTTGAGAGGTGGTACTACAGCTCTACGATAAAAATTTAGTCCTTCAGACAACACACAAATCTCTTGAAGCTCGCGAACAAATTGCCAAAATCTCGCTTGGCTTCTGTTTCTTCCGTACTGGTTATCAGCGGGCTTTGAAATGTTGGCTTCAACCATGTGACAGTTTCGGACGTTGTTTCACAGCCGTCTATGACTGCCGCGGGGCCAGATTGCATTACTGTGCCAATGTTACAGTTTTTTTAGGACTCTTAAAAAGATTTGTGCAATAAAGAAATCTCCTAAAGATTTGTGCACTAGCTGGATACCTTCCGAATAAAAACTCTCTGAAATTGTGCCATTTCTAAAAACGAATGTTTAGGCGATGTCCGAGATAACATCAGTCCAATTTCCTTAGGTAGCAATTTGGAAAAGCTCACCGAGAGGTTTCTACACAGTCACCACATGCGGTTTCTCAAAAGCAATACTATGGTAATCCACACTTGTGTTAACTTGAGACCTGCGAATTCCATTTCAAAGGCTCAACCTGATATTGAGAATGGCGTTAACTACCCCACAGCCTAAAACACGTTCAGCGAACTTGTTACTGTAGATATAACCAACGCCCACGACAGCCTTGAGTATACTACAAAATGTCACACCGAGAAAGCAGCAAAATTTCATTATACCTTCAGCCCTGGATTGGTGTATTTTTAACTAGAAGGACATTATTTTTTCTAAATATGGTATATCATCTTTGTCGAGTTTTTCTCCAGATGTTTTGAACATTCTTCTCTGATCAATTCCGATTATGATGGTATCTTAGCTTTTGTTAATTCCGATGATATGGTTTTTTACTCACTGTACCGAGACATTCATGACTCGTGTCAAACTTTACAAAGCCATCTCGTCACCCTCTTTATTGGGATAACAGTCTACATTTACCGTTTTATGCTAGAAATTGTGTTGTAATATCCCAGGTTACATGCACAGCCCTCCCTACCCCGCCAACAATCAATATTTTTGGCCACCGCTTGCAGAAGGAGGGTGGGGGCCGTACCATAGTAAACACGATTCTTAAACAAGGAGAACAATTACTTCAACTTATGAAACCTTTATCTAATAGGCAGAGAGGACCTTAAGAAAAAGACTTACTCCGACTTGAGAAAGCACTCATCACATCTCGCATAAGATACTCCATTCCTTATACAAACATCAACAAGACCCAACTGCAGGAATTGGATACTCTACTACGAAAAGCATTAAAGATATCATAAGGACTACCCATCACCACCTGTAATAAGGCCATCGAGGACATGGGCATCACAGCCACCATTGAGGAAATTGTCTGAGTCCACAAACACATCTAACTTAGAAGACTGGGGCAAAGCAAGGCCGGAAATCCACTCGTGCAATCGATCGGGTAGGATTCCTAAGCAACGGTGCACGACTACTGCAAGATATAGCCTATAAAAAGGCTGCAGTAAAATATAGCACTCGTTCCCGCTAATATCGGCGACACCAGACGAACGAAAAGCCATCAGGGCTAATTATTTCAATAAGAAACCGGAAAGGGAACTCTAGCAAATGCATCTATACATGGACAGGGCGGAAAAAGGCACCTTGTGGGCGGTCGCGTACTGTCCGTTGCTCAACAGAACCTGTACAGAAGGAAACAAATAGTTCAACTCAGCCGAAGAAGCGCTACTATACGCCATTGACAAAGCTGTTAGTCCCTTCTCCCAATGAGCCCGTCCCCTCAATATCTATACCGAGAAGAGGCATGCCGACTCTTAGACTCCCGTCATACATCCCGCTCAGCGGCACACCTAATCAAGCATATTCAAGGAACTGTGAAGCTGTACTGGAGTTCCGGCCACGCCGGGTATACTAGGAAACGAAAAGGCTAATCAGCTTGCCCCAGACGCATACATCCGGGCTCCAAGCCACCGCTGCACAAAGTCCGACAGATCAGGAACCAACTCACGCGACTCTTTTACTTACAGAATACTAAACAGCAAAAGGTCTATTGCCAGCTCCAAACCATAACCTAACAAGACAGCACCAAACCCTATTCCGACAGGCACAAGCGGGAACACTCGAAACACCTGCGAGGATACATCTCATCAGATATGGAAAACAACACCCTTACCATGATGTTCAGAGTGCAAAATTACAAATAACCAAGACCACATTCTTTGGCAGTACGGTCAATACAACTAAATCGGAAAACTATACACTAGAGAGTGGCTGACCTCACCTAGAAGAGAAGTGGAGAAACGGGGCCTGATTGACTTCATTCAAGAAGCCGTCTGCAGAACCCTGGACCGAAGCCTATGAATCTCGCAACGCTCCCTACAGCTCCTCCTCACTTTCTACCTGTGAATTAAATATTATGTCTCTCTCTTATTTTCCCAATATCATCATGACTATTGTACCGACAGCAATGTATCCCTCAAGTAACAGAAATAAATATATTGCTCTAATCTATGATAAAAAGTTTACGGGGCGCCCTCATATTAAGCATATTACTTCTAATGTAGAAAGAGTTGCCGGAGTGCTCCACATGCTAAGTAAAGGGAACTTCTGGCTGCTTAGCGACACCCTGTTAACGATATATCAGAGTTTTATTCGCCCAGTATTACATTTGGCAGCGTGCCATTTTCTGGAGCAGTATATGTGACCTCAAATTTTGGGTGCCTAGAGACACACTGCTATTGATATATCGGAGTTATCTTCACACGGTATAAGCGTTTTGCTGCGCATTATTTTTAATGCTGTCTTGGTAATCACAAATGCGGGCTTCGTAGAGACACACTTGTAATGATATATCGGATATGTTCGCCCTGTATCAGACTTTGGCTGCGTCCTATTTTCTTGTTATGCGGCTTATAAATTCCACACCCTTTTTTTTAGTAAAAAATGGCTTTGACAATGTGTTTGGAATTACCAAAATATGTCCCTAACTTTACTTTTCCCCGTGAGGCACGATTTGCTCCGCTGAAGTATAGATTTCATTTTTTGACCGTATTAAGCTTTATCTAATTTAGTGAGTTTGAGTCCGCACTGCATGAAGCACAGTTCATTTTCAGTCTCAGGCGTGATCTTTTTCAACGTAATCAGTGGGAGGGGTTCCAGAGCCCCCAGTTGGATCTAGTAGAGCCATGGCTTCAACCACCACATGCGTACCATTTTCGGCTTTCCCCTCCTTGTATTAGTGTGTCATCTGTGGAAATAAATTTTGGTATTATCTTCCCCCGAATGCAAAGATGTTTCCTGCCCGAACACTCAATTTTTTCCTGGAGGATCTCTAGTAAACCCTCATTCTCGTATCGTCATTGCTACCGATGTCTCGCCAAGTAATGAGAAAACTTGAGTCGGAGTATTCTCACAGCTCCTAGATTGACTCTTTAAAAGCCAAGCTGTTATTTTATCGTTGGTCCTAAAATTTCGTGTCGTAAAGAGAAAACTAAGGCAGGACCCACCGAGATGTGATCGCTCAAGATGGCCAGCGCATGTGCCAGGCTATATCAGGCGTGCAGCATAGAGATTTGTATTCCTGTAAAAAACACAAAACAAGAATCAAAACCATATTATCGATAATAAGGCGCCTGTGAGCAATAGGAACCCAATCCCCTTTGTGTTCCTGGTAAAGATTAGGTTTGCAGCTGCTCTTGAAGAGAGGGTTGACGTCATTCAAGGACGAAAACATGCGCCAGGCTAAGCGGGACCCAGTATATGCCGTCAGAGAAGCCGAGCTCAAGTGACAAGCACGCCGAGACGACGACGAATATTTCATACGCTGCCCTAGCAGAGTGTGTAGTGTTTTACAACAGCTGCGCTCGACACCCAAGTTAGCAGGGTGGGAAAGCGTCCATTCTTATAACTATGTGACATGAATAAAGTCTATTTTTCACGGCGGAATTACTTGGAATGATTTTGGCTCTTCAAAAACATCGGCATAGATTTTAGCAAGTTTTTATTCTTTCTGACTCCCTCACTCTGAGTTTCGCATTAGGACGTGAAAAGACTCTTTTATTGCACCCGCAATTCGGTCATTTGTTCCCCATAAGCTTCGTGAGGTTAAGCTAGTGTGGGTTGCAGGACATGCCGGAATCCACTATAGTGCAGCGCCTGATCTATGGTACAGTTTGTCTTTTAGTGGCCCCGTAGTCCTGCGATGCCCAAATGATGGCTTTCTTTTGGGGGTGATATTTAGGAAGGTACAACTACTGCAGACGTATCGGTAGGACACCCGTCGCTCTTCTAGGGATTATAACCACCTTCGCCATGCGTGGAAGCGAATGTTTTGTGAATGAGGGATATTCGAGGTAGTTACCTTTGAGTTTCGATGCAAAATTCCCACAATAAATGCTTAGTTTTATAAATCTGGTCTGGCTTTATCTCCGCAATGTCCTTTCTGTGATGAACTGAAAAAAAAATACACCATATTTTAGTTGACAAATCTTCTCGCAAATGAGACGCACGCATCTGAAGTCAACATTTACCCGGGTCCACGTTCTGCTATCTACTTCCAAAATTCTGCCACTAGCTGTGTCTGCCCTAGGATTTTGCTACAGGAATTTTGCGTACACCCTTCACGCCTATGTTGTAGCTAAAGGCCGGTTCCCATGGTAGCCAGCTAAGCGTGCACGTTTTTGTTTGTTTTTCGTACTCTACTTTTATATATAAAGAAATAATACCTGTTCTGCATATTTTTTTTCATTTTGGTATGTGAAGTATTATAGGTGACGTCTTCATGAGATACAAAGCTTCTTAGCCAATCCCCCAGTGGGTTTTTGCAATGTTCTGGAACAACCAACCGACAAACCAACCAAGTCTTACGAAGAAGATGGCCGGTTACCAGACTTTTTTTATGACGCAAACGCCGAGAAGACTCAACGCCATGCACATTTTTCTCCCCACCTTAGATCTCTGCAAATCCTGACATCTTTCGGCATGCAACTCTCTTCCTAGACGCGTACCCGCACGGAAACAGCACCACGTCATCATCAACGGCCAGCGCTCGGGACTAGCGCACCGCTCCAGCTTGTATCATCTTTATTCGGTTTCCAATTTATTGGTGCAATTTAAATTCCGAATATGTCCCGTCAATAAACTTTGCCCTAGTCCGAAGCCTAGAGCCTCAATCTTCTGCCTTCGATCAGACTAACACATCTCGGTTGCAAAAAAACTTAGACCATACTCCCGTGAGGAACCCTGATGAGGATGCGAAGCATCATAGGGGTTCCGTGTGGTTCAATTGTGTTGCCGTTATCTTGAATGATCTGGTGTTCAGTAGAGCCAGAGGGAATTCGCGTCCGGGTTCCCACCGGTGTCCACAGCACGCATGAACCCTTGGGTGTCGGTGAGTAGGCGGTGGTTCTCGACGCGCCAAAACTCGTCCATCATGTTCTTGTCGATGTTGTCTCTATAGTAGAATTGGTAGTGTCCGTCAGCCTTTGTGAGATAAAGCGTGTTGACGGTGGTGCAACAGCTGAGAGCAACGTACACGCCCTCCTCTTTGCAGCTTTGTCTTCTTCTTTTTCCACGGTTCCCCAACGGGAAGATGAGGACGGTTGTTGAAACCGAAGCTATCTCGCGATGAATTAGCAACGTACACGGCCTCCTCTTCGCCGCTTTGTCTTCTTCTCCTTCTTCGTCAGCGGTTCCCCTATGGGAAGATGACGACAGTGGTTGAACGCGAAGCTATCTCGTGATAGATTTTTCGGTTGGCCAATTTTTCGGTCGGAAAAGTGATATCCCCCCGAGCAAGAGATGCTCCGCATCTAAAACAAACTGCTTTAGAAATTGGCGTCCGCTACAAGACTCTCTCAGGAGAGTACTTGGTGCCGGATATGCAGCTAGAAACACTGCTGCTGATCGAGAAGGAGGGAGGTCTGTTAGGCATTGAGCTTAAGGAAAAGCTACAAATACATACAAACACTGCACACGAAAGAAGGCCACTTGCGAGGAACGCTGAACTGCGCAGATTTGAACTCGAAATTGGCGGTCTTAACAGCAACACAGAGCTCTTAAAGAATTCATCGCAGCTCTCGATGGCAGAGTTTGAACTTGAATTTTTTAGGGAGATATTGGCCTCGATGAGAACGAATGCCAAATAAATTACACCCATATCGCCTAAGAGAACCATGAGTAGGATGCGGATAGTCATGGGGTTTCCTTTTGCGTTTCCGTGATGTTGGTTAGCCAAATTTGGGTGAAATGTAGTGAACCCCGTAATGCTCATATATCCTACTCATGGTTCCCTTCGGTGAGATGGGTGTAATTTTCCCTATTGCATGCGTATATACGCGAGTGAGACGAGATTGAAGTGGTATGTAAAGGCCTGTTAGTGTTTGCGATGATTCTCTCACTTAATTGCGTCTTTACACTCACTGACGGGGCTGTTGCTTCCAGCCTGCTTCATTTGAAGACTAACCGAGTCAAGCGCAAGCACAACCGGAGTCAAGCAAAGCATGCGGCCCAACCCTAGGCCAATCCCTAGGGGCATCCTGCCAAAATTATTATCAGAAGTGCTGAGGACGGGGCCACACCAACGTACACGCCCTCCTCTTCGCAGCTTTTTCATCTTCTCCTTCTTCGTCTTCTGCGGTTCCCCTATGGGAACATGACGACAGTGGCGCATGCGCAGGTGGTGTGCGGACGCCGGACTACCACCGATGCCACGGGACATACCACCGAGCATAAGACACGCCGCATCTAAAAGAAAGTATTATACTGCAGCCACGTGAGAGAGACATTATCTTGGTCGCTATCTGCGATAAGGCCATGCGGAAAAAGGAGGCAAACAAAGGAGTTTGAACAGCCGGCCACGGGGGTGGAAAGTGTGTTCAAGACACGTACAGTTTCACGTGCTGTGTGTAGCGCCCAGGCACACAGCAGGCGTGTTGTGGCGCTCCTACTGGGAATGCGCCAACGAGGTGAGCGGTGCGTAACCGTGTGGCAAGCTGTACGAGCAGTTTGAAAGGAGATATAAACCGTAGTGCTCTGCTGTCGACCGCGAGGCGCGTATAAATGAATCGGGCGGGAATGCTCGTGGTCTAGGGCATAAGTCTGTTGCTTACAGGGAGTAATCAAGCATTGAAACATTGTTCCCAGCAGAAGCAAGCACATTCTTACTAGTAAGCTCCCGAACGCGATGGGTTCAAAATGGAACCGCATTCCGCGATACCTCAAGTAAGTGGGCCCAAACGCGTGCACGTACGGAAACAGCCCGTGCAATGAAAAGGTACCAGTCTTTGAAGATACTGTTGTAAGCGTCATCATACGGCGCCCTCGCGACCGGCAAATGTAGTAGGCCATACAGGGGCCAAACTGACCACGTAGTCAAAGGAGGCCGATGTACTCGTCGGAAGAAGGTGACGAAGAATTTACACGGAAACAAACCGGATCGCAGACACCGAATCGACTTTAATTACAAGGGGATTCATAAGGAATATGAGCGTATTTTATAGCTGATTTTCCAGAAAATGTTTGGACTCTTCAGTTCAGGCTTGCACCACTATAAGAAGCTTAGCCTTATTATAATACCTTACCATGTTGTACCAAAATGAGGTATATATTGCCATAATGTGTTCTAATTTAGTGAATATTTTGAATGTTGGGACAGTTGAGCAAATTGTGGTACCTCCTTTGCGAATTATCAAATCGCGAACTTAGTTTATTTTGGTTTTTGAAGTACATTTCTATATTTGCTACCGTCTAGATATTTAGTTTGTGAAAGACGCGAATAATGAGATATAGGGTTTGTGTTGTATTCTTGATTACCTGCATTTTAGTATTTGTGTACTTTCTATATCCCTTGGTAAGCAGTGTTTTAGACGTTCTACTATGTGACGGGTAAGTGTTGCGGTGTTAGTGGTAATATTGGTGTAGTGCTTGTAAGCTGACAGGAGATTCCACTGCAACCACCGGCGGACTTTTCGCAGGAAGTGTTTCTTCCAGAAAACATTACTTCTGATGGGGCACATTTGAGGAGGAGCTTTTGGACAGCTCAAATTAGGTGAAGAAGATGAATAACGTACCCACGTCGGAGAGGAGCACGTGCAAAACAGAGGAGGAATAGGAGAAAGCACACCGGGGCTGGCAAGTAGGAGGCAGGAGGTGCACGGTTCGCAGAGTTCTCTGCTGGGCGCAAACGCCCAGGAGATTCACTCCAAAACCGCGCCTTCCTAGACACCTTTGATCGCTAGAATCCTCAAAGCGTCCGCCAAGCAAGCCTCTTCATGGACCAGTGAGTGCACGGGAAACAGTGGCAAGACATTGTCCACTACCAGGACACCGGACCAGGGCAGCTGTGCAGCTCATCGACACCATCGACAACTCGCACGCGTGGCCCAATTGTATTTTTCATAGTATTGTTTCCTTAGAGAACCTTAGAATCTAGAATGTGTTTCATAATTATTTGTGTGCTTTGTCTTTCCTGCCAATATTCTGTATTCGTTCCCAAATACTGCAGCCTCGTTTTTGTCCGCTGGGTCAGATTACCACCACCTTGTTGTAAAAATTATGTACTTCGCTACTTACTTCGGTACTAGTTACCTACACTGGTACTAGTAACATTTGGATGTGACCAATCGATTTCAGCAGTTTTCTGTCATACTAGTTATTAACTGAGACACAAAACAATCTTTGCAATATTTCACATACCGTTCTTGTAAAATTACAAGGAAACCTGTAATAGTAATACGTCACGTCAGTGCACGAGTGCACTTTCAAAATTTGAAGCCCACAACCCACACAAAAACATTTCCCCAAACCCTACCCTCATTCTGCCACAGACAAATATAAAAAGTCTGCTCTGCCACAGATCATCCAGAATATTTTTGTTTCCTAAAAAGCATTATATAAGGGTGTGTCTGTTTGTGCTATCCTAGAGATCAGGATTACAATGCGCTGAAGCTCACACCGACCACTCTTACAGTAAATAGAATGGAGTAATGCAAACAATACAAGAACTGCATTCCAACAGGGATGTGTACACCTCTCCTTGTCAATGTGAGCTGCCCCCATTTGTGTGCCTTCTCACCAACAGGACAAACATTGTACAGCAAGTATCAAAAAGAAGTTCGAACCGCACTGTAGAAGGCTAATGTTCTACTACGGGTCGATTGTTTGACTAGATTTTGCCGCTTGTGTTTCTTGCTTCGTAAGTTACGCCGCTACATCAATTTATTATCGTCTTATTATAGGACATTGCACTTGCCCAAGAATCGAATTTTAAAAAGGAAATTTTAAAGTGCTTGCAATAGTGCTATACAAAACTCCCTGTGTTGAAAAACAGTATGATCTCAAAGAAGACGCTTTAAGATGTTGACGAGATGAGTTTGTGTAGAGACCGTGTATTTTGTTCGCACAATGTCATCTTCAAAATGTTTACAAAATACGCTTCTGGACACTGCTCAAAGTACACATTTATGCATTCTTTACATAGGAAGAGCTGTTTTGAGATGTTTCAAGCTGTTTCAAGGCATATGGAGGACGGCATGTTGTAAATGGGTATGGCTACCGATAAAATGGACAAATATTGACTGCATATCCAGCAATTAGTCCTTGCACATATCCCGCATTACGGAGAAACAGTAACTGATGTCTCAGTAATTAGGTGCAGTAAATGTGAAATGCCCCAAAATCGCCCTCCCCTCAGTTGTGTTATCATGCCATTTGCACAAAAACTGAAAATTGTGAAAGTGCGAACGTATCGCTCTATTATTATTGCTTTTCGGTAACCGGCGAGTAGTACAGCTGACAAGGCTCTATTCTCGCAATCTACACACTTGAGTAACAATACGATGCACGTTGTTTTTACTTCAACCTAAATAACTTTTGCAGCCAACATCTTGGGAGAGTTTCTGAAATATTTGTTGAGTAATTTATTTCGAGCTGCACGTAGGAGTCTTGCGCTTCCCTACAAATTATACCCTTGGCACAGATCGTTTTTGTTTCACTACAAATGCACAGTAACGCCTGTTTTTTGCGGTATTCTCACTTATTTCGTCCGTAGAGGGTAATTAGCGCTTACGTGCAAAACAATGGCCATTTAGTCCAATTTTAGGGAAGGTATTACCATTACAATGTTCGTGGGACGCCTGGCTATTAGGGCTACAATCACTCGCCTAAACAAGTCGGCCCCCAAATGATGCCATGTCCTAATGTTTGAAATGCAAGTACAAGAAAGTTTATATCTGGGGAAAATTTCAGAACAATAGAACATATCTTTTATTTTCGTGTCCAAGTTGGGATTGTTTACAAACGTGTGGAGCGCACTGGCATGAACGTTACACTGTGCTCCTTCCCCACTATTGGTTTTTATGCAGAAAGGTTCAAAAATGGGTTAGTGAGCGTAATTTGACATTTTATTGGAAATAAATATGTTTTTGTCAGAAGGAAAAAATTTTGAGAGAAGTGTACACCCAGCCAAAGCTAAGCTCGGGAGGTACTAATTGCGCCTTTGGGGCTGTTTCCTTGGATAGATTGCTTAAGTTGACCAAGACACACAAGCCAGTAGCAGCTGGGTCGACCTTCCCGAATTCCACATTTTAGTATACAGTTGAACTTTACCACATCCCTAGAAAATCTTGTTGAATAAAAACATTGCCAACTAGTGGAGTGATATAATATTTCAATAAAAATGTAGAGGTTGATAAGCAACACTTTGCTCGCTATTTATTGAAATCCCCACTTCGAGCAAGGATATAGAGTAAGGCTCAACCATTAAAGTAAGGTAGAAGGCACCTGCATGATATCATTTATGCTGCGACGTTAAAGGATATAGGAAATCGTTTTTAAAGCACAAAACAAACACGTACATATTCAGATGTGAAGTACAGCGTAATTTTTACTAATAAATAAAACCGCAGGATGCTCGCAGCCGGCTAAAATGTTTTTATAAATTTCTACGGCGAGAAAATATTAAAGATTTTGCAAATAATTGCAGGAAGATAAGGTAAGTTCGGCGATTAGAAATATAGATTTGGTTATTGTTTATCGTGGAGCTTAATGTTATAATTCGCGAAGCACAAAACATTCTGTTCATGATTTTTAAAATGTTTAGTTATATAGAAATAAATTCGCAAAAACATTCCAGGAAAAAACATTCTGTATTAAATAAAAGTAATACGACAAATGCTTCAATCATGCTTTGTGATAACCTCTATAATGTGTATTTGCATTTGGACGCGGTTTATTCCTCGTGACTCTCAACAGAAAATGGAAAAGCAATATTCAAAATTCTGCCAGCTATTTTTGATATTCATTGCAAAAGTTTTCTTGGAACAGGCTACGGAAAACGTTTATCTTCAAAAAACGCCACAAACAGTGGAGATGACGTTTTCGAAAAGTTATATCACAAATACTTTCTCCGAGATCTGCTTGTGTGACACAATTTTGAACAGGTTGTAAAAACAAAATTCTATGCAAAATTGTTTTTATGGCTCCAGAAAACACCGTTAAGAACCACTTCACTATAAATATGTTGCGGCGAACCATATATGGGCATGTTTATTTATTGTTTTTTTACTGCAATGCCACGCCAGGCTCTGTTATGTGTGTCCAGAGCAAAGCGCGTCTTCCATTCTGTATGTTTATGCCGCACGTGCTATCTCATTCCGATAAGCAGACTGTTTCCCACTAATGTCATTAAGCCCAGAGTAATCTTCTTTGATTTACAATGTTCTGGATGCAAATCGAGTTTCAGAAACACTTGCGCCGAAAGATAAAAGCCTGCAGAGCAGACACCATAGCATTCGATTCGACGACACTCCCCTGCGCGATTCACTATGTTGACCGCTGCTTCGCCGCCTCTGTATTCTTTTGAGTTGTTAGGGGAGCACAAGTTCGCTCCAATAAACAAGTTTTCTTTGAAGACAAGTGCGTTGTCTTTGACTTCGTGACATCTGGTTGAGGTGCGGGGTACGCACCCTTCATGTTCCATACCACCTCCGGAAGCCGCCAAGCCTGTCCAATAGGAGCCAGCTTCCGCCTGCAAGGTTTAACACCCGAGCTCGGTCGACTAACATAAAAAGCGATGAAGGAAGACGTCGCAACCAGCACCATGGTCAACCAAGCCAATCCTGCCGTAGTTCTGTAGCAACCTCGGGAGCCCCGATCATTCCGAGGATCCCCTGGTGAAGACCCGGAAGAGTGGCGGGAGAAGCTGGAGCGCGTCCGAAGTTTAAACCGACGGGGTGATGAAGAAACTCTGAGGCAGGTGTTTTTCTATCTCGGAGACTCGGCTCAAGTCTGGTTTGAAAACTATAAGAGCTCGCTAACATCATGAAGTATGTTCAAAGCAGAATTTTTGACAACATTCCGAACTGTCGTAAGGACAGAACGAGCTGAGCGGCTGTTGCAGACGGGAATCGAACACCCTAATGAAGGTGTTGTGGTCTACGTTAAGCAGAGGAAGATGCTGTTTTGACGAGCTGACGTCGAAATGGCAGAAGAGAAAGTGCGCTTTCTGATGTAAGGAGTTAAACAAGAGCTCTTTGCTGGACTCATTCGCACCCGCCCAAAACCATCGCTGAGTTCTCCACCGAGGCTTCGATGAACAAGAGGACTCCAGACATGCGTTCTAGGCAATACGATCGACCACTGAATGCATTTTTGGCGAGCCCTGTCAACGCCTCTGGATTGGCGACGGCAGACTTGCGGAAAACAATCCTCGCCGTCACCTACGAAGAACTGAGGAGGATTTTCCCAACCACGCCACAACCCTAGATCGCCTCCATTACCGATGTAACCCGAGAAGACTTTCAAAACGCACTTGGAACTCATGCGCCGTGGGAAGCACCCCGAGAACCACAAGCCATGACCTACAGCGCGGCTGTTCTTCGAACCCGCTACGATCCAACCTGTGGTCCAGAAACCCCGCAGTACGCCGTTTATAGTCGCCCGCACGAGCCGCTGCAGCCCAAAACCAGGCCCCGATGGAGAAGGACGTCTACCGGACCCCCGATAATCGTTCACTATGGTACCATTGCCGAGAGGGCGACCGAGAGTTTTCTGTCGACGCACCCCGCACCCACCCCGGCCAGCGCCCTTAGAAAATGTCAGAATAGCTGTCCAACACCAGCCATGGACCCACCCGTTTCAACCGGTCACCGTCGCACTACCCATACGAGTCGCCCAGCCGCCAAAGCAATGCTTATTTCGCACGTCGAAGGTCCTCCAGACCATGCGGGAGAAACTAAAAGAAGCAACTTCCGGAGGTAAAGTTGCATGACCGCAGAAGAAATAAAACCCTCCAACAAAGCAACGCCTCGCGGGAGACGAAGAGTCCCGACATACCCTCAGCCCGACGACCCGATCTAACCCAGACGTGCCTCCTGAACACGACGACAAACACACAGCGCGGTGCCTACCGAACCTGACCGAACCTGCCCCTGAGAAGAAGACGACCACAACGCACCGTGCCCGGCCGTGAACACGCACAAGCCGAGATACGACGCCACGACGCCCCCGGAATAAAAAGAAGGTAGCCTGCGACATTCAGCTGTCCATCGACGGCTTTGATTAGTCGTTCTGATAGACACGAGAGCCGACTACTCAGTCGTGAGCGGGCCATTTGCGTATGAGCTGAAGAAAGTAATAACCAGATGGAACGGTCCGCACATTCGCACAGCAGGAGGCCACCGCGTGCAGCCAAGTGAAACATGCACATCGGGCGTCACAATAGCCGGCACAACGTGCCCTGTGGCGTTGCCCATTTTGCCAAAACTGCTCCCGCGACATAATTCCTCGAATGAACTTTTTGACGAACAACGGGGCAATAATTGATCTATAGACCAAGTCCATAACTTTTTCTCCCTCCGATCACTACATGACGCCGGAACTGAACCCCGAACACCGTGCTCCTTTAAAAATCGCCAATGATCATGTCACACTGGCACCCCACGCAAGCTTGATGATCACCGTCTAATGTGAAGATGCTGTTACTGACGTCGACGACGCTATCGTAGGGAGTGACCAAAGATTGCTCCTCGACCGCGGTGTCTCTTTCGCAAGAGGCATTGGGCGCTTTACGCAACGCCAATCCCGAGTTTTTTTTTTTACTAATTTCAGCGAGGAATACCAGCACTTAAACAGGGGCGCAATAAGTGCGTTCCTTGAACAAACGCAAGAAACAAGTGCCATGATTGCGGTGGCCGACATTGAACGCGCACCCGAAGATACCATCAAGCTACCGAATTCCATCAACGTGAATCTGGCGTTACGGCAAGAACAACAGAACAAATTATTGGCTTTGCTGCGTCGCTGCAGTGAGTGATTTTGCCGAACCTAAAACTACGCCAGACACCTCTAGCGCAGCACCGAATAATAACCGAAGATGGAGCACGACCTACCCGACAGTCACGATAACGCGTATCACCACACGAACAGGAAGCCATCGGGACTCAATTCGACGACATTCTTAAAGACGACATTATACAGCCATGGAATAGCCCCGGGGCAGCGCCGGTCGTACTTGTCAAGAACAAAACGGCACATTAAGGTTTTAGTTGACTACCGGTGGCTAAACAAAACGACTAAAAAGTACGTGTACCCCCTCTCCTGAATCTACCACGCCCTCGACCACCTCTGCCAAGAGAAGTACTTTTCATCAATGGGTCTGAAGACGGGCTACTGGCAAATTGAAGCGGACGAGAGAGACCAAGATAAGACTGCATTTATAACCCCGGACGGCCTATATGAATTCAAGGTGATGCCATTTGGGTTGTGCACGGTGCCAGCAACTCTTTAACTAGTCACGGACACGGTGCTAGCTGGCCTGAAGTAGCCCACCTGCCTCGTATACCTCGACAATGCAATGCTGTGGTACTTACCCGGACTTTCGCCGAACACCTTGCAAGGTTCTAGTCGGTACTCCAAGCTTTCTGTACGTCCGGGTTAACGCTGAAGCATAAAAAGTGACGCTTCGCACACCATGAATTCACGTTTTTGGGCCATGTCGTCAATGCCGCGGGAGTCCGGCCTGACCCGGCGAAAACTTCCGCCATAGCAAACTTCCCAAGACCGAAAGATAAGAATGGCGTGCTGAGATTTCTCGGACTTTGTGCATACTACATGCTCTTCATCGCAAACTTCGACCGCATTGCATATCCACTCACTCGCTTGACGAAAGAAAGCACCCCTTTCAGCTCGGAAAATCCCCAGGTAACAGCATTCTGCGAGCTGCAACAATGCCTGCAAAGCCCGCCTGTGCTCGCGCATTTGGATGAAAACGCGGAAACGGAAATGCACACGGACGTAAGTGATATAGGCTTGGGTGCCGTCCTCGTACAAAAGCAAAGTGGGCGCGAGAAAGTAATCACCTATGCCAGGCGTGGTCTGTCCAAGGAAGAAACTACTCAGCCTCTGAGGAAGAGTGCCTCGCAATTATATAGGCAATTTCTTAATTTCTCCAATACGTGTATGGAAGATCGTTCAAGGTTGAGACATACCACAATGCACTCTGTTGGCTCGCAAATTTGAGGACTCCTCTAGCCGTCTTGGAAGGTGGAGCTTGTGCCTGCAAGAATTCGACGTTACAGTAGTCTATAAATCCGCGAGGGAGCACTCCGACGCCCACTGCCGGTCCCACGCCGCTGTCGACCCACCACCACAAGACTCCGATGAAGAAAGCGCGTTCTTCGGAGTCGTGACTGAGAGCGACCTGGCCGCCCAGCAGTCTGTACACCCTGATCTACGTGTCGTGATCGACTACCTCCAAGCATGCAACGTTGCCGTGCCCAGTGCATCAAACGCAACTTACCTGCATTCAGCCTGAAAAACTCCGTCCTTATGAAGAACAAGTTCAGCCCCGGAACGAAAGTGAAGTATCTTCTTGTCATTTCGCCAGATCTCCGTTCCGAAAGTTTGGAAGCGCGCCACGACGTCCCGTCTTCCGGACATCTCGCCATAGCTCGCACAATTGGGAATATGAAGATGAAGTACAACTGGCCCCGCCGTGCATCCGACGTCACCCAAAGCGTCTGGAGCTGGCACGACTGCCAGCGACGAAAAGTGCCACCGACAATACCTGCCGGACTTCTGTAGCCGATCGCCGTCCCATTTAGGCTCTTTCAACAGATTGGAATGGGCCTTCTGGATCCGTTCTCTACATCCACATCCGAGAACAAGTACATTCTAGTAGCGACAGACTACATAACGCGCTACGCAGAGACCGCCGCTCTTCCGAGAGGGACTGCACGAGAAGTAGCAAAGTTCTTCATAAGCCAAGTTGTGCTCCGACAAGGAGTCACGGAAGACCGAATCACGGACCGCGGAACGGCCTTTACTGCGGGGCTGATGCAAGGTATATTACGCTACAGAAACACGGATCACCGAAGAACGAAGGCGTGCAACCCCGAAACGAACGGACTTACAAAACACCCGAAGAAGACAATTGCGGATATGCTGTCAAAGTACGTCGACGTTGAACATACGACGTGGGATGAAGTGCTCTCGTATGTCACCTTTGCGTACAACACGGCTAACCAAGAATCTACGCAGATGACGCCGTTCGAGCTTGTCTATAGAAGACGGCCGACCACGATGCTCGACGCCATGCTTGCGGATGTAGAAGACGACAAACTTAACCCCGACGTCCAAGGATACTTTCAGCTTGCGATGGAGGCCCACCAGCTCGTTCAAGTTCGCACAACGGACCAGCAGCTGGAGGATGCCGGGCGTTACAACGTCCGACGCCGAGACGCCGAGCACCACCCAGGGGATTGTGTTTGGTTTGGACACCTATCCGTCGACGCGGAATAAGTGAGAAGTTTCTGTGACGGTATTTGGGATCCTACCAAATTTTAAAACGTGTGGGCCAAATTAGGTACTAGGTGATCACCGATGATGATTCCGGAACATCACGACGAGGTACGCGGCCCGGAGTCGTGCATGGGGTTCGCTTGAAACCCTATATGCTAAATAACATACTTTTTTTCGGACTATCTATTATTTTTGCATGGGGTCAATGCACTCGTAGAGGGGGGTATTGCCGCGAAACATGTATGGGCGGGTTATTTATTGTTTGTTTTACTGCCCTGCCACGCCTGCCTCTGTTACGTGTGTCCAGCGTCGAGCGCCTCTTCGATTCCCTTTGTTTATGCCGCACGGGCTATGTCCGGATGTAAATCGAAGGTTCCAGAGACACTTGCGCCGAGAGATAAAAGCCTGCAGGGCAGACGCCGTGGGATTCAATCCACGACACTCGCCTGCGCAAGTCACTTTGTTGACCGATGCTTCGCCACCTCTGTATTCTTTTGAGTTGTTAGGGAAGTACAAGTTGACTCCAATAAACTCGTTTTCTTTCAAATAGCCTGCATGCCAGTATTTAGTAATCATAAGCTCATCGCTTCATACAGAAGAGAAAGTTGTAAGATGCTTGCCCAAGTATTGTTTCAGGTTAAAATGCCACAATGGGCTCAGTGCAACTTTGATTGCTGCCCGTACTGATAAGTATAGGTTTTGTTCTAAGAAAATTATTACGCAACCGATTACATTCTGATGCAGCAATATATTTCTCTAAATATTCTTTAAACGGTTTTATTTTAGGCTCTATAAAATTGTGCCTAGTTTCGTTTCCCTAATTGTCGTCACGTTCATCTCTGCGCAAATTGTTTTTTCTGCAGTTTGCTGTGTTTTCCGTTGGATTGAGGGTGGCTTTTATGCACTAGTAATACATATGTACCACCGAGTTAAGGAGTTTACAAGCATAAGCGTATTTACAAATGAATAAAATGAACACAAATTGTAAGCTCTTGTGTAGGTAGATAAAAAAGTGCTTTTCCTCAGAGAACTACATTAGGAAAGTATTTATTCGGTCTAAATAACGTACAATGTACAGTCCAGCAGACAGTTTGACATCTAGTCACCTGAGTGCCATTCAGTCTTAGCGTAGTTAGTCTTTTTGATGTGAAAAATTTAGTGGAGCACCAAATAAGACGTCTCAGGTGGTCGAACGCTGTGCACTTTTTGAAGCCCAATGAAAATTGCCACTATTTTTTTCGCCAAGGAAACACCGATAACGTAGAAACGTTTTGGCAACACGTCGATTGTGCTACCTATTGCATAAAAAGCGCGAACAAGAACATCTTTGTTTCGTATTAAAAACCCGGTAATATTGATCTCTTTTCTCAGACTCATGGTGGCCACTGTGACGGGTACTGAGTATTTATACTTGCCGTGAACCGGCAACTAAAGCACAGCAAAGCGTAGCAAAGCAAAGCAGAGCAAAGCAAAGAAAGATTTAGCAAAGTGGAACAATCCCTTACTGTATCACCATTCTGCCGAGAAAAAACTTCGCTGCACACAGTCCGATAGAAGAGTCCTCAAAACCACGAAATATCGTCCACATTGGCGAGGTACTAACCAAATCTGTGGATCAAAAGTGGGAAGCAGGCAGTGGCAGGAAACTACACAAACGGTTGTAGCTTCAAAACGTAAATACTTGCATGTTAGAGAAAGTGACTTTTCTCAATAACTACCCTCTACGTCAATTTGGCTGTACATGCTGACACATCAACTCCAAGTACAGGTTCAGTGCCACTCCGCTTATATTGGATGAAGTGCTAGATGTGCGCGAGATTTGTTTATGGCCATTTTGTTTGTCTTCAGTAGGTTGACCCAGAAGTAAAGGAGCACGGTATCTAAAGCTTGTCGTCCACGGCTGACCTAGAAGCCGGCAATGGCCATCTGAAGAAGTTACGGCGCAAAGGTGTCGAATAAATGCATTTATTGCTATAAAAATGTTTTGGAGAAAGTGCTGACAACAACGTTAATTTACACGACATTACGAAATGCTGTAAATATTTCTCGTTGGCGTAGTTGTGTGAGCTGCCCGCATATTGCATATTATCGTACCACGGAGTCTACGTGCGCGTCGGGAAATGTATGCTAAGTGCCCCTTCCCCTCACCTTCTTTACATAAAGTTTTTTGAGCGTCTTCATAGAAAAGAATTTGTGTGGCAGTTAACACAGAATAGCTCAAATGCATTATAAGGCACAAAAATTCAGTAAGCGCTTGTCGTTTTTCTTGAAACTCTAGGATGCTGTTGTTTTCTAATTTATCGTACTCCTTATCATCAGCCTGTGTCCCTCAAGAAAATACAACACCCCAACATGTTTAGCCAGATTTATTATGCGATTGGAGAGTTGATGGATGTGAGCTACCGCAAATCTCATCACATTTTATTGCTCCCGATTTCTAGATGTGCTAACTCATGCATTAAGGAGATTTAAGCCTCAGTGGGGGTCCCTTGCTTCTGTAGAAATGCAAAAGTAACAAATTCGGTAGCTATGTACAATATACGGTGGACTGCCTGGGGAAAATGCTTTGTTTTTCTTGGTGACTCACGAAGAGGCTGGTTTTATTATTACGCCGAAAGGCTTTGTTCTTAAACAGCATGTCTAGCTATGTTATATTCGACTGTGGTGTTTCAAAGAATAGAATTTGTGATTTCATGAAAAAAGCTGTCAGCCTTACGAAGTGGTGTTCTATTCTACATAATATAACCTATTTGCCTTACAAAGAGTGTTTCGGCTACAGCTTTCATACAGTAAAATGGCACAACATCGACATATCTTTCTACTGAGATTTGACCGATACAAATTGTGGGCAATTAGCAGCTTGTACATTTATTCCAAAGCACATTAAACTTTTGCCTGTAAATGATCTGTCTTCATAACACAGTTCAAGTTGGTTTAGGTTGGTCTGCAAATCACTCCAGCAAGTAATCACAGTACAATTTCGTGCGAATGCTGAGAATATTTACGGACTTTGTACACACTTCTCTACGGTGGCCTACCATAATTCGTCTACGGCATCTGTTGAGAAAGTCTCAGGTGAACTTCGTCTAAGAGTCTTTCTAATGAGGGAGCATGCTTTTATGTGTCATCATCATCATCACCAGCCTATCTACGCCCACTGCACGGCAAAGGCCTCTCCCAGTATTCTCCAATTACCTCGGTCCTGTGCCAACTGTGACCAATTTATCCCCGCAAAATTCTTGCTGTCATCTGCCCATCTAACGTTCTGCCGCCCCCTGCAACGCTTGCTTTCTCTAGGGATCCACTCTGTTACCCTTAATGACTAGCGGTTATCTTGCCTTCGCATTACATGCCCTGCCCACGTCCATTTCTTCTTCTTAATTTCTACTAATATGTCTTTAACACCAGTTTGCTCTCTGACCCACTCCGCTCTCTTCTTGTCCCTTAATGTTACACCTATCATTTTCCGCTCCATTGCCCGCTGAGTCGTTCTCAATTTAAGTTGAACCCTTTTAGTGAGCCTCCAAGTTTCTGCCCCGTAGGTGAGTACCGGTAAGATGCAGCTGTCATACACTTTCTTCTTCAGCGACAATGGTAGGCTGCTATTCATTATCTGAGAATGTCTGCCATATGCACCCCACCCCATTCTGATCCTTCTAATTATCTCTGCCTCATGGTTGGGATCTGGGGTCACAGCTTGGCCTAAGTAGATATATTCGCTTACCACTTCCACTGCCTCGCCACCTATCTCAAGCTGCTGTGTGTCCCGAGGTTATTGATCATTACTTTAGTTTTATGCATATGAATTTTCAGGCCCACGGTTCTACTCTGTTCGCCCAGTGCGGAAAGCATGCTTTGCAATTCGTCCCCCGAGTTACTTAGCAAGGCAACGTCATCAGCAAATCTGAGATTACTCAGGTTACTGAGATTACTGAGATCTATGTGTACGTTATGGAAAAAATAAGTGAGATATATTGCTTCTTACATTGCACCCTTTTAAGGTCATCTACTTAACGTCTCCTTTTACGAGCTTACTGCCTAGTGCGTAAAAAGCAATGTAGTTGCACCGGTTTTGATATCTCGCAAAAAAAGTTGTATAATAAAAAGAGTTGTGGCTCAAGAACCTCCAGGATGATAAAAATGTTCTCAGCCTTTTCAAAACCGAAACTATTCACGCAGTTTCACTCACAAAATGCGTGAACAAGGTGTTCATGCATTTTACGCATTTCACGCATTTCACACATTTCACAAGATTTCACTCAAGTATCCTGGCGTCTGTGGATACATTACCCATAAAACGTATATATAATGTGTACTCTTGGTAGCAGCAGATGTGTTAGCAGTTGTGCCGTGGTATATGGTGAACAAGTAAATAAGTAATGTGTGTTTTCCCCTCTCGGGTGCATTTCCCGATGTGTTACACTGTATGTGTATTTAAAAAATCACTTTAGATGTAGCGTACCTATCGTACATTTCTCTACAGTGTTCGACGTTTAGCGTGTTCAACGTACGGCCTTAGTATCCAAACACCTAAGTGCCAAATTTTGCGTCCTTTATAAAAGCGCGCTATAACCAAGCTTGCCATTACCTAGAAGACGATGACTATATGCCGGACAAACATACAGCAATTCAGCCGTGATAAATTGCCCTACGCCTCGCAGACTCCAGGCCACTATGTCTAACATACGACTATCCAGCAATATTCTGGAAGCCGCACTAACATGGACGGAAACCGACTCTTCAAGGATAATTGGATAGTTTATGCGAAAAGGAAAAGAGGCGACCGGTCCCTACGGTCTACTAGAACGAAGAACAGGAGGGCATACGGTCGAGACAAATAAAAACTGTACTTGAATTGTCATCATTAAAAGCACGACGCACGCTACCGCGTTCAATATACTGCCAAACTGCTCCCGCAACGTATTTCTGGAATGTCGTTTTTTAATGACGATGGTGATAATATTGGGTTTCAGCGTAATTCTATCCAGAATCTATAAATAGCCGCCGAGAAATAAACATTGTCCTAGTAAAGTCGAAGTTTTGGCCTGTTGGTTCATCATGTTCAGGGAAAAACCAGTGAAAACACACTACGCAAGAGGAGAAGCAAGATAAGGTAAGTAACTGCACTTAAAACAAAAAAAAACAAAATACATCAAAACAATTGACGCGCAGATGAGTGACCCCCTCACCCCTTCAAAAACCCAAGATCGCCACAGGATCCTCTCTCACACCGTTTTCATCTAAGGCCGCAATAAAACGCTATCTCTTTATGAATTAATGCCCCCGGGAATTCATTGACGCAATTGGCTCCGCCTCTACCAGTTCTCGCTCATTCTTCGAAAAACCCGGCCCCATAATGGAAACTTTTTTTAAATTCGAAGTGCACTTGCAATCCCGCAAGTGCTCCACCAATTGACTTCCCGTACCATTAAATGCTGTCGTTAAGACGCCGGGCTGTTTGGCCGATGTAAACCTTCTGGCAAGGCAAGGGTATGGAATAAACCACTTCTGTGCATTCAGCGTATTCTGTGCGGTGCTGCGTGTGAGAGGCAAATTGCTTTGGCTCATTGTCAATGTGAGCACAGAAGCCTGCAACCTTCCTGGAGGCCGAAAATACCCAAAGAAGCACCGTGCTTAATTCTGCCGTTTTTAGGTTGTGTGAGAAGGCATGGTAATAGGGCATTACCACAATTCTGTTAAACATGATCTCGCCAGATAAAAGCCCTCTTGAGGTTCTGAGGTTGGGCTTTATTTTCTATGTAGCGTTTCTGCCAACGCTTGCAGAAGCTCAGTGGGAAAGCCGGCAGCTATTAGGGGCTCCACCTATTGGCTAAAGCTCCGCTATACAGAGTGGACACAGCTCTTTCTCACAGCATTGTGGAAACACGTGTTTGCAATGCTGTGCTTTACGAATGTTCAGTATGCTTAGTCGAAAGGCGAAATGCCTTTCTAAGAGCGCGGTTCATATATGAAGCAAACGTGCTCTTGCATGCCAAACGTTCGCCTTAAATTTAGAAACCGTATGGCGTTGTCGAGGGGTAGTGCACACGTGAAGTTAAGTTACTTAGAACACTGTTTAAAAACGGTCTTTATGTTATCTGAAACGAAACTCATCGACATACATAAAAACGGAAATATTATATCCGTCCTGGAGTATAGCGTGCAGCATGTGGTCAAACCGGGCAAAAAAATGGGACACAAAACAGGCGCAAGACAGGAACTGATGCATATGCCCTTTTTTTGCACAAAAATGTGTTGTCAAAAGGGGAAACTGTGGATACAGCTACACCGTTAAACGTGTGCTACCAGCGCATTGTAAAAAAACTTGGCACAAAGTCCCGAGACCGAAACGACTAAACAAAAGAGAATTTAACACCGTAGACAAGCCTACAGCATAAGCCTCTTTCGACACACTTGGATAAATGTTCGGGGACTGCAACGCACACAGAAGTAAGACACGAACGCTGGATTGCTGCAGCGTGCTAAAACAGAACGCCTGCGATAAGGAATTTCGCCTTCTAACCATGGGGTAAACCAAATATTAAGCAATTCAGCATCTTACTAATATTATAAATTTATTGGCAAGTCTACAGAAGGCACCTGGAAGCCGAACATGCCACTACGCGCTCTTCTGTGTCCCATATTTACAGGAACCCGGTTGTTTTTGGCAATGGAGTATTTGCGTGGCGGTATTTGACGTTAGCGTGGTCTACAAACTCTGGACAAAAATTAGGAGTCAACTGGTTATTGCGCGGTCATTTAACCCATTCCCAAAGGAGTGTTACAATGAAAGCGAGTGGTCACTAGTTATAATAGAGGGGGACATTCCGCCTTGAGTGTGCGCACCCAGACTGGCGCAAAGTTACCCACTCTCTCGTAGCACACAGTTCTATGTGCTATGCGCCTTTAGGCAATGTTTCCCTGAATTCAGCCGGCAAAACTTTGTCCTGAGCAAAACATCTTTGACCGAGAAAAGTAAGAAGTCTTTGTTACGTTTTATCAGCGCAATCTTGTGGCGCAATCGAAAAACGTGATGCAAGACCCGTTTTTATACAACGCAGCATTAGTGCGCATCTTAAAAAAAATCACAGTAAATCCAGAGTACAGTTCGTCACACTCGACGTTATCGCCAAAGCTGCGGTTCCCTACGTTAACAAAAGACCTTCCGCGCTACTGCACCCCATGTTTGTACCATCGAGGCCCTTTTGCACAATTTTTTGAAGTCCTGACTGCGTGCTTTCTACGTCAAGCAGTGAGATCGAACGGTACTATTAAGACAGAGACTGCGTATTGCAATTTGACTGCTTCAGCAGTTTGATATATTCTTTGCGGGCGTTTGCCTGTGACCTGGAGCCCCTCAATTGCTAAATGTTATTTGGGGAAAGGTATTCTATGCCAACCCCATGCAACGAGTTTTACGGTAAAGATACACGGGTGAACAAGGAACACAGGTGCACTCTCTGAATATCAGCAGGCCAAGTGAACAGCGAAACTGAATGATTTCTGGTGTGAAGTTGTGTACGTCGCCATTCAAAAGAAAACGCGGGGTGTAATACTTCCTGATTTGTTATTCGGGTAGACTCTGTTTTTACCCAAACCCCCAAGGCGAATGCGTGCATGCTTGTCTTTGTTAACTAAACCACATTGCTCTGCACCTTGCTCCACCAAAGACTTTTTGTTAATCCAGACCTCCAATCACCCCTACAAAAAACGCACCGATCCCACTGCAAAATATTCCTATTGAAGAAAACGAAAAGGAATAACGAAAAAATAACCACACAGAGTGATCACAAACGCTTTGCCATTGAACCGTAGCTTACCGACAATCACGCAAACTGGGGCTCAGGGAAAGGTACATTCATGAGCACGATAACTCCGAGCACTGTAAAGAAGCACAATACCTGCATAAAAGCAGTCAAGAAGACTACGGCGAGGTGCAGTTGAGCGACGTCGACAGATAAAGAACTGCGACAGAGCGTTTTGAACCGAAGGTGACGTACTACGATCAGCCATCAAAGCGGAAATCACTAGCAGTGTTAGCATGAGTAAAAACGGCGATAAACAGGAGAAAAGTTCTCAGAACAGTGATTCGAATAGTTTCATGACTGGAAACAAAAGGCAACAAGCAATCGTTAAAGCAAATGGGGCAATCATTACAAACCTGTAGTTTTGTTTGGTGGGTGAGAAGGTATAAAGTGGCGTGCTAGAGTGCAATGTCTGTGCCTTGAGGCGGTAGAACGTCAGAGGTCAGATTTTGGTTTCAGTGCTTAGGAATAGTGCTGGCGTGCACAGGGCCTTGGTCGTCCGTCGCATTGGAAGTCAGCGGCGATATTTCAGGATACAATGTCTGGGAACTTCAATCCTTGTTTGACAGGTGGTAAGTGGAACACTGGAGAGCCTCGTGTCCACTGAGACAGCAGAGCAATCTCGTACGTCACCTTTGGCTGGCTCTTCTGTGTGGTGGAGGACACCTGTATGAGATTCTATTTCGAGGTTGCGTATGCTACGAATTCGGATGACGCCTTCACGTCTCTACTTGCACGGGTTTGCCACTCCACATTTATAGGTTAGGTTCTGTTGTTCATGGCTATACCAAAAAGACGTCGCCGAGAAAGACTTATCAAAGGGGTGCCGAAGCACTAGTCGACCGCACGGGATACCTTGATTAACCTTGGTGTAGGTATTGGGGGCACAGCGGACCTCCAACCCCCAAACATGGGCTAGAACCAATACCGCCGATGTGTTTTAAGGTGAAGGGTAGAAAACTGAAACGTTGGCCGTTGGAGCCCAGGTCAAGCTTCGGTGTATGGCCTCCATATCTGTTTACCAGCAAGTAGCTCCGGCACCTCTCTTCGTATAAGGGTAATCCGAGCGAAGAAAGTGCCCTAGTCGTACGCATTTTTGATTTGTACAATCGCCCTTTGGGACAGACATCGACAATAACCATCCGCATCAACACCGTGGATGAGAGCCGCATCCATTGGCGACCATACCGGGTCACTCATGGCGAACGCCAAATCATTCAGGAGGGAGTTGGGAAAATGCTGAAAAAGAATGTAATTGAGCCTTCATGTCCATGGGCGTAACCAGTCGTTTTAGTGAACCGGAAGAATCGATCCTGGTGCTTCTACATTTATTACAGGCACTTGAACTAAGTCACCAAAAAGAAGTGTATCTGATTCCTCGGATTGATGATGCCCTCGAATGCCTCCATGGTGCATTGTACTTTTCTTGTATTGACCATTGTTCTGCATATTGGGAAATTGCACTTGATGACCAGGACAGCAAAAAGATCGCACTTTTGACGCCTGACGGGCTGCACCTATTCAAGGTCGTGCCCTTTGGTCTGTGTAACGAGCCGGCTACCTTCAAAAGAATGATCGACTTCCTCTTACGTGGCTCCAAGTGGTTTACCTGCATCTGCTACTTGGACGACGTCATCGTTTCTTCCGCGACATTTGAAACTCATCTCCACCGTCTTGCAGACACCCTAGACGTTATCCGTCATGCCAGTCTCCAGCTTGATTCATCAAAATGGCATTTCGGTGGCCGCCAACCTAGTATCCTCGGCCACTTAGTCGAGGCTGCTCGTGTCCAACCTGATCCCGATAAGGTACGCGCCGTCCAAGAATTTCAAAGCCTGTGTTCGGCAAGGGATGCTCGCAGCTTTGTGAGACTATTCTCCTATTTCGTCGTTTTATCGAGAATTTTCCTGAGATCGCCCGACCATTGACCGATCTCCTTAAGGGCAATACCTTACTCCTCTGGAGCATCGCGCAAAGCGCAGCGTTTAACACCCTCGTTGACCGCCTGACCCGTTGCTCAGTTTTTGCCCATTTCAATCCGTTGGCTACCACGGAAGTACGCATAGACGCGGGTGGCCACGGGATAGAGGCAGTATTGGTTCAGAAACAAACTGTCATGACTGGGTCATATCCTACACCAGCCGACTTCTGTCCCCCGCTTAACGTAACTATTCCATCACGGAACGTAAATACCTCGCACTCGTCTGGGCAGTAAGCAAGACCCCAGGGGTATGACTATTCGGTAGTCTACAGATCTAGTCGCATGCACCGAGACGCCGACTGCTTGTCTCGTCATCCTGTTGATCCACCTGATGAAATGTGGAACGATGATGATCCCTGCGTATTTGCCCTGTCCGACTTGCACGACGTAGCCGCCCATCAATGACGCGACCCATCGCTTCGGCAGGTTAAAGACCGTCTTAGCACAGAGTCGCCCGGCCCATCTCTGTACGCCTTTACACGGCGAAATGGCGTCTTGTTTCGCATCAACTTCCGGGCGGATGGCCCTGACGCCCTTCTTGCCGTACCTCAGCATCTCCATCCCGACGCACTCACCAGCTTCATGACGGGATGACTGCTGGCCATCTGGGCGTCACTGGGACCTACGATCGTGTGCGGCGACGCTTTTACTGGCCCGGCCTTTACCGGTCTGTGCGAAGGTACGTCATTTGTTTTGACGTTCGCCAATGCGCAAGACGCCTCGGTCACTTCCAGCAGGCACTCTTTAACCACCACGTGTTACGCCATCAGACGCTCCCTCCCTACCAGCTGTGTGCAACGGACGTTGCCGATTTTCTACTACACGCCCTCATTCTGCATCGCGGTGATCCTCTACAGCTGACCACGGACCGTGGTCGGTGCTTCTTATCTCAGTTCGTCGACGACCTTCGGCGCTCCTGCCGCATTAAGCACAACCTCACCACGGCCTATCATCCGCAGACCAATGGGCTCGCTAAACGATTTTACAAGATGTTCACGGATATGCTCGCTATGTGCGTGTCCACTGACCACCGTGACTGAGACGTTCCTCTCCCTTACGTTACTTTCACCTACAATTCATCACGCCTCGATACTGCCGGCTTCTCTTCTTTCTTTCTCCTTTACGGGCGTGACCCTGCCCTGCCATTGGACACCATGTTGCCTGAGTCGGCCACGCCACGAGCTGAGTATGCACGTTATCTCAATGCCTAGGATATGTGGCCCGCCAGATCGCCCTCGTCAAGATAACGGCGTCACAGACAACTCAGAAGCGCCGCTACGACGAGGCCCACCATGATGTGCATTTCCAACCTGGCTCCCTTGTCCTCCTTTGGACGCCTTCACTCCATTTTATGCTATTTATAAAACTACTCTCCCGCTTCACAGTTCCCTACCGCATCATTCCCTTGGTTACTCCTGTGACGTACGAAATTATTCCAGTCACGCATCCTTTGTCAACTGTTCTACCAGTGTCTCAAATTATTCATGTGTCCTGCTTGAAGCCCTCCTTAATTTGTGATTAAGCTCATCCCTCAACTTCTATTGTGTTCAGCACCGGCGCGTTCATTCTACTGCCGGGAGTCATGAAATGGGCTCCATCCCTTGGCTCCTTACTATAAACGGAACCAGTGCGCAACCTGCGCTATGCGGGTATGCACCCTCTGGGATAAGTTACCCCAAAGGCTAGAGAAGAAGATGCTCAGTGATGTTGGTGGTCGTGCAGTACCTGAGACATCGCGGCTGCCTTGTCTGCCTTTATTATCCTGTCTAATTTTGTAATTACAATATCTGAAACATCCCCTTCGTTGGCAGCATCTGATAATTTCTAAGCCACCCAAAAGGTTATAGGTGCCTGAAAGGCCCCGCACTGAAGTTTCTTTTCCTCCTTTGGAATCCATCTCGCTCCCAACTTAAGCTAATTTGTCGCTCTTTTTGATCATTGAATCTCTTGATAAGAAAAAGCCAATCGCTTTTCAGTAGGTGTTTCTAATCTCCAAGTATCTTGGAAGCCTTGTAGGCAAGTATTACAAGTTTAAGTAACCAAAAACGGGAGAACTCCAGATTGAGGTAGACAACGAAGAGGACTCCGCTAAGATCCTCCCACAAACACGTGAAGCGACACCATGGCCATCGTCACTATAAGGACCCAATCATCATCATGGTGCATGGCCAGCGTCAGCAGTTGCACGCGCCACATGATGGAACGTGACTCAGCAGCATGGCGGCCGCTCGTTCTGGGCGGACTTACGCTAACTGAATAAATGTTGGAACCCACATGCGTTTAACGACTGCTTCCGAAAATGTGGTGACCCCGACTTCCCGAGCCTGTCACCCCACCAGCGGCACAGCGACGAGTTCAAGCCACGCGACCTCCGAGTTTTGTGTATGAAGCTTGAGCTACGTTCTCACTGAACGACGTCCCCATACAGCCATTCAAGCATTTCATCATTTGGGAAACGCCTCCGCTCGAGCTCTGCTTCGGCCTCGATATACCACCGCCCAGCGAAACCACGTACGACGAGCTACGCGCTGCCGTGCTCGCGCCATATGGCATCACGGATGACCTGTTTCGGCCGGGATCAAAATAGGTACACCCGCCCTCCGCGCACGCTTCAGAGCAGTACACTGTGTCCTCCGCGCCATCGCCCTCGACCCCTTACACTTGTTCCGCACCCCTGAACTCCATCTCTAGCGCGCCAGCCGCACTTACACGTACGGGACTCATAGCTGACGTCGTCACGAGTGCCGACCGGCCGCAGCCGTCCTCCTCCAAAGCTATCAGCTCGGCCCAGCGCTCTGTGCAGTCGCACCATAACACGCATAAGAGGCACGTCGTGGCTCGCCACGACGACCTCGATGTGCTCATGTCTTCTATTGTGGTACCGTCCACGCCTGGGCCGTAGTTTGGATGGGTAAGGCCGCTAACTATGGCGACTGCATCCCTGCATGACAATGCCCAGAGCAACAAGCCTAGGTGCGCCCTGAGGAGCGCTTTGGCAAGGCATCCGTGACTTCTGCGCAGCATCGGGCGCCACGAGAGCTTTCCGGTGCGCGTGCGCTTTGTAATGGCAAAGCGCCGCACGGCGCACCCGCGGAGCGCTTCTAAAGTCATCAGGCGGTGATGTTGTCGCGAAAGCAGCGCGACGCAGCACCTCGACGCCGACATCGCCATCGACAGCGGAAGCACCCGCCAAGAAAGCGAGTTTCGTCGCTGACACTCCTGCGGCGCGCTCCCACGAGTCATGAGCGCCGTCTTGACCAGCGTCTCTCGCACGGCGTCACGTCGAACCCGCACTTTGGGGCTGCACCTGAACGCCTGCTCCGCACTTCATCGTCGGAAATGCCAGCCTTTGTGCTCATTCAGCCGAACGTCAGTGTAACAGCGTATCGAGTGGCTGTTTACCGAGCGGCCATTCTTCAAGCATGGCCTCGTCGTCCATGCAGTGGCCGCGGCAGGTGTGACTTTTTCTTCGGGAACGGCTACACCCTTCGCCAACTGGTCCTATCCTCCACTCCCAGCCTCGTCCACCAGAGGTTTTTCCATATTCCGCATGCCACCTCGCCGATGACCAGGACCGAGCCTTTATTCAACCCGCGCTACTGGACCGCTGACTGCCCACGGACTGTTCCTGACTACGGACAAATTGTATGTAACTTTACATAGTGCATACTCAGCGGTTGCACGCGCCACAAGATGGAATGTGACTAAGCACCAGGGCGGCTGTTTGTTCTGGCCGGACCTACGCTACCTCAATAAATGTGGAAAGCCGCCTCCGCTTCACGCCTCCTTCCCACAGGCGCATGGTTAAATGTCGTCATCAAGATCAGGCCTCATTGCAGCCTTATTAGGTGAAAAGACTTGATCTCTGTTCGGGATCTTATAAGTGAAAGCGAATCCAATTTCCTCGAGGGCATTTGTGATTAAGGTGTGAAGGCAGTGAGGCGAATACCCATACGCCGAAACAAACAAATATTACCAACCAAACACATACTCTTGACGTTTGACCGCGCAACACCTCCTGAGTGTTTCGACGCAGGCTTCATGAGATGTCCGGCCCGACACTACGTGGCGAACCCGTGCCGCCCCTGCAAGTGTCAGCGGTATGGGTACGGAACAACCTCTTGCCATGGTAAACTGACGTGCGCAATATGTGCAACACAAGATCATCCAACTGACAATTGTGAATCCCATAACTTCACCTGTGCTAACTGCTAGGAACCACAAACTGCCTACTCCTGGGGCTGTGAAAAGTTTAAGCAGGTGAAACAGATTATTGCCTTGAACGTCTGAGAGAATATCACCTTCTCAGAGGCGCGAAAGAGGTTCGCCCATTTTTCCTCAGCCGGTACGGCGACAAAACCCGCCGAACGGCGGTGTGGCGTGTGGTTTCCACAGGGACCCAGTTGAACGAGAGGCTGACCTGGTACCCGCACCTGACCAACCAGAGTTGCCTGGGCAGCCCACCCCGTCACCACAGAGTTTGCTGAGCCAGCAGCGGCGGTGGTGGCAAGAGTAATTGTCGGGACCGATGCCAATCCGGTCCCTCCTTCTCACTCTCCTTGCTTCCACTGGACGCTGCGCAGGCGAAGAACACCGGGGGTCCCGCATCGGCTCCCACACCTGCCGGAGCGCCTGGGCCACCTTTGGTGCTCCCGACACCTTCGGCGATAGCGGGAAAACAAACAAACGGCGCCCGATTGGGAGCCAAGTCCACAGGGCCTGGTCCATCGTGCAGCTCTAGGGCATCGGATTATGAGATGGACGTGGGACCGTTCCTGTTTACGTCGCAGCGGAATGGACAGGTCCCTGCATCGCAACTTCTAGAGAGGCCAAGGATCCAACTACAATAGCCCAATCCCTGAAACACGATACAGAAACGATACGAACCCTTCATAATAGGAAGAGAAATAGAACTCTAGAGGTCTTCTTAAAAATGTTGACGTTGTGTACAAAATACTGCGTGCTAATCAGCCAAGTGTAATGTGGGTTTATGAATCACGTTTGAATTCCGACCAAACAAATGTCTTGAATAGTTACATGGTATTTAGAAGGGCCAGGGATGGCTGCACACGCTGTTCTGATAGTGTGGCCATTATCGCCCGGAAATAATTAGCATGCCACCCTCTCACTTTGAAAACTGTACTTGAGGTTGTAGCAATTGGCACAATAACGTTTATAAGGATGATAACGGTATGCTTCATTTATACTCCTCCCGAGCTTGCTCATTCAAGCTCTGACTTCGAGTGCTGGTTGACCGCTGCCCGCATCATACGCAATCACGGGCGACCTTATTGCACACAATTCTTTTTGTGTCTCATTTCGCATGGATTCCCGTGGTCCCCTTGTAGATAAATTTCAACATGCTCTCGAGCATGCAATTTCCATAAGAAACAGCCGACGTACCATAACATAACACAACACACTGATTTTTTGACTTGTCTATTGGCTTCACAGTTCTCTTTCCTTGTCTCCAGTGGGTGTGGGCAATGGCCACACGGCAGTGACCATTTCCCACCTCAATAACGTATATAGGCAAAGTGTCATGCAGTACATGTTTTGAGAACCGGTTCAATGAAGTAAGAGCTAACTGGAATGCATTTATGGAGACATTCGAACTATACTACACAACCATAAGACGCCTACTTATTGAAGAACCATCCAAACTACTCTCGGCGTACATCCTCGACGCCGCCGAAGAGTCTATCCCCCACGCTTCAGGTGCCTGCGCTAGCAGAGGAGGCCGTAGTGGAATGAGGACTGTAGGCTGGCGCGAAAGGCCAAGAACAAGGCGTGGGGTTATCTTCGTTCGTACTCAATGCCAGGTAAACTCTATTTGTTCGAACGGGCAAAAGCATTTGCAAATCGTGTGCGCCGTGGTATAAAACGAGAGAGTTCGCACACCTTCTTGACATCCATAAAGTCAACCACGGACACACGCAAATTCTCGACGCATATACGTGATCTCAAAAGACAACAGACACACAGCCTACCCGGGTTCGCAAAGCGGAGACACTCACGAACACCAGGCTAACACACTCCTACAACACTTCGAACACGTGTCCAGTTACGCACACTACACGGAGACTTTCATGAAACAAAACATCTGCACAAACGAAGTCCCTGCATGATAGTAACAAGTCGCACACTCATAAAGTCTCTCCAGGATAAATACCTCCCGGTCTATTCCAAAACACCACTACCTCCATATACAAGGCAGCCCAATGTTAAACTGGATGAGGACATTCACATCCACGAAGTCAAAGCAGCCCTTCAGATCATTAGGCGCAACACGGCTCCCGGTGGGGACGGCATAACAAATAAGCTGCTGGCTAACCTAGATAACGAGTCTATTATTGAGCTCACGGGCCATCTCAACACGGTGTGCAGGTCAGGTCGACTCCCGGAAGAATGTAAAATGGCCGAAGTGTGCCTTATCCCAAAGCCTGGAAGACCACCGAGCACAGATAATCTACGCCCCATCTCCCTAACCTCGTGTTTGGGGAAGCTATTGGAACACATTCCCAACAAAAGGTTACAGAACTATATCGAACAGCACAACATGTTCCCTCATACCATGTGTGGATTTCGCAGTCACCTCTGTACCCAGGACATACATCTTCAACTCAAGGAAGAGGTCATGCTTAAAGCCTCCCGAGACCACCCAAAAGCCATACTAGCCCTAGATTTAACCGGGGCATTCGATAATGTCAGCCACACAGCCATACTGAAACAGCTAAACGGCCTAAACTGCGGGCAACGTACCTACACCTACGTTCGAGACATCCTCGAAGGCCGAAAAGCTATTCTGAAGGTGGGTGACCTGAAATCAGTCCCGCTTTCCTCGGCAACAAGGGCACACCCCAGAGTGCCGTTCTGTCCCCCTTGCTATTTAACATAGCCCTGATTGGTCTCCCTCCAATCCTGGCTGCCGTACCAGGCATACGCCATGGATTATATGCGGACGATATTACCATATGGAGCATTACTGGATCAGTAGGGGACATGGAGAACAATCTACAGCAGGCGGTTGACTCAGTCATTCAATATGCACGGCAGTGTGGCCTAGAATGCTCACCCCAGAAATCGGAGCTGCTAATCGTCCCAGGAAAGACGAAACTCTCTCCTGGGTCGCCAACCATCTCCCTACACATGGACGGCCATGTATTTGTTCCGACTCCACAGGTCAGAATTTTAGGCATGCTTTTCCAAGCCGATCGCTCAAACACCCAACTGCTCAATAGACTTAAGAACACCACAGAGCAAGTATCGCACATGATCCGCAGGATTAGTACCAAGACGAGGGGTATGCGAGAGGAGGGTGTACTCAGGCTGGATCAAGCCTTCGTCGTGTCTAGGGTCACTTACTCCCTCCCTTGCGCCATACTCTCCAAGACCGAAAGGACAAGGTGGAAGCCCTGATACGCAAGGCGTACAAACTAGCATTAGGACTGCCTGTTACCACCTCAACGCAGAAACGTTTGCGATTGGGAGTCCACAATACCTTAGATGAATTATTGGAAGCCCAGAATTTGAGCCAACTCTTACGCCTGAGCTGAGCCTGAGCCATTGTATCTCAACTACACCTGCGCTCTCCTCTGCAACACCCGCAGGCGGATGCGACTCACCTTCCCGATGAGGTTCGCAAGTTCAATGATGTGGCCCCACTACAACGCAACATGCATCCAACATATTCCGAGGCTCGTAGGGAAGCCAGAGCGAAAGCTATTCCTAATCAATACGGCCGAAACTCTGCCACAGTCTATACAGACGCGGCTTCATATCCCGGGCGAAGAGCTATGACCGCTGTGGTTTGTACTAGCGAAAACCGCGTTACATGCGTACCAATTCCAACCATCCACTCTCTGCAGGCAGAGGAAGCGGCCATCTCCCTAGCGATTGCACAAACTTCGGCAGAAATAATAATCACAGACAGCCAACAAGCCTGTAGAACTTTCTCCAGCGGTTGCATATCCCGACCTGCCAAAACAATTCTACTCGAGCATCCTCCTCGACAACCCGTACGAATTATTTCTCTCCAGCCCACTCTGCCGTGTCTGGAAACGAAGCTGCCCATCAGCGTGCCCGAGAGTTGACCCACCGGGCAAGCCAGGAGTTCGGCGAGCAGTGGCAGGTCTCCCCTCTCTTCTTCCACGAAGTCACTCAGCATTACCGTCTGGAACGAATGCTATATCCTCCTGCGCATAAACGCCTCACCAAAGAACAAGAGCGCCACGTCAGAGGCATTCAGACAAACACATTTCCCCACCCCACTAGAGCCCACATTCTGGGCCCCACCCTGTACTCCTCGCAATGCGGCTTCTGCGAGGCTCCAGGCACCCTCTACCATATCATGTGGGGCTGTTATAAGAACCCCCACCTACCCCCCTGCCTTTCCCCTCCCCTGAGCAGTGGGAGAGAGCACTGTCCAGCTCGGACCCTGAAGACCAGCTTTGGCTGGTGCAGCGAGCCCAAGAAGCCGGACGGACTCAAGGGGTCCTGGAATGAGGACTCTTCCCTAGGGCTGGAAGCTTCAGATACACGTTTATTCCCTTTCCTCCTCCTCATACAATGCTTTTTTCAGTGCATTAGTGGTCTAACCACATGTAAGCGTTTAGCTCCAGGTGCAGACAAAATTACATACTCCATGATACGACACCTACGCTCACACACCCTTGGCATACTTCGACATCTCAACATCACAATGTGGCTTTTGGGGGCAGATTTCAAGCTCTTGGAGGGATGCCACTGTAGCGGCTTTCCTGAAGGAAGAGAAAGAACCTTCCTCTACTGCCAGTTATCAGCCCATTGCTTTGAAAAGCTGCCTGAGCAATCTCCACGAGAAGAGGATCAACAGGAGACTTCTATACATTCTTGAGTAAAATTGTCGTCTGGAGAGCTACAAGGCAGACTTCAGGGCAGGGCGATGCAGTAAGGGTGAACTAGTCGTCCTTGAATTTTACATAATGGTTGCTTTTATTTATAAACAGCTTTTCTGAGCAGTGTTTTTTTACCTCGAAAATGTCCATGACACTGCTTGGCGCTACTGGATCCTTAGTGACCTTATGCCAGTTGGTGCGTCAGGCAACATGATGACCACTCTTGCTAGTTATTGGTTCGAAAGAACATTCCGTGTGCGAGTTCGTACAACACTTTTAAGGGTTCATGTGCAAAACAAACGGCGTTCCACAAGGTGGAGTACAAAGCTGTACTCTGTTTATACTTTAAATGAGCTCTCTTGGGAAGGCATTGCCCCCACCAATTTCCCATTCAATGTATGCAGACGACGTTCAGGAACCTTTTACACCATGAAATATGTCCATATCTGAATGTCAAGTCTAGCTCGGTGTCAAAAAACGTGCCTGCTGGGCAGACACGAACGGTTTTAAAAAAACCCCAGAAAAAAGCACTTGTGTTGTCTTCTCCAGGAAGCTTGGGAACCAGCCGGAACCAGAAATTACTCTAAATGGCGTCGCGCTTCTTAACAAAAAAGAACACAAGTTTTTAGGTCAAGTGTTTGATGAAAAATTCACATTCTTTCTTTACATTGAACAACTCAAACATAAATGCGTAAAAACAATCAACATGCCTAAATTTCTCTCACATCAGTGCCATTGAACTGACAATCAACTCCTGTTACGTATTTTTACCTGCTGGTGGGGTCTCTATTGGACTATGCAAGTTTCGTTTATGCGTCTGCAACCAAAACAGCTCCAAAAATGATCCACCCAGGGGTGCATCTGAAGCTTCGCCTTGCCTGTGGCGCTTTTTGCAAAAGCCCAGTCTAGAGCCTCTCGGCCGAGGGTAATAAACGGTCCCTACATCACGAGACGATTTACGTGGACATGTTCTATGCGTCAGAAATCATGGCCTTGACAAATCACCCTCTTAATTCCAGCATTATTACATCCTCACAAAAACTTCTTTTAAATCGTCCTTCATTTTCTGTGCCTTTTTTACTTCGGGTGACAGAGGAAGCCTCTGAAGTCAAGGTCACCTTTATACTTACGCTAGACACCCATCATTATAGTATGCCTCTTTGGAATATTTACCCAGTTAAGCGCGATCTGTTCTTTATGAAACTCGATAAAAACAGTGCACCAAGGATTGCAATTATGCTACATTTACTGTTTTTACACGACAAGCAGCAGTGTGCAGAGTTTTACAGTGATGCATCAAAGACTGCCACAGCTCTGTATTCTGCTGCGTACGGAGTCTGTAAGGCGATGAATGTCCATAACAGGATTATTGCAGTAGAAGCGTATCAAAGAATATTGCTTTTACATCAGCTTATCCAACACCAAATACCAAAATCTCTTGTGCACACGGCCTCTCTTAGTGTTTTACGTGCCCTGACCTCTAGGTAGCAAACTAAAAAAAACTATTTATATAATCTTGCTTTTAAGACCATATCTGCGTATACCTCAATCCTGGAAATAACTATATGCTGGATTCCAAGCCACTCTGGAATAGCTGGTAATCAGATTGCGGATGAAATGGTTGGCGGTGCTGCACTGCAAGACGCGATATAACAAAACATCAGTGCCCAACACTGACATCAAGCCACAGATCAGACAACACCTTCGCGAAACATGGCCAACACACTGGAGTGAAGAGTCAGAGAACAAAGTACATGTACTAAACCACACTTAGGACCATAAACTACTGACACACGCCACACATACAGAGAAGTTGCCTTTGCTAGGCTCCGCATAGCGCAAACACATGCAACGCACACCTGTCTGCTCAAGGGATCTTGAAGGCCCTGTGTAGCAGGCGCGAAGATGCCCTATCGTTGCTTCACATACTCATTTATTCCAAGTCACTGAAACAAACACGACACAAACACTTCCTGCAGCTCTACAGACAACACATGCCACTGCACCTATCATTGTTTTTGGGTGACGGGGCTACGGTTTACGTTTAAAGTTTTTTAGGTAGCTGTCAGGTGTTAAGTTTGCAAACCTCATTTTCTACCATGCATAATGAACACTGGCTCTATACCCCAGGCACCATCACGGCTTCAAGTGATCGATTTTAGGGATTTTAGTGATCAAGTGATCGATTGAGCGATTTTAGTGTTTTATAGTGTACTCCTCATACATTACCACTGATTTGGTGCTCTTTGACTACGTTGGCTTTGCGCCATAAGAATCTTACCATGATCAATCATGGAAGCACTGGTCACCGTGATATCTGCAGCCGCTGAGCATACCCGATGCATCCTTGGCAGTTGGTGGCACCTCTTGGCCCGTCACTAACGGTTTTCGTTGTTGCCGCAGCCTGGACGATTCCTTCCTGCATCACTTGACGCTGCTGAGCTTGGTTTGCACAACCTGCAATGGATGTCAAGATTTCGTCAGCGACACGCAGCAGGGGATGATGCTTCGCTGAAAACTTTGGACTCTTGGGCGCATCGCGGGCACCAGGTGGCAGTTGCGCGGTGGCATCGCCTTCATAACGCCCGGCCTACAGGCATTAGGCGCAGTTGGTGGCACCTCTTGACCCGTCACTAACGGTTTTCGTTGTTGCCGCAGGTAAGCTGGATGTATGGTATATTGTTTTGTTAAGTTCAAACTGCGACTGAGTTGTGCCGCCAACTGCCACTGTGTTTTCCTCTGTGATGGCTTAAACAAAATGTGCCCAATGCGTGGAATGTTTTTCTGCAACTTATCGGTTCATGAACTGTAGTAGTTGCGCATACTGGTATCACCTGGGACCTGAATGTTCTGGGATAACTCAATCGACGTTTTCGTCTATGCGTGCGAAGCGTGAGAAATGGCGGTGCAAGCAATGTCGTTCAGAACCACTTTCACAAACAGAGACGGAGATCACGTCTGCGCACTTCGGCGCTATCAATGACAGGCTCAAAATATTGGAATCTAATTAGGAGCACGTTGAGTCGATTGCTTCTTTGCACGCCCAACTCGACGAACTTCTAACCTTGAAGCCGGAAATTAAAATTTTCAAAACTGCTGTTACAGACCTATCTGATAAGTAAGATTCCCTTTTGGCGGAATCAAAGGCTAATGATAATGTGATATCTGAGCTAACTGCGCGAATGAAGACACTTGAGAATCACATATCTTCCCAGATGCTGTAATTGACAGACTGCACGTTGAGCTGAACGAGTCTGAGCAGCATATTTGAGCTTTCAACCTAGAAATTCACGGCTTGCCTGTAACTCCTCATGAGGATTTGTTGAAGGAAATGACCGACTGGGCCATCAAGCTAGAACTCGCTTCCTTCAAAGTAGGCCAGGTCATTGCTGTTCATAGGCTTTCTGTGCGTGGAAACAAACCGTACCGCATCCTGTTAAATTTGCAAATGTTGTCTTCCGTGACGCGTGGCTGAGTGTTCGGTCAAAGCTACGGAAGCTGTGCGAGTATGATGAGCTACCGCAGATATTCCTACGTGAAAATCTGACCAAGCAAAACAGGGACCCGTTCTGGGAAGCGAGGGCAAATGCGAAAGAAAAGGGCTATAAATTCGTCTGGGTGAAGAGTAGAAGGATTTACCTACGGAAGAAGGAGGGGGATCCGGCTGTGTGTGTAATCCACTGTTCTGGTTTGGCACAACTGCCTCAAACAAGTTGCATTGCTACTTCTTCTAATATTTTTGTCTTCTGGCTTTTCTTTTGTTTCTTTATGAATTCAACAGCGCTACAATTTCAAAACTTTTCGGCTTGTCGCGATGTACTTTTAACAACAGATCCTCGTTTTACTGTTTTGCACTTGAAAATAACAAGTATTCGCAAACACTGGGATACATTTTGCCATGTTGTTAACATAATCCAAGATTTGGTAGATATATTTGTACTCACTGAGATAAACATAGCAAAGCAGCTGTCAGATCAGTTCTTTCTTAGCGGTTTTCATACTTACTTCTACACTCACAAATCTAATCTAGGAGGCGGAATCGCGTAATTTGTTAGAGATAGCTGGGTTTCTTGTTCCTTAAACATTTCCTTTTAATGTACATAATCCTTGGCTATCCGTGTTCATAACTCCGATTTTGATATAACACTGCTAGCTATATATCGGCCTCCGAATCAGAATGCTTATAATATTGTTGAAGAACAAAGTGCGATTCCATTTCCGCCAGGGCATGTTCGCAATATTGGGGTTGTGAACATTGATCTTCTAAAGGCAGAAATAAGGTAGTTGTCGAATATTTAAACGTGCTTGCGGGAGCGGGCATCGTGGCAACAGTTAGAATTCCAACACGTGCTGAGATTTTGGTGACAAGTTGGCATCTTCCTGCCTGGATCACGTGAATGTCCGGCCAGAGCAAAACTACATCCTTTCTTTTATGATCGAACAGAAAATGTCTGATCAGTTCTTCGTTGGTTGTCGTATTTTATCGCAACGTGCACACCAAACAGGAATTAAGGGGCCTTCTAATTAAATTCAAATTACGGATCACTCGAGGCTGGCCCGATATCTTTCAGAGTATAACTGGTTGTCCTTTTTAGACGATGTACTTGAGTGCAACGTTTACGACCAGTTCGTCCAAATTTTCACGCAGATGGTCAATGCATACAAGAAAATGATTACAGTAAAGCAAAGACGGCCCAGTTGTCCTTGGAGTAATCAAATTATTTTTTCTGCTATTGCCGAAAGGGAATGCGCATGAACAAAATGTCGCTGTTCACCTAGAAACGCTGAGCTGAGAGCACTTTATAAAACTGCACGTAATAGAGCGCATGCATTGCTTCGGGAAGAAAAGCGCAAACATTTCAACTACCGCTTTCAAGAAATGAGGACTAACTCATCGAAAACATGGACCCTTGCAAATGAATTGCGTGGCCGAGCCTCCAAAAACGCGTTCGACAGTATGGGGAAAAAACAATGCCAAAAATATAAAAAGGATATTTAAATCTTACCACCATAGCTTTGATACTGGAAAAGCATGTTTGTTCAGTATTACTAACCTAACCAGTTCAGTTTTGTAAGTAGTTGACGGACACAAAAAGCCTTAGAAGAAGTTTCTGATTTCCTGAATGAGGCCATTGATCAAAATCAATTCGCTTGTGTTCTCTTGTTCGTCATGAGATATTGTGTGACAAACTGTATAAATATGGAATTCGTGGTCCAGTTCTTTCTTTACTTACCTGTTATCTTGCTGACAGATCTCAGACCGTTGTCATTGAAAAAGTTAAAAGTGCCCAAGTTCCTTTGTGTAGTGGAGTGCCACAAGGGTCTATTCTTGCACCTGTTCTGTTCAATTTATATGTTAACGATCTGAGTGATTTCATACTTTACTGTCACGTTGTTCAGTACGCAGATGATACACTTTTGATTTCTAGACACATTAAAACCCGCCGCGGTGGCTCAGTGGCTAAGGCGTTCCGCTGCTGAGCACAAGGTCGCGGGTTCGATTCCCGGCCGCGGCGGCCGCTTTTCTGATAAAGGCGAAAAGGAAAAACGCCCGTGTGTACGAGATTTCGCCGCACGTTAAAGATCCCCAGGTGGTCAAAATTAATCCGGAGCCCTCCATTGCGGCGCGCCTCATCGCCTGCGCTGCGTCGGCGCGTTAAACCCTATAATCAATCAATCAAGACACATTAAATATGCAACAGCTGTGAAGAATTTACAATACGATTGTGAACAAATAATGGAATGGTTTGAAAACAACGTGATAGGGATTAACAAAACTAAAGCACAACTTGTATGTTTTCACAATCGTCTCAAACCTACCTCCCAAGAAATACCAATTTATTTATTTACAGATACCTCAAAGACCCCAATGGGTGGGGTTTTACATGAGGGGTATTGAAGCACGAAAATTACACAACAACCGAACAACAAACAGAAAAAATACAACCGAACAAGCGTATCACGAAAACAGATGCTACCAGGCAAGCTGTTTTGATGAAAAGCATACACTGCCAACCAACGAAGTAGATATCACCACTAAAGATAATAGCATACACCACACAAAAATAATCAATCCAGAAGTTTTTCTACGGCAGATTTGAACTGAGTCGGGTTTGTTTGGGTGACGACACTTTCGGGAAGGCTGTTCCATTCGATGGCTGTAAAAACAGGAAATGAATTTACATAGGCGGTCGTGCGTGCGTGAGGTGGGTATACTGCTTTTGAATGGTTGAGGCGATTCGATGGGTGGTGAGCAGTTTTTATACAGAGGCTTTCGCATGATATCGAGTTGTAGAATTTGTGGAAGAGGCAAAATCGTGCTACTGTACGTCGTGTTTTGAGACTTGGCAATTTAGCTTTACGTTGACGATGTGTTACACTTGTGTGGTATGAATAATCGGAAAAGAAGAATCTGGCCACACGGTTCTGTACGGATTCAAGGATGGTACATGAGTTAGCTTGCAGTAAGTCCAAGACTGCACACGCGAATTCCAGCTTAGGGCGAACAAGCGTTTCGTAGGCCAATATTTTAACTGTGAACGGAGCCAGCTTT
Source organism: Haemaphysalis longicornis (assembly GCF_048455015.1). Lineage (NCBI taxonomy): Eukaryota > Metazoa > Arthropoda > Arachnida > Ixodida > Ixodidae > Haemaphysalis > Haemaphysalis longicornis. Next base: position 59,727,562 of record NW_027526214.1, on the reverse strand, counting down.
ATGTTACGTCGGAGCAAGCCCAGCGCGCGATTCGCGTCACTGGTAATGCGATTTACGTGGGATGTCTATGTAAGGTCATGAGAAATACGAAGACCTAGATATTTAGTGGACGAGACAGGAGATATAGCGGAGCCAATTAAGTTATATTTGTACGTAGAATAGGATTGACGCCTGTGGAATGAAATGATGGATGTATTGTGAACGTTTAGAACCATGAGCCATTTCTTTCACCATTCATCTATCTTTCTTAGGTCTTGCTGGAGTGCTACGCTATCAGTGGGATCGATAATGGGGCAATAAATGACTCAGTCGTCCGCGAACAACCGAATGCTTGAAGAAATATTATCTGGTAGGTCGTTGATGTATATGAGAAAAAGTAATGGCCCAAGGACCTTCCCTTGAGGAACACCTGAGATCGCAGGGGATAAGGAGGAAGAACTGTTGTTAGCGTAGACGAACTGCTGTAGGTTAGTTGAAATGTTTGAAAGCCATACAAACACATGTTCATCAAGGTTTAAATGTGAAAGTTTAGATAGCAAACGCTTGTGAGGAACTTTGTCGAAGGCCTTCTCGAAATCTATGAAAATAGCATCGACGGGGACGTAATGTCTAATTTAGAATTTATGTCACTTAGGAAGAGTGCAAATTGAGTGTCGCAGGAGAGACCTTTTTGGAAGCCACGTTGACTGGGATGCAAGAGCTTCGCGGATTTAGGAAAGCTAGATAAGTTCTTGCACATGATATGTTCCATTATTTTAGAGCAAACACTTGTAAGAGAGATTGGACGAAAGGCGTTATCTGAGGCTTTTTTGGGGATAGGTACAACTTTTTCTCTTTTTCAATCTTGAGGAACGGAACATGTTGAGAGGGACTGCTGGAAAATATTGCTAAGAATGATGCTAGAGAGGTGTTTGGTGTTTTTAATAATTTTTGCATTTATGCGATCGACGCCTGAGGCCGAATATAGCTTCAGGGTGTCAATGAAGTTTGAAATGTCATGTGGTTGGAATGTAATTCTCGTCATGATGGAGGGAAATTTAGTAGAAAGGAACACAGGGCCGTCCTCTGGTTCGCGGGTGAATACTGAGCAGAATGTGGAGTTAAGGGACTCGGCAACCTTGCAATAAGGAATAGCAGTTCCTGAGGAGTCAAGCAAGGAAACTGTAGGGTTTGCGTGTTTAGGGTTAATAGTCCTCCAGAACTGCTTAGGGATAGTGCGAATGAGGGCTTGCAGTGTCGACGAAAAGAAGGTGCGTTTGGTTTTAGACAGGAGTGAATCGAACTTTTTCAATGTTGCTCGATATTTTTCCCATGTGTGTGGATCAGTGGAAGATTTCGCCGCTCTGCATTGCCTAATTCTTTTTCTTTTGAGCCGTTTTAAAGTAACGCTGAACCGCGGGGTAGCGATCCGCTCGGTTATCGTTTTTGTAGGTATGTATTTTGGAATCAAACGTTGCATTTCATACCTAAGTAATAACCAATTTGTTTCAACCGAGCGAGTTTCGAAATCCAACAAGAATGAATCGCAAAAGTGGCTCAGTTCAGCGTTCATATTGACATCATTTTCTTTATCGTAAATTGTTATTGTTCTCGAATTTCCGGTGGGCGTTTGTGTAGGCAATGAAGCGTAATATGAAAGACTGCGTGGTCACTGATTCAATCCAAATGGGTGAGTGGAGAGAATCTATCTGGATGAGAGGCAAGAACCAGGTCAAGTAGATTATCCGAGTGGTTTGTAGTTCTTGTGGGTGATGTGACCAACTGCGAAAGCCTGAATGAAAGATACGTGTTTATGAAATTGTTTTCTACGCTTTTGTACGCCGGCGTGACAGCGTGGTTGCACCTGTCAATAGCCGCAAAGTTGCAATACGCGTTTTGGGGTGTAGGGTTGAGACCAACTGCAACGCGTCGTGGAAATTGGGTACGAATGAGGCGTCGGCATCTGGGGGGCGATAGCATACGCCAATTATGACAGGAGTATGCGCAGCTGTGCATCGAATAAACAGTATTTTGAGTGGGGAACTAATAACAACACGTCAGCACTGCAAACTACGATGGGCCCCCAAGAGGATACCACCGCCTCGATTGTTTACCCGATCACATCGGAAGACGCCGAAATCTGGGAAAAAGAGCTGTACTTCTCTATCACCTATTGATGGGTTTAGCCATGTTTCCGTAAGAATTACAATATTGTAGTCGGTTGAGGTAACGACGTTGCTTAATTGGTCCTTTTAGGAAGCAGGCTACGGATGTTAGTAAAAATGAATGATATGATACTTGTATTTGGACTTGGAATTGTGTTTGCTAACGGCTTTCGATCGCGCTGCACAACCTTTTCGCTACTGTGGTCATAGATGTAAGTGACGTCACCTATATAATGTATCATGTCGTAGCTTGTAACAGGTCCCTTCTGCTTTGCCAAATTCAACCAACTTCTTGAGGGCCACGTGTGTATTAGTAAAAAATCTTCAGCGATAGCAACTTCCGAATCCTTAAATTTCCAGCTGGCACTACGAATCTGATTCTTATCCTTGAAATGGGCGAATTTCACAATTATCGGTCTTTTTTTATCCGCGTGAAATGTACCCAGCCTGTGCGCACGCTCGATGTACCGTGGTTAGATGTTTATTTTCAGTTCTGCTTAACAGTGACTAATAACCTTTTCTTCAGACTGCGCCCACGTTTCGCCTCCACAGTCGACTAGCCCGAAAAACAGCAGGTTTTGGCGACGAGCCCTGTCTTTGGAATCGCCGAGACGAGACGACAAATGAGAAATCTGTTTTGCTTTCTCCTCTGCATGATGATCGATTTACTCTACCTGGGTTTTAATGCTAACAAAGGAAGCGCAGTCTCCCTCAATTTTAGTTAAGCGTACCTTTATGTCCGCGAACATGGTGTCGGTTTCGTCGAGTTTGGCTTTCGTGGATCTCATTTCGCTTAACAGTGTTTACTGGTGGTTCTGAGTTCATTAGAATTGCGGCTATATCACGTGGTTATTCAGCGGAAGGGGCACCTTTTTTTGTCGGAACGGAGTTCGCTTCTACATCTCCGCATAACATCAATACCACCAACCAAACAAGACCGCAATCAAAAGCAATAGAACAACAACACTGTGCGCTCGGCAGCACAAGCAAGGCATGATAACGCGTGCGTCGCGCGGACAAAGAATAATTGTTGGGTACCTGCGTGAGAAAGGCGGCATTCCGGTGAGCCCAAGCCATCGCTCGCGCGTCGCCGAGCCCACTGAAGTGGGCGCCGGTCCAAGGATGCTCTTTAGAGGCTGCGGGCGTTGCCGATGGCGATCCAATTTCCCTTGGCCATTTGTTTAGCATGCGCAAGGCAGGGGTCAGCCAGGTTGACGCATTCTCCACAGGGCAGCGACGTTGCAGCACGTGCCACAATCGGAGATAGCTGGACTGGTTGTCAGGCGGAACCGAAATTTTCGATGAAGGCACGTGGCGTCCTGGAATCGCGTTGATGGTGCAGCCGGAGGTTTTCTTGTGCACGGCCGGGGAGCAGGCCAAGAACAGAAGCAGCGTGAGGAAGCCGGCATTTCGGTGAGCCCGAGCCATCGCTGGCGCGCCGCCGAGCCCACTGATTCTTGCTATACAAGTCGTCTTGTAATAATTTCAGTTGTTCTGCGGTTCATTATGTCTCGACTGTTAAGTACTTGGGAATATTTTTCGATTCTTACATGGTATGGGACAGCCAGTTGGTCTACATTTGTTCCCATCTTGTTAAAATTGCCTGTTTGTTATTTTCAAGGCGCTCAATATGTCCGGTTTCACTCCGTAAACAGATCGTCCATGCTCTTGGTTACAGCGTACTAATATAGGGTATTTGTTGCTTTTATTTTTTCTCGGCCTTTTGGCGCAACCAAGTTGACAGTTTATTGAAACTGGTATTGAAACCGCTGTTGTATGGTGCAAATATTGATGGCAATGTCTGTATTTTCTCATGGTCTCAGATGCCAAAATTCTATGTTCTGGATGCACAAACAGTAGTTCTGAAATATGTTTGGACGAAAGAGTACTGTGATCCGTACATTCCTGTGAGGGACCTTCGTCAACGCAATCGTTTAGTTTTGCCTAGGACGCGAACTAGGTATGGGGAACGTATTCGCGCTCTTTATGTCCCGCATACAATGAATCAGTTACCAGACGATGTTTTCTCCCTCAGTAGCCGAAATAATTAAGAAATGTCTGTTTGAACTTTTCTTTTACCAATTTGCACATCATTCATCACATTTTTTACAATTTTCTTTCTTTTTTCTTTTTTTCTCTTTTTTGTGTGTCCGTACCGGCGAAGCGATTGGCCTCGGTGCCGCCAACTGCGGGGCACTGCCCTTCAAGCCTTCTGTTGCTTGGGCATTCCCCCAAATGTACCTTGTTTATTGCAATAAACATATAATAATATTAGTAATATATTATTATTATTATCCTTCCAGACTAGCTTTCGCCCGCTACGTTGCTACTCTTCTATGTTCGATATTCGCAAAAGGATGTTGCGCCGGAGGGCACACAAAATGGGCAGGTAAAGAAGATAAACATGTTAGCTCCCCATGGCTTACTGCACCAGCTATAGCACACTAAAGTCTTGTAATCTTAAACAGACGAATTCACGTGATGGAAAGACTACGGGTGGACATTGTTGCCTCTGACATTCCTTGGTAACCAAAAGAGTTACCGTTCTAGTTCAACCTGTCCTTAAGAGGACGATGGCGTTCCTCAAAAGAACTCGTTCCGGTCCAACCATTCTCTACATGACTGCGCAAGGCTAAAGCTAAACGTTTATTTTTGGTCCCATTTTCCAAAAGTGGCAGATCCAGAAATATTCATTTCAACACCCCAAGTTTCGGTATGCCGTAACTTGCTTCAGTAATATCCAGAGCTGCTGCTAGATCAAATGCCCTAATCCCGCCTTCGATGTAAGGACTCAACGTGTCGGAACGCTTGGTGATCCCGCAGCGTAGAGACACCGCTGGTGCCGTAGTCCCCAAACAGTGGAGAGAGAAACGCTGAGGGAAGGTAATACAAAGACTCCAACATGGAGCCGTGCCGCTAGGTTATCCATTATTCTAAAATGAAGCGAGGGAAAATTCCCAAACCATTGAATAAGTAACTCCGCTTGGCCGAGCAATGACTCCACCTCCTCGGCTGTCGTCCACGCGCCATGTCGCCCCGCTGCCTGTTCACCTTCCTATATAAGCATATGAACCTTACATGCCTTCTTATGTGGGGTCTTCTACGTACTTAATGTGGCAACTGGTGTTTTAAGTGACCAACACCTCCAAACAAGAAGCCACCAGTAGGCCGAAGCGCCCAATACAACAGCCGTAGCAAATGAAACATTTGCGGCGCAGCATCTAACCTCCTCGGGGGTACATGCATACGGATGGTCGGACACCTTCTGATCCATACCGCGCGCTCAGACATACTCTCAGATCACCATATGACATCCGTATACTGTGCGAACTCTGTCGGGCGCCAGGAAAGATGGCACAACATCAACCTCGGCTCAGCTTCGATTACTTGAATACCACAAGTAATGATACTGTGAGCGGCACCATTTCTCTGGTAGGTGGCGACTTGCATCTGATATCAGTTTCCCTCATCTGTCAGATTCCCCAGGCTTTAGAATGGCTTTTCCTATTAATGATTTATATTCTTGGCACAAAATCTTGGGCACAGAACACCATGTATTTGATTAGATAGCAGAAACAAAAGGGTACAAAATAAATCTGATTAGCAAGAACGAATATATAAACACTGAGTATGGGTGGTGTACAAGGTCAAGCTTTTAATAATGAGGATGGCTGGTGTAATAGAGCCAGTTGTGGTTATGCTTGCTGTGGAATAAGTGGTAAAAATAGGTTCATGTAAAGTAATTCTGAAGGCACTGATGAAGATTTATGGCGTCTTCATCAGAATAGTTAAGTGTAGTAGATCTTGTTACCTGTAAGCTTTGGGAGGTGCTTGCGCCTTGCCTGATGTGAATGGCAATCAAGATAATGCCATTTATGGAGAGGCTGTATGAAATCCCTGTACATAATAAACTTCGAGACCCAGTGAGAAAGTAGCTGTTAATTACGTGTGTTTGGCCTAAGTGTTACATAACCGAGGTCCCTTTAGTGTGTCTGTTGCGTCTGTCAGGGGCGTAAGGTTCCAGGTAATATTTTATTACACGTAGTTGGTTGCGTGTTCACTTGAGTCTCCTGTAAGCGTGGGAACTGAAGATGGTACGATTTATAAATATGGTTTATCTATCATAAAGCCGGCTCTGAGGTAAGTACAGGACACAGTGGTAGCAGGCCTGAGGCTCCGGTATAAAAGGTTGCCCTTTTTTTCTGTGTAAGAAGCAAGCAGTGGTAGAGAGACGCATTTCTGGACAAGCACTCAGTTTTTGCCTATATGTATGAAAGATGCGTAACAATATATAGGTCCAAGTAGATCGGGCGGTTCAAAGTAATCTTTGAAATGAATGTATCGGGAAATACAGACCTGAAGAAATATGTACGAGTTCATTAGATTTCCAAAGCACGAAGAATGTCAACGTATGTTCACTGATGTTGTATATTGTAGCGCCACCATCATCATCTTCTTAAGCGCCACCATCATCATCACCAGATTGTCCAGCTGGCACGCAAGACACTCGGCACCCGGCACCCAGCACACGTCGGTAACGGCACCCGCGTTCTACGCGCCTCGTCGTGTTCATGGCACAGCCAATGCAAGCACAATAAACGTGGGCTCGGCCGCACCGCCTCGTCGGCCGCCTACAATTTGGTGACCCGGCAAGCGGCTTCGCCATGGCTTTGAGACAGTGCTTCCCCAGACACGACGCGGTCGACAGCACGCGAAGAACGTTCCCCACCCTACCCGACCTTCCCTTGCTGATTCCGTTTGACACCATCTCCAACCACGCTGCATGGTTCGTCATCTTGGAGAGCCATTTTTACGAAAATGACATCTGCTCCCCGGAAATCAGGTACCTCTTGACACTACAGAAGCTACCTGCTGACCTCATTGAACAGATCCAGCTGCCAATCCCAGGCCCCAGTGAGTATGACAAATTAAAACACGCTGTCCTCAACCACTACGGCATGAAAACTCGGCAGACGACAATCCTGGTGGCGTTAACACTATCAGTCCTCCTCCGACACCGCCCTCAGCCCATGTACCCGAACCATAGCTAGGTGACGGGTCTGCGATCATGAGAGCGTATCTCGAGCTCCCGGCAGGACCTTCCATGAGAGGACTCGAGGCCAACGACATCACGGGCGCCCACCAACAACCGCCTGCTTTGTCCACTACTACCACACCACAAGAAGGCGCCGGTGATCCGCAGAGCACCGAGGGGGCGACCTCCCTCAGTCCACGGTTGACGCGACCCCCATCCATATAAGCCCACGGTGAGCCCTTCCCTGGCACTACTCCACAACGTGTGCTCTGCAACGCAGCCACCTGAATGGCATATACGACAGGTACAGTGCGCCATCGACGAGACTGCCATCGACGCACCAACCATCAGCCGTCGTGACATCACGTGTTCCGTTTGGTGGATGCACAGGAGCAGCACTACTCCTCCAAGGAAGCACCTGGGCTAGTAGGCTCTCAACGGGCTAAGATGGGCACCTTCCAACTACCGGTGACCAAAATGTTGACGGGGCAGGCAGACCAAAACAAAGAAGACTGCAGTCGGCCTCCGAACCACCCACCACGTACACTCTTGCCTGTTGTTTCGCTTGCGGGAGCCGCGCCTTCTGCTTCGAGCCTTCAACGCCGTATTAGACCACACACACGTCATGCACCTGGCGACCGACTTGTCGCTCCGCGTCAACTCGCTCCTTTCATGACAGTGCGGGAGTTAGACCATCAGCGGAGACAACGTTTTGCCCGCCCCCTTCGACAGCAACGCGTTCGAGTTCCCAGAGCATTCACCACCCTTGTGTGTGCCTCATGGGCCTTCGCACATATGCAACGTCGCTTCGAGCTATCACGACGGTCAATGGCCCATGGTTCCGTCATCCGTAGACGAACGCGGCGGCGACTGCTTCACTCCCTCCGCACATGCTGCCGTGGTCTGTGGAACAACAGAGGTGGCAGCAGAACGGAGCCGCCCTACAGCCGCAAGCCATCTGCACCCGTTTGCCTGGACCACCTTGTAGCCCGGGGAGTGCACTCGAGCATTGTGGGACATCACTATCTCCTCTGGGCGCTGCTAGCAGTTTGCGCCCCGCAGGACGCTCGTTTCCGCCTACGGCCTCTGCGCCACTCCCAGGCGAGGCCCCCCGAGGGAAATTCATACACCGGACGCTACCGCGCCGACGACCAGGACAATGCCGTTAGTCGACCACAGCCACTCGACCACGGACTGCCCACGGACTCTCCTTGACAACGGACAAATTGTACATACCTGTACATAGCGCATAGTGCATTTTCGTGCATTGTAATTTAAATTTGTCAGTTTACCGGGCTTCACGCTAATGGGGGAAGCCCTGTAGCGCCACCATCATCATCTCCTCAAGCGCCACCATCATCATCACCAGATTGTCCAGCTGGCACGCAAGACACTCAACACCCGGCACACCTCGGGAACGGATTTCTCGTTCTACGCACCTCGTCGTGTCCATTGGCGCAGCCAACGCAACCGTAATAAACGTAGGCTCGGCCGCTCCGCCTCATCGGCCGCCTACAATGTATATTTGGTATTTTCTAAATACAGGCTTTCCACCAGGCTAGTTAAAAAGGTGCCACATGGAAGAAAAAGCGTGATGTGCAGCGCTTGGCCCAGCATTTTTAGGGATGGTGTAGTGGCTGAGCCACAAATTCTAAGAGCGTAGTTGAGTCATGAACCTGTTGAGGTAGTAAAAACACATGGGAGGAGTTTGTCAGCCGTATACAAAGTGTGGAAGAGATTCTTCAGTATAGGCATTGTTTTTAGGCATTTAGATGTAGGTGGTTTCAAATGTGGAATGAATGGCAACTTTGGTGAAGGACTACACCTAAAAAGGATGCTCCTTCTTTACTGGAAGCACAACATTATTGATTTTGATACCTGTATCCGGTTGAATTTCAAGCCTTTTGGAGGAGAAAACACAAGTGAACTTTACTGGAATAAATATAAAACCTTTGCTATATCTCGTCGCGGGAAGTTTGTTGACACGTAGACGGACAGGGTAGACAATGAATTGGATACCTTTTCGTCGTGTACGTAAATTGAACACGCAATTGAAGGCGGCAATGCTTTCCAAAGCAAATTCAACTTATGATTACACCACGTGCAACACAAACTCCGTCCTGAGGCCTTGCACATGAACCCTGCATAGTGCAGTGCCAATTCTCATATGAAAGGTTTTCATAAACCAACAGGGTTTAATATCTTGCTCCATATTCCAAAAGACTAAAGCTATCCGAAGATGCAAGTTCGCAAAGCAGTATCACTCGTTTTTGTGTCCTAAACCTACCATGAAATGGTACTGACTATGTATGAAAGCTGCATTGATGTATGACTCTAATACTGAAGTTTCATCATTTCTATATCGAAGAGTCCTGAGGTGAACCTATCAGCTCTCGAGTGAACTATTCCTTCTGAAAAGAAGAGGTCTTTTACTTTTACGGGAAGCTTGCACAGGTACCCTGCCTGTGCGATGGGTTGATAACTTGCATAAAAGGACGTATGTTTTTCCTCTTAAGAAATGTACCTTCAAAGGCATTATTCCAACACCTCGAAGCCTTCACCAACATGCGTTCGTGTGTGGAGGAGTAGTGTTTCTACTGCATCTGCGTGGAGTTTTTGTATCGTGGTAAATGTGGTGATATAGGCGTCTGGTGCTAAAGGTGTTCACGTAATCAGGCATTCCTCAACCTGTGCCATAAAATGTTTTATTATTAAAAGGTTGTCGGCTGATAGCTGTCAACTAAAGGATTCTTCTCGGCAGAATATCTGTGCTTTATCAGGGCGCTTCTGTAGTGCGCAGAACTGGAAACTACTCGTAAGTGTTGTAGAAATGCGTTACCCGGTACTTACGTTTTACTATACATGGGATGGCCGTGTAAATATTCTTCTTGGAATTTAGATTTACGTGTCCCTGGCTTGCTTGTGTCTGTGTAAGCTGTAACTTAGAGAGGAAGGTGCACAAACTCACCCGTTTTAACTCACACTTCACAGGATTCCCAAGCCCATTTGCACGTTTAAAAAATATGAGACTATCCAATGCGAGGTACCGACAAAGGATACCTCAGACGATGTTCGGGGCCCCTTTTGTGCGCCTACATTCGTCGTTCTAACACGACCACCCAGTCAAAGTATAGTGGTTCTATTACTGTGCGGTAAAGATAAAACATTTCTGCAATACTATTTGAGATTATTCTGGCAATATTTAACCTTTTCAGGATGGTGAAGTGTATGGGTCTCACCCTATGTATGCCTGGGTGTTTGGAGAGTGGACAACACCATCTATTTTTGTGGCCACGTACAACCCAAGAGAAGAAAAATCTGCAAAGCGACTAACCACGTATAGTATGAACAATTATTGTCTTTATCCTATTTCATGGGGTATCTTTTGGTTGAATAGGCAGGTTCGCAATGATGTTAGATGCTTTTAATTAGGGTAACTTAAGCGTCGGCGTGGGTAGTACCCCTAAGCGAATTTGGCGCCTTGAGGTGCTAACATGACTAATAACTTTGGGCATCTCATCTGCCAGTGCCAAATTAGTGTTGGCAGCGGGGTTTGATGGAGTCTTCGGCAGGTGTCCTGTGAAAAAAGTCCACCGGCAAGCTCACATGCTCGGCATAAGTGCGGGGATACGCATGTCACGCTACATTAACACTCGCACGTATACAAAACCGCGTGCGAACCACGGATTGGCAGCGCGAGTTGCTACAATTGTCATTTAACGAAGAATAGAACCAAATAACAAATCAATGACATCTAGGTACATCGCTATTTTAGTCTTTTTGACTAAAGCGAGCTGAGCCTTGTTTGAATGGCACCTCAAATGAAAATTTACAGACAGAAAATTATGTTTCAACGTGTGGTATGCACTCTTCAAGTTTATTTTAGCCGAATTTTAGACTCCACATGAGCGCAGTACTTTTATTCGAAACGTTCAAGTACTCCACTTCAGCAGACGCAGCACATAGCGGAGTGTCGCCAAAAAGTGGTTGCCACTGTGGGTCACTTCCCGATGTGGCATTCCAGGGAGCACTCTTTTCCTGCCATTGTCTGTCCTCAGTGGCCCTTTTACATGCGGCCTCATATGAGTGAGCAGCACAAATGTTGCATCTTGCGTAAATAATTGCTTCTAGGCGTTTTCAAAATGCGAGAATGTGAAGAATATCGAAGTTTCGTAGGCAAAAAAACTGCCCGTTGCTAAAAATTAATAAAATTCTACATTTGAACATTTATAGCACACGCTGAAACCGAATTCCTACACGCTAGCTAGTATGTTTCCGCGCTTTCCTCCCACCGTACTTTTTAGGTGCGATATATCTTAAAACCTCGCAATCTCCGTGGTCGGTTTCGTGTTGGCGTCCGTCCATAGTCGCAGAAAAGAAAAACGCAGCCAGCACCGGCAAGATTCGAATCACCGACTCCCGCGACAACACGCGGGGAATCTAATACGCTACAACAAGACTACGCCTCCAGGCAGGAATTCGAAAAGAAATTAGGTATTGAGGTTTACAGCGACAACGAAGTGTCTGTTGGCGTCCATTGGCATCCGTGCACAGAGCAATATAATCGAACATAATGTGGGTCAATCCCCCAGAAAGGGTACAAAACCCAAACAATCACACATCTTTACGGCAGGAACGAATGCCCAGGGTGGGAAGTACTGGGACGCCAGTTGTCTTTCGTGTCGCGCTTGTATTTACAGCACATTTGCAGCACCTTAAAATTATTTGAAACTCAGAGTGCATCGGCAAGCACGGACGAGGATGCTCATCACACAGGCAATACACAACTTGCGTACCAGTGCTACGCGCACTGGCATAGTTCACGGCATGGATATGTGTGATTTTTTTGGCTCTCTCAAACGCAGCACGGTTCGACTAGCAAAGCCGTTATGCCCTGTAAACGCCCTCATTTAGCACGCCCCCATTTAGCGCGCCTCATAGCACCGGAATGATTTGCATCGGGGTGTCGAGCGCGAAATATTTTTTACACATGCGTTCGTGCGGAAGAATAAAGAACCCTGTCGCTTAGGCTTAAATATTTCGCGATAGAGTTCATACAGCAATTATTCCTGCTCTTGTTCGCTGCCTCCGGCAGTCGCACAAGTAGAAAATGTAGCGATGTATAGCTGTGTAGCTGTCACTCCTTTCTCTGGACCGTTGACGTAACTAACCTTGCCATCACTGCGATGGCAGCGAGTAACATAGTGCCTCGTATAATCGTTAGGGGGGGGGGGGGGGCAAGTATGGACAGGCCATTTGCGTTTTTATTAACGTTAGAACTTTATTGCAAACCCCTGCCGTAAGCCACTGCTGTACAGCCAATTACTTAATATTTTCCGCTTTGTATACCCAGGAAACTACACAAATATTGAACCTCTTTCTGTGACATAATATTCTGGGATTAGAGCGCTCGCTTACATTACGGGATTGCTCGGTTTTTGTCGTTACACGGCGTATTTCCTCCTTTCTTCCCTTGGGGCCAGCTCTCCCCTGTGCCACTGCGTTGGGCCGAGCCAAAGATTTCAGATTGCTGACGAGGTGAACGCGCCAGTGGTCGTTGCACGAGAAAGCACTCTCAGAACGGAGGCTGCTCCGCCCTGGTTCGTAGTTAACCTCACCACGTTGGCTATTTTGAACGGCACACGAAAGCCCTCTGACAGGGACGCGGTACCGGCGCCGTAGGCGAGCGACGGTTCGGAAAAATGCTTTGCAGGACGCCTAAAGTGTGTGACGCTTTCTATGCCTTCCATACGCAACTTGGTTACCCCGGTGAAAGCCCGCCAACCCTTCCGGCTACCTGTCCGTGTGTAAGGTTGTCCATTTTGTATTACGTTTTCATTTAGGCCATACCTAGTACTTGTTGATCACGCCGGGCGGTACGCGCCTGTGAGCGAACAGACCGCGTCTGTCGCTGCTGAGAGCCGATCTAAACAGCGAGGCAAATGGCGCGCATAGCGGCGGCCCGGATATTTCCCTCAGCGATAAACCCACTTGTTCTACGTGTTGATAACGTGCACATTTGCGCATGGCGCCATGTCACTCCGTTCACCTAAAGTGAATTGCGTACTGGTTCCACATGTAACTAGGAGGTTCGCGTAGAATAAACTATTTCTCTCCATTTTTTGGGCATATGCCTTTGCCTGCCGTAGTTCTACCTGCCCAATAAAAGCGGTGTTAAAATGGCGCGATGGCGTTCATCTCCTGAACGTGCCTAACTATGTCTAATCCACGGTTTTTCTCGCCGAGTGTTTGCCCGCTGTGGTTTGTGATGCATTGGCTTTGCGTATTTTGATGTAGACAGGACATGGTAAAGGACAACATTGGCAACTTTTCAAAGTTACAAATCTCCACGATCTCGTTTGCTACATTGCTTCTATATTTAAAGCAAACTTTTAGACACGTGAAAAGCACATCATATTTTAAAACAATCTATTTATTCTCCATACACTAGAATTCGGACGAAAGTGAAAAATTACCGGCGAATATAATGAAAAAAAGGAATTCTTAGCTGGTCATGATAAAGAAAAACTGGACCTAGCGTTTTGGCAATTTCTAAATATAAACCATGCCGGTTATTTTATCTAAAACTTTCCTGTCCCAAATGAAAAATAAATGGTTTATCTTCATTGAACAATGGGTGTTCTCGATAGAAAAAGTTTGTGACGATAGCGGCAATAGTTTGCGTCGGACAGAAGAATCTTTTCAAATTTTGAGTGATCCTTCCAACGTGCATGTTACCCAAACCCGTGTTTGCGACTTTCTAAGAAAGGAAAAGTGTTTTTATTAAATACACACTTGCGGTATCTTTTGCGTCTGTGAAGGAACTATATACAAATCCTTCATCTAAAATTAAAATGTCGAACTTACAGAGTCGTCCCGACTTTCTAGCGAATACTTTCAAATATAGTCCCTCGGACAAGATAACGACAGCTCAATAAGAGTGCTGCTGAATCGCCATTACTTCATTTGTTTTACTATGTATTTTGTAGAATCGCTTGAAGCTTGTCTTTAAATACGGACCACTGCTATTCTGAACTATCAGTATTTTGAATTTTTGTTTGTAATTGCTGTTTATGGTTACCCTAAACGTGAAACCATTTTTGTCTGACTCCATGATATCCTAACGGACGATCTGCATTGACAACCGGTGTTTCCGTTTTGCCAAATATATATACATATATATATAGTAAGGAAATGAGGGGCTCGTTGGGGAAATACAGAAAGATAAGTCGGCAGTCTACAACGCCAAAGGAGGCATAGGGGTGTGGTTAGGCTCTTTTTTTTAGTACGGTAATTGAAGTTAATTTTTATTAAATATACGGAAGAAAGGAAGAAAAACACGCGCCCAGAGTGGGGACCGAAATCTAATCGAAAGGCGTGGCTTCGGTCCCCACTCTGGACGCGTGTTTTTCTTTCTTTCTTCCGTATATTTAAAAAAAATTAACTTCAATTACCGTACTAAAAAAAGAGCCTAACCACACCCCTATGCCTCCTTTGGCGTTGTAGACTGCCGACTTATCTTCCTGTACACACATATACATATATATATATATATATATATATATATATATATATATATATATATATATATATATATATATATATATATATGTGGTCACAAAGTCCTCTTATTTTAGCAGGGTGGCCGGCCCGTGAGTTTTCTCGTGGGCCGAGATTGCTGGGGTGAATAAATTCACAACGGAGGTACTCGACTACGTTTTGCACTATATAGGTTTACTGCACCAACAAAAAGACTACAGGGCAAAGCCGGACACAAGAAAAGAAAAAAAACCTTCACACTACCATCGTGCCACTACGCACGCTAGGAGCCAAAGCCCTCTATCTCGAGACTGTTTCTGACCCGCGGCCGTATGCTGAAAACCACCCAGACATGCGCCTGCGCTGTCGCGCTGATCTTGCAACGGCAGCACGAACTCATGCGGCCCAGCATCGCGCTCCCCTAAAGCTGCAGACTCTTCAGTTACTCCGCCTGGACCCTCGAGTTCACGCAGTTGCAAAATGTCATTCGTCCTATCCATTTCTTGGTTTCCCATCTGCGCCTCGCGATCTTTCCTTCCAAAGACTTGCCGGAACTCTTCCCTCTTCTGACTCTCTTGTTGAGTCTCGCCCATCTCTGCCTCTCCGGTTGCGCTTCCTCCTGCTTCCGCTGGAGCTCTTGTTTTACCTCCTTCCTCTGGATCTCTTGTCCATCTCTTCCTGTCTTTTCTGATTCCCCTGTTCAGCCTCTTGCTGTTCTGTCATATTCTCTTCTTTCGCCTCATCTCTCCTCCTCTGTGTGTTTCGTACCAGCTCTTCCAAACTACTGCGCTGGCTAACTAGGTATATCACCAACCTATGGTTCTCTATCTGTCTTTCAAACCTTTCCCTCTGTCTTTGCCTTCAGCAAAGAGAGAGCTTACTTCCTTCCAGTCCGAAAATTCGGCCCTGTTCGATCAACTTCTCAGTCTCCGCCATCTCGAGTGCAGGGAGAACACAAAACTATATCTGCTAGAAGCACCCTGCGTCGCGGCGGCTAGATAAGTTATGAGGAACCTGAAAGAACAAACACGCGAGCCAGCGGCTAGGGTTACTACAAGTGAGCCTCTCCGATTCCAGCAACCTCAACACGTGGCCGACCCGCATCCTGTTGTGGATGCCACTTATTGTCACTAACTCCTCCCCGGATAATTGCGGCCGCTTGCAAATACCAAAGAAGGGGGCGAGACACCAGTTATTTATATTTTAGCAGGGTGGCCGGCCCGTAAGTTATCACTTGTTTCGAGATTGCTGGGGTGAATAAATTCACAACGGAAATGCTCGACTACGTTTTGAACTATATAGGTTTACTGCACCAACAAAAAGGCTACGGATCAACGCCCGACACAAGAAGAGAGAAAAAACACCTTCACCCTGCTATCAGCCTCGTGCGCGCAGGCACTAATCGGCCGTACGCTAAGCGCATGCGCGCGCGCGCTAACTGGACAGTACCTTAACAAAGGACAAGTAAATACACAAGGTGGCCACTCCGGAGGCACTCGATCCACCGTGACCTACGCCTTAACCTTTGACCTCGAAAACATAACTCAGACAGCTGTACGCGACACGCGAAAAACTCTAGAGGCAACACTTGTTACACCTCAGTAACGCAACTACCCAAAAAATACTAACAATTCGCAACCCGCATAACACTCTATGGGGCCAACATCGTTAACCCCCGAAAACAGCACTCAGTATAAGAAACATCTAACAGCTCTCCAAGTGGTACACGACCCTCGAAATGTTCTCAAAATCATTACCCTCACCAACAACACTACTACAAATAAAACACCAAAAAAAAACGAACTCTGATGTCGTTAGCTGCCAGTGATGCTAGAAAACAAAAACGGAAGGATGCGGATATTTTAATCCGAGACGACAAACAAAATACTGCGGGAGGGGCGTTTTAAAAGAAAGTGTCTACGGGGCAAGAAGAACACGCCAGTTAAACGACGGAAAATCACGACAAGGTGGAGCCGACCTCGCCGGGCAGCCACTCACGTATTTCGGGGTTAGTGGGGGCAGAAGCTGGTCGGCCATGGGACTCGCGGCGACGGGTGAACTAGAGCGCTGAGCGGAGGCGTGGACCAATCCGTCACGAGCCTACCGATCTACTTCCATTGAAGCGCGTCACCCCCGGACCCTTCCCCGCGTAGCACGTTCACGAATCTCCAGCCGACTGCCCCAAGCGACCGTGGGCGCTCCCGTAAATAACTTCCGCCGGCCGCTGAAGTCCTGCTCTGACGTCCTCCCATGGTCACTCTTTTCCCCTCCTGGGGCCCTCGCCCATTCGCCACGATCGGTAGCGCGCATCTGAGCCAGCGAGTGTGATGACACCCCTCGCACCTGCACGTCCACTGGAATGTTGCGGGCTGCTTTTGTATATAAATATATATATATATATATATATATATATATATTGTGTAATGAACGATTGGAGCAGGGAACGGTATGTGCAGAACCATGGCCGATCTACGCGTGGGTCGGTGCTGCGGACCTGCAACATTCATCATCACTGCCTGTCGGTGCGTCTTGCAAGGTTATCTCTGGTTTGGCCGTAATTTGAAGAGACTGCTCTTCCCCGCCTCTCGCTTGGACAACGGTTCGAATTGAACACCATTGGAAGTGGTGGAGGTGCTGTTTCAACGTCAACCAGCACGAATCCTGGAGCTTCGAAGCCGCAGGCTCCTAATGCCCACTACCCCCGTTGACGCTGTTCATCAACAAGCACCAGCGATGCCACAGATCATCTGCGCTGTTTCCATCCGTCAGCGCGATCCCCCATTCTTCAATGGCGAGGGCGATCATGATGCTGAGGTTTGGCTATCGACATACGAGCGGGTGAGTGCTCACAACAAGTTGGATGATCCCGCCAAGTTAAGCAACGTCAAGTTCTATCTCTCGCAATTGCCTCACGCGTGGGTTTTGAAAAACGCACGTGGCTTCAAAATATGGGGCGATTTTAAGACGCGCTGCTTTGAAGAATTTGGCAGATCGGCCGTACGTAGGCTGCAACCAGAACAACGCCTCAGCGGAAGAGCTCAGACGCAAGGGGGAGAACTTCATCAGCTACATCAAAGACGTTGTAGATCTGTGCAGGCGCGTCGACGTCACCACGTCTGAAGCAGATAGGATGAAGCATATTTTAAAAGGCATCGATGATGATGCGTTCACTATGTTGCTTGCCAATGACCCGAAGACCGTGACCCAGGACGTGAGCCTTTGCCAAAGCTTTGATGAGCTGCGCAGGCAACGAGACCTGGATCGGCAATCCCGAGTGACAAATGCAGAACTCTCCGGTTTGACTTTCACTTCCGAGCACTCTTCACTTGAGACGAAGATAAAGGACTTCTTCCGCGAGGAAGTAGCAGGCCAACTATCGATTGTGCCGTTCGTTCAAGTGCCACGGCAGCGGACTGAGGCACCGCCTTCATGCCTTCTTCCGTCTTTTCTGTGTGACACATTCAGCATACGTCAGGGGACCGGTTAATGCAGCCGGTGAAGCCAGGGGAAGAGCAACAGTAGCTACTTGGGGAACAGTAAGGGGAGCAGGAGCTGCAGTATATATAATAATATAAATATATATATTTATATATATATATATAGTTATATATATATATATTGTAAAGGAGATACTCGACGTTCCTGTAGGAGGATCGGCGCGTTTATTCGTGGGAGAGGCGTCAACGCAGCAGGAGCGAACCGAACCGACCAGCTTTACGCGAGGCTGAGAATAACCAAGAGCGTCCTCTTGTTCGTCGTCATCGGGCGCATACCCACATACGGAGAATTGCCCGTTATGACTTATGCTGGTCACAATTGCTCGTACATCTGCGCTACATACATAATTGCTACAATACCCCCAGGCGAAAAGGGGAAGCCATCCTGGCAACCTAAGTGGTACACTACATGAGATCGACATGAACTGTCTCACGCCCCCGACGGCGGCGATCTGAAGTGGGCGTTACAGGCTCAACAACATAATTCACTGGCGATGTTTGCTCCACAACACGGTAGGGGCCGTGGTATTGCGACACAAATTTCGGTGATAGTCCGGGCGTCGGACACGGTATGTAGAGGAAGACGGGGGATCCGTTCGGGAAAGTTGGTGCTGAGACCGAAACGTCGTGACGTGCCTTCTGGCGCTGCTGGTCTTCCGATGTAAAGCGACGAGCAAGCTGGCGACATTCCTCGGTGCGTCGAGCGACGTCTGAAACTGGCATGAATTCGGAGGCGTCAGGTCGGTACGAAAGTATACTGTCCAGCATGCATGAAGGTTCACGACCGTAGAGCAAAAAGAACTGCGAAAATCCTGTGGTCGTCTGCTTAGCGGTGTTGTAAGCATACGTCACGAAAGGAAGAACGAGGTCCCGATTGGAATGGTCCGAAGAAATGTACATTGCGATTATATCCCCCAGTGTGCGGTTAAACCGCTCTGTCAGTCCATTGGTCTGTGGGTGGTATGATGTTGTTTTTGGTGAACAACGTTGCAATCAGCTAGAAGGGTTTCCACGACGTCGGATAAAAACACGCGACCTCGATCACTGAGTAGCTCGCGAGGAGCGCCGTGGCGGAGAATGAACCGCTGAAGGAGAAATGACGCTACTTCTCCAGCCGTGGCCGCCGGTAGCGCAGCTGTTTCGGCGTAACGCGTTAGATGATCAACGGCGACGATGATCCAGCGGTTACCGGCCGCTGTGCTCGGAAGTGGGCCGTAGAGCTCAATGCCCACTCGGTAAAAGGGTCTCGCTGGACAGCGCAACGGCTGAAGTGGAGCGCTGGTGTGCTGCGGAGGAGTCTTGCGCCGTTGACAGTCTGGGCAGGATTTAACAAACTTTTTCACAAAGGTTTACATCACACGCCAGTAGTAGCGAAGTCTAAGGCGTGCGTGCGTTTTCAGAACTCCAGCGTGAGCACACTGCGCGTCATCGTGAAATGAAGAGCAAATTTCCTTGCGTAGGTGGCGAGGAATCACTAGCAGCCATCTTCGCCCATCGTTGTGGTAGTTGCGGCGGTATAGGAGTTCGTCGCGAATGGTGCAGTGGGCAGCTTGTCGGTGCAGTGATCTTGGAGCAGCGTTTCCCGGCAGGCATGAGAGATATCCGAGAATCGAGGTGATCCACGGGTCCTTACGCTGCTCAGCGGCCATGTCCGCTATGGCGAGAGGCGCTAGGGTGTTATCTGCCGTCGACAAGCTCGCGACGTCCGCTGGAAGCGGAGAGCGAGAAAGGGCGTCAGCGTCGTTATGCTTGCGTCCTGACCTGTACACAACACGGATATCACACTCTTGAAGGCGGAGAGCCCAGCGGGCGAGGCGACTGGAGGGATCCTTTAGTGAAGACAACCAACAAAGAGCATGATGATCCGTCAAGACGTCGAACGGTCGTCCGTACAGGTAGGGGCGAAACTTGCTGATGGCCCAAACGATCGCCAAACATTCCTTCTCTGTTACAGAGTACTTCGCTTCCGCCTTCGTCAATGTACGACTCGCATAACTGACTACGTATTCCTCATAGCCGTCCTGTCGTTGGGCGAGGACTGAACCCAGTCCCACACCGCTGGCATCGGTATGGAGTTCGGTTGGTGCGCGCGGATCGAAATGTCTGAGTATGGGTGGTGACGTGAGGACACGGCGTAGCCTCCGAAAAGCGTTTTCACACTCAGCGGACCAGTCACAAATTTCCCCACGTCCACCGAGAAGTTGCGTGAGGGGAGCAATGATGGCGGCAAAGTTCCGTACAGAGCGCCTGAAATAGGAGCAGAGGCCGATAAAGCTTCGCAGGTCCTTCATCGTAGTCGGCTTTGGGAACTCCGCAACGGCACGGAGTTTCGCTAGATCGGGGAGGACGCCATCTTTCAAAACAACATGGCCCAAAATGGTGAGTTTCCAAGAAGCGAAGCGGCACTTTTTAATGTTCAGC
Organism: Haemaphysalis longicornis; assembly: GCF_048455015.1. Classification (NCBI taxonomy): domain Eukaryota; kingdom Metazoa; phylum Arthropoda; class Arachnida; order Ixodida; family Ixodidae; genus Haemaphysalis; species Haemaphysalis longicornis. Next base: position 59,706,926 of record NW_027526214.1, on the reverse strand, counting down.
TGCAAACCGGCGGAAGTCAGGCATTTCAATACTTGTTCCAGGCGCGTTAGGTGGGTCGTAAAGTCTCGTGAAAACACGACGATGTCATATAAGTAGCAAAGGCATGTTTTCCATTTCAGACCGCGCAATACGTTGTCCATCATTCGTTCGAATGTGGCGGGCGCATTGCACAGTCCAAATGGCATGACATTGAACTCGTAAAGTCCATCTGGTGTTACAAATGCCGTTTTAGAGCGATCGGCGTCGGCCATGGGCACTTGCCAATAGCCGGACCTCAAATCCAATGATGAGAAGTACTCGGCCCCTTGCAAGCTGTCAAGAGCGTCAACAATGCGGGGCAGCGGGTAAACGTCCTTGCGAGTTATTTTGTTGAGACGTCTATAATCCACACAGAACCAGATGGATCCATCTTTTTTCTTGACAAGGACAACAGGAGAAGCCCAAGGACTCATCGATGGTCGAATAACATCGCGTTTTAGCATGTCCTCCACGTGTTCCTCAATGACACGACGCTCGGTGGAGGACACACGATACGGTCGCTGTCGGAATGGTGCGTGAGTGCCAGTGTCGATCTGATGCGTAACAGTTGACGTGCGGCCCAAAGGAGTGTGATGACAGTCGAATGATGTACTGAAGCGTCGTGGAACAGTCAACAGTTGGTCACGTTGGGTCGAAGTAAGGGCGTCGTTGATAGCGTTGAGCAACATAGTCGCATCAGGCGAGCTATCACCTAAGCAACCGGAGCTAAGCGCGATAATATCGACGAGAGAAACGTCTTCGGCTACGTCGATAAGAACGGAAGGGTCAATTTCTTCTATAAGGCCAACGCATTCACGGCGGAGGAGTTTGATGGGGCACGGATTAGGGTTTGAGACAGACACAAAACAGGAACCCGATTTGATGTCGAGGACAGCGAACGGCAGTGGAAAGGATTTGCGAAGCGAAAAGAGACCAGAAGGAGAAAATATGACTGTGGCGTCCGAAACACTGCTGCACGACAACGGCACAAGCACACATGAATCCGGTGGAATATTCGTGTCGTCAGCAACAAGCAACTTTGCGGCGCCCTTCTCGCAATAGTTTTCAAGTGCCGGAAATAGCTCTACTTCAGCGCGCGCGCAGTCAATGATGACGTGATGGCGCGACAAGAAGTCCCATCCTATAATGAGATTGTGAGAGCAAGACGACAGGACGATGAGCTCGATGATGTAGACGACCCCTTAAATTGTAACACGAGCGGTGCATGCGGCCAGCGGTTCCACGGGTTGCGCATTAGCGGTGCGCAGCGTAATACCATATATAGGTGTCGTTACCTTTCGTAACGATCGGCCGAATTTGTCGTCAATAACGGAAACCGCAGCTCCAGTATCAATGAGCGCCAGGGTAGCAACACCATCAACATACAATTTGATTAAATTAGGCGGCGACGAAGGAATACTTTGTCATTTCGACCGGGACGCAGTTTTTGCCTCCGAAACTGCGGCGTCTAGTTTTCCGTCTAACTAGTCGTAGGGCGACGGCGCATCGGAGAGAGTGAGCGGCGTCGTGGAGACTGCGAGCGGCGGCTGGCGAAGTCACGGTCATCGGACGAGATAGGTGTCGTCGGAAACGGGGCTGGGGCTTGCGTCATGGGCGGTGAGGGCGCATAGGCAAAGGACCACGATGAGGTGCGCGCACCCGTCATGCCACGGTGACAGTAGCGTGCCACATGTCCCGCAATCCCACACTAATAGCAGATGGGGCGATTATCGGGCGTGCGCCAACGATTCGCGAATGTAGACGCTGGATGCGGAGTGACACGCATTGACCGGACGCGTTGAACCCCGGCAGTGGCATGACTCCCAGGGCTTGCAGCAGGCGCAAAGAAGGGTCCCGGCATGGTTCCAGTGAAAGGTTGTGCCACCGTCTCGGCATAGGTGAAAGGCCTATGTGGCACTGGGTCGACGAAGGTCAAAAGAGCTGCCATCGTAGTTTGAGGCGTTATGTCGGCGTATACCACTGGAGCTACCGCGGAATTGGGCGGTCGAGTGCTTGGAAGTGCGTCAGCCACTTGTTGTTGTATAACGCTCCTTAGGGTTGGGGCTAAATCCGATTGAGGTGGTTTCGCTACGTCGCTAACGAGGGAAAGCTGACGAGCCACTTCTTCGCGGACAAACTGCTGAATCAGCGCGAAGAGGACACCCCTATCATCAGAGGCTAAGCTGCAAATCGAATGGCCTTGTTCTGCTGGTTTACGGGTGAGAGCCCTCTCTCTGCGGAGTTCATCGAACTCTTGGCAAGCGTTGATGACTTCAGAAACAGTGCGAGGGTTTTTTGCGAGCAACATTTGGAAGGCATCGTCGTCTATGCCTTTAAGGATATGCTTTATCTTCCCCTCTTCGGTCATAGCACTATTTTCCCTTTTACACAAGTCAAGGATGTCCTCGATGTAAGATGTAAAGGTTTCGTTCGTGCGCTGAGCGCGTTCGCGCAGACACTGTTCAGCGCGCAGTTTCCGAACTGCTGGGCGCCCAAACAATTTGGTAAATTCGGTCTTGAAGTCTGACCATGCGCGGAGATCAGACCCGTGGTTCTTATACCACGTCTCTGCAACACCAGTAAAGGAGAGACTGACATTGTTCTGCTTCAGTTTATCGTCCCAGTTGTTACGGGTGCTCACCCGTTCGAAGGTGGTGAGCCAGTCCTCAGAGTCTTCATCATCAGTGCCGTTGAAGAAGGGGGATCTCGTTGACGGACCGTGCCAGGGCAGATGATAGGTGTCGCAGGAGGCGTGGACTCGTGGTGGTTACCGTGAGACATCCTCGAGGGAAGTGTCCGACTGCGCAGCTCCAGGATAGACAGATGGGGACCGGAGCAGGGCCGCAACCTCCACCAAAAATTGTAAAGGAGATACTCGACGTTCCTGTAGGAGGATCGGCTCGTGTATTCGTGGGGGAGGTGTCAACGCAGGAGGAGCGAACCGAACCGACCAGCTTTACGCGAGGCTGAGCATGAACGAGAGCGTCCTCTTCTTCGTCGTCATCCGGCACATACCCACATACAGAGAATTGCCCGTTATGACTTATGCTGGTCACAATTGCTCGTACGTTTGCGCTACATACATACTTGCTACAATATATATATATATATATATATATATATATATATATATATATATATATATATATATATATATATATATATATATATATATATATATATATATATATATATATATATATATATATATATATATATATATTGGTTTCCGAGGTTTTCTCGACTGCCAAACCTTATTCTGTCTTATTTCACTGAGCCCCTCATTTCCCATTTCTGATTCCCGACATGCATTGCGAGGGCCTCTGTTCTAGCAGTCTGGGAGCCATAGGAAGCTTAAGAGTGTTCAACGCTGGTCGACCACCCTTGACATGTCGTAGACACTCGAGTCACGGCCGGGGGGGTTATAAAGGAGGTCCCGTTCTCCCGGAGTAGTCCTAGTGGCGCTGGCTACCACCCCCAAGCGCAGGAAACAAAAATACCTTACCAAAAATACCCACACATATATATATATATAGATATATATATATATATATATATATATAGATATATATATATATATATATATATATATATATATTTCATTTTAAGAATAGAAATTCCTTGTAACTGCCTACAAGTCACTTAAGATGTGGAGTCTGTATACTAATAATCGTCATACAGATGGCATCACCGCTGTATCACCGTTGTATAAGCAGTAGGCGTGTGACAGACGTATCGATTCTCAACAGCTTAAATTTTTCTTCGTCTTACTGCTGAACTTAATATTTTGGAGTTCAATGGGGTCAAATGCGTGCCATTTAGTGGAATGCCAATTGGAGCACAACTTAGGCCTGACTGTGGCAATATATTCATGGCACGCTTTGAACCAAACTTTCTTTACACGGAAAATTTACGCCACATTAGTACAAAAGGTGTATTGACGGTATAATAATGATCTGGCCGCGCGATGAGTGCGTTCCTCCTAAATTTTCTTGAGGCATTCACTTAGCTCTTTGTAGAATTTTGATATCTCATTTTTGCTCCAAACAACGTGTAAACTTTCTGGACGTTCCTGTAAGTATTGCCCAGTGTAGTCTTCAAGCTAAACTTGTTAGCAAACCGACATATATGCGGCAGTATTTGCAGATTTAAAGTAACCATTCCAGCCACTACGAAATCGCACTTCGTAATAGCCAAGGCTACTGATTTAGGAAAATTTGTATAAACCAAGCTGATTTTGACTCAATCTTCTAAAAACCAAAAAGTGCCCTATTGAATAAACAATACCTGCAACAGGTTATCGACGAAGCTATTATGCGAGCCAACCAATTCTTCCGCAAAGAAATCTTTGATACAAAGCTTAAACGTTAAGCCGCAAACTAACGTAGTTTTATCCCAATCAGCCACTGGCCTATTAGTGGCAACCATACTAATAGAACATCACAATATGATTATTTAAAGTGAACTGTTAATAGGTATATTTCCGGTACCGCCATGTGTTGTATTCCGAAGCAATAAAATTCTAGGCGACTTTTTTCTCACGCTCGTATCAGCGAACCACAAACAGCTGATGCCAAGTTCTTTATTAAATGTCTATGTAAAATATGTCGATAAATAACCACCACGCAGCGTGCCACCAGCAAGTCTTCAGACTACTACGTAAATATAAATTCAGTTGAATATTACTTATCGATCCGGGAAGGCCATGCGACTTGAGTTGAGGAGGCGGAAGAGGGGAAACGAAGGATGAGGTGGCGCAGAGTTTGTCTTGATGGGCCTAGTTAGAGAAATATATAAGAGAGCAACTTTCACTCCGATACTGTCGTATTTCTTTGCTGTGCACTATTTGTAGGAAAAAATGTGTGTTGAAATATGCAAGCCCTATCGTGTGTTGTTCACTTGTTATCGCCCTTTTGCAACACGTTATCAATAATTATTTCTCAAGACACGTGAATGGTCCCGGTAATGAATTCGAATATCTTAAAACAACAATTTTTGAACCCGCTTTGAAACCCCCCTCCCCTCTGACCGGGAGGTTCGAGAATGTGATGTCATTTGGAAGGTAAGGACAGCTCGCTTGGTATTATAAAAAGTTATGGAAACGAAAAGTGCTTATCCCTCGAAAAAAAATAGCCCCGTCATAATACAGCCGGTTTCATTGTCTTGGCATTGTTAAATTACCGTACCCCTATGTTTCCCTAGTTATTGAGCGTACACATTTGCCACTAAAAAACTGCTTGAGTTTTTCATTCTCTAGTAGGCCATTCAGACGATATCGCCAAGTACAGTTTTTACTACCGTAATCCCGCCAGACAATGCAATTCCATTCGGAAGGAGGCTGCAATACCAATACCACTTTTCAACCTTGAACCTTCATGGGTCACCTGTTTGGGTGTGTTTTTTTTCTGTGCATCTGATTTTTTTATTTTTAATATCTTCTCGGAAACAAAACATGTACTGACAGGCGTCCTCCTGATCCCCTTCTGTGAACACAATTGCCCCCTCCTTAAACTAATGCCACTACTGAAACCTTCCTTTACTAGTTGGGTCTTTTGTGCACCTTATTAATATTCTCATCCGTTAAAGAGATGCACACAAAAAATGCAATCTTGCTTTCTTGCCTGTATGCACTCATGCACACCTGTGTGAAAGTTTCCGCAGATTACCCTTTTGTGTCCATCTTTATTCTTTTTCAAACCACATTTCGTAGCTGCACGCACACTTTCACAGTCTCAGACGTGCAGTCAGACCTATCAGTCAGACAAGATGAATCATTGAGACGTGGAGTCAGACAAGATGGCAAATGACTCTTGGTACATTTGCCATCTTTTAGTTCAATCAAACAATGATGATGATGATCATGATTTCTTTTGGTTTCCCCTTTCTATCGGGGTGATGACATATCACCTTACAAAAAAGGACTAATATACCTATGTTTTACACTGTTGGTTTATTACTAGCGCTGCTTAGGGCAGACACAAAAACTTATTAGGCACAAAATACTTTTTTTCTTTTAGAGCTGGTAACTGTCTTAGGCAATATTCCCCTCTCTGCTTTTTGTCCACCACCATTCTAATCTTCTTTTCGTCCCCTGGACCGTATTGAAGTTAACTTCCTATGTCATACCCTTTATTCCTAGCGCTTCTGGAGGCCGAATATTTCCTTCATGTAGATTTGGATGGATACCCTCACAATCTCACACTATGTGCCGCATAGTTTCTGTTTATTTTCCGAATACCACGCATACCCCATCATTTTGTGAATACATCCCCAGAAATCTTTTAGTTCGCAGGCAACCTGCTCTGGCCTCAAAAAGCAAAGCGGTGCCATGTGCATCATCACGGAACTTTTCCTTTTTGATGTTCAATTTCTCGGCCCTGTACATCTCTAACGACGTTTTAGCTTTCATTCTTTTCATCCATTTATTTGTTTCAAACTGCCTTGCCTCTTTTTTCGTTACCTTGCCTGTTTGGGATTCTCTACTGTTCTTTCCGTATTTAATCGTTGGCCTTCTATTCTTCATACCACTGCGTGTCCATGCTTTTCAAGTATAGGTACTTAAAAACCTTAGCTGCCCACCGTCGTTGATGCATTGCTCTGAACCTCATGGCAAAACATATTTTACTCTGAGCTTCTCTAACTTCAGACGTCGCCGAGCCCATATCTCCCTGAACCACTTCGTTAGTTGTTTTTTTCATGCGCGCCTAAGGCCAAACGACCTGCCGTTCTCTAGTTCACTTCAAGGCATGATAGATCGTATGATTTCAGGCAGATTACAGCATTCGGAAACATGAGACCCGGAACCATTACTCCTTTCTACATTCCTCTTCTTCATATTTGGTATACCCCCAAAGCACTCAATGCTTCATTATAGCTGCATTTCGTTTTCCGTTAACCTCTATTTGCTCCTTGTGAGTTCTTAAGTAGATATCCCCTTCGTTTACCCGCAGTCCCAAATATTTATATTATTTTACTCTGGGAATTCACCTTGCTGTTAGGCACTACGTCAGTGGTAGCATCGTTGAAACCATTTATCCTGATTTTTCTGCACTAAAATTCAGTCCGAGGTCGGTGGCTTTCTGGCCGCTAATATTTATTAGTGGTTGCATATTGGGGTTGGTTATCAGCTAAAAGAACAATGCCGTCTACGTATAACATTCCTGGAATATGCGGTTGTACGACTAAACCTTGTAGCATATGGGTTATGCTAAACCCTACTTGGCTCTCTCCCAGTTTCTTTTCTAACCCTGCCATGTAAATGATTAACAGTATTGGGCTCAAAGGGCAACCCTGTTTTAGTCCCCGATGGATGTTGACCTGATGGGCGCGTTTCTGTCCTCCACATGTATGGTGCACTCTATTGTCTTTATAGATTGCCATAAGGAACTGTAATAACTCGTCATCTAATCCTTGGAGTTTCAGCATCCTCCAAAGCCTTTCTTCGTTTACGTTGTCATATGCCCCTTTAATGTCCAAGAACGTAACCCATAATGGTTTATTGTGTGCTTTCGCAATTTCAATGCATTGTGTTATCAAGAACAAATTTCCATTCAGTCCAACTTCGATTCAAAGTCTTTCTTTTTTATTGCTCTTTTTTGCTTTCCTAATGTCCCCCGTCATAGACCGACTGAATGCATGCTTGGCATTTCCGACGTATTTTTTTCTCACCTTCTCAGCATCCTCCGCCTAGGAATATGAGAAATGTGTTACAGATGTTTCGGGCAGCAGTAATATTTCATTGTACTCTTATAGAAGCCAGTCACATTGCCGCTACGTAGTAAAACGTCGTTGTTATTGTTCTTCTGGTGTATCCGACATTTCCTTATAATATTACACGCACTTTGTGGGTATATCTTATAAAAATACCTATATATAGTTGAACTAGTGGTTAACTCACTTTTAAAAACAAAAACAGTGGTTTACTGACGCTTCGACTGGCGAACCGGTCTCCATCTGTGTTCTACTCCAGTCGAAATGTCAGTAAACCAGTGTTTTTGTTTTGAATCGCGAGTCAATCATTTTTTCAACTATTTCTTCGGGCTATGATGTGGGGGGCACGATACCGCAGCGTACATGGCCTCCATATTGTCATTCTACATGCAGACCCTCCAATCATGGTCAGCCACCTTGCCCTGAAACCACGTCAACACAGAAGCATGCCCGGTTCACCTCGTTGCACTTCCGACAAGGCCCGATTTCTCACCTGCCAACGTGGAAACCACCGAAAACTTCTTGCCCTTCGCGCCTATTCTAGACTCACCCCGCTACCTGGTCTGCCAACAACATGTCACAATCAGCGCGGCGGTATCATCTGCTCGACCACAAAAGCCCTTCTTTCTCCGTAGCCAGTTGGGGCACGCTACCGCGGCGAGCATGGCCTTCAAATTGTCATCCTTCATGCAGGTTGGATGACAAAGCACGGGGATGAAAAGGCACCCCGTGCCTTTTGTACTCGTTCTAGTGATTCTTTTTTGTTAGAGGAGTCGTGCCCCACTGAAGTGCTTTACTACTGCCGCAAAACTGTGTATGAATTCCTTTGTCAATACTCTGAAACGTGCCACCTTATCGGTGAACTTCTAATTCTCTCGAGTGGTGTGTTGAACCCGGGCTCCCCGAAACATTACAAAGCCTTGCAAAAAAGTATCCTGCATAAAACTTTCACAATCTACCATTCCGGATGAACTTGCATCTATTCGCTTGACTCATGCTAACATTGAAAATCTTGTCGGCAACCTCTCGTCGCGTCTAGATGAGCTTGGAAAAAAATTCGACAAAAACCAGTGCAAAAGCCCACCTCTTGAATCCCCGCTACCTCCGAAATAGCTTCTACTTCTTCCGAGATAAAGCAACTAGCTATAAATGCGATCGATATCACTGAAAATCCCCTACGCCGATCAAAACTATAATTCTTCGCTATTAAAGACGAAAATACAGAAACTTGGGCCGAATCTAAGGCAAACATAATTACTTTTCGCGCCACGAACCTCGAAATGAGTATTAATGACGCAGGTAAAGAGCGTGCACACCAGCTGGGTCGTTACTGCGCCGACAAAATGCGCCGAATCATCGTCAATTTCGCGCACTACAAAGATAAATCCACAATCCTGCAGTCTTCTCGGACACTGAAGGAAACGCCCTTCTTCATACGAAAAGGCTATTCAGCACGCGTGCGCCTCGCAAGGCAAAACATATACTATTTTTGGCAGCAAAGTAACGCAACTCCTAAAATCCGCTTTGACAAACTGAAAATTGATAGGAAACAATACACCTATGATTCAATGACCAATTCCGTTGCTGAACTAACCACATAGCAGATTCCACGTGCCCAGAAGTCCGCTCTCTCCCATGCTAACGTTCCAAGCAAACCCTTCAAAGACATTTCAGCTTTCTATAATGCAAATGTGATGCTTAGTAATGTCGGGTAACGCGGGGTCGCAGCGCAGCGCAAGAGAGAAAGTACCAGCGTGGCAGGCTTTCAGAATCGAACTTCCTGTGCGATGCTGCCGCACGAAGCACGCGCCGCTCGTCTCTTTATTCTCATCTTTCATAGCCGGCGCCAAGGCGCCGGATAAGAGCGCCAACCTGAGGGCGATACAGGTCCCCCTGCCCACACGGAATGTCGAACGTGACGCGACGACGAGGCTGGCGGGCGTTGGTTTTGGGAGCGAGCAGTGGAGTGTTTAGGCCTGCGATGTCTGCGCGGAGTTCGTTGGGTAGCGTCTCGAGGTAGGCCGGTTTGAGGCTGTCCAACGAGACGACTTCTTCGCGGCCATTCAAGAGGATGGTGGCGGACTTCTTAATAATGACACGGTACGGCCCATCGTAGGAAGGGGTAAGAGGCGCCTTTACAGCGCCCCCCCCTTGAGGATAACGTTTGACGAAGACGCCAGGTCGGGATGCACAAAGATGCGGTGGTCTGAAGACCCAGGTGGGACCGGTAGCAGGTGCTGCATGCAGTCCTGCAGGCATTGTAGGTACGCAAGCGGCTGGGGCGAGGAGGCCGTAGGGACGAACAAATCACCAGGAAGCCGCAGGGGTGCGCCGTGGACAGGTTCAGCAGTGGAACAGCCGAGGTCACGACCAAGGACGGCACGCAGGCCAAGAAGCTCTACAGGCAGGTGATCAACCCAGTGCTCTATATCCAAGCACGCAGTGAGAGCACTTTTTGGTTGGCGATGGAGCCGCTCAATGATGCCGTTGGCACAGGGGTGGTATGCCGTGGTGCGGCAGTGTTTTATGCCAAGCAAGCGGCTGAGGGAAGTGAACAGGGTACATTCAAACTGCCTGCCTCGACCCGTGGTAACAATGCTGGGGCAGCCGAAACGGCAAACCCATGTCGAAACGAAAGGCTTTTGCGACCGTTTCTGCCGTGATGCCCGGAATTGGTACAGCTTCAGGCCAACGGGTGAAGTGGTCAATCATTGTGACAATGTTCCGGCAGTCACGGGAGGGAGGAAATGGTCCGACCAAGTCGATATGCACGTGGTCAAAGCGACAGCTAGGTGGCAAAAAATGCTGTGTTGGGGTCTTCGTGTGGCGGGTCACCTTGGCTGTCTGACAAGCGAGGCACGAACGAGCCCACTGGCGGACATCAGCGTTGATGCTCGGCCAGATGTACCACTGTGTGATGAGGCGCTGCGTTGCTCGGATGCTGGAGTAGAAGATATTGTGGAGCGAGTAAAATACAGCAAGTCGAAAGGCAGCTGGAACGAAGGGTCGAGGCGCCGCCGCTGACATTTCACACCTCAGTGAGCCCGGCGCGAACGGATGAGGCACAAGTTGTAGACGAAGGGAACCCGGGTGGTCCCGCAGTGCTTGCAGGTCAGGGTCTTCAATTTGCGCCTGAGCTCGGTGTTCCCAGTCTACAGCAGACGCAGCACTGCCGATGGAGGTAGAGCATGAAAGCGCGTCAGCAGCCTCGTTGTCGGTTCCTTTGATGTGCCGAATGTCCGTCGTGAATTCCGAAATATAGGCGAGCTGACGGAGTTCCCGTGCGACGTACTTGGAGGAGTTTGTGCGGAAAACGTACGCCAGAGGCTTATGGTCCGTACGAACGTGAAAGAACTGGCCCTCCAAAAAGTGCCGGAAGTGCTGGATGGTGGCGTAAATGGCGAGCACCTCACAACCAAAAACGCTGTAGCGCGTCCCGGCAGGTTGGAGCTTCCGAGAAAAGAAACCCAGTGGGTGCCACTCGGAATCGATTCTCTGCTGGTGAACAGCGCCGATTTCAACGCTTGATGCATCCATCATGATGCGAGTGGGGACGTCGGTTCTCGGGTGAAAGAGAAGCACCGAATCCGCGACGGCTTGCTTAGCAGCGTTGAAATCGGCTTGAGCTTCGGGAGACCAGGAAATCGCGGATGAGGAACTCTTGGTTGTGCGAAGAAGCTCAGTCAGTGGATGCAGAAGTTCGGCGCAGTGGGGTATAAAGCGTCGCGAGAAATTCACCAGGCCCAGGGACTCACGAAGCTGGCGGAGGCTGGTAGCTTCAGGGAAATCCTTCACGGCTTGAACGTGAGAGGGTAAAGGGCGAATTCCGTGCTCCGAAATGTGATGGCCCAGGAACTCGAGCTCGGACGTCCCGAAGACGCGTTTCTGGGCGTTGACGACCAGGCCAAATTGTTGAAGGCGTTTAAAGAGTTCTCGGAGGTGACGCTCGCGATCTTGTGGAGTGGGACTCGCGACGAGGATGTCGTCAATGTACGCAAATACAGCCGAAAGGCCGCGGGTCACCTCGGCAATGAACCTTTGAAATGTTTGAGCTGCGTTGCGTAGCCCAAAGGGCATGCGCACATACACAAACAAGCCGAAGGGTGTAGTGATGGCCGTCTTCGGGATATCGCAAGGCTCGACGGGAATTTGGTGATATGCCTTGACAAGGTCCACTTTGCTATAGATAGTGCACCCTTCCTAGTGGCTTGTGCGATCCTGGATGTGGGGTAGGGGATAGCCGTCGTGGACAGTCTGAGCGTTGAGCGCCCGGTAATCGTCGCATCGACGCCAGTCTCCACTTTTCTTAGGAACCATATGCAGTGGAGACGCGTGGTTGCTGGATGATGGGCGGATAATACCGAGTTCCAGTATGTGCTCGAATTCGCGTTTAGCAGTCGCCAGACGCTCACCGAAGAGGCGGCGCCGCCGAGCTGCGACTGGTGGACCATGCGTGACGATGTGGTGGGTAATGCTGTGCATGGGCGGCTTGTTTAAGTTGCAGGGTCTCATAACCTCGGGAAGTTCTCGAGGATTCTTGCGTACGGCGACGAGGGAAGCAGCGGGCAGATGCCAGCTGGAGAGATAGTAGACAGTACGCCCAGAATGGAAAGGCGCGTCTTGCTGTCAATTAGGCGAGGTTGACGCATGCAGACGTGTAGGTCAAAATGGGTCAGGAAATCGGAGCCGAGGATGGGCTGATTGACGTCGGCTACTACGAAGACCAACCGGAAGGTCCGCCGCAATCCATGTTCGAGGGTGAGGGACCGCAGACCATACGTAGCGATAGAGGTAGTGTTGGCTGCACGAAGCGTAGGCCCAGGTGACTTAGAAGTACGCTATTCCTTGGTGGCTGGTAATACACTGACCTCAGCACCCGTATTTACATGCAAGCGCAAACCAGAAATGCGATCTGTGACCAGGAAAAGGCGGCCGGGTTGTAAGGCGAGGTCACATGCCACCATCAGTGATCTCGCATCGCGTTTCCCGACCAGCTGCGTGTGGAAGTGCAGTGACGGGCGCGGTGCTGGAAAGTACGATGGAACCAGCAGATAGACGAGCTTCGAGGCCTGCGCGAGCAAGAACCTCCCGGGGAAGACGAATGACGGCTACGACGTGGGGATGAGCCGCATCGGCGATCAGAGGAAGTCCTAAGCGCTTCAATGGAAGCGGCGAGTCGATCGATCCGAGCCTCTAAGCGGGACACGGCCGATGACTCTGCTGTCGAAGCGAGGGTAGCGACTGAGGGAGAAGTCGCGTCGTGAACTCTATCGGCAAGCTCGGCGGCGCCGTCGAGGGTCAAGTCCCCTGCAGCAGCTAAAACGATGCGAGTGGACTGTGGCAAGCGCTGGAGAAAGAGTTCTTTTAAAAGCGCACCGTTCGATTCCACGTTGCTCGCGCCTACGAGCTGTCGCATGGTGATGAGCAGCTGGGAAGGGCCGTGATCTCCAAGCTCTTCGCGGGTGTGCAGGTGCCAGAGGCGCGCGCTCTCGGACGCCGTGGTTCGGTCCAGAATACTCTGCTTGAGCGTATGGTATAGAGCATCGTTCAAAGGCGCACCGATGACGTCGGCCAGTTCATCAGCCACCTCAGGCGGCAGGTTGCAAAGCAAGTGGCGAAACCGAGTAGTCCCCGATGTGACTCGGTGCAGATCGAAGACGGCTTCGACCTGGGCGAACCAAACGTGTGGGTGCTTGCGCACGAAGGTGGGCAGATGGAGCTGCATGACTGCTACGTCAGGCGGCCGCGAGGAACCGTCAGGCAAAAGAGGGCCCGAGGGCGCGAGGTTGCTGGGGTCGGTCATGTCTTAGTCCGGAGTCACCACTGTCGGGAACCGCGGGGTCTCAGCGCAGCGCTAGAGAGAAAGTACAAGCGTGGCAGGCTTTCACCCAAGAATCACGCGCCGCTTGTCTCTTAATTCTCGTCTTTCATAGCCGGCGCCAAGGCGCCGGATAAGAGCGCCAACCAGAGGGCGCTACAGTAACGTCCGGAGCTACGTGCCCAAAAGAGAAACCATTGAACCTCTACTGGAAGATAACGGTACTGATCTCGCGATATTTACTCAATTATGGCTTAATCCGGACATTCGAGAAAACAAACTACTTTCCGCGAAATCTTCGTACTGTATTCACAGGTAAGATAGGCTGGGACGCCGGGAAGGTGGGGTTGTGGCGCTTGTAAGGTCCAGTTTTTCTTCTTCTAGGATTGATGTAGAATGCCGTCATGAATTCCTGTTCAATCTAACGTTTTCAACTAGTAAAACCGCACTAATCGTATGTTGTCAAGCACCAGAGTACGACGATAATTTCACACAAGAACTACACTCTATTTTCTTAGACTTAACATCTCGCTTTCCCCTTTCGAACTTCTTCTTGTGTGGCGACTTCAATTTCCCAGACATTGATTGAGTTAACCTGCCGTTCACTCACGACTATAAAAAACTTTTCTTGATTTGTGACTTATGTTTATTTTTACAAAATGGTTACGATTCCCACTGGGGGTGTCAACATACTCAATATAATTTTGGTCTCAACTCCCGGTCTTGTAAACTCAATTCAATGCCTCGATGGTATCAATGATCAGAGGTTTTATTATTGGCCTTTCTTTTACCATTCCTACCCTGCAACCTCTCAATAAATACATCCCCGAATATAACAAAGCCAATTTCCCCAAAAAATTAAAGAACTACATGATTTCTATGAAGCGTTTTTCCATTCTTCCGCTTCAAGAACAGTCGAACAAAACTGGTTCTCATTCAAATCCAAATTGCTGTCCATAATTTACAGAAATGTACCACTAGTCTGTTTTCGCAGGGATGCCAAAAGGCCATGGTATTTTAATTCTCGGAGGAAGCTGTAAAAAAAACGCCTCTTCAGGGAAGCCAAATCGTCGACATCCCCTGGTAAATGGGAAAAGTATCCCACAAGCTTGAGCGAGAACACTTCACTGTAAAGAATATACAAAGTCATTTTTGGCCATGTTCTGCTCGGAATCCTGCGCGACAACCTACAAAAATTTTGAAAGTATTTGGCTCCTTAAAACAGCGTTGCTTAAAACTTGCCCTTTAATAATCCGGATGGTTCTGCTGTTACCGCCAGTGACTCCGCCGAAATCATTAATTCCAATTTTTAATCTCTATTCATGCATGAACCCACCACCGATATTCCGTCCTTGCCGCCCAGGCACTTCCCACAGATGCCAGGCATTTTTGTTACAAGCGAAGGAATTGCGAAAGTAATCAACAACCTTAAATTCTCGAGGTTCCCTGGCCCAGACAATGTACCCGCTAAAATTCTGAAAAACAAAAGTAGTAACCAGTCTTATCCTACAATTCATTTTTAACCAATTCCTTGACCCTGGTTTAATTCTAAAATACTAAAAAATGAGTAAAGTCACCCCGTGCCCAAATCAGGAAACCGTTCAGACCCCTCAAACCATCGTCCTATTTTGTTAACATGCATTGCCTGCAAGCTGCTTGAACACGTAATCTACTCCCACATCGCAACTCATCTGGACCGAAATTCCTTCTTTTTTCTAACCCGCAGGTGTTCCGGCGTGGGGTCTCGTGCGAGACAAAGCTGTACAAATTTTCTACTTATCTTCATTTTAACCTGGACTCTTTTTTTAAACAGATCTAATATACCTCGCCTTTTCCAAAGCTTTTGACCGTGTTCCGCACCGGCGTTTAATAAGTAAACTTTTTGTATCAGCATTGACCCCTTAGCCCTATCGTAGATCAAGTATTTTATAACTGTTGGTATACAGTTTACTGTAGACGCGAATAATGCATCAACCTGTGTTGATGTGGTTTCCGATGTACCACAAGGTTCCGTTCTTGGGCCTCAATCTTTTTAATGATATTCTGGACGAAATTTCAAATCAAATTAAATGGGTTTATTTTCCACAAGTGGATGGTTCCTCGGGTAAAAGACACTTTTGCAGCTTGACAAAGCCCGAGGAACCGGTACACCAGGCCGCGGTATGCAAACGGTTTGCATGTGGTGCGCAAACAGGACAAAATACATTTCATAATAAAAACAAAAAAATCGCCACGTGTTCAATGTTTACGAAAAGTACCAGTAACAAACAGTGCATTTTCTTCGTCTTCTTCTTGGGTTTTGCATATGAAACTACCCTTGCAGCATAAGTACATATATTTGTAGACATTTTTTATTACAGCCATATATACTGATAGAAATCCCAAGAAATCCCACACATCATATATGGACATACGGCAACAAAAAAGAGAGAAAAATGAAAAATATATAAACAGAAAATATTTTGAGAGTACAAGATGTAAATAAAATAATAACCAAATAATATTTCTATCATACCAGACCTGTGCGTAAGATAAGAATACACTTTGCACGCGTAAGATAAGGGTAGTAATTAATTCACATTATCATCACCTTTTGTTCATACTCTTGAAAACAAATGAAATATGTTAATCACGGCAAGTAATCATTCGGGAAACAGCAAGAAAGGATTTCGCAGCTCCTTACGAGTCATTCCGACTTTGTTTTTGTGATGATGATGAAGATGATGATGGTTTGCGTTTAATGGCGCAAGGCCGACGAGGGCAAAGAGCGCCAGAGAAGTTATTTAATGAAAAGAAGTGATTACCACGAAAGGTAGGTATAAAACGTGTAAACTGTACATAGTAAGATCAATAAAGATAATGGTGATGGCCGGTGTATAGGGCCAGATTTCATTATGCATGATAGGAGATGAGGTTTAAAAACTTGACATCTGACAAGTACTTAAACACTCGTTTCACAGAAACCATGGCATCGTCACCCAGAAACAACGATGGGTGTAGGGGAATATGTTGTCTGTAGAGTTCTCTGAAGTGTTTGTGTCGTGTTGTGTCAAGTGCCTTGCATTGTATGAGTATGTGGACTACGGATAGGCCCTCCTCACACCTGCTACACAGGTGTCTTGGAGACCCCGTGAGCAGGTGGGAATGTGTTGCATGCGTGTGGCCTATCCGTAATCGGGCCAGGCTAACTTCGTTGTGTCTGTTGTGTGTGTCAGTGGTGTCTGCTCCCAGGAGTGGCTTTATAATGTGTAGTTTGTTGTCAGTCTGTGGATTCCAGTTTGCTTGCCATCTTGTGCGAAGGTGTTGTCTGATGTGTGATTTGAGGTCGGTGTAGGGTATGGTTGTTATGTCAACGGTAGTAGTAAGGGCAGCAGCGGCCGCCATTCGGTCTGCGGTCTCATTACCTGGAATTCCAGAGTGCCCTGGCACCCATACACGGTCACTTCACGGTTTAACGCATGCACAGACATAATAGTACTAATGAGAGCATTGACCTAATGGTTTTTAGACTTCTGTGACGATAATGTACGCACAAAACTTCAGGAATCAGTATAAATTACAGATTTGGGAATTCCACTTAGAACAATATGTTTAACTACAAGAAGTATGCCACAGGCCTCTGCTGTAAAGATTCTTGTATTTCTATTCATAGTTGTACAGACATTAAAGGTGCCACCATGCGGAACACCGGAAACAGTTGTGGCAGTTTTTGAAGCATCCGTGTAAAATTCAGCACACATATTTGTGCTGCAGGGACAAAAAATGTTGCACAATCGCGCTTCTAGGCACTCTGTTTTCTCGACACTTGTAAAGGATACATCACATGTTATCGGGCGAAGCTGCCATGGTACTAGAAGTTCAGTAGCGGAGGTTTTGATGGTGTCTGAGAACATGACATCAAGTTGCGATGCTTCTTCTCTCACTCTGAAAGAGAAGGGAGCAGAGACTGATTGACGATTATTACGAAGTTGAGATATGGATGTATCATAAAAAACTGATGTACAAGGATGGTGAGGCAGTGATGAGATTTTAAAAGCATAAAGCAGGCCTGTGTTAGCCCGCGGACGTTCTAGGCTCCATTTGGTGCACTCTGCATACAGACTTTCGACTGGACTAGTCCAAAAGGCACCACACGACAAGCGGAGCCCTAGATGAAGCACAGGGTCCAGCATTCTTAGGGATGTTTTAGTGGCTGACCCACAGACAACGCTACCATAGTCCAGTCGTGAACCTATCAAGCTGGTAAAAACACGTAAAAGAAGTTGTTTGTCAGCACCAAAAGAAATGTGCGCCAGAACCTTCAGGATAGTCATTGTTTTTAGAAAGTTATGTTTTAGTTGTTTTATGTGCGGGATAAATGTGAGCTTTTCGTGAAAGATTTTACCTAAAAACTTGTGTTCCTTCTTGACAGGAATCGAGACACCATTAAGATGAATGTCTCGATCCGGCTGGACGCCAGGCCTCTTGGAAAACAAGACACAAGTGCACTTCCCTGGAATAAATTTAAAACCGTTGCTGTCTGCCCAACCAGCTAGCTTGTTAACACCAAGCTGGACTTGGCGCTCGCAGACAGACAGGTTCAAAGACCTAAAGGATAATTGTACGTAGTCTACATAAATTGAGCAGGAAATCGATGGTGGTAGCGCCTCGCGAAGAGAATTCATTTTTACAATAAACAAAGTGTAACTCAAAACTCCACCTTTCCGTTTTCCTGCACATTAACCCTTGAAAGTGCAGCTCCAACTCGCACGCGAAACGTTCTTTGAGACAGATAACTGGCAAGCGTGTTCATCATGTTACTCGACATGCCAAAGGACTTCAAGTCGCCAAGGATGCCGTACCGCCAAGCAATATCGTACGCCTTTTCAAGATCAAAGAAGACTGTCATACAGTACTGCTTGTGGAGGAAATCATCTTTGATATAAGACTCTAAAGCAACGAGTTGCTCGTTGGTAGATCGCCCCGCCCTGAAGCCTGCCTGGCAGCTCGCGAGAAGACCACTGTAGTCTAAGAAGTACAGAAGTCTCCTGTTTATCATCTTCTCGAAGAGCTTACAGAGGCAGCTTGTCAGGGCAATGGGATGATAACTGGCGGGAAAGGAAGGGTCCTTCCCTTCCTTTAGCAAAGCCACTACTATGGCCTCCCTCCAAGAGCGTGGAAAGGGCCCCGAAAGAAATATTTTATTGTAGAGGTTAAGAAGTGTTTCAAGCGTGTCTGCATCTAAGTGTTCTATCATTGAGTATGAAATCGTGTCTGCCCCTGTAGCTGAAGGTTTACAAGTACCGAGTGCGACCTTCAGTGAAAAGGGGGTGTTTTAGGAAGAGTTCGACTTATTACTGTCTGGCAAGGACTTCTTCTCACATGATGCTTTGTGTTTAATGAAAGTGTTGGTGTAGTGTGCTGAGCTGGACACGTGTTCGAAGTGTTGTGCAAGCTTGTTGGCCTGGTCTTCGAGTGTGTCCCCTATTCTGCTAACCAGGGCAGGTTGTGTGTCTTTTGTCCTTTTGGCTTGCGTATTCGTGTCCAGACTTTGTGAGTATGGGTGTATGAGTTGATGGAAGTGAGGAAGGCGCGCTAACTCTCCCTTTTTGCCTCACGACGCAGTCGCTTCCCAAAAGCCTTTGCCCGTTTAAAAGAAATTAGGTTATCTGACGTGGGGTACCGGCGAAGGACACCCCACGCCTTGTTCTGGGCCTCTCGCGCCCGCCTGCAGACCTCGTTCCACCAGGGCCTCCTTGGTGTGCGGGACTCACTGGAGGCCTAGGGAATGGACTTTTCGGCGGTGTCGAGGATGTGCGCCGTGACGAGTTGGGCGGCTTCCTCCACGTGTAGGTGTTTTATGGATGTGTGGTGTAGTTGAGATGTTTGTGTGAATGTGCTCCACTTTGCTTTTGATTCATTCAACCTTTTATGGGAAGATGAACTGCTCGGACCTATACCTATATAGGTTAATGAAGTGGGGAAATGGTCACTACCATATGGGTCTGTGTCCACACCCCACTCAAGACATGGAAAGAGAACTGCGGAACCAATAGCCAAGTCAAGATGCGAGTAGGTATTGTGTCCTAAGTTGTGGTATGTAAGCTGTTTTTTGTTGAAAAGGCATGCTCCGGAGGATGTAAGAAACTTCTCTCTCAGGCAACCTCGGGAATTCGTTCTGAAGGAGCCCCAAAGAGAGTGGCGCATTAAGGTCGCCTGTTATTATGTATGGTTCAGACAGCTGGTCAACCAGTGCCTCGAAATCAGAGCTCAGAAGTGCAAAATCAGGAGGGATGTAAACTAAGGATACCGTTATCAACCTAATAATTATAATTGTATGGATCGCTACAGCCTCGAGGACAGTGTTTAAAGAGAGAGGGTGGCAGGCTAAGGATTTCCGGGCGACAATGGCCACACCTCCTGAAGAGTTAGTGCAGCCAACCCTGTCCTTTCTGAATACCAAGTACATATTCAAGAAATTTGTTTGTTTAGCATTTAAGCTGGTTTCCTGGAGACACATAATACTTCGCTGACTGGCGTGCACAATCTCATACACATCGTCACGATTTTTAAGGAGGCCTCCACAGTTCCATTGGATGATGTTTTGTGTTCCCATTATTAAAATTTAATAATGACTGGAGTGTGTGTTCGTGTGTGTTCATGTGTCGTCTTTCAGGGCCGTTACTTTTGGATTAGGCTTTGTAGGCCTTTCTACTGGCTTGGCCATCGGAGGCCGCTCCTTGCGCTGCGTTGCAGGCAGGAATGGCGCGACGTCCATTTCGTCATCAGATGTCCTGGGGGTGCCCGTCGAACCGGGCCCCCTGGACTTGGTCCACCTTCGGGAGCCCTTCGTTTTTGCTGCCACCGTCGGGGGCGCAAGAGGTGGCACGGGCGGTGCGGTGGCGGTGGGAGCCGCTGCGGGGCCCGTGGTGTCGATCACCTCGGTACCCTCCAACGCACTGGAGGACGGGGAGACAGGGGCGGGAGCGGCACCGGTCTCGACAGAAGTGGTTTGCACCCCAACCGCTGCTGCCTCAGCAAGCGGTGTAGTGCCGGGTTGAACTCCGTGAGGGAACCCAGTGGGCGGCGGGGAAGGGACCAGGTCAGACTTGCTGAACTGGGTCCCTGTGGACACCAGATGCCGCTCCGCCCCCCGGCGAGCTGCGTCGGCGTAGCTCCCCAGAGGGAAAGAGGCGAACATCTTTCTCGCCTCTAAGAAGGTGATGTTCTCCGTGACCTTAATGCTTATGATCTTTTTTTCGAGTTTGAAGTTTTCGCACTTGCGGGAGTATGCCGCGTGCAGCCCCCCGCACTTTACGCAAGTGAGAGTTTCACATGGGCAGTTCTCGCTCGGATGATCGTGCGCCGCGAATTTTGCACGCGTCGTTCGGCCACGGCAAGAGTTCGTACCGTGCCCGAACCGCTGGCACTTAAAACAGCGCCGCGGGTTCGGGATGTAGGGGCGTATTGAGCACCGGATAAAACTTGCATATATGTGTTGTGGGAGGACTGCGCGGTCAAAGGTCAAGATAATGTGCTTGGTGGGAATCTCCCTGTCGTCTCTGTGGATAGTGATGTCTCTCATGGCAGTGACGCCCTGATCCTTCAAGCCGGCAACGAGATCCGCATCCGTTTCGTTCAGGAGGTCTGTCTCGGATATGACACAATGTGAGCTGTTGAGGCTCCGATGGGGTGTGACCCTGATGTCGAGATCAGCCAGTCTAGTCTGAGCTAGAAGCTTTGCAGACTGCTGCTTGTCATTTATTTCAATTAGGAGTTCACCATACCTTTTTTTTGCACTTTTACGGTTTTCATACTATGGCTTCAAGATACTAGGCGATCAAGAAGACTGACTGAGATGCAAGAGGGTGCTTAGATTGAGGGATTTCATGACAAGAAATCGAGAAAAATGATCCGGTTCAGGAAAGGTTAACAATGGCAATGGAGGAAAGGATACTTCGGTGCGGCCCAATCAGTGTTGGGTGGGGGGGGGGGGGTTTAGATAATACCATAAAGCATAGTATTAAAGCATTGAGACGGGGGTACATTCTCCTTTGACCTTACCCTGCTAGTCAAAGAGGTCCCGGAGCTCCCTGCCTGGTATAAGGCAGGGAGCCCATCGGCCGGAGCTTGACCAAGGCTCCGACGGCCACCGTTTACAGCTTCTACCGTTCACCTTTAAACACCTCGCCACGGTTGGACACGGGTTATGTTGGGAGCTCGGGGTCCGCGGTGTCTCTGCTCACCGTCACCATAATACTCAAGGTGCCCCGTGAGGGGGACTTTGTTTTGTTCTGATTCAGCAATGTTGGACGTTTATATGTTAATGACTGTAGTTTATAATTTGTGCGAAATAAAGGTACAGCCAATAAAGTTGAATTTCGTGTATTAACACTCACGTTGTGAATTTGCAATTCAGCTAGTTGTTTTAGAAAGTTCGCAATAACGGGTGAAGCGTAATACATTGTATATAATAGCCGGAATTATTACATGTTTTCAAATCCAACAATATTGTATTTAACAAAGGCATCTTTTGTTGTTTGCATTCTGTCGTTGTTATCAATGAGACAAATGATTTTCGTTTGAACAATAGTGTCTTTATGTTTGATGTGGTTGTCCTCCATATAAGGCTGCAGTTTGTTAAACGTGAATGAAATAAGGCATAATATATCTGTAGTTTTGCCAGTAGTGGGATTAACGTACGGAAAAAATAGAACTGCATTTACCTGAGCCAGTTTCTTGCATATATAATCAATACGGGTGTCCCAGCTTAAATTTTATGAAACGTGAACGCCCAGTATTTTATGTTCATGGGTTCCACAAGTTGATTTTCAAGATAAATGGTATTTGTAGACCAACGTATTTGTTTCGTGCACAAAGAATGACAGCCTTAGTGTTGCTAGGATTTATTTTCATATCGTTTGACTGGGCCCACCTTGATATTTTCATCTGCCATCCGCCTTTTTGCCGACGACTGTCGCATTTCATGTTGCACTGATCAAATTGCCCTGCAAAATGACTTGTCTGCCGTACATAAATAGTGTTCGCAGTGGCTAATGCAGCTTAATACAAAAAATGTAAATTCATGCACGTTTCGCGCAAGCGCCCTAACTTTTCCTTCCAGTAATCTGTGAACTTCCAGCCGTTAACCCAGGTCGACTCATATCGTTATCTTGGCAAAAAAATGTCAAGAAAACTAACATTGTCCGATCACATAGAACAACTAGTCGCAGGTTCCGCCAGATCACTTGGCTATATCAAAATATCCCTTACGTCCTGCCCACGCAAAATTCCGTAATTAGCTTACAAAACCTTCACGCGTACTAAACTTGAATAGGCGTCTAGTATTTGAAACCCTCACCACAATTACCTAATCAACGCATTCAACGCACTTCAAAATCGCGTTGCCAGATTAATCACCTCACAATACAGTCCTCGTTTTAGTATTACCACTATTGAACTATCCCTCAACCTCCCTCCCCTAGAAAGTCCCCTCAGGGTCACTCGGGTTTGCCTTCTGCAGAAACTATACTATAATTTCCGTCACAATGTAAAACCGTTCATCTCCCTCCTACCCGTTCATCGCGTCGCCTCTTTAACGCTCTAAGTTCACAGCGCTTACATGGTTCAAATAACGCTTTCAAGAAATCATTTTTACCTACAGCCATTGAAGACTGGAATAACCTGCCTGAATCCATCGTGCACAAACAAAACCCTTTATAATATAAACAGCTAATGACAACTCATTTGATTTGTTAGTAAATTTACAATTGTTGCCGTTTTATTCCATGTATATTTATTTCCTTCTGTTGATGCTGTTTGTATCGTGTTGTTCACTCACGATTATACTTTGTAGCATTGGCAATTATGCATCTGTTGAATTGTGCGTTTGCCTTCTCCTTATGTAATACCCCCAAGGGGCCTTTAAGGGTATTATAAATGATACAATGATGATGGTGGCTCCTCGAGAACTTTTTCTATGTATATACATATATATATATATATATATATATATATATATATATATATATATATATACAGAAAGAAACGCCGGCAGTCTACAACGCCAAAGAAAGCATAGGGGAGTGTTTAGACTATTTTTTTTACCGTTAGTGATGTTACATTATATTTTTTATTACTAATAATTACGTGAGAAAGAAAGAAAAACACGTTCCCAGAGTGGGGACCGAACCCACGCCTTTCGAAAGGCGTGGGTTCTGTCCCCACTCTGGGCGCGTGTTTTTCTTTCTTTCTCACGTAATTATTATAAGTAAAAAAATATAATGTAACATCACTAACGGTAAAAAAAATAGTCTAACCACTCCCCTATGCTTTCTGCTTTCTTTGGCGTTATAGACTGCCGGCGTTTCTTTCTGTATTTCCTAACGAGCCTCTCATTTCCAAACCCTATATATATATATATATATATATATATATATATATATATATATATATATATATATATATATATATATATATATATATATATATATATATATATATATATATATATATATATAAATATATATATATATATAAATATATATATATATATATATATATATATATATATATATATATATATATATATATATATATATATATATATATATATATATATATATATATATATATATATATATATATGTATATATATATATATATTGCCGCGACCCATACATTTGGTTTGTTTTTTTTTTTGCTTTTCCGCCCGGCTGCGCCGGTCTGTGTTATCTCTGCGCCAAGGGAAGCGCGTGTTCCATTCTTTCTTTCTCTGCCGCATGTGTTATCTGTTGTGATAGGGACAGCATTCCGATCTAACGTGAACAGCCAAGAATAATCTTCTTGGATCTACTATGTTCTCGATGCGAATCGACGTTTCGAGAACCACGCGCGCCAAAAGATAAAAAGCCTGCAGTGCGGACGCCGGGGCATTCGATTCGACGACACTCGCCTGTGCAAGTCACTTTGTTGACCGCTGCTTCGCCGCCTCTGTATTCTTTTGAGTTGTTAGGGGAGCACAAGTTCGCTCCAATAAACGTGTTTCTCATTCAACACAACTGCATCGTCCTTGTCTTCGTGACATCTGGTGGAGGTGCTGGGTACGCACCTTTCATGACCACTACAACGTCGAAAAGCCGCCAATCCAGTCCAACAAGAGCCAGCCCCCGCCTGCAAGATTTACCGCCCGAGTTCGGTTTGATGCCAGAAGGGCCCAAGAAAAGGAACGCTGCAACCAACACCATGGTGCAAGAAACAACGTTGCCAATCGCCCTGCAGCAGCCCCAGGAACTGCCATCATTCCGAGGAGCCCCCGCAGAAGACCCAGAAGAATGGTTGGAGAAACTGGAGCGCGGCCGGAAATTCAACAGGTGGAACGACGCAGAAACGTTCCGGCACGTTTTCTTTTACTTGGAAGATTCGGCTCGCACTTGGTTCGAGAACCACGAGAGCTCCTTGACAAACTGGGCTCAGTTCAAAAGCGAGTTTACTAAGACCTTCACTACCGTTGTGCGGAAAGAAAGAGCCGCCTTTTTGTTGGAAACGCGCACGCAACACCCCAACGAAGGTGTCGTGATCTTCGTTGAGGAGATGAAGCAGCTATTTCGCCGCGCGGACCCCGAAATGACGGAAGAAAACAAGTTTCGCTTCCTAATGCGCGGAGTGAAGGAAGAACTGTTTGCTGGACTTGTCCGAAATCTGCCCAAAACCGTCGCCGAATTCGTGACCGAAGCCAGCACCATTGAGAAAGCCCTCGAAATGCGTGCTAAGCAGTATGACCGCAACTTTGTTGGCGCGGCCAATGCGAACGACTTTGGAAGCACGCGGATCCCGGCCGACAGCCTACGCGAGACTATCCGCGCATTAGTGAGAGAGGAGCTGCGGAAACTTCTCCCAACGCCGCCGCAGCCCCAAGTAGCTTTCCTCACCGACGTGATTAGAGAAGAAGTGCAACAAGCGTTGGGAACTTCAACGCCATCCGAGGTACCCCGACAGCCACAAGCTATGACATACTCCGCGGCTGTTCGACGATCCCGCCCTGCTCCAACACGCCGTCAAGAGGCCCCGCCGTACCGCCGCCACCCGCCCGACCCCCGGTAGCCCGAAACCAGACGCCGAGGAAGACGGACGTATGGCGAACTCCCGATAGCCGTCCTCTGTGCTACCACTGCGGAGAGGCCGACCACATTTACCGTCGCTGCCCATACAAGAGACTCGGACTGCATGGTTTCTCCGTCGACGCACCTCGAACTCGCCCTGGCCAACGACCACGTGAGATCGACGAGTATCCATCTGAAACCAGCCGTGGCCCAGCGCGTTTCAATCGTTCGCCGTCGCCCTACCCCTACCAATCGCCGAACCGCCGTAGCAACGCTGACTTCGCCCGTGGAAGGTCCCCCAGCCCACGCGGGGGAAACTAAAGGCGGCAACTTCTGGAGGTGAAATTGCTCTACGGCGAAAAACTAGAAACCCTCCAACGACGCAAGGACGCGCTGAAGACAGTGACTCACGACATGCCCTCATCCCGACGACCCTACCTGACCCAGACGAGACTCCCGAACACGACGACAGCTACACGGCGCGACGGGTACCCGACCTGACCGAGACGTCCGTTGAGAAGATGACGACAACGACGATGCACAGTGCCCGACCATCAACACGTACAAGCAGAGATACGACACCCCGACGAACCCGGAACTCGAGGACGACTGCATCTGACGTCAAGGTGTCCATCGACGGCTTTGACGTAGTCGCCCTCGTAGACACGGGAGCTGACTATTCGGTAATGAGTGGACCATTTGCGTCTAAACTGAAGAAAGTTATGACCAGATGGGACGGTCCGCACATACGCACAGCAGGAGGCCACCTCGTAACGCCAAGTGGAACGTGCACATCGCGCGTCACCATAGACGGCACAACGTACCCTGCGGCGTTCGTCGTTCTGCCTAACTGCTCCCGCGACGTGATTCTCGGAATGGACTTTTTGACGGACAACGGCGCAATAATTCATCTGCAGACCAAGTCGATAACATTTTCCTCCAATCCCTCCACGACGCCGCAGCCGAACCCCGATCACCGTGCTGCTGTCAGGATCGCCGACGATCACATCACCCTGCCACCCCGCGCAAGCTTGATGATCGCCGTCTACTGTGAGGATGCTGCTTCTGACATCGACGCTATCGTAGAGAGTGATCGAAGGTTGCTTCTCGACCGCAGTGTCTCCGTCGCAAGAGGCATTGCGCACTTTAAGCAACGCCAATCTCACGTTTTGGTCACTAATTTCACCGAAGAGTACCAGCATTTAAACAAGGGAGCTGCAATTGCGTTCCTCGATGAAACGCAAGAAGCAAGTGATGTGATCGCAGTCGCCGACTTTGAACGCACACCCGTAGAAACATTCAAGCTCCCGCAGCCATTCGACGTGAATCCGGCGCTACCGCAAGAACAACGAAAAAAATATTTGGCTTTGCTGCGTCGCTATAGCGAATGTTTTTCGTCGAGCGCAAAACTACGTCAGACCCCTCTAGCGAAGCACCGAATAATACCCGAAGATGGAGCCCGACCTACCCGACAGTCACCGTACCGCGTCTCTTCACACAAACGGGAAGCCATCCGGACTGAAGTCGACGACATGCTGAGCGATGACATTATACAGGCATCGAAAAGCCCCTGGGCTGCGCCCGTCGTACTCGTAAAGAAAAAAGATGGCACATTAAGTTTTTGCGTTGACTACCGGCGACTGAACAAAATCACGAAAAAGGACGTGTACCCCCTCCCCCGAATCGACGACGCCCTCGACCACCTCTGCCACGCGAAGTACTTCTCATCGATGGACCTGAAGACCGGCTACTGGCAAATTGAAGTGGACGAGAGAGACCGAGAGAAGACTGCATTTATAACCCCAGACGGCCTATACGAGTTCAAGGTGATGCCGTTTGGCTGTGCACAGCACCAGCGACGTTTCAGAGAGTCATGGACACTGTGCTGGCTGGCCTGAAGTGGCACACTTGCCTCGTGTACCTCGACGACGTAGTGGTATTCGGCCGGACTTTCGACGAACACCTTGCAAGGTTGGAGTCTGTACTCGAGGCCATTCGTACGTCGGGGTTGACGCTGAAGCCTGAAAAGTGCCGTTTCGCATACGGGGAACTCAAGTTCTTGGGCCACGTCGTCAACGCCGCGGGAGTCCTACCTGACCCGGCAAAAACTTCAGCCATTGTGAACTTCCCAAGGCCGAAAGACAAGAAGGGCGTGCGGAGATTTCTCGGGCTGTGCGCATACTACCGGCGCTTCGTCGCAAACGTCGCACGCATTGCAGACCCACTCACGCGCTTGACGAAAGATAGCACCCCTTTCAGCTATGAAAACGACCAAGAAAAAGCATTCGGCGAGCTGCAAAAACGCCTGCAAAGCCCGCCCGTGCTCGCTCATTTCGACGGAAATGCCGAACCGGAAATGCATACGGACGCCAGTGATATAGGCTTGGGTGCCGTCCTTGTCCAAAAGCAAAGCGGCTGCGAAAGGGTAATCACCTATGCTAGCCGTGGTCTGTCGAAGGAGGAGAAAAACTATTCTGCCTCTGAGAAAGAGTGCCTGGCTATTATATGGGTGACTTCAAAATTTCGCCCATACGTGTATGGAAGGCCATTCAAGGTTGTAACAGACCACCATGCGCTGTGTTGGCTGGCCAATTTGAAGGACCCCTCTGGCCGTCTTGGGCTGTGGAGCTTGCGCCTGCAGGAGTTCGACGTTACAGTCGTTTGTAAATCCGGCAGGAAACACTCCGAGGCCGACTGCCTGTCCCGCGCCCCCGTCGACCCACCACCACAAGACTCTGATGAAGACAGCGCGTTCTTCGGGATCGTGACGGAGAGCGACCTAGCCGCCCAGCAGCGTGCCGACCCCGACTTACGCGTCATAATCGAGTACCTCGAGGGATGCAACGTTGCCGTTCCTAGGACCTTCAAACGCAGCTTACCAGCATTCAGCCTGAGAAACTCCATCCTTGTGAAGAAGAATTTCAGCCCCGGAACAAGACCGAATTACCTTCTCGTCATCCCCGCGGACCTTTGTGACGAAATTTTGGAAGCGTGCCACGACGACTCGTCTTCCGGAGATCTGGGCACAGCCCGCACTATTAGAAAAATCAAGGCGAGGTACTACTGGCCCGGCCTTACCTCTGACGTCACCCACTACGTCCGGAGCTGCCGTGACTGCCAGCGACGAAAAACGCCGCCGACAAGACCCGCCGGACTTCTGCAACCGATCGCCGTCCCATCGAGACCATTTCAACAGATTGGAATGGACCTTTTAGGCCCGTTCCCTACGTCACGATCACAGAACAAGTGGGTTGTCGTAGCGACAGACTACATGACGCGCTACCCAGAGACCGCCGCTCTTCCGAGGGGGACTGCACAAGTGGCGAAGTTCTTTATAAGCCAAGTTGTGCTGCGACATGGAGCCCCGGAAGTCCTAATCACAGACCGCGGAACGGCATTTACTGCGGAGCTGATGCAAGGATTATTACGCTACAGCAACACGGATCACCGAAGAACGATGGCGTACCACCCCCCAACGAACGGACTAACAGAACGTCTGAAAAAGACAATCGCAGATATGCTGTCAATGTACGTTGACGTTGAACATAAGACTTGGGACGAAGTGCTCCCGTATGTCACCTTTGCGTACAACACGGCTATCCAGGAGACGACACAGCTGACGCCGTTCGAGCTTGTCTACAATAGAAGGCCGACTACGATGCTCGACGCCATGCTTCCGCACGTAGAAGACGACGACCTCAATGCCGACGTCCACAGATATCTTCAACGTGCGGATGAGGCCCGCCAGCTCGCTCGAGTTCGTATAACGGTCCAGCAGCTGGTGGATGCGGGCCGCTACAACCTCCGACGCCGAGACGCCGAGTACCAACCAGGGGATTGTGTGTGGGTTTGGACTCCCATCCGACAACGCGGACTCAGTGAGAAGCTCCTGCGATGGTATTTCGGACCCTACCAGATTCTACGACGTCTTGGCCAACATACCTACGAAGTGATCCCCGATGGTGACTCCGGCACATCACGATGACGCACGCGGCCTGAAGTCGTCCACGTGGTTCGCTTAAAACCTTTCTACGGACGATCACGAACTTTTATTTTCATTTGTTCGGACTGTCGCTTATGTTAGCATCGGGTCGATGCACTCTTAGAGGGGGGGGTAATGCCGCGAACCATACATTGGGTTTGTTTATTTGTGTTTTGCTTTTACCGCCCGGCTGCGCGGGTCTGTGTTATCCCTGCGCCAAGGGAAGCGCGTGTTCCATTCTTTCTTTCTGTGCCGCATGTGTTATCTGTTGTGATAGGGAGAGCATTCCGATCTAACGTGAAGAGCCCAGAATAATCTTCTTGGATCTACTATGTTCTCGATTCGAATCGACGTTTCGAGAACCACGCGCGCCAAAAGATAAAAAGCCTGCAGTGCGGACGCCGGGGCATTCGATTCGACGACACTCGCCTGTGCAAGTCACTTTGTTGACCGCTGCTTCGCCGCCTCTGTATTCTTTTGAGTTGTTAGGGGAGCACAAGTTCGCACCAATAAACGTGTTTCTCATTCAACACAACTTCATCGTCCTTGTCTTCGTGACAATATATATAGTATAAGTGAAGAGTCGGATACACAGCAAGAACAATAACAAACAATGTTTACTTACGTAGCGGAAACGGGACTTGCCTTCATCAGAGTAAAGTTACATGATTTTGCTGTCGCAAACATTTTGAACACATTTCTTACATAGGTTTGCATAAAACTGTAAGAAGGAGCGGAAATTGTTTCGAAAATGGAGAGTGTGCATACAGGCAGGCTACGCCTATGTTACAACATAAACAAACAAAGAAACAAACAAAAGGAGTTGGGGGAGCGAGAGAGAGAAAAAGGGGTCGTGTTAACAATGCAGCGTTCAAGGTTGCACCATGACGGGTAAACGTATGCCGCGCGGGCTGCAAGTTCAGACAATGGGGGATACTGGACAACCGCGGTTTGAAAAGAAAGGGAAGAGTATACAGTAAGGAATTCAGTGGCTGGGGAGACTGGTTCGGGGGGAAGCGAAGATGGGTGTGCCCCCCGCGGATGAAGAGAATAGATAGGGGGCACAAAAGAGCATTTCACAGAAGCTAGCAATTGAACAGGAAATAGGTAGGGTCACAAAAGGTTAAACATGAATAGATCACGAAGAGTTAAACATTCCTAAGTGGTGGTGGGAACGAGGCCTCTGTAAAGAATGTTGGGCCGGGCCGCATAGAAAGTCACGAGACTTGACTACTGTGTTCTCGCACACGCACACACAACATTATATTAGCTGTATAATGCAGAAAGCCGGAACAGACACTGTAGCACACGAGCGAACTAGATGCGGGAATATTCAAGTGCGGAAGACAGTAAACAAAGTCTTGAAGAAAGTCCCGCGCTCACAAACGCCGATCGCGCGACGAGACGATCGCTGGTGCGACGACGCGGAGACGTAATTTTCTGGATGGCGACGGGGCAGACTAGTGAAGTCGATGAGGAGGTGCCCTCTCGCTGGCAGGGACGTGACGGTGGCCGATGGCTAGCGGCGGGACAGAAGTGTTAGGCCTGCGCCATCGCGCGGCCTCGCTGCCCGCGCTCCATGCCACCGGAACACCACTCACGCTGACTGGCGCAACACGTCCTTGTGGTCTTGTCGGCCGTCGTCTCGTTGACAGCCCGGGCGGTGGCTCAGACGGGAGAGCCGGCGACGGTCCTCGGGCCTACACCGCGAGGGTGGCCGTCTTGCTGCCTCCGAAACGAACAGCTTCCGACGTCCTTCTTCTTCTTCCCTGCTTCCTCGAAGCTGCTTTCTCTAGCGCGCGCGTTACACCACCGGTACCGGCGGATTGGCCCCCACTTTGCACGGCCCCTTCATTACACTACCCCCCTCTTCAGAAAGTTCTCATGAGAAGTATTCTCGAGACGCTGATGAGGGTGGAGGCCAGTCCTTTTCGAAGAGGCGGTCAAAAAAACTTATCCATCTAGCAAAGACATATAGCACAGTCACCGTGTTCGAGTTCGTGAAAAAGAAACACTTCACACACCAAATTTCAACCACGTTACCAGAAACACAAAAGTGTACGGCCTCGTCTTCTTAAGTGCCCCACAAGAACAAGAAGACGGGCACAAAGCTATGTACAGCCGGAAACTTTAATTGAGAGTGATTTCCAGATCCATGCATGCGTCTACACCAGAAGAGCCTACGGTTGCCTATACCACTCAGCGCCTCTTCCGCGTCGGGCAGCACGACCCTCTGCTATGGAACACACCGTGATTCCCATTCCTGCGCCTCTTAGTAGAGTGTGTATGTATAGTTAATCCGGTAGGAACAGGGCTGTATTGCCATGTGGTGAGCATGTCACGTTTCTTGCGGAATCTTGGCTTTTTCCTCCGCTTGCGTCTGATCTTAATCCATTTGTGCGGATGCTTGAGTGAAGCTGTTTTACGAGGCGTACCACTTCGCTGGGTGAGCCGGTAGGCGGTAAGTCGTCCTGCGTAACAACTGCACAAGAATCCATTCGTACGGAGTAGCAAGCCTCTTAAAACTATTTTAGCTTGACGCAAAACACCACTGTTTTTACGGCTCAACATCGGAAAACGTCGAGTCTCGAAGTGATTAAAACTGAAAAGGCACGGTCGCTTCCGGGATCTGCGACAGCGCGACGTACAGACCAATGTTTTTATGGCCGGATGCATCGCACTCTTCTGGTGGAGCTTTCGTTTCCGCGGTCTCTTTTGGGAGCGCGAAAACGTCTCACTGGCGGCTGCGAGTCCTTTGGGAATATTGACTTCTGGGCCGTTATTTGAATACGCTTCGAGAATAATCGAACCTGGTGCCTTGTCTTCCTCAGGACATTCCGCCTTGTCGTCATGAATCTCCGGTGCTTGCAAACCAAGCTCTCATTGAGTAGGCACTGAACAATTAGCAATGTGGCTAGGTGCGGAGCCTGGCACATGTACGGGGGTACGCGATATGTCGGCCGGAAGAGTGAGGCGTATGCGCGATTCGAGATCGGCGATTTCATTCTTGAGGGCGGCTATCTGTCGTTCCTCCGCTTCCTTCCTCTTCTCATACTCTCGGAGTGCATCCCTTTCCTCCTTCTCTTTCCTTTGCTCCATTGCTGCAGGATAGCATCTTTGTGGTCACCAGCGTCTCTCAAGAGAGCAACACTAACACCGAGTCGCCTGGCCTCCCTACTTAAGGATAGCTCTTTTTTTATCTTCTCCTTCTCCGTGTCGAAGTAGTTGCGGAGGGCTGCACCTGTCAGTCCCAAGTCTTGCCCCGCCTTCATTATTCTTTCCAATCCGGCTATTTAAGTTTTGATGGGCCCGCGAAATGCGAAGAACAGTAGTAAGTCTCCTCTCTAAACTGCGGATCCTGGCAGGCTCGCCACTTTTGTAAAGAATGTTGGGCCCGGCCGCACAGAAAGTCACGAGACTTGACTACTGTGTTCTCGCACACGCACACACAACATTATATTAGCTGGATAATGGAGAAAGCGGGAACAGACACTGTAGCACAAGAGCGAACTAGATGCGGGAATATTCAAGTGCGGAAGAGAGTAAACAAAGTCTTGAAGAAAGTCACGCGCTCACAAACGCCGATCGCGCGACAAGACGATCGCTGGTGCGACGACGCGGAGACGTACTTTTCTGGATGGCGACGGCGCAGAATAGTGAAGTCGATGAGGAGGTGCCCTCTCGCTGGCAGGGACGTGACGGTGGCCGATGGCTAGCGGCGGGACAGAAGTGTTAGGCCTGCGCCATTCCGAGGCCTCGCTGCCCGCGCTCCATGCCACCGGAACACCACTCACGCTGACTGGCGCAACACCTCCTTGTGGTCTCGTCGGCCGTCGTCTCGTTGACAGCCCGGGCGGTGGCTCAGACGGGAGAGCCGGCGACGGTCCTCGGGCCTACACCGCGAGGGTGGCCGTCTTGCTGCCTCCGAAACGAACAGCTTCCGACGTCCTTCTTCTTCTTCCCTGCTTCCTCGATGCTTCTTTCTCTAGCGCGCGCGTTACACCACCCGTACCGGCGGAGTGGCCCCCACTCTGCACGGCCCCTTTATTACAGCCTCCTTCCCCAGGACAAATGGTATTGTTTAGAAACTGTATAGAAAACCGACAGACTCGCGGCAGTATTTGCACTTCCGAAGTAGCCATGTCAGACACTGCAAGACAGCAATACCTTACAGCCAAGCCCACCAATTTAGGAGAATTTGCTGAAACCAAGCCGACTTTGACTCAAACTGTCGAGAACTCAAGACCGCCCTGCTAAATAAAAAATACCCGGAAAAAGTTATCGAAGACGCTATTGTGCGAGCCAACCAATTAGACAGTAACGAAATCTGTAACAAAAAACCCCGAACGGGAACCCGCAAACTTAGTTTTAACCCACTCATCCTCCGCTCCATGAGTGTCAACCGTGCTAAAAAAACATCACAATATCTTAATGCAAAATGACCGCTTAAAAAGCATATTCCCCGAACCACCACGCGTTGTGTACCGGCGTAATAAGAATTAAGGTGACTTTCTTACTAACTCTCCTATCAACCGACCGGCAACTAGTGGCTGAATGCCCTACACTAAACCCCGATGTAAAGTATGCCCACACATGACCACTACACAGCGCGCCACCAGCACGGCTTCAGACTACTACGTAAATATAAAAGGTAACTTTAACTGTGACTCCACTGATGTCGTATGTCTTCTAGAGTGCACTGTTTGTGGGCAACAATATATCGGCCAAACTGAAACGCCCTTCCGAATACGGTTCAATATTCACCGCTCTCATGCAAAAAGCTGCCCTTCTTTGCCCCTGTCAAGACATGTGAACATCCCGGGCATGCATTTGAACATCTTAAAGCAACGATTTTAGAATCCGCCTTCAAAACGCACCACGACCGCGAGGTTCGGGAATCTTATCTCATTTACAAGTTTGGGTCAGCCACACTTCGAATTAATGAAAGTTACGGAAAACTAACGTGCTTATCCCTCGATTAAAATTAGCGGCTTCATAATTTTTATAACTATGTTCACTATTCCTACCCTCGAGTTTGCCATCAGAATTCGCAGAAACTCTCCAAATAGAGCAGCTTCATTAGCCTAATGCGGCTCAACAATGCCATTTGTCCTGGGGAAGGAGGCCTTGTTCCCACCACCACTTAGGAATGTTTAACTCTTTGTGATCAATTCATGTTTAACCTTTTGTGACCCTACCTATTTCCTGTTCAATTGCTAGCTTCTGTGAAAGGCTCTTTTGTGCCCTCTATCTATTCTCTTCATCCGCGGGGGGCACACCCATCTTCGCTTCCCCCCGAACCCGTCTCCCCAGCCACTGAATTCCTTACTGTATACTCTTCCCTTTCTTTTCAAACCGCGGTTGTCCAGTTTCCCCAATTGTCTGAACTTGCAGCCCGCGCGGCATACGTTGGCCCGTCATGGTGCAACCTTGAACGCTGCATTGTTAACACGACCCCTTTTTCTCTCTCTCGCTCCCCCCACTCCTTTTGTTTGTTTGTTTGTGTTGTAACATAGGCGTAGCCTGCCTGTATGCACCCTCTCCATTTCCGAAACAATTCCCGCTCCTTCTTACACTTTTATGCAAACTTATATGAGAAATGTGTTCAAAATGTTGTCGACAGCAAAATCATGTAACTTTACTCTGATGAAGGCAAGTCCCGTTGCCGCTACGTAAGTAAACATTGTTTGTTATTGTTCTTGCTGTGTATCCGACTCTTTACTTATACTATTTCTGCGCGCTTTGTGAGTTTATCTTTCTCTAGATTTATATTTATATATATATATATATATATATATATATATATATATATATATATATTGTGTACTATGTTATATGCCTCTAAATCTCTTTTATCATCGTTTTAGGCACCGAGATTTGTGAGTATTTATTACACAAGCTATTGTAAAATTATTGCTCCCGATACCAATTACAATAAATTTTCGCCTGCAAAAATGACTTTCAGATGCCTAAAAATACAAACATTCCCGTAAGAAGTACAAACAATACTTCTTTGTTACCGAAAGAATAAGACCTTGGACGAATATGAGACGTGTGTGCCTAAATTTAGGCATAATATAAACGACCTAAATTAACAATGTGTAAGAAGATATTAAATTCGCATGATTGCACTTTGCAGTGTTTGTTCATAATTATGATTCAGTGTAAAGCATAAAACATTGTTTTACCGTATCATTTTAAAAGCGAAAGTGTACTTAGGAGGAAAATAAATGGACCCTTTAATCTGTTTTTCTCTTCGTTGCCCTTTCAATTGGGAAGAACCAGGGTCAGTGTTGTGGCAGTTATAAAATATCTTTTTCTCTAGTATATGTTACTTCAGCCTAGTACATATTCTTTTTTATTACCCTAGGAGATTCAATGCAATATAGTGGTAATTTGCTAGCAGTTCATGTTATACCCAAAATGGAAACAAAACTTTTTCTGGAGTTTTACGGCGACATAGAGAGTTACTAACACAGTCATCAATGATTTATACATAATATTTGTATTATATCTTCAAAGAACATGCCCCAAGGTTACTAAACTTAGTAAAAACAAAGTGATAGAATGCAAACTTCGCCATAAGGATATCTTACCTCCATCAAAAGACTTTGTCAGCCTGCATTCTGTAGGTGCTCATTGAAACACGTAAAGTTCACAGTGACTCATTGCAATATGAAGTGTTCTGGAAAAGCAGATAAAAACAGACTACACAGAGAAGTCCGGTCTTGCTCACACAAACGGGTTTATGAAGTGTTAGAACTTTGTTTATGTCAGCAAATCAACTGTTTCAAAAGTATAGAAAGATACAAACAACGCGAAATAAAGCCGACAAAAGATACCCAAAACGTTTTGCGATATGTATGGAGGGAACATGAAAAAAATGTTGGAACAAAGTTTCACAGGAACTAAAGGCATATTACAAGTGTGTGCGCCTGTGCTGTGCTTTGGTAAGCTACTTGAGAATGTATTCTAAGTAAACTATCTGAAAAAACCTGCGAGGAATATCACCCACTTTCTCCGAAAGTGGGAAGCTTAACTCCGATGAGGGAATTGTATGATATCTTTGTAATGGCATCCTTTCGTAATGCAAACTTCATTACACTCAAATACACATGGTTTGGTATTGGGGCTGTGATATTAGTAGAATTTCGGAATACACCGAGGGTTTATGCCACTCAAAGAAAATAACAAACAATAAAGCCACAGTACAAAAAAATATATTTTAGGTTGTTTTAGAGAAGAACGAACCCATGTAAATCTCCTCAATTTATATGCATTACAGGCAGTGAAGTACCCCCCCCCTAAGGAAGATAATTACAAAGCGTTTGTAAACAAATTTCAACTAAGCTTTCGCAATATCACCTATTTTTCTGCGTTGATTTTTAATGTTAACAGGTGTATTTTAGGCGAAGGCTTGCTGTTATGTGTGTCAAGACGTATTTGTACAATGTGCCAAGGAACTCACGATGTGTGAAGCTACTCCAAAGAGTATTGTACCTAAAGGTGAAGATACCGTTTGACAACAATGCTGCATGTGTTTAGGTAGTCATATTATATTCCTGGCACATACTCTGTTTGCAGGATTACGCATGCACCAGCTTGGGCAGGTGCTCAAGCAGCTGTAAAGAGCTTGGGCCCCAACATTTGTCCACTTTGTTATCCACATGTGCCACTTTGTTTTGTTCATTTCCAGTTTTCAAATTTAATGCCAGAAGTCCGAAGAAGAATTTTGGAGAAGCACGTTTCTGTTATAGTTAAATTACTCTGATCACTTGTGCTTCGGCGAAACGTGGTTTTAGCCTCCTGAGTGCTACTCTGTTAAGTAATACGATTGTGTTTCGGTGTGTTATCTGGAAAAGCATGGTGGCACAATGCTGTTGAAGTACATTCGGGCTCATTGTGTGGAATCATTCCCGATTTAAAGAACATTTACAGTAGCTGTGAATCACTCGCTGTCAATTAGTATAACACTTTGTTTCCTCTTGTGTATCGCCCAACTCCGCGATCTATTAGGACTTTTCCAGGTTCCCATTAAAGTTGTTTGAAATCCAGCACAGCATTAAAATTAAGAAAAACCTTTTTGGTTAGAGGTGTTTTTAAACATGTTGTTCTGCATAACCATCTTACTTGTGTTGTCAAGAAATACTTGAATCGTACGGCTGTTCAAATGTAATATGACTCTCCTATGTGAATATGTTTTCCACGCAGACACCCCTTAAACTATGTGTGGAAAGCTTTCGTCGTGATAACATAGAAGGTGGGGTTTGGTCTGAGATTTTTGTCATGCTTTACCCATCTATTGTCTCGTTCCTCATAATCGTCCCTGCCCAGCTGGCCTTGAAGTGCCAACTAGAGACTATTCTGAACGATATATACATAAGTTTATTGAACATCTTTCTGCCCATTTCTGGCACGAAACGGCGGAGGCAACCGTTGTGAATATTGCTAATGAGGCATTTTGTCTACCCCCACATCTTTTACGAATAGGTGTTTTCTCCTCAAGCCACTCACAGAACCTAAAAAAATCAATTAAATCCTGGATATCAAAATACCTTTTTAAACGTTTGAAGCACCAAAATAAGGTATTCAGAACAGAACATAACTTGCTGATATTTAGAGAGGTACAATACCTACGGAACATGGATATACAAAAGCGGACCTCGACTATTATATCAAGAAATTGCAATGTATTCTACGAATTATACATTTTCATGGAAACAAGAACACTTTCAAAAACGATAAAACAAAACCACATTCAACAACACTACGAAACAACAAAACAAAAAAATGAATGGCGGACGTAGATGTTTCAAAAAAATTTAATGCTCATTTCATGGCCGTGAGAGAACCACAATGGTCCAACGTGAGCCCTGTGTGAACAATTCACAAAAGAAAGATATGCTGTCCCTCTATAGTGCCCATGCACGCTAGTGACCAGCGTGATTTTCATAATTTAATATTATCCTTAAAGAATGGTTATTCCACGGGTGCACATGGTGTTAAATGAAAACCGCCTAAAATATTGAGCGAGAATAGGTTCTCGCCTTCTACATAGTTGTAATCTATGTGCAAGGTAATCTATGTGCAATTAGTACCCCGCCCCTGTGGTTTCTCCACATGACCTAACTGTAACAGTCTTTCTCTTTCCTTTTGAATTTTTCAGTGATGAAAAAGCACGAATTTTTGAAATGGACCCTGCCTAATAATTTTAGACGGAAACTGCGGAGTTTATTGCAACACAGAAGAACCCGCTACGCACATCGGTTTACCCAACATCGGCCTCTTACGTCTCCAGGTATATTATTTACGTTCTTTTTGCCTTTTTTCAGCAATGCCTCTGCACACATTTGTAAGAAACAGGTAATGTAGCATGTCCAACCTTAAGAAATTTCATTTCATTTCTAGGTACAAGACAGGGCTGTCCCATCGGTTTAAAGGGGATAACTCACACAAATCGCATCCTTTCCTCTTCTTCCCACTGGATTGCTCTTTCGTTCTTTCCACAAGCTAAGAAAATTTATGAACCACCCGCTTGCCATTTTGAGAAATCGTTGCACATATATTTGAAAGGAGGCGGGGTAATGTCTTTGCTACGAGATAAACTTTATAGTTTATTCCTAGTTTACAAACCTGCAGTGTCAACTCGTTAAGAGGGTGTAATATTCTTACAGCGCCAATCCTTATTGCCACTTCTTGCGCCACTGAAGTTGCGTTGTTTTCCTTGCAAGGTAGTTTTCTTAAGGGCTTTTTTTTGCCTTTTTGAACGGGAGTTCAACAGACCTTCCTAATACCCAGGAGGCATTAAAAGTTCCCCAAAAGTGAAACAGGGAAATTAAATTTACATGGACGAACGCGTGACGTCTGTGCAGTTGATTGTTTTAATAAGTGAAATACAATACGATTACTTTTCAGCACTCCTCCCAGCCTTTATCATGGGCTTTTCTTTCCTCCTAGGTTGTTATATTTTCGGATTTTCGTACTTAGAACGATCTTTTAACAGACCTTTGTAACTAAAGGGTAGTCGTGAATATTTTTCAGTCAGTGAAACGGCGAGTTTCAAGCTTCGTAAAAGAACGCGCGACGTCGCTTGAGTCAGCCGTGTTACTTTATAGTCGTAAATATGATTATCTGAAACCTTTCTTCTCGACATTCCTCTTGAGTTCTTTCTTCTCACAGAACAGTTTCTCAGTGATATTATTTATTTCTAAGTGAGCGTCAAACATCCAATAATAATTCTTGCGAGCGGAATTATATACCCATAAACTGGGAAAAGTGGAGTATAACGCCGGGATAGCGATAGGGCAACGTCTTTGCTGTTTTCAGGGTTTTTCACTATCATTCCTTGCCAATAGTTTTTTACACTCGCGGCTGGTTGCCTCTATTGTTTCTGGTTTCTCGGCGTATAATCGGTTCCTTTTTGCTTTTCTTTGAGATAGAGTTTGGCTGACATTTGCAAGGCATTACCAGGCATATTAGTTTTTACGAGGTAAAAAACGAGGTAAAAAAATTTTTACGTGGTAAAAAAAGTACGTCATACATTACTTGAGTTGAAAGTTTTTATTCAGATCTATAAAGTACGCCCTGCATGGAGCACATTGAGCAATGTTGGTGATTGGGGCAAGCTGCAGCTAACAGTGGCAATGTGTGTGTAGGTGGCGGGTGCGAAACCACGAACGGTCCTTTTCGGAGCCATAGTCAATCTCCGGCAGATGGGATCCCTGTCCCTTTACCAGACATAGAGCTCTGGTACCTCCCTCGCCAACAGGGTAAGCCGAGGGAAGGAAGTAACCCCGTCGCCTGTTTATTCTTACGTTGTAAGGAAAATTTAGACTCCCTCCAAAGCGTGATAAGGTCCGAAAAGGGGGCCGCACATAAGTCATGTTTCTTCCAGTACAAATGATAAGCTTTCCATACTATAACTACTCTTGCTCCCTCGTCGTCGAATCGCTAGATGCAGCCCACCGTATTGCACGAGATTCAGTTTTTTGATTAGCAACCATGTTGAAGTAACAATTGAAAAACGGGTACAATGACAAAAAACAGCGCACCTGTGAAGTCCTTGTTGAGATGAACAACCAGCATTCCGCCACAAATCGCCCTGTTAAGATTAAAATGGTCGATATGGACATCAGGGTCCCACACCACCGCAGCGTGTGCACTCGCAGGGTGGGATCTCTGAGCCAGATCTGCCGACTGAAACAGATGCAGATCTTCCCCAAACTGTAAAGGATCACAGTGTCTTTCGACCATTTTAGATTACGTAAATGCAGGCTTCTTCAGTCTCCATTCATCCGTACATACCGAACACACGCTGCTCCCTAAGTGCTAGTTGTTCGGGCACAGTACATCTTGTCTCGGTAAAACAACCTGTGAAAAACGCACCTCAGAAGACCACCCTACCGACATCTGCAATGATTGCACCTCACATCTGATAACTGCAGCGTCCCATATGCGGCCTACTCCAGGACCGTGGAAAGGTTGCAACAAGAAAAGCAAATGATTAGCATCGAGTTCACAGAAAACATAACCTTTCCAAAGAGACCGAAGAGGTTCGACTTCTTCCCCCTCCGAAAGTGCACCGACGCAGCGTGCCGGAGGTCGGAGACGCGTCTGGTTTAAGCAGGGACTCAGTGCCGCTAGTCTGATTTTGCACTGCTTCGCGCTCCCCCTGGGTTGTTTGAGTCACCCAACAACTCGTCATTACACCGCTTGCAGAGCCAGGAGCGGTTGTGGCGGCAACCGTCCCCAGCGGGTGCGGTGCCACTCCGGACCTCCCTTCTCGCACCTCTAGTACACTAGAGGCGGCCCTGGACATGAAAAATGGGCCCCCTCATTGGCTCCCAGCTTTGCCGCACCCCCTTGACAAACCGGGGTGCTCCCTACGCCACTAGCGTTGTCGGGTTAAACAAAGGGAACCCCGACGGGTTCCAAATAAAGAGGCCCTCGTTCATCGGGCACCCACCTGTCATCTGACGAGGGGATAGAAGCCCCGAAAGACAAAACATGAACACACGCACACCCCCAGTAGCTTTTAAACGTCTATAATCGGAAGAGAAAATATTATACAATGGAACTGCTGAGGCATCCTTAAAAATGCTGATGATTTCAATGAGATATTGCATTACGATCAGCCAGGAGTGATGTGTCTTCAGGAAACACATTTAAGCTCCACACACAACTTTCTTAAACAGATAGGTTGTATTGAGATAGAATAGGGATGGTGGTGATACGTCTTCATGTGATTTGGCCATCTTAGCAGAGAAATATTTAGCCTGTCACCCCATACTTCTTAACACTGTTCTTGATGTTTTCGCAATTCCCGAAATTACATTCAACAGATAATTACGGTATGCTCCCAATTACACTCGTTTGATTACGAGCTATCTGGATCCGAGTGAGAGGCTTTGAAATGCCAGTTAGGAGAACACATTCTGTACAAGAAGGCCTCAATTGTGATAACCCACTTTTAGTTCTTTGTTCTTCTCGCAGGGATGTCCCTGTAAGCCTCCTTGAAATGTTTCTAACGTCATTGAGAGATTCACGTTTCAGCAAAAAACAGCCTACATAGCATATATAAGGGCAGAACACGTATTCTTACCTTGACTTATCAATTTATTCTGCATTTCTGTTTCTTTCACTTCAGTGGGACGTGGGCACACATCCATATGGTAGTGACCGCTTCCCAACCACATAAACCCATCTATGTAAAGGCCCGAAACGTTACCCTTCCCTTAGGAAGTCTAATGAAGCACAAGCCAGGTGGAGTACATCTACAGATAGATCTAAACAGCAGCACACAGCGTTAGAAAATTCACACGTTGATGAAGCGGCTCAACCCTCAGGGCGCACACCCTTAATGCTGCCAGAAAATTCATTCCTCACGCATCCGATGCAACACGCATCTCAAGGAGGCCCAGGTGAAACAAGAACTGCAGGCGAGAATGACGGGCCCAGAGCAAGGGTGGTATGTATCTATCAAACATTCAAAAGCTCTTAGGAAGCGCATGCGCCGTGAGTTGGAAAAGGAGAGTTCGCGGGCCTACCTCATTTCAATCTACTCACACATTAGCACACACAAACTTTGAACACCAATACGAAAACTCAAAAAACAACGAACACAGCGTGCCTCTGGTCAGCGAAACGGGG
Source organism: Haemaphysalis longicornis (assembly GCF_048455015.1). Classification (NCBI taxonomy): domain Eukaryota; kingdom Metazoa; phylum Arthropoda; class Arachnida; order Ixodida; family Ixodidae; genus Haemaphysalis; species Haemaphysalis longicornis. The sequence continues at coordinate 59,664,169 of NW_027526214.1, read as the reverse complement.
GCCAGGCTCGTAGACCATGGTAAAACACTTGTACAACCAAGTTCTGCCCACAACCCCAACGCTTTTATAAAACACAAACTGTAGGCCGAAAAGAAGCCATTATAGGATAATGACTAATGAAACGCTTAGCATAACTTCGAGTTTTCGTTTCATGTGCTGATTGCTCCTCTAATCCTGCGTAAACTCTCAGCTCCAGGCCCAGACAACCATACATATACAATGATAATGCACCTACAAGCAGACCATCTTGTAAAACTCCTCCACTTTTACAAGATATTTCTTTCCGGGCACACTAAAATATCTAGGATGGAATCCATTGTATTGCTTTCTTGAAGGAGGAGAAGGATCTTCTTTTCACAGGAGTTACCACCCCATAGCCCTCACAAGCTGCCTGGCCTATCTTCTCGAGAAGATGATCAAGTGGAGACTTGTGTAGATTTCGGAATACAACGCTCTTTGAGAGCGCTGCCAGGCAGGCTACCGTGCGGGGCGACTTACAAATAATAAGTAATTGCTTTAGAGGGCTCAAATAACCTTATCTATTTCCCTCATAAACTATTTTTTTACTTTTACAACAAACCAAGTTTACCAGTTTCATTTGTATTCCGTCCGGGCCCAGTGCTATTTGGGAAAACCTTTTGCTCTGCATTTTTTTAATCAAGGTTGCTCAAACCTATTTCCCTTTCAGAAGTGTTCTGCGGCGTTGATGTTATCTGTGCAGTAATCTATCAGTATTGCCCTAACCTTCGCACTAATAACTCGATGAATGTGCGCCAACGCGTGCTTTTCAAAATGTTTCCCTTTCTTATTAACCGGGAATTTTTGATAAATATCGTTTTTAGGTTTAGTCATTTAAATGGTTCCAAAACGTCTTGGATGCGCTTTTGTCCTCCTTTTGTATTTCTGCCATCTATTGTTCCCTTGTCTACTTGATCTTTGCTTACACCATTTTCTGCACCTCTAGTTTTTCCAACGGTGGATATCTCACTTATCTTTCACCAGCTCCGGTTCCATACCAGTTCTTTTTGATTCTCTATGTTCTCTGAACGCCTCTCTTCGCTGGTCAATAGCCTTTTTTATTTCCTTATTACGTCATCTTCTCGGCTTTCTCTTCCTTTTCCATCGGTTTCGTTGCTTTGCTTCATTCATCTTACCCTTATGAACGTAATCATTTTGTCGTAATCCCAATGTTTGCCTAGGTATTTAATGATTTAATCCTCTAATCTGTCAGCGATAATGTTTAACTGCTCGTTGCTCAAATGAATTCCTCCTATTGTACCTGCTTCTACATTTGTCAGGGTTGCGCCTGCAAACTGCAAGCTGAGCCTCTTGCGGTCGCTTCCTAAGCTGTCTGTTCCATTTTCATCTATTCTCATTTCCGGCAACCTTTTATATACTGTCTCGGATACTTAACTGCAGTCTATGCTGAACTTGTTGTTCCCGCTTTCCCACGCTGTTTGTCCGTCACACTTGCTTTCGTGTTTACTGTAACAAGCCGGTTTTCCTGACATAGATCTATCACCGGGGAACCATTGTGGTCGGTGTATCCACCCAAACCTTCCATATGGACATTCATATCTGCAACTAAGATTATTTTGCCCGAATCGTATAACTCGTTTACATCCCTTCTCAAACAGCTTACCATTTCCTCATTTTCCTCCCTAGCAGTACTTCCGGTCCACAGATACACAACTTCTAACCATGTATTTTTCCCCTCTACGCTGCCTCTAACCCATACATGGTCGTTACAGTTTTCATGCACTCTCTGCCAGTCGCTTCCTTGTTTATTGAGCATGTCCACAGCTCCCCATTTTTTCATTCCTGTGGTCCTGTTCCAACCTTCCAAGACATAATTGCCTATGACCGGTGGGACTTCTAGGTCTCGGAAGAGAGTCTCGGCTAACACGTACACTTATATTATTTCCCATTAGGCTGCTCTTGAATTTCCACCCACTTATCAGGCTTTGTGCCTCCTTGCATGCATAGTTATGAACCTGAATAAATATTTATTGAATTTGTTTTTCTCTTTCTGTTTACGGGGTCTATTGGTGTCTTTTACAAAATACTCGGCTCTATTGATTGCACCTAAATCGCTTCTGTAAACGTTCTGAGTAAGGGCTGTAGGTCCTTCATTTGGCTCTGGGCCTGGCTGCGTCCCAGCGTTGAGTGTGCATGTGTCCGCTACTTCCCCTACGTCTCCTAATTTGCCTTCCTCAGCTGCCCGGGTCCCAATAAAAAAGCTACCGCTCTCCCACCTAAGCGCCACCCTAACTTGTTCCCTACCCTAGGACTGAAGTGAATCTTGTCCAAATGGGAAGCTTGCCTATGTCCAATACTGCCCACCACCCCGTTCACGTCTGTCACTTCAAGCCAGAGTTCCCTGCCGCGCCTCACGATCTCCCTGTTAGCAGCGAGTGCAACCCGTTCATTGTGCACGCCCTGCTTCATCACCTCCAGCATGGTGAAGACTGCAATGAGCAGAATTCGGGCCGTCGCCCGCAGGTCTTTTACCCCCTTCGCTATCTCATGGCGAAGTTTTTCTCCCTCTCCCTTTAGAACATCGTTAAACCCGGCGGCAATCACCACAAGGTTTCTAGCTTAACTAGGCAAGGCCAGCTGCCCCCTCGCTGCAGTCATCACCGTCTGCAACATTTGACCGGGGAAACATCCAACCTTCAAACGCTTATCCTCCTTAACTGTTTCCTCTATGGAAGCGCTGCTCCTCTTCATGTTAGAGTCTCCCGTATTGATTACCATGCTATCATGTGCCAAGTTGCGCTCTCTACTAGTACCCGGCTTATCGACTGGTTTTGCTGGCCCATCTTGCAGCACGTCGGAGTAGCTGTTTCCTTTCATTGATTCCACCTCTTGTGTCACCTGGGTGCATGCCTCCACTTCGCTGTCTGGGCCGAGGTGTTGGTCATTTGTTGGCGAAATGACGTGGCTTTCTATCTTCCTCTCATCTCCTTCTACCTGGCATTTAACGGCCCTCTGCTGGTCGCGTTCGTTACTTAGCGTTGCCTCCAGTTCTGCAACACGCTTAGCTAACCCTGAGTTATCCGCTCCTACGCGTTCTAGTCGCGACACCACTAAGCATAACCTACACCCACCTGCCCCTTCGTCTGCCTCACCGCTATTCCTCTGAAACTCCTGTGCGTCTACCTGCCGCGGACAGCTACCACACTGTACCAGCTTTCTACGCGTCATGTGGGCAGAAAAACCCGACCCAAGGAGAAAGAACCGTGCAGGTAAATGACCATTTCAGCAGAGAAAGGCCAAATCATTTAACCGCCAGCCATAAGCGAAAGGTGGCGTAATAATACTTCGCTGACGACGCGTTCTAGTTTTATGCTACGGAGAATAACCGAGGCCTACGTTATTTCAGTTGACACTGTGTAATTGATTATAATAGTACACTAATCTTGTTTGCCATTCCTCGTGAATTTGTTGTATTATTCTTTTCCCTGGCAGGTGGTTGTATATATTCATTTTTTTTAGTTTTTAAGAAAGTGTCCCAACACCAATATTTATAAAATAGGCACGTATGTTAAAGGAGTACTGACACGAAAATTTCGTGTTGCGTTTTTTTTGCTGCAATGGGTGGCTACCACCCCAGTGATCATAGAATGGTACATTAAATGGTCTGCAGCAGCGTAAATAATTAGTTACAGCCTTCTTTATACGTGTCAGTTTCGGTTTCGACTCAAACACCAGCGAAGCGGCCGCCATGACAGGACCTAGTACTTGACGTCACTGTTGTGGTAGCAGGCGCCCAGAGCCCATGACGTAAGTACAGAAACTGTGACGTTCGCAGCGCGAGCGGCGCGGCGCGCATTCACCGGCATGTCGTCTTCCGACTCAGACGATTCGTGGTCGTTGGACGACGTTGACATTGTAGGTGTACGCGCGGCCGAACATTTTAAGTTCGACCCGCTGGCGAGCGAGGAGTCGGACAGCAACGAAGCCGTCCAGCACGACGACCCAGAAGCGTGGCGGCTCGGAAACACTGACTGGTAAGATTACATTACGTTATGCACTGCCAGATAGGGAAGTGCGAAGCGTTGGTAATTTTTGCAGAAATGTTGTGCTGAACAAAAAAACAAATCTTGCTTGGACCAGACAATTACGTGATGCCGTAGAATAAGCTGTGACGCGGTGTGCAAAGCCTTTGTTTACATGCCTGCCGATCCGCGCCGCAGCGTTATTTGCCACGAAAAGTCAGCTACTCGCGGTTATACGAATACTGTAGGCTGATTTATTTCACGCAAAATGTACAGCCGGCAATAATAATACTAATAAAAAAAACAGCATAACGCCGCTTTCCTGTAGGTCCTATCTTTTTTATTTGAATTTCAAGTGCATGCTAACTAGTCACTCCGGTGATTTCGCGTTCGGTACCTTTGTGCGTGTTCTTTGAAATGTTTTTTCCTTTTGGTAGCGTCCCACGGCTGTCGATGCGCAGCAACTTCGTACACATTCTTAAAAACGAGGCCTGTTTTTTTCAAGCAGGTGTGATTTTATGAAATGGGAGCAATACAACGGACGCGTGCGCGCGTGCCGCATGCAAAACGGGTGTGCTTTATTCTTGTTCTTTTCGCTTTTTGCCACGGCGGCCTAGACTTCGTATGGGATGTAAACAAGCAGACGAAAAAGAAAATCGTGCATAAAGATATCGGCGCAGCTGTAGCATGTGTACACCAAATAGTGCGCTCGCGCGCTTGCATTGAACTTGGATAAGGTATACAAATGCAATCTTCGCAGGTGTCAGTGCGGTCTGTGCCGCACAATGTCCAGCTCCTCAGAATCGCGGTGCTGCCGCGAAATCCCGCGCGTGGATGCCCGGGTGCCGGAGGGTGAGAAGTGCATAACTTCCCACCAGACTTTTCGGGACGGCTGCCTCAACATCCACGCGCTGGAAATCGCGTACTATGCGCTCATGGAGAACCGCCCAGCACTCCTGGACGGCATGGACATCCACAGGTAATATGGCTTTTCTGCATTTTTTTTTGCTTTTGCTTTATTTTCGCCTATTCACTTCCATGTAGGCGCAAAGCTCTTTGTGTCCCTTCCTGTGATTTAAACGCCCAATTTATTTGTGCGTGTAACTTTATTCAGGCGGAAGGCTTGTGTCTCACGGCAGTATTAATTTGCAAAGTCATTGGCGTCCACACCTATCGTCTGTCGTTTAAAAAAATTCATTGGCTTTCCCGGGGAGCACTCGGTTCCCACTGGGAGCGGCGTGCATTGGAAAAAAATAAAGTGTAAAGAAACTTGGCGCATGCAATTGTGTCTTTTTTGGGGGGTATGTGTGCCTCGGAGTTATGATTACAACGAATAAAAATAAACCAATAAAATAAAATCTAGGAACATGAATGCATGAAAGATAAACCTTTAGGAAGGCCGTGCACTGTGCAGGAAGCTTCGCCAGCTTGTCATCCATGTACAGAGAATTATCCCGGCCAAGCAAAAGTACATTTATACAGAAGCTATAGATCCTGGCCAACTCGCTGACATACCGTCGCCTTAAAGACTGCTTAATTTTCACTAACCTTCGAAAATGAAAACTCGCAATCTTTACGTGGAAATGCCACCCATCAGAAGGATCCATTGAAAAGAGCTTCTCAGGAAGCAAAGAAAATACAACAGATACTTGGTTTGTTGCGAACAAAGCAGTGTGGTTTTCCTGGCCTTGCGGCAACTGCTGCAACGTGTTTTTCATTTCAGCCGCTACAGGTACACCGCGTACCGCCAGTTCGTGCGGTGGATTTGGCACGTCCTGGGTGCGGGCCGCCGGGTCCCTTTGCCCAGCTGTGTGGTAAACAGTGTCAGGGACACCTTCCCATCGGAAGCATACACGGGATTTAAGTACCCCGAGTTTTGAAGAGAAATAAATGAAGTTTATTCAAAGTTCTGGTGTGATCATTCATAACAAAATTGCATATCAGTATCAAGGTGACAATAGGAACCTAATAACCGAAACAGTGATGGCAGCGGTATTATATTTTGGAGCAGGTGCTGGTGGCTTCTTGGGACTCATTGGCCAGTTTATTTCTACTTTTGTAAAAAAAAAGGCCCACACCCATCTTTCACTTTGTAACATTGAGTAATAAAAAAACGCAACAGACCCGAAAGCCCCCGCAGTCCTGATCCACTGGTTATTACAGCAAAAGAAAAAGAAAAAACAGGTGAGGTAGAAGTTTGCAATACTCAACAAAATGTGCACACATCGACACACAGGTGTTGATCATAAAGCTGGCTGCAGGAAGTGACAGACAGCTGCAATGGCTTAGAAACATGGCAGGAAGCCTCTCAGAAAGTGGGAGATAAGGTGCAAATGCACAAATACTGCCAACATTGGTGGTACTTTATGCAGGCCAAGTTAACCTCAGAGATGACTCGCGCGTTCCATTCTTTCTTCCAAGTACCCACTTCCCCTTAGCAAGAATAAACTGGGTAACAACACACACTTTAGGAACTCTGTGGCAGGTTTCCAAACAATTGGAAATGCATAAACAAGGATAATAACCCAAACATAGCTCTCACTGAAAAGTCAATTAGTAGAATGCAAAAATAATTATCCACATGTTAATTTTCTTTTGTGCAGTTCATAAAAACCCACAAGGTCACTCACATCCCCACGTGAACAAAATTTGCACATGCAGATACCCCATACTGCAATAACATAGAGCATGTCACCAGAACAGACCAATCTTGCCATGTCCACAGGGAAACATGTGAACACCACTTTTGCAACGCAAATGGCACACACACTACTTCACCACACGACAACAGGAGCACAGTAATCAGGAGCGGCACCTGGGAAAAATAGGCGGCGGCTGATGGTGTAGGTGAAGTGGCTGAGGGGAAAGGTTAGCCAGAGGGTACAGCAGTTCTCACAGAACCACTACTTGCTTTATGCAATCCCAAGTATGGAGGGGAGGAAAGGATACCCAAAGCAAAATTCACCAGTGGAACGCATTGGTCCAGGCTTTGAATTGGCAGCTGGGACTGCAAGTGGAATTTGTCCGCACAACCGGAAATAGACGCAGATGAGGAGGGCGGCAGATCCCTAAGCAAATCGGAGGAGACTTTTTAAGCTCTGGAGGGAGAGCACTTGGTTATGCACAGTGGCAGAATCGTACTTTTGGGAGCTACCTGGTGAAAACAGAGTTGGTAAGGGTGCAACAGGAGGGCTGGAAATGAGGAGGAAGAGCCGGAGTACTGCTCTGATGGGACCTTTGGTGTTTGAGAGCGCACCTAGAATGCCGTATCGAGGAGGAAGAGTCGGAGTACTGCTCTGATGGGACCTTTGGTGTTTGAGAGCGCACCTAGAATGCCGTATCATTTGTGGCTGGCAGGTGTCTTGATGGGTCGATGTAGTGCAGACAGGCCGACAGGGAGTAAAATGTGAAGCTGTAGAAGTGCCTAAGAGACAACGTGAAGTGTCTTCAAACTGAACACCAGGTGCTGCTCTTAGGGAATTGCAACAGCCACCCAGTAGACCGTAATGATGCGAGACAGAAATTTCCAGGAGCTGCTGGACACCATAGACACCTGGTCGTCACAAACCTCCAACACAAGTGTGAGAGGTAAGAAACCTGGTCGCCAGGAAAGCAATCATCAGCCATTGAGCTCGCAGTGATGTCACCAGACCTCATGAGAAGCTTACGAGAATGACGATTGACAACATTGAAACCCGAAGTCCAGGAAGTAACCGGCTGCGGCTTATATTCGGGAGAAGATGTGAAAGGAGGGTCAGTGCTAGTGTTCCGACAAGAGCAGTTGGTGGAACAGATTGCTTAACTGCTTCAAGAAAGTCCTGAGGTGGAGTACTTGAAGTAGGTCAAACAGATGCAGACTTTGAAAAAGACAAAGCAAGGTCAAAACCAACCTACCAAGAATGGTCTGGAGAGCTGGTCGAACACAGCTTTCCCATCTGCACTACAGGAGAGGAAGGAAGCACGCCGACAAGATTACATGGCAGTACGGGTTTAACAACCTGAGCCAGTTTGCAAGCAGCCGTGGGACGGCTACAGATAAAATGGCAGAATCTGACAAGTAAACATGAATTTGTTTGAGAACTCGAAAAGAGTAGGCAGGGGGCACTCCATAATTTCTGGCAACATGTACAACGCTTACACAAACATGCCAGATTTAAGCAGCAATGTGGCCACCAAGAGATACAGATCCTTTTGCAGAGGTGGACAGCACAGAGCCCATGCTGTGTGGGATTGGAGCTGTGATCAACAAAGAACCTGCTTCAGGCAACATGCAGCATGAATGCACTCTGCAGGACCCATGCAGAGACACGCACGTATGGGAAAGGGCAGGCCAGAACGCATAATACAGAAGATTTCGGGGAGCGCCTTGGGTCGGAAAGTGAAACAATCGAAATGTGTCATAATCCATATCCAAACTCGCACAGCGACAGGTCTGGGCGGCTTTACAGCAATCCTACTGAAGCGCCTAAGCCCAATGCAGTGCCAGGCATGGAGAGATAGGTTTGACACCATGTTTGAGAAGGGGCAGGCACCTGGAAAAGGAAGCCATAGCCAGACGATGTTCATCCCCAAGAAAGTGGAACATCCCTTCGGTTTGAACGGACTTATATAGGGCAGGGGAGGACGAGCCAACAGCGCCTACCCAGCCTGATGTACGCCGATGATATTGCCCCAACAGACACCTCCTGTTCGCACCTGGAGGTGCGAACGGTGTGTCGGTCTGTACCTGGTTGCCGATTTGACAAAGGGACCGGCTACTTGGCTGCACATGAGCAATGGCTTCGTGGAAAGACTCTGCACAGCCAGAATGTTCTGAGGGCCTCAATCCTCTGGACCTTCAACATGATGGAAATTGTTAGGAGACTTTGAAAGATGGTGCCCGTTCTGATAGAAGACGCTGTCGATTGCCTATGTTGATCCATATCGTGACATGCGGGCTGCTACAAGCGCCTTCTTCAGCTCGGCAGTGGTTGGTACAGCTGGCTGTTCTTCCACAGGTTCACCCAGCAGCGCAGCGGCACTTGAGCTCTCATCAGGTAGCACACAGTTCCCACCCAACACATCATCAGGTGGTGGAGGTCCAGTGATGAGGATGTCATCCACAGCTTCCCGAAGACGTGCCACATACTCTGCACAGAATGCCAGTAGATGCTTTTGTAACAGAGAGACACTAATGCCAACAGCCAATGTCAGTACCCTTCCAAACACCGACTCCAGTGTTACATTACAGCTGAGCTATAGTGCAGCGCTCAATGACACCTTTTTAGAGTTTTGTAGATTGATAGACTTGAATGAACCGCTAACCTTCAAACAATGGTTACTGCAAGTGGCCATTCTAACAGCAGATATGCAGGTTCTGAAGGGGTAGTAGCATCAATGTATGACCCCATGCAGAGTGGGAAACGTTATTATAGCCAGGTAGTGGCTGCACTTCACTGCAGTCACCCTCAACACTTGAATGCCAATATATACGCACTGTAGGTGGGTGGCTTCTTGATTGCAACCACAGTGCAGTCCCCAGTTCCAGCCTTGGGCATGTTCAGCTGCCACCGCGGCTCCCCAGCCTTGGTCACCGCCTGGTCTCTACCCGCATTTTCGTTGTAGTGCAGGGCCGCCAGTGTACACCTGTGGCAAATTGTCATGCAAAACAGCACATTGCATGCCAATTAGGTCTCTGAAATTCTTAGTGAAATGTTCGAATTTAGATTTTCTTTACAATTTCAGAAATTCCGCCACAGATTTCACAAAATGTAGTGTGCAAAAAACCTTGGTACCCAGTTGAATCTCAATTACGGCTGTGGCTGATATGAATTTCGGGGTGATATAAATTCAAGTTTTCTGCCCAAGTGCATTACATACAAACGGCACAATCTGGAATCCTATTGTGTGGCTAACAAGACAAGTTAGAAATCCTTGCATGTAAACTTGGTCACAGGATTTTTATGATTAAAATCCTCAGGTTGGCAAGTATAAGCTGTGGCAGCACTAAGGGAAAAAAAAGGCCGATGTATATGCTCGCCAGATATCGGCGTCGACGCGGTGCGAGAAAGCACCGCAAAGCGGGCAGCAGCGTCCGGGTTTCTTGTCCGTCTGGTTTTGGGTCATTCCTTTTAGCAGAAAACAACCAATTTTTTTTAACATGCGGTAATCGGCTTCCTTGAGACAAATTGCAAGCTATTTCTTTTCTAAAGCGCTCATTCATTCGTGGCTTCTTTGGCTCTCATCGGGGAAATCGGGGATTTGCCATAACCTTTTCCAAGTTAAATAAGGGATTTCTGGCTACATCGCTTGCAGTATTAGCATCAAGGGGCTTGTCTGCAAGAACGGTGCATGACGAGCAAGCGTTATCAGTGCCAGAATTCTAGCCGCGCATTCCATTCCATTCGCGGCTACCGTGGCTAGCGTAGGAGAGCGATAGCTCTTCTTGACCCAAATAAGGGAGCTTTGGTTACATCGCTTGCAGTACTAGCATAATTGGGCCCGCCTCCGAGATCTGTGTATAAGAAGCAAGCGTTATCACTGCCCATATTGCTTACATACGGCCAAAATAAAACACACCTGACAATATTCGATAGCAACCTAGCTTAGTACATCGAATTCTTGACATCCGGCCCGTGTCCTGGCGTGGTTGAGAGGCTGTGAGCTTGGCTTCTGTTTTTAAGGTCCATGGTTCGAATCTTGGCAAGGCCTCGCTGCAATTTTTTTTTTTTTTTTTTTGCTGTGGGCGTTTTATCAGCCATTTTTTGCAGGGTAAACAAAGGGTGCCAGAGTACCTTGCCTTTTCATCTACAACTGACGTTCGGCTCTAACCTCAGTAGCAAAGCAGCGCTGAAATTTGTTTTTCTTACGCAGTCCGTACATAGCATTATTGATTGATTGATTGTGGGGGTTTAACGCGCCCACGCAACGCAGGCGATGAGGCGCGCCGTAGTGGAGGGCTCCGGATTAATTTTGACCACGTGGGGATCTTGAACGTGCGCCGAAATCTCGTACACACGGGCGTTTTTGCTTTTCGCCTCCATCAGAAAAGCGGCCGCCGCGGCCAGGAATCGAACCCGCGACCTCATGCTCAGCAGCGCAACGCCTTAGCCACTGAGCCACCGCGGCGGGTACACATAACATCAAGGTAGGGCACCAAGTTGCAAGGAAATAAATGGTCCGAAGTTCGTTTTTGTTTATCCACCACCCTTATTATGTTCAGATTTGACGGTGATAACTTGAAATGCATTTTGCAGGATTTCAAAATTGGCCCGCAAGCATTCGTAGCAATAAATAAAATAAGGCAAGTGTATTTTTTAGGGCAAATCTAGGGTCCTGATTACTGCATTTAAGCAATCCAGAATAACTGCTCATAAACGGTCAAAAATAATTATTAAATGATGGCAGAGTTCATACAAATGTGTCCCCCAACACACATTGACGCAGCGGCTGACGTGTGACTTCGTCGGTCTCTTGCAGTTACTCGCCCTCTCCTGCGGGTTGGCGTGGTGCCGCCGAACGATGCCGACACTCACGCGACGCATGATTTCGTGTCCATGGCTTTACTCTGAACCATTGCTTTTTTTTTTCCGTGGTCAGTCAGGTACGACACTACGATGAAAGCTTACATTGCATGCTTGTACATTTACTGTGCCTCCACAGTCCTGCCCACATTAAAGAGCTTAATTTTTTTAACTTTGTTAAGCTGCAGTCAACTTTACCATGTAGGTCTGGCTTTCCCACAACTGACTGCTCAGATATTATAAATGTTATCTGGACGTGCTGGCCAGCTCCACTTTATTACCTATTTACGTGCGTTGCATTTCAGATAACATGATCAGTCTACATTTATTGTACTTACCGTGCCTCCATTCCAGCGCTGGAGAACGACAATGCTTTTGGCGCAAAGCGATTAATAATCGCATGAAACGATTCCACTCCTGAAGTCTGAAAATTCGGCGACACTTGGCGGATGTCGTCGAGGAGTCGCTTCGTGCTGACGATGGAACGCAGCTTGTCATATGCATCTGTTCCTGCAGCAATAAAACCAAATGAAAGATAGTTCCACGTATGTAAAATCAAGTTTCAGAAACAATTTTCGATAACTAGACATTTTCAATAATTAGCCGCAAAGTTGAGCACACAGCGCGGGTTGCAATGGTATTTGGGACTTATCGCTAGAGTGAACTGCAACACAGAGTAGTTCAAACGCTTACCCCGTTGATACATCAAAAGTGAAGCCAAAAACGGGTAAAATTCGTTAGGGGCACTGCGATCGCAAGACTTCAAAATGTAGCGCAGTGGTAGGATACTCGCTTTTAGCTTACAATGATCAAACGATTCCTCCCACTGGCTTGCAGGCAAAATTGCCTGGAGCAGCACACCACTTCTAATGAACCGAAAATTCCAATTACAGTCAAACGCCGCGATAACAAAATCCCGCGGCGCAAAATATTTGCGCATCCCCGGCGAACACCCATAGACGTCCATGTATTTTATATCTCAAGGCAATGAAACAAATTTGGAAACTGATCCCGCGTTAACGAAATTCGGTGCAAGTTAGGTCAGAATTTTACCTACCCATTGGAGGTTAACTGTGTTCAATAAGTGGTCAAATGCATTCTTTTTGTACTCAAAGTGCGTAAACTTCTGCCACAGCACCAGGGTTCGTACGAGCTTCAAAAGCGAAAATTCAAGGGTTTTCAAGGACCAGAAAACACATTTTCAAGGCCGCCGTCTAATGTTTTATCTGCGATTATTTACAACTTTTTCAACACAGTGCGAAATTTCGTTATTGCCCAATACCCAAGCACATTAGTGCACATTTAGATAGGCGATAACGGGTTCGTGAATGCTCCCCCAGTTTTATTTTTTATTTGACAGCTGGCATTTAGAGGTCTTTCTTTTTTCTTGGTGTTTTGCTGAGGCTGTTTGATTTCAAAACTTCATAATGTTGCCTGCATCTTCTGCTTTGTCAGCAAGAATATGAGCTGAAATTAAATCAGCAAGTGTTGCTGCAAGGCAGGAATAACTATGTACACGTCCACCATTTGCACGTAAAAGCAAACGCAGATGGAGCGTATGAGGCACAGCAAACATGCAATGAGCGGCCGTCCACAGACTAAATAGAACATGCAAGATAGAGAAGAGAAGCTGGCCTTCACTGGATTGTATCATGACATGGATTCTATTGAGGAATGCTGTTCACAATGTTGACTCGTAATAATGACAATCCACCAAACTCGTAATTTCATGCAATACACTGAAACTTGATTGTTACAATGTTTCTTTACATTTTTAACACCTAAAATCCACGACAAACACTATAAACTCTTGTGAAAAGATAGGGCCATTGGTTCTCTCCAGAAAAATCAAGGGTTTTCAAGGACCCTTTAAAAATTCCAGGACTTTCCAGGCCTTGAAATTGACACTTCTAAATTCAAGGGTTTTCAAGGTTTTCAAGGACCTTCCAGCTTGCGTTGGAATGCGTACAAGACCGCAACTGAAGCATATCTTGCAGCTATCAAAACGGCGAAAGAAAATTTTCTGTCTAACGTCCTTCCATCGATGCTTGCTTCAAATATAAAAAAATTTTGGCGGACCATTAACCCTCCTTCTTATGATACTATTGCCTTGCATGATTCATCTGACAAACCCATCCCCAACAATCTCAGTGCAGCACTTCTCAATGCACGCTTGCATGGCCGCTGTGGTGGCAGCCGTGGAGGCAGCCTCGCAGCGGCACCACCGACACATGGTGACTCAAGTCGCGGCTTTGGCTTGGGCTACGCTAGCCCACTACCGCTGAACAGCGCGCGTGCGTTTGTTGTTTGTGTGCGGCGATTGGCATGTTTGCTCTCAGTAAAATGCCTTCGCCAGCCCAAAAGTGGAGGTTTTTATCGCTACGAGATAATGCAGCCATCGTCGCCCAAGTCAGTGGCCCAAGTGGAGGAAGGGAGTATAAAGGGAGGATAGCGCCGACGAATTTGGAAACGCCTGCAGCTAGCTCAACCATTTTGAAAAGCAAGGATCCCACCAGTTCTCAACAGCGCACGTGTGCAAGACAAAACAGTGACGGATGTGGCCTTTCTGGATGTCAACAAAGCGGTGCTCACTTAGTTTTCTAAACAGTACTGGTGCAACGAGGTGCCACTCTGTCTAGCAAAGTTTGTAAACAGAAGAAGCTGGGCTTCGCTTGCATGATCGGACATACTCGGTGCCGAGGGCCAGGGCAAAAAATGTGCAGAGAAGGTGAACCCATGGAATGTTTTGGATTCGTTTGACACAACCTCGTTGTTCTTGGGTGCGGACGACGACAAACAATGAACCACTTGTACAGTGAGAGCTGAACTGTGACGTTGGCTGCAAGGTAAGGCTCACGAAGTAATATAACCGACTTTGGGAAATACATTTTTGGTTTGTGGCCAATTTTCCGGTCATTTGTTTCATTCTCGCAGCAACGAAATTCCCACAAAAGCAAATTTTCTGGCTTTCCCCGGCGGCTTCGTTATTGCAGGGTTCGACTGTACACGATTCATCAGCAGCCTAGAGACCCATACATATTGCATCGCCTCCTGTATTTTTACAATGCCAAACGCATCAGCCCGGACCGGCCAACCAAGCCCTTTCCTACTCAGGCCACTCTCCCCTAATCGATAGCCTTCCCAGCGCTTTAGTCACGTGAATGGTTCATTTTGGGGCGACGCGTGGTGGAAAGCTGCAACGTTGGCAAAATGTGCTCCGCCGCGGCTCTGAGTTTTTCAACGCTGGTGCAAGTGTCATTACCTGGCAATCTCAAACACTGGTTGCCTTGGCAACCAGGCACAAGGCTTTTTCGAATTCCGATAAGGTTGTGTGATCCCGGTTCAGATCAGGGCCCCACCTTGCGACATGTGGGCACTGCAGGCGTACCACTCACTCGCATTGGGAAGCACGCAATCCGTTTGGCTTTGTAAAATACACGAGGCTATGCTTATTGCTTATGGTTTTCTGTTTCTAAAAGCAAACACTCGTTGCTCATGTGCACGGAGGAATAGTGTAGGGGCAAAGTCATGAAATAGAATTGGAACGAAGTCAAACCTGGGTAAATCCACTTGCGTGGCTGGAGTTGTCCGTGCTGGCAGGTGCGGTACAGCTCGCTGTGCCCGTCATGAATGTCCTGCACATGATTGAGCATGGACAGCCACACAGCAACGGCCAGCTCGCCATCACCTGCACCCACCACTACGGCATGGTACATGTGCAACACAACAGAGTGCGACCACATGGCTATGGTCTCACAGCCCCTGACTTTTGCAGCTGCCGCAAGCTTCTTCTTCAACCCTGGAAAACAGAAAAAAATGTGGTTGTTTCCTCTTCCATAGGAACCAGTAAAACATGAAAGTGAAATGTGCATTCACAGGACCAGCTGAATGTTCACTGTGCATCAATATGAACTTGCACGTTGCTATTTGTATTTCGTCAGAATGGCACCATTAGACGCGCCGGAGCGTTGCATAAATCCGACTGAAACCACAGGTGCTCGCAAATCGTCCTTGCGAAGGAAAACAAACGGGTTGTCAGCGAATCGTTTGTTGAACACACGGTCCGCTGCAGTGAAAGGAGCAAAGAAGCAGCGGACTGGGTGACGAGCGCGACATGCGCAAGTCGGCTTCTCCGCAGCTTACAGTGCGCGTCCCCCGTACACGTAGGCGCTGGCATCCAGCCACCAACTGTCGGCGCTCATTAGTGTCATGATGCAGCACCCATGGTCTCCACAATCTGCTGCTGGCGCCGCGCTGGCGCGGCGCAGGCAGCAGATTGCAGAGGTCACGCAGCACCCTATGAAAGGAAGGCTATAAGGTGCGTTTGTCGTCCCATTCACGCGTCTGTTCGTAGTGCAGTCGGAACAGCACCGCGTACCTCCCGTAACGGCCAGAGAGTCGTGGGATTGAAACCGGGCGCCGCCGCATCAATGCCACTTTTTCTGGAGACGCCACTACCGTGACGGATACCACGTCACCAAAATCTTTGTGTAGCCGGGCATAAAACACTTTCGTGTTAAAATTACAAGGTTTTCATGTTTGAGATGCTGTTTCATCTCCTAAAATTTTAGCCTGCATTATTCCTAGCTGGCCTTTTCCAGAGCAAAGATGCTGAGCAAGAGTTAGGCATGAATTCTGCTTAGATGAACAGCCTTTTCTCTGTTGATAAAAAAAAAAAAGCTGTTACCAAAGGCTGCCCAACCGCTGTACCAGCCTACACCATTTTAAACCACAAGAACAGCAGTGAAACCAACCTTTGGCGACGTGCCATGCGTCAAAAAGATGGTCAACATCAGGCTGCTCCGTCCGGAAATACTTCCGTACTTGGGGATGCCGGTCAGTCACTACCTCAGTGACACGAACACCATGGTCAGTGAGCTCTTTCAGAGCCCTCTTGAGTCCCTCGAGCTCCATGTGGTTGCTTGATGGCACCTCCGTACTCTGTGGAATGTTACCAATGTAACACATGAAGGCAAGACAGGCACAACACCAACATATTGTCACACACCCCTAACCTCTCAAAAAAGCACTGATCTCTTATTTTTTGCCATTTCAAAGCAAATAAGAACATTCTCTTAGACATTGGCACCTCAAATGTTTCTGGTCACTGCCAACCTGCAATAAACACTGACAATAAACACTGAAAATAAACCTGCAATAAAGACGGAAAGGGTGGGCCTTATTCACCACGAAGCCCGTTTTTTTCTATTGTTTCTAAAGTGCCCGCAGCAAGGGCTACAGCTTGTATTGTGCGTTACATAGAGCTCTCAAACTGCGAAACGTTACTGTGAGAGAAGCACAGTAATACCTCGTTAACTTGAACTCGGATATCTCGAAAAATCGGCTAAGCCGAAATTTTCCGAGGCACCGAACCATTTCCTATACGTCCCATGTATTCGTAGCCCTTTATTTCGAAGTATTTTTGGGTCAAACTGCGGATATCTCGAAATCTTTACTGAGAGGGGAACGAAAATTTCGCCGCCGCCGACCGTTTCACAAGATTCGTACGATGCTGCCGCGCATAAGTCCCTCGATTTCTTTCTGGTTTAGCCACGCCTATCACAAAGCCGATGTTTTCCCCAAGCGTAAAGTCTGAGCCTAGAGGCATATGAACTTCGTCACGCAACCCTGCGGCACGTCATGTGACGGTAGAGACATGCGCAAAGGTACAGCAGTATGCGCGCGTGACTGGAGAACTTATGGACGCCGAAATCGTTGAAATAGCCGCAAAAGGAGGGGACGGCGAAGACGGGGGGACGATGACGACGAACCTCCTCGAGAGGTGCCGACATCTGCCTAAAAGGGGAATTTGCTGCGCTTGCTGTGAAATAAGGTGGAGTGCAGCGGCGGGGAAGATCGGCTGATGATATGCGTCAGGCAGATAGAAAATTTCTTACTAGGCCCAAGTGCGACCGCAAAGCTGACCAGCATTACGCAGTTCTTTTATGCTAAGTAAAATTGCAGGGCTACAAAACCCAGCCCGTGATTGTCTCCTGTGTGTTCTTTTTCTCTTTAAAACCTTTATGAAAAGCAAGATTGGAAGCCGCTGGTGAAGAGCTGCTAAGTAGTGCCTTTTTTGCAAAGAACTCGACATTTCGTGGTAATTCGTGCAACTTTGCTTATCTCGAAAATCCGCTTATCTCAAAATATTTCCCGGTTTTTACTATTTCGAGTTAACGAGGTATTACTGTATTTTCACATATTCCACCATATGTTTTAAATGTCCCAATATTTCAAAACATTTCCAAGCCTGCTTTTCATCTCGTCATGCATTTTCTTAAAGGGACAGACAACCGATTTTGGTCGAGTATATATTCTCTATCCCAAATGAAAGGGCATCACTTGAAACACCTACACGAGAAACGGTTTTGCGGATAACACTCTAGAACTTTTTAAATCGAATTGTTTGATCTACAAGCCGTATGTGTCTTCCCAAAAAATCATGCTGGCAGCCTTGACATACAGTAGCGCGGCAACATACTTTTGTCTAAATGAGAGATGAAAAGCGATATTTAAAAACTTGTGCCCAGGTAAAAAAAAAACAATCGCAGGTTGCTTGTTCGTTTGTGTGCGGTTTTTTTTTAATTCACCAGTCTATTTTGGACGAAGGCGCCATCTGTTGGGACGGACGATAGGCAGAATCTGGCTTCACATTGCGGAGGTCGGAAGTTCGATTCTCCCCAGACACGATCTTTTTTTTTAAGCTGCTGTTGGTGTATTTGGAAACTGAAATCCAATATTTTGGCAGAACAAACGCCCCTGACTCAGGCAGAATCGTCAAAGCTCTTTCACTGGGTCGGTTTACTGAACGCTGCCGTTGATTCCGGGCACGGAGGCTCAGTTAGCAGCACCGAGAGCAACCAAGCGCAAGCGGGAGACGTGTCTGTAAAATTTTCAAAATAATGTTTCAAAACACATATACAATTTTAACTTGTTCAAATACTTGTGTTAGAAGGTTTTCAATAAGTGTATAAACGTTTCAGCAATTACAGTAGCTGCTAGGTTTGCAGGTCACGTGACAGGAACACATATTGTAGTGTCAAGTTGATTGATTGATTGTAGGGTTTAACGCGCCGACTCAACGCAGGCGATGAGGCACGCCGTAGTGGAGGGCTCCGGATTAATTTTGACCACCTGGGGATCTTTGACGTGCGCTGAAATCTCGTACACACGGGCGTTTTTGTTTTTCGCCTCCTTCAGAAAAGCGGCCGCCGCAGCCGGGAATCCAACCCGCGACCTCGTGCTCAGCAGCGCAACGCCTTAGCCACTGAGCCACCGCGGCGGGTTTGTAGTGTCAAGTTTTGACACTACGAACCACCATCCCTCCTATTTCAGAAAGTTTGGTGCCAAATTAAAATTATTTCCGCCAATTTGTTTAAACATTGCTTGTGGTTACCGGGCTATATAAAACGGTGGCTTTCATATGAGCTAGAGAACATATACAAGACAAAAATCGGTTGTCCGTCCCTTTAACCGCTTTCAAAAGTCCTGTGCCTTATCGGAAAAGGCACATCTGCTTTAACTGACTGCCTGCATCTTCTTGGCTAGCTGTGATGCTGTCATGCAAGACTAGTGTTTGAAGAGTGCACAGCTGTATACATCAAAAGACTTGGCATGCTGGATAGAAGCACCAGTAAGCCGATTCAGAAAAACTTGACCACCTGCCTCCACAAGCTTGACGTCAACAATCTTATTCAGGGTATTGTCAAGCAGCGAGTAGGTTCCGAATTTAGCACAGTGTCCCGGTGAATCTGCCCGGCTGTCTCCTGCCAGCTTGGCCCCGGTTCCCGACGCCTTCATAGCCTCCAGAAGTGCCACCTGCTGCTTTTTCCAAACCTGGATTGACAAAGCAGCACTCCATTAGAGAATGCCGCACATTTGCAACAGGTTAAAAACAGAATGGTTGCAGTTATGAGTTCACGAAATGGCTACGACTGCACCTTGACCTCATTACCTGGTCTACAGCCGGAAGGAGGTATAGAGCCGGCAGGCGATGAAACGTCCTCTCGCAGAAGCAACATATTCCAGCATTCTGGAGGAATCGTATGATCTGCATGGGGCTGCAGCCAGTAAACACTATGGCTGCAGCCAGCTCCACATTCCCCATGGCGTATTTGGCCTGCATCGGCAGGCTACGCCACTCCTTCACACCACAATGGCACATGGTGCGAACAATGGCAAGAGAGCCAAGTGTCTGAAAAGAGATATCCACAACTCTTTTGCATCAGGGAAATCAAAGGAGTACTGACATAAAATTTCAAAGCCGAGACAATTAGGTAAAAAGCTTCCTTGGTATATGGAGATGTCTCCCAGCAACTTTCCACAGTAACCATTCAGTACAACATATTTAAATCAATTTTCATCAGCGTACACGAGAAAGCTCAGAACCGATGCCTTTTCACAGTTGGCATCAGCATGACGCCATCTGCTCATCCTGCTCCCACAGTGAAGAGGCGAATGATGCAATGGAAGTTCTTTTAAACATGCGCACTTATGACTTTATTGCAGACGTCACGAAAACACACGATTTGGCGGAAGAATCAAAATTTAGACCTAGATCAATTTTCTCAGTGAATACGGCATTGTTTGCTGCTGGACAAGCACTGGGGGCACTACAAAACACGAAATTTTTTTAATAAAACAAACTTGTATTTTATCTGCACGGTCCCTTAACGTACCCCTGACTACGCATCGTGACGAGGACGAGACAAAGGTTAACGATTGACAACAAATGATCCGTGACTTTCACCTACACTGTATATTTCTGATTACACGAGCTAGTCAAGAATGCTAGAATATTAACGCATGAGCTTTATGAACCGTTTCACATATCTATTTACGGACCAAAAGTTCGCATTAATCAGTTGCAATCGCGAGATGAAGGCACAACCTCTGTGTGCAGAATGTGTTTGTTGGCATTTTTCTTCTCTGTTCTGAGGCTGTCAGGGATGTGTGGAGTGGAATCTTGCCAGACATGTTCACTATGTTATGTTCGAAGTGTATATGTGCATATATGTTTCCATTAGGTTTTTCTCCTAAAAAAAGGAAAATCCTTACGCTTGGAAAAGTAATTTCAGCCCGAAACCGGAACACTCAACTAACCTGCAACCCGCAGATGAAAAAGTTTGGCTCTGGCAAGCATGTTTTGCAGCTTTTGTCATTTTGGAAAATAAAACACCCTGCCCCGCAAGTGGCATTGCAACTTCCAATTCGTAGTCAAAGTTGTCACATGCTCTGTGGTCAATGAAATAACAACCCGCCCCGCTTGCATGTTCGGATGCAGAACATTTCCCCTCGCCATGCTGCTGGCATGCGTTCGACAGTGAGTTCAAAATCGAAAGTATTTCTGACCGCTCCTTTCCAACACGCCGCATATTACCTAGACTGGCAAAGACGTGCAAACCAAACCATGATGAAAACTGAACTGGCTGCGTAATACAACCAACAGCACTTTTCGTCAGCAACCTAGTCTGCCAGTCTGAGCCCACTTATACCCATGATGTCCATCGTGGAACACGTTCGCTACACCACATTCCTCTTTTAATATTGCTGTATGAAACTCTGGCATTCCAGACTGTTGGGTTTCTCTCTCTCCCTTTCTCTCTCTCACACACACATACACACACCTAGTGCCCAGCAATATTGCAAGGGCATGTTAAAAAAAAAACCTTCCTGAAGCTGTCTCTTACCGTCAAGCTTGGAACTGTGCGAAACCCACAGTGCTTGCACGAGGTGAAGAGCTGTATGAGGCAGTCTTCATACACCACAAATTTTCTTGCGGATTGGCGGCTGTCAGGGATGGCACTGAAAAACCGCAGAAAATAAATCAAAGTAAAAGAAATTGTACATCTTACACATACATATATATTGTTATCCTTGAAGGGTTTGTAAGCTTTGTCAAACATACAGCACTTGCATACACTATGCGCACAAAAGCATAACAAATTTATTAGACACTGTAGGCAACGAGCAGGTTGGTTTCAAATGAAAGTCTGCCCTTTCCATAGCAAGTTTAGCATTGATTCAGTGCCAAAAGATGCCTCAATTGCTAATGAAACAACGCCTTTCCTTTTCCAATTCCCCTCTCAGCAATTCCATGACGCAAACAGTGGCTCCTGCAGCTGTTGTTGACGTGATGATACACCGGAAGCAGGTGCGGCAGCAGTGATGTATAGGGACCAGGCGGCCGTTGTATGGCACCACCGTCGCTTCAGCGAACAGCGCCGCCCGTGGCGAACCGCTCGTCAGTGGAATGCCGGTGGCGTTTAGCGCAGCGTAGTTGTGCATGGCTTTCTGTCGTTTTTCTGCGGAGCGGCTTGCAAAGCGTATGTACCCCACGTGCGCTTTTCAGATCGGTAAATCTAGGGCGTGGATGTGATGTTTACGAGGCGCCCATACTCAGTATTTACAAATAGCAGACGACGCTCAATGCGCCAAGCTGGAAGTCAAGCTGGAAGTGAAAGTTCGTTGCTTCATGCAATTTTTCCATGCCTGCATGCAGTTTCGCGTATCGAGGAGTATATTGCAGCTAAAAGCTCCCACAAAGCCGGTGTGTGCAACCGATCTAGGAATACTGCAGCGCTGGCCTCTGGCAGTTGATGACGAAACAGCGTCGACGTCGTGCACAAGCAAAAGACAAAGTTGGGGGTTGTCTTGTAAGATTTACCTCAAAAGAGAAATTGTGATGGACGACGCTTCCGTAACTTCATTGCCTACGGCTGAAACGTGTTTAATTTCACAGAAATGCTCTGATTACAGTCATCGGGAATCGTTGATAGAATAAATACCGCCTGATAGTAGAACGTTATTGCTTGTCATGGAGAATCATTAGTTTACAAGAATTTCAATGGTTGCTGGCTAGTTGGTAAATGGCTAGATGATTTTGCTGTTTAGTTTTCAACGTCCATGCCCCCCTCTCCAAATCTAAACTTTTTCCAGCGTATCGGAAATGTGTCTGTTGCTGGAGGACTCTGGCTGCTGCACCCATATTTGAGGCAACTAATCTCGCGTTTTTGGTGTCTTCACCAGGCATTACACGATTTTTTAGGTACTCTGTAAAGAATACTTAAGCATTAAAAAACACCGGCTGTCGTTAACACTGCCACATTTTTTAACTATCGGTGCCAGCCTTTATTCTACGCAGGTGGTAAAACGGGAAGGGTAGGAGGGATGGGTTGTAGTTTGGGCTGTTGAGTTGGTGAATAACTTTGGCTCTTGATAAAATGACCACCACAAATGTGGGATTTCCACTTCGGCTTTCAGGCTCCCATGCTGTCACAGTGTCGCTTACCAAAAGCGAAGGCACAAAGCTCACGGTCACAGAAAGTGTAAACTGCCGCAACATTTCTACGGCTACACGGTAATCCATCTCATATGCAGGTGCCTTTCTCTTCAAAGCACACGTATCGAGGTATCCCAGCGCTAAGGCTGGCGTGGGTACCGTAGTCATTGAAACCAGTGAAGATAATTTAAAGTGGTAGAAATGAATACTAATATTGCTAATAGTTTTAGTCCTACTCAGATAGCGCGGAGCCAGGCGCAGAGCGCTGCAAAAAGCGCTCGTGTCAATGTAGCCCACTCCCAACCTTCCAAGCATCCAACAAGTTTGCGTAGCCGTTAGTGTATTTAAGGAGAAAATAATACTAATAAATGTTGTTTTATGTGTACTCAGAACGGGTGGAGCCAAGCGCAGATCGCTGCAAAAAGCGCTCATGCCATTGCAGCCTATACCCAACTTTAGAAGCGTCCGACAAGTTTACGAAGTGATTACTTCATCTAAGAACCCAACACATCTGGCTAGACTTCGTTTCATCACACATGTCGGCTTACAACGCCACCAAAACATTCAAAGCACCAAAGCAAACATGACAAAAACAATGGGAGGCGGTGCAGTCCAATGCACCGGCTCAGTCCACTGACGAGGGAAGTGCCGAGTGGTGGTGCCACCCGTCCAGCTGCCCGGTCCCTATAGCACACTATAATGCTACCACGTACCAAGCAGTTTGGTCAGTTTCGGTCAAATCAGTCATGCATTCTCCAACTGGCACATCCTTTGCTGCTCAGGACCACTATGCAAAATGTTCTTTCATGGGACCCGTGATCAGTAGTGATGATTGGTGGAAGAAAAACATATTGTCTTTTTAGGGCGGGCGACTGTTGGTGTTATTGTCTCCTCACATAGTGGTACCGCCGTAAGTGTGGACAAGTAGTGCCATCAAGTGGCAGCCAGGGGAGCCGGTGCATACGCTTGAAAATACTGTACTTAGCCGAAAGAAGCATTCACAGTATTTTTAGCAGCGCAGGCAAACCACACAGAGGGTCACAATGAAGGTAGCAATGCACAGAGGCAATGTACAGCGGCTGCACAATTATCTGGGCGAGTGTTGCACAAAACAAACTAACTGCTTGGCATTTAGGGTCCCCCACGATCTATTGGCTGGGCTCTTATGATAGCGGTTTTTGCCTTCTTTTTTGTTTTCTTCGACAATCAATCGTTACCCTAAAAAAACATCCAGGTTAAGGTGTATTGTCAAAATATCAGTCCCATAGTCTTAACCCCTTCTAGTGGAAGTTGCGCAGTGTGGCCACTAGCGGTGATGCCTGTCTTCACTTTTTCACTATTTTCTATGTTATTTAACAAAATCTATGTGTAAGAGCGATATATCAGTGTTTTTGAATTGTAGTTTTTCTTCAGTGTCCCTTCAAGTGTGCGCTCACCTGGCTGAGCTGTCCGAAATAGGTGCTTCGAAAGTGGAATCACACGGGTCATCTTCAAATGCAAAAGATGGCTGAGATGGCACCGGTGATGAGCACTGTTCCCGTAGTTCCTTCATGAGGACAAGCTCCGGGATGCCTATTTCAGTCTGGCATGCTGAAAATAAAACAAAGTCATCATAACACATTGACTTAATGCACATTTGTGTGTGATGTCAGGTTTTCAGCACTAATGTTGACGGTAGTTATTACACATGCTGTGCTTTAGGAAATGTGATGATCACAATGTATTTGAGAGAGCAGTGGTTCACAAGTGATGAACTGTCATTACCACAGTGAATGCAACGATAACCTCGCAGTCTGTCATACAGCCAAAGTAATGCAACATAAGTGTAGCCTTTGCAGGTGGGCTCAACCAAAAATGGAAAACATCAAAGCAGAGCAACACACAGTGGTTTCACAGAAAAGCTGCATTACACACTTTTGCTGTCAGATAAGGTGTCTACAATCTGCATTACCTATCTAGCTGAAACGAAATTCCAGCATTCAGATCTCTGAGTTGCTATCCGTAAGGATGGACCACTGGCATTAATAAACCAACCACTTCTGTCAAAAACTTGCTTGCTATTTGTGAGATGGTACGTACCGACTTCCCTCGTCGTGCGCGTTGCCTGAACACGAACGCTCCTGATCTGGGGCTTCAGTGTTGCTTGAGTCGCTGTGGACCGAGTTTGTGCATCAGAATTTGCCCTTCCTGATGGCACGTGCACAGGCAAGCAAGTAGCAGCTCCCAAAGAAACATCTGCGCCTGGAAAAAAAAAACGAGTAATGAGCCCGGATACCTGGATTATCTGATATCTCAGGTCCCATATGTACTCGTACGGCCAACGCAGCAATTACAGAAAAGTGAAATACTTAATTGCTTTGTGACATTCGCAGAACAGTTCATTTTTAGTACCCTCTTGGATTTGCTACAAAACAGTCTTCATTCCCAAGTGAATGCTGTCAAGTTCGCTTCACAGCGCTCATGCTCAGCTAGCTAGCTAATACGAGCGTACTGTTGGCATGAACATCTGCGTATGCGCTAAAAATTGGTAACCGGTGGGCCACTTGTTGCAATGGCCACTTTATTTTGGCACTCGATAAATGCCGCCACTCGGGCTAAAAAAGCATCACTATACTGTTAGCGTAGTTTCCTGGAACCCAAAGCCAACGAAGCATTAAACTTAATGACGAAGTGGCAACGCTAAATTCGCCTAACAGCACGTCGAATCGTGGTAGGAGAAAACAATTATTTACTTTTGCTCACCGCAGCGCGAGAAGCAACAGCTCCTGCACAGCCTACGCTGCCTCGTATGCTGTGTGAGCGATTGACCAAGCCCATACAAACAGCGCCGTGAGAGCGCACATACCTGAGCTCGTAGAACAGGGCGCCGTAGGTACTTCGTAGCTTGTACTGTACTGCACGTCTTCAGAAGCATCTGAATGAGCAGGCGCAGAATCTGCGCTGGTGGATGCCTGCGGAGTTTCGGCAGGCGCCTCGTAGGCGTCGTGAAATCCCCCAACCTCGAGGCGACGTTGTTTTGGAGATGTTGCTTCACTCCCCGACGTGGTGCCACTCGGCGATGCGGAGATTGTCGGCAAGGCCCCATGTTCGAGTATGCGCAACGCCTGCGGGCTGTACTGGCTCAGGAATGTTTGGTTATGAACGTAGCAGCTCGGTGCAAAATGCAGCGAGCACAGCAGACTTTGCCGATGCGGCGTCCAGCTGTTTCCGCGTCCGCTCCTACGGACGAACTCAGTCCACCCCAGTCGCTGTTGCGGGTCGGGAGGAAAGCGGTGAAGAGTTATGCCTTGCTTCGATTTCGTTTGGCAGTCGCTGGCCGCGCAGTATCTCGACATTGCAGAGGCACAACTTCAGGAAGAACTGGGCGTCAGAGGAGACTGCAGCACAATTCCAGCAGTCACTTTCGTAACGACGCACAAAGCGCAGTGAGCAGCGGCCAAAAGAGTCGTGCGCGCCACAGAACAGGGAGGATTGCGCGCCGAGCAGCTACACGCAGGGCATGGGCTGCGTCACAGCCTCCGTGACGTCGACAGTTTTGAGGTCTGTATTACATGACATCATGCTGATGCCGATTCCTTTAGGCTGGCCGTTTTGAGTTTTTTCATGAGGGCAAAGTTTAAAATTCATTTAAAATATGTTATACTCAACAGTTACTGTCGAAACTTGCTGGGAGATATCTCCACATACAGAGGAAGCTATTTACATAGTTATCTCAGCTTTGAAATTTCGTGTCAGTACTCCTTTAATGTTTTCTCGAGGGAGACTGGGTTCTTGTTGCTACGTAGATAAACGCGCGACGTCATTTTTCCTTGGCCAGTTTTTTAAATGTCATAAAACACGAGTCGGTTCGGCCACTTCTGGCAAGCTTCTTCAATCGTTTCTTCCTCTTTCCAGGTGGTATAATTTATTCGCTTCTTGCCTTTCTAAACGCAAGTTAAAAGCCGTGAAAAGTTAAAAGTTAAAAAGTTAAAAGTTAAAGTTAAAAGTTAAAAGAACACCGGAGAAACAGTCTATTCCTAGGTAGAACAACGCGCGACGTCACTTCTATTGCTGGTGAAATATTCGTTCCCAAATAATACAAATGCTTTTCTCTATTCTTCGCGGCCATGCTCTTTTCGTACTTCATTTGCAAGGTTGTGTATTTTGTGCTTTTATGCCCTTCTGAGGCAACCTTGAAGAGTCATTTGTCACAAAGGGCAGGCGCAATACTTTCGCAGAACGAGAACAGACGTATAGTGCTACCGCGAATAAAAAGTTACGTAACTTGAGTTCACCGTTTTTTTTTGTTGTCTTTTACTATGAGTCATTTCTGCCAATGGGAGGAGCATTGAACCGATATTCCTAAGAAAGTTGTGGGCGTAATTATGTTCCTAGAAGACAAACAGGTGACCCATTTCCAAGGTATAAAAACACGCGACCGCGTTTTAGTTCACATTGTTCTAATAATTGTCATACATACAAACACTTTTTAACACTACTGGTCGCCTTGCTCATTATTTGTTCTTCCCGTCAGAAAGTTTTAAAAAGTGCGTTTTGGTATTTTTGTGCTAACGGTGAACAGACATGTGTAATATGGAAGCGGTAGTCGTAATTTTCTGGACAGTTAATAGGGAGCGATTAAAGCTATGCCGATGAGCACGGGGCGTGGGGGCAGTTCTCAGTGTATTATTGCTTGTATTACAATAGAATATTTTGTCCAGTCTTGTCCGCCTTGCTTTTAGGTTCGTTTCCCTCCCCAGGTAGTTATATTTTGCGCCTTTTTGCCATTTCGAAATAGCATTAACTAGCAAATCGTGACACGGAGACAGTTGAAATAATTTTCCCTGTACAGAAACAGAGGTATTCAGTGCTAGGTGAACCAACGTGGATGACTTTCTGATGACAGTCTTTCAAATTATTGTAAATATTTACAGTTCTTTTTGCACGACCTGTACGCCATACTCGCACGTTCTTTCTCGTCGCAAGGTGGTTAATTCACTGCCGTTTTTTGCAGTTGTGAACGAGTAGTGAAGATCCAATCCTAAATCAGGGGGGTGTGACAAATATCCCCGAAATAAAACACTGGTCATTTAATGCAAGGTTCAAAACACGTGACATAGTTTCTGTTGAAAGTGTTTTGGAATATAGTATTTTATTAGAAATTTTTATTCGCCCCTATCACGGGACTTGCTCTATGGTGTTATCGGCTCGCCGGATAGTTGCAGTACGTTTTTGCAGTTTGGCGATCAGTTGAACAAACAGTACCAAACACAGATGGTGTGAGAAATTTCTCGGTATTCACATCAGGAGCGTTTTCTAGGTACAAAAGAACGTGTGACGTCGCTTCAATTGACTTCATTTCATTCTTTGCTATAATATAAATTTCTGTTATTCTTCTCCGCTCCTCATGGCCTCGCTCTCAGGTTGTTCCCCTCCTAACGTAGTTTTATTACGTGCTTTTTTTTCTATCAGCGAAACGGGGGTGAATATTGCTAGGTACAGTAATGGTAGACGTAACCTTGGTTGATATGCGTTTTATTGATTGTCTTAGAATACTAACCCGCTTGGCCATTCTTTGCGGCGGCAGTAGAGGGTACTTTGTTCTCGCTAGGTATTTCATTTATTGTGTATTTGTTCCTTAGCAAATGCTGAGGACATTCATAACAATGCTGTTCCCAATAGTTCTGCTCAGACAAGCGCAGAGTCTTTTGGGAGAAAGAAGGACGCGCTGGTCGCCTTGGTCAGCAGTGCTTATTGAAAATTATGTGTTTATGCAAATTGCTTATTGCAAACATTGCAAATCCTTTTCGTTTCTCTTCGCAACCATCGTAAAGTTCCCGGTGCTCCAACCATTTGACTAGAATTATTGCTTTCTTACTTTTTGAGTGAGTTATGAACAGACGCTTGTAACACGGAGGCCGGTGTAATAACGCCCCCTTGGCAGAAACGGGCGAGACGCCCGAGGTCACTTTGGTTGAAATGTGTTGATTGATTATTAAACAATACGTATTTGTTTTCGACACTCTTTCCGGCCTTTTCCTATTCATTTTTCATTTGATTAAGTAGTTTTTCACGCGGCCGCGTTTTATGACGAGATACACCAAGCCATACTGGCATCATATTTGTCCAAAAAAGGGCACCCACAAAACACACGCGTATATACGCCATAGAAAGTTTCATTGGCAAAGTTGAGCTCGACCCCACGATCGCTCTTGCATTACGAGAGGTGGCAAACGCTCGGCTGACTGCGTACTCAACTGTAGCGTAAGTAGCAGCAACGAGGCGGGCGCTATCCTTCCTTTCACTATTTATATAGTGGGTCTTTCTAAGAGACACGAAGCGAACTTGCGCATCATGACGATAACTAGTGGCGAAAGTAGCCGTCTTGATATAGCAGAGTAAGGTGCACTTTTTTCGCTGCTTTTGTCCCCCAAGTGATTCGCTGACAATCTATACAGTTGTGTTTTCGTTTTTTTTGAGCGCCTGTGGTTTCCCTCCGATTCACAATGCTCTGGCACCAGCAATCGAGTTTCTTTAAGTTGCACAATAAGCATTGAACTGCTCCGGTTGTCTTATTTCAATTGCCTCTTTTACCGATTCTATCAAATAGAGATATCAACTTTTTTTATATTTACGGTAATATTTTCCATCTATAGAGAGTGTACAGAGATTCCTAAGAAATATAAGCCGGAGCAATCTGCTCCGACAGGAACAGTTGTTTCTTAGTGGAGAGTACAACATGCTGTGTCCCTTCATTTGACAGTGATAATGACTGTCATACTTTGCAATTGCCTTGTTTCAACTCGCAACTATTATAAACCCCTTGGTCCTCACCATTTGTCTACACTCTTTGCATTTGTGTCTTGTTAGGCTAGGTATTACCGGGCAGTGTAAAAAATTCCAGGCCATCATGCTAACGTTAAACCTGGGGAGGGACGAAGCGTGAGGAGTGTAAGTGTATTATTTGCGAGTTGACGTGTTTGCCCACAGAAACAAAACAGTTGTGGGGTAAAGGCATGCAGCTTATCTTAAAGCACGAAGCGTTCGAGCAATAACCGTATACGCGCGCCCCGTTCTTTTAATTTGTGACTAGCGGGAGGCATAAACGAGTGTCTCGGTGTTTTAGTACCATCATTACAACCCCATTGTTAGGAGACGGCGGCGACGGCATAAGACGTCTGCCTACTGCCCCCGAAATGGTCTTCGCCCAGAAAAGTGGGCATAATAATTTTCCGATGAGGAAAAGATGGGAGTATATTGGCAAGAAGAACATGCGACGGTGCTTCAGCTTCCAATTGTGTTGTACGGGGCATCATGAATATCTGCTTGCACCGCCATTATTGTCATCATTAACGGTTGCTTACCATCATCATCAGTTGTCCTGGTACTGGCGCGCCAGCTTTTCTATGCGCCTCTCTATAGATCGTACACGACAGAGAGCCTATGAAGTAGAATGCCATCGCTGCTCTCTAGTTCCGGCTGATCTTACCCAACTAAACGTAAGAGGTCACCACCCACAGAGTGCACGGCAACTATCCTACAATTGGTGACACGGGAGTTCCGTGCTTGTTGCCGGTCCAGCGGCACACAGATATGGCGACGTGGGCGGACCCGGGTTTACCGGCGCACGGTGCACGGAACCTCAGAGGTGTGTTCTTCAAGTTTACTCTCTGGCTCAATGACCTAAGCATACATTCTACAAAGCAGTCCATTCTCTGAGAGACGCTTCGGCTGGAGCTCCACCGCGTCCTCGCTCTAGCATCGCCCAGCGCCACCCCTACAATGAATTTCGGGCTGCTGTGCTGGTGCACTAGGGCCTAACAGGGGAGCTGGATCGACCTGCAGCAGAAGGTGTATACGCACCCTTTGCGCATGCTTCGCATCCTCGGGTGGTATCCTCTGTGCCACCGCCATCGTATGAGGCATCTAGTGTCATCTCTCTAGACAACATCTCAAGCACAGCAGCCACACCTACATCGACAAGACTCACACCCGATGTTTGGACTGCCGTGCTCGAGCGATGCGGCTACAGAGACGACCCGCCGCGGCTGCTGCTCACGGGGTACCCACACATCTTGCACACGCTACGCCTACGCTCACGGTACATTTCGTGCAACCCAGTACAGCGATGTCCTCTCTCATCGGCGCCGACACCATGCTCTCAAAATTCCAGCGCGAAGCCGCACATTCCACAAGAGGACTGGCGGCGAACGACATAACCAGCGGTCACCGACCATTACCCGCCGCGCCCGCTTCAATCACCCCACGCAAAGGCACCGGTTAGCCACACACTACCGTGGCGGCCACCTCCCCTGTCCTTCAGTCATCTCGCGACCGTCACCCACGGCTGATATAGACTCCCACGCGGCTTAGCCTCCAGGGGTACATTCGCTGGCCTTCGCTGGCACCACAACCTCGAACGGCGTCAAGACAGAGACATCCCCAGCAACATCAACTGTAAAAGTTGGTTCTCCACAACAAGTGTCACCTGCCAGGAAATACACTGCCGCTGTTCTATCACCAACCCGTATAACAAATGCCCCAGTTTTTGGGACGCAACTATTGTCAACCCGTGCACGTACGTCTGTCCTGACACACATCAAGGACGGCATCATCGAAACCTCTGAAGTCCCTACGTCCATGCCCGTCCTCAGCCCTCCCGAAGGCATCGTCGACAAGGAAATCTCGACTGAATGGATTCCAGCATGGAGTGACGCTAGTGCAAGGCGTTGCCACGCCGAGCCCTCTCAATATCTCAACCCATGTGCGCAAGACGTCCTTTTCGATGACTTCGAGTTGTCCTTGCTCAACACAGTCAACGTCACTGGCAACTTCGCAGGCCATGCCAATACAACTCCTCGGCCTGATGACTGGCCAGGTCAGCACTTCAACGACATCCAGCACCTGTTCGTAAATACCGGCCTCGCCATTGCACTCACCAGAAACGCTTGACTTACTTCGGTTTTTTGGAATCTGTCAGCCTTACCCACTCCGCCATCGAATTGAGCCACGATTGCAGTTTCCCAAATGACATATCTGTGCTCGACCTCTACTTTGTCACTGCGTCTGCAGCATAAATAAGCGCAAACTCACAGCCTCGTACAACGTCCAACTTGCACGCCGAATCCACTGGACTTTGTGTAACGCACTTGGGACACAACGCTGCCTCTAATCCGCCATGCCTCGTCCTTTGCCGAACAGCCAACCAAGACCACTGGAGGCCCGCGTATTCGCCTTAGGCTTTCACGGAAATAACCACGAAAGCCCTAACACCTCAAAATTGGACATATCTCGCTAATGTTCCCTTCTGCACAGGCTTGTACATATTTTGATTTCCTGCACTGTTCTGGACATGTTTTCACTTTAGAGCACTTTGCGCGAGGGGGTAGCTCGCTAGTCGCGCATTATAATAATCGTCTTGCGGTGCCACTATCCTCAACATAAACGCTCGCCTGCCATCATCTTTAGCGGTCCTGGTGCTGGCTCGTCAGCTTCCCATGCGCCTCCCATCGGACCGAACACAACCGACCAACTGTGCGGTAACATGCCATCGCCATTCTCCAGCTCCGGCTACGCTTACGCACTTTATAAATGCAGTAGCCTACCGCTATCAAAGTCCACTGATCCTTTGCTGCACCGGCAATGATTGTCATACAATACGAATCCTTTCGGCCACTCTTCTTCGCATTCCTAAATCGTTGTTTACCCCACTAAATTTTTATATTGCCTGTTTTTCCTACTTTATCCAGTGCTGAGAGACAATCGTAAAAATTCTCCGCATAGTTCTGCTCCCATCGAAAGTTAGAGGTTTATGCTAGAGAGAATAACGCAATGCATCACCTTTACCAGTAGGGTTTATATGTATCATATTTTGGGAATCATATTCTTTTGTCTTCGCAACCATCGTGAAGTACTCACTGGCCTCACCATTTCTCAGGATTTATTGACTATTTTTGTGAGTAAACGGAGAATTTAC
Organism: Haemaphysalis longicornis; assembly: GCF_048455015.1. Classification (NCBI taxonomy): domain Eukaryota; kingdom Metazoa; phylum Arthropoda; class Arachnida; order Ixodida; family Ixodidae; genus Haemaphysalis; species Haemaphysalis longicornis. Next base: position 59,631,430 of record NW_027526214.1, on the reverse strand, counting down.
GGTGGTATAAAGGAGGCAGCCGTTCTGGCATACACTGGGGAGTTTATTTCTGGGTTGAAGGACGGGCGACGTTGCACCTGTTGACATCTGTTTTATTGATTGTCATACAATAGGATACCTTTATTCCACTCCATGCAGCCAGCCAGAAAGAATTTTTTCTCGGTGCATTTTTAAAATGCCTGTCTATCGCTCCGTTTATAGCAGATGTATGTAGACATTCATATGAATTGCATTTCTGTAATTTAGCAAAGAAAACAGCAATGGTTGAGGTTTTGCTAGGGAGAAGAAAGGGCTGTGTCCCATTGGTTGACTGACTGTACTGTTGAAATATATTGCAATTTGTTTTGTTTCTCGTCCCAATCATCCTTAAGAGATCATTTCTGACAAAAATGTCGTTATTACATGGGTTTTTCATTGAGTCATGAAGATACACTCGTAAGAGGAAGGTGACCTTAATGGATTCGCCGTGAGAAAAAAGGAGAGTTTATTTCTAGATAGATAAATGCGTGACGTCTGCTCTGTTGATATGTCTCATTTACTCTCATACGATATGAATACCTTTAGGCACTCACCCCAGCCTTACCGCAGCTAATGTTTTTTTGCTGGGATTTTAGTGATGATGATGGTTTGGGGTTGTATGGCGCAATGACGACTAAGGGCAAAGAGTGCCTATGAAAAGTTATTTTATGAGAACAAACTGATACAAAACACAAAACATTCGGGAAAAAATATGTGTGAAATGACATAAAAGACAATGTAGATGACTGGTGTAGAGGCCCAGGTTGTCCACATGCATGTTAAGTGATGAGGTGTAAAAACTTGACATCGCTAAAAAAACATAAAAGTAGCTTGTGAGAAATTATGGGGTCATCCCCTAAAAAGTACGATGGGTGTAGGAGAATATGTTGTGTGTATAGTTGTGTGAAGTGTGAGTGTGGTGTTGTTTCTAGTGCCATGCATTGTATGAGGATGGGGATCATGGATAGGGCCTCTCCGCACCTGCTGCACAGAGGAACTGGAGATTCCGTGAGCCGGCGGGAGGGAGTTGCGTGTGTGTGCCCTACCCGTAATCTAGCCATGGCGACGTCTGTGTATCTGTTGCGTGTGTCGGTGGTGTATGGTCCCAAGTCTGGTCTTATCACGTGTAACTTGTCTGTTTGTCCACTCCAGTTGGTTTGCCATGTTTTGCGAAGTTGGTGTCTAATGTGTGGCTTCACTTCGGTGTCGGTTAATGTGGTTAAGTCTACTGTATTCATGCCTGTAGCAGGAGCACCCATTCGAATTGCGGTTTCGTTCCTGAGTATACCACTGTCACGTCAAATAGCTGGGCAAACTGGACGCAGAAAAACCGAGACGTTTAATAGGCAACGAAAACAACGCGCGCGACTCCGCACATCACAGCGCTCCTCACTGCAGTAGCGTAAAATGTTTGGGGCGCAAGCACTGTACACAGTTAACTTCCGCTCACTTTACACTTGATGTCCGTTCCTTGTTGCAGCTGTAGATACTAGGGTCCGGTAGTCGATGACCACTTGAGAGGCTTGCCGGACACGCTGCCAGAGACCAGGGTGCGTAGCCCCGGGTGCCGTGGGGACCTTGTTTCGGGTGCGCAGCCCGAGTGTTCAAGCCAGGTCGCCACGCTGGTGGTCGTCTCTGAAGCCGCCAAGGGTGCGTTGATGCGCTCAGGATCGTTGCCGCGCTCAGGAGGCCGGCTGGGCGCCTAGCTTTCCAGGTTCGGTGCCTAGAGCTTCCGTGCTGGCGTCGCCATTCCTCGCTCTCTTCTGTCCACCCGCCTCTCTTCTTCTTTTCCTTCTTCCAGTCCCCTCCTTGAGGGCGTTGCCCATCACATTCTCTCTGTCTCCTTTTTCCTCCTCTTCTTCTGCTAGGCTTCTTCGGGAAGTTGGTCTCTTTGGGGGATTGCTGATGACATTACCTCCCCCCTTTAAGCGTTTTTTCCCAAAAAACAGCGCACTCGCTGCATGGGAAATGCCCACTCAATGGATCCGGACGAAGCACTGCCTCTTCTCAGCACAAGGGGAGTCCAGTCTTCTCTCACAGATGCTGTCTTGCAGCCTCAAAAGGTCCAAGTACACTCTACTCTAACGTACAGAGATCACCTACACAGTTCATCACCCAGTTTAAAGTCACAGTTCAATGCCCGTTGATAATAACCACACTAAGACAGTTCAATGTCCATTGATAACAAACACACAAAGTCCATGCAACATTTAACCCGTTCGATGCACTAACCCTGAATAGTGAGCACACCTTTGCTTAGGCAGCTACTCTACTCATAAAGTCCGCGCCTACATTCTCCCTTCCTTTGATGTACTCCACATGAAAATCATACTCTTGCAGCGCTAACGACCATCGCATTATTCGGCTGTAATTTAGTTTCGCCTTCTTCAGATATTCCAGTGGCTGATGATCTGTCTGCACTTTGAATGCTTTCCCATAAAGGTAGATGTGGAATCTTTTGATACCCCACACCAAGGCCAGACATTCCTTCTCTATGGTAGAGTAATTTCTCTCTGCTTGATTTAATCTCTTACTTGCAAAACAGACTGGATGTAACTTTTTATCCTTCTCTTCCATCAGAACCGCGCCCAGAGCTTTGTCTGAGGCATCCGTTCGCAAAATAAACGGCTCCCTTAGGTTCGGTGCTAACAGCACCGGTGCCCGTGCCATGCAGCTCTTGAGTTTCGCGAATGCTTCTGCACACTCTGTTGTCCATTTAATGGTATTGCTCGACCCCTTTCTCGTCAGTTCTATCAGGGGATCAGCCGTGCTAGCGTAGTTGGGAATGAACTCGCGGTAAAATCCGGTCAGTCCAAGAAATGACTGCACCTCCTTCTTCGTCTTCGGTGGGTTCGCAGCTTCTATCTGGTCCAGGATATCTTCCTTCGTACACACAGTTCCCATTCCTAATTTGTGTCCCAGGAACGTCACGGCTTGGTACCCGAATTCACATTTTGTGGGCTTAATCGTGAGGTTCGCCTCTTGCAGTCGCTGAAACAAAGCTTCCAGTGTCTCGACGTGTTCTTTCCATGTGTCCGTGGCTACCAAGATGTCATCGATGTAGTGTTTAACGTTACGGAGGCCTTGTAGCACCTTCCTCATTAGTTTTGTAAAAGTAGCAGCGGCTGTTTTAAGCCCAAATGGCATAAACTTAAACTGAAAAAGTCCCAACGAGCACGAGAAAGCTGTCTTTCCTTTCGACTCTTCCTCCATAGGGATTTGCCAATATCCCTCGGTGAGGTCGAGCTTGGAAAAGTACTTCTTCTCTGCGACTTTAGCGAAAACGACGTCCACTCGAAGTATTGGCTCAGCATCGGCGACCAAAATGTTGTTGAGGCCTCGGAAATCTACACACACCCTCGTCGACCCATCCGATTTCTTCACTGCAACTAGAGGGGCATTATATGCAGAATCAGACCGTTCAATTACCTCTTGGGTCAACATTGATTCTACCTCTCTTTCAATATCCGCTTGGACTGCTAGTGGTAATGGATATTGCTTTACGTGCACAGGCTTGTCCGAGGTTAATTGTAGCTTGCATTTTTGCATGGTAGTCCTTCCGGGTACATCCGAAAACAGGTGAGCGTATTTCTCGAGCAGAGTTCGAAGTTCTAGTGCTTCACTTTTCCTCAAGGAAGGGCACATTTCGACTTTTTCTACTCCCATAGTCTTCCTTGCTGAATATCAGGGTACTTCATGATCCCGATCTTCAGCAAGAACCATGCACGCTGTACTTGGACTGTTCCTTGTTGAGGGACGCCTCTCCTCGTACTTCTTCAACATATTGACGTGGAAGAGTTTCTTCTGTCTGTTTACTAACAACTCGTAGTCCCATTCATTTCTCTTGCATGTCATCACGAATGGCCCTTTCCACTGCATGAGTAATTTATTGTTATCACTGGGAAGTAACACCAAGGCCTTCTCACCGGGGTTCAACTGTCGAGCTACTGCTTTGCGATCGTAGGCCTTTTTGTACCTCTGCCTTGCTTGGTCTAGACTTTGGTGAGCGATGCGGCACGTTTCTTCCAATTTCTCCCGTAGCTCCAACACATAGGTATACGTCGTTTTCACCTCAGTCTATAATCCCTCATTAATCCAGAGTTCCTTCAGGATGGCTAATGGTCCTCTCACCGTTCTTCCATACAGCACCTCAAAAGGAGAGAATCCCATAGAGGTTTGTGGCACTTCACGGTAGGCAAAAAGAAGGGCGGGGAGATACCGGTCCCAGTGCTTGGGGTTCTCTTGGCACATCTTCTAATCATGCTCTTCAACGTGCCGTTAAACTTCTCTACCAATCCGTTGGCCATAGGGTGGTAAGGCGTTGTCAGCAATTGCTGGATTGACATTAGCCTGTTTATTTCCCTCATTAGGTCAGATGTGAAGCTTGATCCTCGGTCGCTCAAAATCTCCTTTGGTACACCGTACCTTGAAAACATCTCCAGCAGTGCCTCGGCAACTTGAATCGTGTCCACAGTCTTGAGTGCCACCGCCTCTGGATAACGCGTGGCCATGTCTACCAAGGTCAGCACATATTTATTGCCGTCAGACGAAGCTGGTGTTATTGGTCCGACAATATCTATGGCTACTCTATGGAACGGTGTGGCAATCGTAGGCATTAACCCCAGAGGGGCTTTGCCTACTCTGCCTTTCGGGAAAGTCCGTTGGCAAACATCACAGGACTTGACGTACCGCTTGGTGTCACTTTGCATGCCAGGCCAAAAGAACTCTTCCGCTATTCTGGCCAGAGTGCGACTTGTCCCTTGATGACCCGCCATTATGCTGTCATGCGCTAATCCCAAGACTGTGTGCCGTAATCCTTGGGGTACCACCAGCTGTATGACCTCTCGACCAGAGCTAAACTGACACCTTCGGTAAAGAAGTCCGTCGCGTATTTGGAACTCGTACACGGTCCGGTTTCGTCGCCATTCCGCTCCAACGTGTCGATAACAAACTTGCAGTGACGGATCTTTCTCCTGTTGCTTCGCTAACACACTAGGGGTAACTTGTAACGGTCCGATAGTGGGAACTTTAAGTGCGGTTTTCTCAGCTTCTACCCTTGTCGAACGTTTAACGGCAGCTGTTTTTGCCTCGATGTTCCCTTTGTGCGTTGAACTCTCTTTTTCCTGTCGTGGTTCTGCACCGATGTCGGAACCGCTTGGTTCTAGAACTGGTGCCCTTTGAAACCACTGAGGATCGGGACTGTCCACGTTTCGGACACCCGGAACATTTCCCAATATTAGGTCGTATAAAGGGTTTTCCAGGCACTTGGCGCTAACCTTTCCAGAATAATAGGGCGTAGAAATTTCTATTGCTGCTTCTGGCACGCACCTCACAGTACTGTCGACTAACATAATTGTGGAAAACTCCCCCGTCAGGTCTTCATCTGGCACCAGGCTTCTTCTCACCAATACAGCATTGGCTCCACTGTCCCGAAGCACCGCAATCTTTTGGCCTCTAAGCTCTCCCTCTACAACCGGCATTCTGTCGAATGGGTTGGTGGTCGAGCTTGCTATTGCGACCGGTGCTTTCTCTTCTTTTATTTTTTTGTCCTCGCGTTGTGGCGCTGCTGTTCTTTCCTCAGGACAAACAATGCTAACCGCTCTGTCTTGCTGCCTAAATCTGCAGTCCTCCGTTTTGTGTCCCCTCTTGCGACAGAGTTGACAAGTTAGGGTAATGATGCCACCACCTGTACTACTGCGGCAGTCCGCTGCTAAATGTCCCACGCGGTTGCATAGGTAACATTTCCTAGGTGCGTGCTGGCCGTCGCGAAGATTTCTCGGTCCTAATGAATTTGCACTTGGGTTGGGCTGCGGGTTCATCTCATCTCTGGTACCACCCAGGTTTTTTACGCCCTGCGCCTCCAGGAACCCGTCAGTCGACTCGGCCAGGTCGTCGAGAGCATGCAGTCACTTTTCTTTTAGAAACACGACTAGCTTGGGATTGCAACAATTTAAAAATTGCTCGGCGACCACACGATTTCTGATCGCTGCATAAGTTTTCTCAGTTTCTGAAAGCTCCATCCACCTGTCAAAATAGTTGCTGAGTCGGGCAGCAAACTGTCGACCAGTTTCGCGATCCTCCGGCTTAGAGCGTCTAAACTTTTGTCGAAAACCTTCAGCCGTCAAGCGAAATCGCTGTAGTAGGGCAATCTTCACCTTGTCATAGTCATGAGAGTCGGAAGTTGGCATTCGACCGTAGACGCTTAATGCTTCCCCCGCCAAGCATAAACTCAAGGCTGTAGCCCATTCAGACTTTTCCCAGCCCTGCCCGGTGGCTATTCTCTCAAACCGCTGCAGGTAGGCATCCAAGTCGTCTCGCTTCTCCTCGAAAGGTGCCATCAACTTTTTGGGACAGATCTTTGGGGCTCGAGGTGATACGGAACCTGATGCTTCTCCAGTCTGCACTACTGCCCCCTGCGAAGCATATTCAGCGAGCTGCAGTTTAAATTCTAGTATTTTCTGTTCCCTCTCTGCTCTTTCCTGGTCTCGTTCGGCTCTCTTCTGCTCCTCCTGGGCTGCTCTTTCGTACATTGCCAACGCCTCCTCCTTCGTCAACCCTAGCGCCTCGGTAAGGGCTACCAGTTTTTCTGGGTCCATGATCCACCCGGCTTAATCCACAGTGACAATGTGAAATGATGGATCCTGGCAGGCTCGCCAAAATTGTCACGTCAAATAGCTGGGCAAACTGGACGCAGAAAAACCGAGACGTTTAATAGGCAACGAAAACAACGCGCGCGACTCCGCACATCACAGCGCTCCTCACTGCAGTAGCGTAAAATGTTTGGGGCGCAAGCACTGTACACAGTTAACTTTCGCTCACTTTACACTTGATGTCCGTTCCTTGTTGCAGCTGTAGACACTAGGGTCCGGTAGTCGATGACCACTTGAGAGGCTTGCCGGACACGCTGCCAGAGACCAGGGTGCGTAGCCCCGGGTGCCGTGGGGACCTTGTTTCGGGTGCGCAGCCCGAGTGTTTAAGCCAGGTCGCCACGCTGGTGGTCGTCTCTGAAGCCGCCAAGGGTGCGTTGATGCGCTCAGGATCGTTGCCCCGCTCAGGAGGCCGGCTGGGCGACTAGCTTTCCAGGTTCGGTGCCTAGAGCTTCCGTGCAGGCGTCGCCATTCCTCGCTCTCTTCTGTCCACCCGCCTCTCTTCTTCTTTTCCTTCTTCCAGTCCCCTCCTTGAGGGCGTTGCCCATCACATTCTCTCTGTCTCCTTTTTCCTCCTCTTCTTCGTCTAGGCTTTTTCGGGAAGTTGGTCTTTTTAAGGGATTTCTCATGACAACCACATAGGCCAGGGACACAGCAATGTACCAGTTAAAATCTGTGGACATACACAGACAGAATACCCTTGACGATCAGATTGACAACATTGTCTTTCGAAGACTTTGTGGACGACAATGCCCACTTAACACTGAGGAAATCTGCATAGATAATGGATTGTGACGTGTTGCTTTGAAGTATATGATTAACAACAAGAAGTACGCCATAACCCTCTGCAGTAAAGATACTAGTATTACTATCAGAGTTCTGGTGAAATAAGGCGAGGCCCATGTGCCGCGCAGGACACAGAGGTGGCCGTTTGAGAAACGTCGTAAAAAACTACACACTGATACTTCTGCTCTACATACAAGTTCTGCAGAATTGCACATGTGGAGCTCGGTTTTTATTCACATGTGCGAAAGATGTGTCGCATGATACAGGGCAGATATGCCATGGTGCTACAAAATCTCTGTGTAGAAGTTTGGATGGTGTGTAAAAAGGAGACAGTAAGCTCTTACGCTTCCTTTCTGACTCTGGCAGGTAAGGGCGCAGAGAACGATGTTCGATTTAGGAGGAGTTAAGTCATTGATGTATCATAAAAAATGGTTTAAAAATATGGTGCGACATGGATGAAATCGTAAAAGCATAAATCAGATCTGTGTACGCTCGCTGAAGTCGTAGGTTGCACTCCACCTAGATGCTTTTGACCGGGCTAGGGCGGAAGGTGCCACACGCCAGGCGGAGCCCCAGATGAAGCACTGGGTCCTGCATTTTGGGGGGTGTTCAACTTGCTGACCCATATAACACACTTCAGAAGTCCATACCTGATCCTATCAGTCTAGTGAAAACATGTAAAAGAAGTTTGTCAGTACCATATGAAGTGTGGGATAGAACCTTGAGTATTCATTGCCTTTAAGCATTTATGTTTAAGTTCTTTTATATGTTAAATGATTGTGACCCTACTGAAAAGTTCCGTATATACGGAATTATAAAAATATGCAGTTCATACGGAGTGTTACGCCCCCAAGCATAATGAATGTAGATATTATTTACACAAAGGCGGGAATTATATGAGTTCGTACAATCTGAAATTTTGGCACAGTTTTCGTGTTTTTATCTTCAATAATAAGCAAAATCAAGCTCCGTATGATTTCCGTGTTGTACGTATATACGGAATTCATACGGACAATGATTTTGAGGTCCTAGTGATCATACGGACTTAAAACCGGTGTCAAATTTTTCAATAGGCATGCACTGTTTCCTTTTCATGTGCTTCGCAAAAATCTTTCTTGTTTTGTGGCGGCTTTGTGTCAAGCTAGGAATGTACTCCGCATTCCCATAATTCCGTATATACGGAACGTTTCAGGAGGGAAGCTTTTTGTCAAGGGCTACATCTAATAACTTTTGTTCGTTTCTTACTGAAATGGAGACACCATTGAGTTTGACGTCTGGATATAGCCAAATGCCACGCCTTTGCGAAAACCAAACGCAAGTACACTTCACTGGAATAAATTTAATACCTTTGCTATCTGCCCAGCCAGCCAGCTTGTTAACACCAAGCAGGTGTTGGGGCTCGCAGATAGACAGGTTACAAGACTTAAAAGATCATTGTAAGTCGTCTACATAGATTGAGCAGAAAATTCATGGTAGCAACGCCTTTCTGAGTGAATTAATTTTTACAATAAGGAGATTGCAACTCACACCTCCGCCTTGCGGATCGCCATTATCCAGCACATGATTTCTTGAGAGTGCACTTCCAACTCTAACACGAAAGATTCAGAGAAGTAGCTGACAAGTGTGTTCAGCATGTTACCTGACCTGCCGAAGGACTTAGGCTCGCTTAGGATGCCGTAGCGCCTCGCGGTATCGTATGCTTTTTCAAGGTCAAATAACACTGTGATAGAGTACTGCTTATGTAGGTAGGCATCTTTAATTTTGGAGTCTTGTGCTACTAGATGGTGATTTGTAGATCGCGCCACCCTGAAGCCTGCCTTGAAGCCTTTGAGAATACCGTTGTACTCAAGAGAGTACACGAGTCTCCTGTTAATCATCATCTCTAAGAGCTTACACAAGCATCTTGTCAGGGGAATGGGACAATAACTTGCAGAAGAGCAAGGCTCCTGTCCTTCCTTCAGGAAAGCCACTACTATAGCTTCCCTCCAAGATTTTGGAATTGGCCCCGAAAGCCTTATTTTTTTGTATTGTGTAAGAGTGTGTCAAGATTGTCTAGGTGTAGGTGTTGTATCATAGTGTTCGTAATCTCATCTCCGCCTCGAGCGGAAGGGTTACTTGTGCTCAGGGCAGCCCTCAACTGATAGAGTTGTTATTCAGAATTGTAACCAAACTTTGACCTGGTATTTTCAAGTAGGGACTTCTTTTCACAAGCAGTTTTATGTCTAAGAAAAGTGTTTGTGTAGTGTGTAGAGCTGGAAACGTGTTGGAAATGTTGTGCAAGCGTCTTGGCCCGGTATTCCAGAGTGTTCCCTGTTGTACTGACCCGGCGCAGGGTATGTGTATGTTGCCCTTTAAGTTTACGTATTCATGTACATACCTTGTGAGTGTCTGTGTATGAGTTATGGATGTAAGATAACCGCGCCAACTGTCCCTTTTCCCCTCACGATGCACAGGCTTTCCGAAGGCCTTTGTCCGTTCAAACGAAATGAGGTTACACAAGGTGAGGTACCGGCGAAGGTCACCCCACGCCTTGTTCTGGGCCAGAGAGCTGTTGATGCTCCCATGGGTGTGACCCTGATATCGAGATCAGCCAGTCTACACTACATTAGAAGTTTTGTGGAATGCTGCTTCTGGTTTACCTCGAAGAGTTCACGAATACTTTGTTTTTTGGCTTTATACAACTTTCCTAATATGGCTTCAAGATATTTGGTGATCAAGAAGACTGACTGGGATGCAAGATGTTGGGCAGGGCTGAATGACTTCATTACAAGAAATCGGGAGTAATCATCCGGTTCAGGAAATGTTAAGGATGGCAATGGGGAAACGACACCTCGGTGCGGCCTCTTTTCAGGAACCGATCACGTTTGGAAGGGGTTTTGAAAATACCATACCGCATAGTATAAAAGCATGGAGACGGGGGTACTTTCTTCGTCAGCCTTACCTTGATAGCTTGACCTGGGTTCCGACGACCAGCGTTTGGGGTTTCGGACCTTCACCTTAAAAACACATCACCACCCGTAGGTCACAGGTTATGTTGGTGGGCTCGGGGTTTGCGTTGTCGCCAATACCGTGAAAAAAATTGCTCAAGGTGCCTCGTGCGGGGGTTACTGGATTTTTATACAAACCATTAATTTCTTTCCTTCTTTACGAGCGTTTACGACATTCTTAACAAAAATGTCCCCTATACTTTTGCTTTCAAAAAATAGGTTGACTGTGTTACTAGAGAGAAAAATGGACTTCGTCCCTTTGGTGAACCGTGTTTAGGCTTCTTTACATTGGTGAACCGGGCTTGGTGAACCGGGTTACTTTGGTGAGCCGACTTTTAGATTCTATGCGCAACCATTCTTGCACTCTTTGCCTACACTAGTGTGTATTTGCCGATTTTTAAACGAGTGAGAAAGAGACACTCGGAAGGAGGAATCGCGCAATATATTTTTGCCATGAGCGAAATGGGGTAGTGTGTTGCTATATAGAAGGAAGCGCGACCTCTGTTCGGTTGACATGCGCTTGAATGAGAGTCATGAAATGTGAATACTTTTCACCATTTCTGGCATCATCGCTTTGGCGTGCTTTTTTTGCTAGGATTTTATTATAACTCCTCTCTTATACTGTATAGGAAATGTTTACGAGCAAGTGACCCTGTTCTTAAGTCTTTAATATAGTCATAGGATGCGAAACCTTTCTGATTTTACTCGCAAGCACCCTTATGTCCTCCGTCTCAAAGCATTTTTCTACATTCACATCGTTTTTTTGCGAGGGATCAAGCGGCACTCGTACGAAGAAGACTGGGGAAATACGTTTTCATGAAAAAAATGAGTGCATTCCTGGGTCGAAGAACGGGGGATGAAGGTCCCATTGGCATGTTTTTCTATATTTTCCGCACAATACGAATGCTTTTGGCCACTTCTGGTGGCCACGCTTAGGCGTTTTTCTTCTAATTGTTTTCATATTACTGGCTTTCTGTTCTTGTATAGGGGTTGTTTACGGATGTTCTTAAAAAGGTTGACACTATGCTTTTGCACAGACAGGGGTGGTTCAGTTTATTGTAAGGAAGAAGGAGGGCCTGGGTGATGTTTTTTGAGATAGTTTATTATTGTGATACATTGCGACTCGTTTTTTTCACAACCATCTTAAAGCGCTATTTGACCCCACCATTTGTTTATATTGCTTTGAGCGAGCAATGAAGATTCTTTTATAAGGCGGCGAGCCTACGATTTTTGTATTGAGGGAAATGGGGTGTTGGTTGCCAGGTAGAACAACACAAATTGTCACTTTGTTCGACATGTTTCATTTATGGTCGCAGATTACTAATGTTTTTGATGGGAACTGGTGGCCTTGCAGTCGCTTTTTTTGTAGCTATGTTTTATTACGTCTTTTTTACATCTAAACCGAGTAGTTAGGACATTCGTTAGAAAATATACACTCAAGTTTTTTCTCTTGCAGAACAGTTGAGTTCATTCCTATATAGAAAGTGCCGTGTGGTCTTGGTCGAGAGTGTTTATTATTCTCCTACCTTGCGAATCGTTTCCTCTTTCCATCACAACGAGTCTTAAGCCTATGTTATCTTACATTTTGAGCATATCCACAGCCTACTATTTTGGCCATAAATGCAGCAGGGATTTTATTTCAGGTGGAAAATCACGCGATGTCGCTTCTTTTAAAATGGATTCAGTAAATGTCGTGAAACCAGAGTCCTTTTGATCACTGCTCATGGCTTAAGGGTAGCATTCTGTTTTCTCGTAGGTTTCTTTAATAACGTTTTTTTCTTATACAGCGAATGTTCAAGAACATTTGTAACAAAGATGCACCGTGTAGTTTTTCTCAGACTGGAACAGTGGAGGTTATTGCCAGGAGGAAGACACGGCAGCGTGAATTGGTCGACGGATATTCACTATGTTCTTGTCAACAAGATATGCTGAGATCCTCGTAAGCAATACGAGGGGTAATAGTTTTGTCATGAATAAAAAAGGGAGTTATTGCTAGCCAGGACAACATGGGGTGGGCTTCCATACATATCTTTCCTTATTTTCGTACTATATGATTCCTTGTGGCATAGCCTAGCGGCCTTGCTATAGCATAATTGTCCCTATCGGAGTTTTTTAATTACTTTCCCCTTTTTCCTCTACAGACAGTGTATACGAACAGTGGTAAGAAAGCTGTACACCACAGTTTTGCTCTGAAAGAAATGTCTGAGCTCAGAAAGAAATGGCAGTATAGAACAGGCTGCGTTACCTTGGTCGTCCAAGTTTATCAGTGTCTCCTATTGCGAATATTTCCGTGTCTACGCGAAACGAACCTCGAACTCTTTTGAAAAAACTTTTTGTTTTTAATTAGTGAGTTGTTCGAGCGAGTGATAAAGAGCCACTCGGAATGGAGAGCCGCACGTATTGCTTGGCTCCCCATAGCCATTTCTTGCCCAACAAAATATTTTACAAAAAATGGCCACAAGTAATTAAATTTTGTGTATTTACCTCTTCCAGATAATGCTTCCACAAGTGAAAATGAAAAGCTGAGAGTAATTCACGCAGAAAACGAACCCACACATATGTTTGGGCTGGGCTTCTATTCGTATGATCTATGCATAGTAAGCATACCTTAAAAATGGCATCAGGAGCAGAAATACTGCATTTTTACATAATATTTAGAAGTTTGATATTGTTTCCAAGAGTACTTATAATAAATATGATTTTGGAAAAATAACAAATAATGAATGTTTTATTTATATAACTTATAATTATAATTAATAATGTTACCACCAGTAATTACGGAACTAGTTCAAGGTTAGCGCGCAAGAAAATATTGGAACGAGCCAGCAGAAAGCCGCAGGGAAATGAGACACCAAGAAAGCAAGAAAAAACTATCGCTAGCGCTGCAGTGCACGAGTCCGCCAGCCTATACCGCCCAGCAAAATTATCGTAACGACGAAAGCCCAGCCCACACATATGATTGGGGGCATTTTTAAAGCTGATGACGGAACGCACACGAAGAGAACTGGAGCATTTTGTTGCCTATCGTGTTTTTCCAACTCTTTGAAGTCGTGTCGTAGGCTTGTTATTTATGAACTACGAGTATAGCAAGAAGAAATATTAGTTTTCATTTTGGAGTCGGCTAGAGGAATCGCGCACGGTGGGGCGCGGTTTTCAATGTGCGATTTATCGTCCCTTGGAGTCAAAATGAGTGAACTACCGAAATCAATAAAGTCTCTGAAGTGGTCGCAGCGGCTACCCAGGGCTGTTAAACCGAAACCAAAACAGGCGCCACATAGTAAAGGAATTTTTTGACCCACACATTTGTGTGAGTTGGGCCGTAAAGGGATAGCAACGGGTGAGGTTATTGCTTGATATAAGAACGCACGACAATCTTTTCGTTTACCCGCGTTTTATTTATAATTATACAATACGAGTTCTGGAGACCCCATCTCGCGGACTTGCTGGGGCGTGCTTTCTTCTCGCTTGGTTTGTATACCTACTGTTTCCTTGAGTAGGGAATCTTTATGGACATTTGTAAGAAAGATGCTCCCTATAGTTGTCACAAACTCGAGCGTACGACGCCTAAGAGTACCGAACCATTTTTTTTTTCATTTTATTGTACAGCGCCTAATTCTTTAAAGTAGTCCGATTTATTCAGTTCGGTTCTATCAACGCCGGGCAAATGCTGGAACTCTCTCGAACGAAGAGGCGGTAACACGACCACTCGCCGACCCGCCTGCAAAAAAATACCAACATAAAAGCTCCGCTGCTGAGCTTTCACCAAAGCTTTCAGTTCTTTCGAGGTGGCATGCGTGGCCTTGCCAATGCTAAAGCGCGCTGATGATTCCTGATGGTAGAAAGAGGGATGCTATTCGGTCGACGGGGGCGGGCGCGTTTTGTTTTGTGCCCTCTTTCTCAGCACCGGCACATTTCCGCGATGAGAAATTTTCACCGATTCCTTAATTGAGTGTGCTTTGAGAAGAAATGGGGAGTCGACTCAAGCGCGCCAACAACCTCACCGAATATACAGGGCACTTTTGACGAAGGGGGTGGCCGTCTTATGTGTGGCTTTCGCCTACCAGAGCAGTGAGAATGAGCCAGAGCCTTGAACCTAAACAGCACAAAGATATAAAAACCCAGGCAAACACTGCACAAGAACGGGGTAAGGTAACATTAATGAGAGACAACTTTGATCGAATCAAAACGCAAGAAACTGTTCGAAATTAGACAAAATGATACCATCAGGAGCATTAACAAATGCATATTACGAAGTGGAGCAGTTAACCTAAAAAACGAACAGTTCGATGCATATGAGAGAAAGAGTCCCATAATATTTACCGACCGGGCCAGACGATGCACCGGTGTTGGAGGCGATTCAGCTACCGGTGAATCGTGGCTTCGTCGTAGCCCAGGCCGTTCAAGACTATCACGGTGATTCGAGGCCCGGGAGTACGTTTGCGTCCTCCAGGGCGCGGGTCGCCGATGGTGTGGCGCACAAATTGGCAGAAGCAGTTTTCACATCAGAGACGTCTAAACGTACCTGGTTTGCTTAGGCACGGCTTCTCTTTTTTTATCTGTGCTGGCGCAGAGAGAGAGGGCACAACACACAACGAGCCCGTCGCCGTCGACCGAACAGCTTCCTTCTTTTTCCTTCTGGAATCATCGACGCGCTTAAGCATTGGCAAGGCCACGCGTGCCATCTCAAAATAACTCGAAGGTTCAGTCAAACCTGAGCGGCGGAGCCTTTATTTTGGTATTTTCTTGCCGGCGAGGCGGCGAGTGGTCGTGTTACTGCCTTTTCGTCCGAGAGAGTTCCAGCATTTCCTCGTTGCGAATAGAGCCGATCTGAATAAATCGGACTTCTTTAAAGATTTAGGCGCTGTACAATAAAATGAAAAAAAATTGTAGGGTACTTTTAAGCGCGGCACGCTCGAGTTTGTGAAAATAGTTTATTGCTGTGCTCACAGAAGAACCATTGATATAATCGCGCGAGAGAAGAACGGGCAATGGGGCCTTGTTTTTCAGTAGTTATGATAGTAATACATTGCGAATCATTTTCGCTTCTCCTCGCAACCATTCTCTGGCGCTCTTTGCCTTCACCATTTGTCTACATTCGCAGCGTCTTTTAGCGGTCGAGTGACACTCGTAAGAAGTAGGCAGGCGTTATATGGTTCCATACGAGAAAGTTAGAGTGTCTTTCCAGGTCACTTAACGGGGTACGTTGCCTCTGTTGCGGTGAGTTTCATTATTTTTGCACAATACGAATTCTTCTCAGCACTTCTGGTGGCATTCGTATTGCGTTTTTCTCCTCGGAAGGACTTTTTATCAGCTGTATTTATCTTCTACTATAAGGAGTTTGTAGGGACATTCGTAACCCACCAAACCAGTAGCAGTTCTTCGACGTCTCAAAACTATCTTAATGTCTATGTCCCAGCAGTACATCAATTAGACATTCGAAGTGCATGCACTATTTTTACCAATAATTTTCGATATTGACATTATGGGGGGCCTACCATATATTCGGGCGTTGTTTTTACTATGTGAAATCCGCATTGTCGATGTGGCTGCTACTTCATTTGTAGATGCCAGTTAGGAATATTTTCTGACGTATACAGTCATTGATGGTATTTCAGTTATTCACTTCGTACATGTCTATCGTAGTTACATTCTGTTTATATCTTCTGCAATTTAGTTTCTAAATCCACTAAGATGTACTTCGTCAGGTCACCTAGATGTTTTCTATAGGGATATGTGAGTTTTGTAATTCATGAGTACTAATTTTTTGGGAATGTGATATGGATACAGCAATACATAAATTACCTCGACATTTGCCGAGAAAATTTCAGGCTCATATCAGTTTTATAATTTGAAAACATGAATATACTTGGCCGTTCTACCTGCGTAATAAAATTACGAATGCTGGACTGATAAATCACCGGTGACACTGTACCACCACACAAGTTAACCGAAAAAGTTGTCCCAACTTGTACAAATGGTGCAACACTGGAAGAACCGGACAGCTAGAGGCTTTTCTCTTTTCTTCGGAGACCCGGCTGCTGCAGCTGACATGGATTTCCCAACTTGCTGCTAAGAGACCTCCATGAGTGCAAGCCCCGTATTTTTTCGTCTGCTGACGTGAACGTAATTCACAAGGCGAACGTGTTTGCAAGCGCTCGAACCGATGACAAACAGCTTCGCGAAATCGGAGCCTGTAGCGTGAGTTGTTTGGTGCCCCCAACTTCCGACGCCAGTGTACGTCTGCTTACGATTAGAAGAGCACTCGAGATTTCGCGCCATAAACAATGGGAGTGTTTTCGATGGGGAAGTTGGATGATGCTGGACACTGCTCACAAGTCGCACGATCAAGGGCGCTCGATGTTCCCCTTTTTTTTGGTGAGCCCCTCACGTGCATAAGACCATGGAAAAGCCTGGGCGACCCCTGGTGCTCCTCACGTGACGCGCGGACACGTGCCCTCAGGATTTTCTGCGCTCAGTATTTCCTCTTTCTTTTTTTTGCAAGACCCTCACATGGCACAAGCCCGTAGAAAAGCCTGGACGACACCCGGCGCTCTTCACGAAGAGCACGCTAACCATGCGGTCGGCATTTCCCTGATATTTTTCTACTCGTGGGCGACGGAACTAATAGCCTAAACAGCTCTGCGGTTAGAGATCACAAATGTTTCTGAAAAAAATCAAAGGTAGGTTTAAAGGTCATCAGTCTATTTTTTGTAAAAAACGCTATGCCATGTTTTTATATAAATTCTATCAACACCCTCCCAAACGTACGAGCCCTAACGCTGCTACAACACCATATGCGAAAAAGCTAATATGAGTTTAAAAGTTTGCTGCCCTATAAAGTTTGCAGTTACTTTAGGGTTTGAAACAATTAGCTGCATTATGATTTGTTGAAGTTGATTTCAGTCGAAAGCATTACTATCAAACTATGCTGGAGCAACCGAGTTTATAGCACAACTTGTGCAAGCTCATTGTGCCTGAAATCGTACTATTTGAGTTTAAAGTTCTCTAACTGCACACCACTGTTCAGCTTGGTCTTAGCTTTAAATTATTTAGTAACACAAACTGTAGTGGTCGCATGGTAAATTATGTGATGGTAAGGAATGACAAGACGGTATGCACACGGCGGGAATCGGGCTTCGCTATTAAATATACCTCAGTAAATTTGTGCTGCCACAAAATAGAGTGCGCCTGCATGTTTCCTGATTTATGACTCGTTTTTCTTTTCGGCCTAATTGTCAGTAAAATAAAAAATAGATTCTTAAGCGTAATAAACGTGTATTTTAAAAATTATGAAGCAAGCCAACCGATAATGAGGCAAGCGCTCGTCCTTAGAAAAGCATGTGCAGAATTCGGGAGTCTTTGTTGGGATTAATAAGCAGTGGTAGAGAATATGCACATGCGTAGCCGTTGTTTATGAAGTAAGACAGTTTTGTTCGTTATCTGTTGCCATGAAGTGCGCCTATCGTGGGAAAAACAAGATGAAATCGCGGGAAAAAGGCGCAGCAGGCGCGCGCATGGCTGAGCGAAGAGGAAGAAGCGAACATCCGAGGGGGTCTCGAGACAAGGGAGGCGATGAAAAGAGCAACGAGGCTCGCGGTTAGCGAAAGATCGAGAAGCCAATGAGGGCAACCAGCGGATCGTCTAACCGAGGTAGCCTAGCGGAGAAGCGGCAGTTGACCGGACTGCAATTACTCCGATCCCGTGAAGTGTCTGCGCTACGGCGGCCGTCGCCCGGACTGCGGGAGCGCTACCCCAAGCACTACTCGTGCTCCCGCCGACAAGCCTTTTCATCAGGTCATCATGGCGGCGCGACTGTGCTCGGATTTGTGGGTTACGCCGCGTCAACGACAACAACCGCCAGTGGTAGCCGCCTTCGACGGGGAGATTCTACTCGCCGCCGCTGCCGCCGCCGCCAGACCTGTGAGGCTTCTTGTGACAATTCCCGCGGCTTGGACTCGAGCTCTTCAGGATTCCAGATTCTGTTTGCGTGCTACGCATGACTTGGCGACTTTTAAATGCACAGCATTTCAGTTACTCACGATGTCACCCGCGTTGTCCAGTCGTAGTCCGCACCGTCGTTGTCCGCACCTACACTATATAAAAGAAAATACTATCCGCCGCCCGGTTTCGATCCCTCGACCCTGCGGGCGGAACGCAATGTACATGGTGCTCTACCCACTGCGCCAAAAAACCCACACAGAATGGGACGCTACGAACGCGCCTTATATCTATGACTCATTCAAATTACTGCTGACGAGCGCTCCCTCGTCAGCAGTTGCCACAAGTGCAGCAACATTAACGTAACGCAAACTACTTAACGGTGCGCCCTCGGAAATGCTCTGCATTTTATCGTGCCCCTCGCGAGGGGGATGTTTCAGTGCGTCGCCATGCGAACAGTTTGCCACGCTTTAGTTTCAGTTCTTCCTTTGCTGGGGTGCCGACAAGCGGCGCCACCTCCTTGCACTTCGCCGCTGGAGGATCCGTGGCGGGGGCGAGAGATGGCGCTGGCGTCTCCGCGGCCGCTTCTGCGGCCTCTCTTCTTTTTTCTTTTTATTATTTATTATTTTATGGGAGGCAGGGGGGGGGGGTTCAATCGCGTTTAATGACACTGTTTTAGGACCACTCTTCAAGACGTCTTCAGAAATAGTGGCATCTCGCAGGAGCCCCAAAAATTGACCAAGGTGACTTTTCATTCGGCATTTTATTACAAATTTCGTTCTACCAGTGCACTCGGTTAGAGACGCTATACATGGCTAGCCCGGGAAATCATCGCAGTCCCTTCTTGTGACCCACCTACAGCTTTTTAAGTCATTTTTTCTCCTTCCTTTCCAACTTTAATTTTTTTATAAATAGTTCTGTTTTCCAATAAAAACCCCTGCCTCGTCACTTCTGAGGCGCTCCCTCTACGGCTGTGAACCTGCCATAACATCACATCTTTTCCAATTAAAACTTACACCCATATAATTTCTTAAGATATCAAACATACTGCCTGCGCGCTTTTGATGCCATGGTTTGAACTTCGCGCCATTTGTGAATGTTCAGCTGGTCGTATTTGCAATGGGAGCTTGCGGCAAAACACGCATATTTTGTTTCTTTTTCTTTAGTGTGTGAAATTCTTTGTTATGGATGGGTTTATTTACAGCTCGAGTTTCACAGCAAACAATGTTCTTTTATTTGTATGAGGCATGAGCGTCGTCTGATTTATTATATGTGTGTTAACCTATGTGGATTATGAATGCCTCCCATTGTTGGAAATAAATCTATATAACTGCGCAAAATTTCTACTACCGCTTACACTGGAAACAGTGGAAAAGTTTATTGTTTGATATGTTCGTTGGAAACCAGAAAATAAGGAGTTCTATAAATCAAGACGCATACCTTATGACCCAATTCAATCCACTGTTCATGAACTTCGAAAATCACCTGTCCCGCGTGTTCTGCGCAGTTCAGTATAAACGCTTAACTGGGGAGGAGCTTTGAATTTTATTCAAACGCCCATTCTAATAACAGCGAAACAATGAAGACAGCAGCGGTGTGAATAGGGTTGTGAGCTCATTGGGTCTGTAAGAGATCAGTGTTTACACAGCGAGCCGGCAGTAGTGACCTTGATCAACTCCGTTTCTCTCGTGAGTATTGTTTGCCTCAACAACAGTGCGAATAAAATATAGGGTTTTATTATTTTTGCCAGTATATCTGTGAGAAGGCATATAAGTTGTATGTGAAACGTGCCTTCGAAAGTAAGCGGCAGTGCTACAGATCAGACAGAGCCATCAGTAAATACACATTTGTGCCTTGTTTCATATGTTTCAACCTCGTCGGCACCGTTGGCTCCCTCCTGCTCTGGAATTTATGTACTAACCAGCCCAAGTGTAAGCTGTTTTCCAGCATGCCTCACTGATAACAGTGGTTGGGGACGCGATCTGGAAGGGATTGACAGCGTACTTAGATGGGGACATGACAGGAAGTGAAGTCAGGAGAAAGTACTGAACTACAACTGAGTTTTATTTAGACAAAAAGACTTAAACCAGAGAATATTCAATATGAATAGAAACACCATCAGAAATACGCACTTATCATCTCGCGCACTGCCAACGTCACCCATTGCTTCTTCTGCGACGCGATGCCGATTTTCTGTAGTGACCTAGCTGTGTAGCATTTTTGTATTTATTCTCTAGCGCAGTCTCGTTTCCAACTCGGGAGTAAAAGCACTACGCCTTACAAGTCTCCTGTGGGACAGTTGAGTTCGAAGCATTCAAGGCGCCTTTTATACATTCAGGCGCCTTTTATACATAAAACCTTAGCTCGAGTGAGCGTTCACCAGGGTGGCAAAATGCTCATGCGGTGTGGTGATGTAATGTAATGAACAGGGGTCAGGCTTTCTCATTTTTACATCGTCTGTGTATATATTACCGCAATTTCTGCGATGAAACTGCGGAATGAAAAGTTTGTTGTGCTGTGGCACTTACTTTCCATCCATGACCTCTTCAGCATAAGCTGCTTGAATGAATGCAATTAGAAAATTCGCATTTTAACACACGGTTAGACCCAATCTAGCAACGTTTTTTTTGCACAAGATCGTGTCTATTTTGTCACTAGCATGTAACTACAAACGTGACACCAAAGTCGTAATTGACTCCAACTTTTAACTGGGGAAGACCTATTCTCAGTACCTTGTAATACAAATTCGGTAACTCATCTATGTAACTAACAAAGCCTGATGCGTGCTGTAAAATTCAATTCGTCTCAAATTAAAACTGCGAGTATTATGTTTTACTTCGAGAGCATCTTGTTTGCTTCCTAATTCTGCTGTCTGACCGTCATTCTTGCGTCCTAATTGCCACAAGGAGACGTGCTGCCTGTCCCCTTGCTTTATATTGTGCATATTCAGCATTACTGAGATGTGAATTTGTTAATCTGTTGGTCCCATGTAGCCCCTGCTGCAAACCAAGAAAATCTCATGCCCAGCCCTGCACTGCAATTTAAGTGTTGTGTGGCAGGTATAGTTATGTGGCCTCATTAACTCTTCACTTGATGCAAAGTTGCATTCCACGAATATTCAGCCTGCTTGGGATCACGACGCACTAGTTTCAGTAGTAGCCCAAGTAAATGGGGTGGGCTCAGCTATTTTGGTTTTATTCGGATGAAGTATTTAGCAATGCTTCAACCCCAATCAGCATATAGCCCTTATTTGCTTCCAAACATTGGCCAGTAAAAGCATCACCAATACACAATTAATTTATTAAAAGCCTGCGAAACAACCGAGTACAATCAAATTTACGTCTCGCTATGTTTGAATGGTATGGCCACAGTAAATTTGTGTTGCATAAACGGAATTTAAACAAGGGTAGCTTACCTTTGAATAAAATTGTGCAGTAAAAAGTTAAGTTCTTGCACTACTTTGATGCTCACTGCTGTACAATGTATGACAAAACCTTGAAAAAGCACGACAATAAAACATATGACTAACGACAAAGCAGTTTGACTTTTATGTGCTGTGCTTTTTGAAGGTTTATTCAAGCACATTTACAAACTGGCCCAGCTCGCCATTCTGCTGCCCGATGTATACTTCCATGACGATGACCCAGTCCTGGTACGTCCGAGTTTCCGTAGGCCACAATTTGTGAACATGGCTTCATTTGTGTATATATTGTCACTTCAGTCAACGAAGTGGTTCGGATTTACACAGAAAATATTATTGACTTGAGATGAGACAGTTACCAATATGCTTAGCCAAAAAAAATCAGTGACCCTTAAGGAAGTATAGTTGTTTTAAATAGTGGAACATCACAATTGCAGTCGTAGTTAGTTGCAAAGATGTCTTTGTACCGCCAATACGTACATTATTTATATGACGTAAATATTTGTTGTACCGAGCAGAGCCCTTGCCGCCAGACGCCAAGGGTCTATATAGCCTCAGGTGCGATCCAGACCTGCCTTGGGTTAAAAATCCAAGCTTTCTTTCCCAGAAGGTGAGCTGGTTCTCGTGCCAAACTCAGAAGCCTATGATGTTGCGTTGCCTGGGGGTCTCTCTCTCTCTCCAGAATCGGAGTCATAGGTATCGTCAGGCCCTGCCGAGGGTCCGACGACACATTGGTTCACGAGCAAAGCCTGGTCCTTTTTTTCTGCTTTCCTTTAATTTTCACGTCCACCCTCGTTTTCCTATTCCTCGGGATTGACTCTTAGTGCTTCTGGTGCTTTCGTCTTATTCTTCGATAGCTTAGATGAAGCTCCTTCTTCAGGGGGGTTGCTCACCACATGCTTGTCCTAATGTAAAATCGAGCTGCAAAATTCAAGGATAAAATTGAGCCCGATTGGGTACTGCTGCACAATGTTCCTATGTCGATTGATCTGACTTGAGTGGTGAGTTGGAGTACTTATGCCTATTGCGAACTGAACTGATTATTCATGCCTCCCTCCATTTATGTGGTACAAAGTGTCACCACTTTTGCACCACGTCTACACTATCCTTGACTCTAAAGTTCTCAAAACGGCTTTTATGAAGCTTGATAGACCCCTCATCAATGCTCCCTCGATCATCTTCAAATTTCTTGGACTGCAAAACTATGCATAAGCGATAGGCTGAAGTTGACTCGAGCAGTAGTTGTGTGTGCATGTAAGAGAGACAGACAGGAACGTTTTTACTCTAAAGCACTGAACAGGCTTTCTTAATAGCTATGTTTCGGCTCCTTAGAGAACAACTGTTAATGGGGTGTCTCTCCGAGACTTTGTGCTGCACAATATTGCAGACTGGAATGTCCTCGTTATGCGACTACTGTTAAATGTGGAAAAGCTTGAAAACACATCCTAAATATCTTGTAACTACCCCTCATTCGATGTGTGCTATTACGCATCAGTAGATTGTTGTCGAAAATTACAACGTTCTGGAATAAAGATAAATTAGCAAATTCTTTTTCTATTAGGAGTGGTTCCGTTTTTGATGTGTTTTTGATAAACGTCTGTTTTTTCCCGCTTGGTTTGCCGACAAAGAGCCTTCTACAAAAAGACAGAACAAAGCTAAACCCGCCATGCATTGATGACTCACCATACATAAAAGGCACGTTTATTATCAAAATTTGGTGCTGGCTTTTGAACAGACTCAGTTCTAAATGATCTTTGTCCTCCCTAAGATAATGCATAGACCAGCGACAATCTTATGCAGCTTGAGACGGCGGCTCTAAAATTTTTAAGTATCTATGATTACTTAAAACGCCTTCAAAACTTGATCTTGTGCTCATTAAAAGCAATGGCGTTTTCAAGTGTACCCCCTCTGATGTGAAGAACCAGTACAAGTCTTTACGATAGTGATGACGTGCATCGACATAGATCACAGCGCACACACATCCTTTTAAACAGTAATATTGATAGTTTGGTTTCCAAGTCCTTCATTGTCCTTGAATATCTTTGTAGTCCTTAGAAGGCCTTTATATCTTCGGGTTCCCGCTCTGAAAGGTTGCGTGAATTGTATACTATAGGGGGTAAGCGTGGTCTTGATAAACCTGATTCTTTATCTCTTACTGTAGTATCGGCAACGCCTTGCGAAACTTCCCGTGGCAAGAAACAGGTGAGCAAGATACCACCACGTTTTTTTTTTTCGTTTTGCTGGCCTCGACCTTGGAGGTTGGCCAAAAGCCCTAATTTCATGTCCATAGTGCCGCCAGAGTTTCTCCACCTTCTCCAAAGACGTATTGAAATACCATCCTATTTTAACGAAAATTCCGAGACACGAATTGAACAGGAAGCTGAACTATAAATTTAGCTATCTCTTTTTTGGCTTCATGTTCACGTGGATCTATAGGCAACGCGTTAAAAACAGGGTGGAGCATCGTACACTGAGCATAGCCTGTTTGCCTTATTGAGCTGTGATTATACTTGGTGCCCGGGGCCGCCGCCTCGCCATTGCCTTGGCTGAACTGCTTCTTCCTTCGAGTCTTCGTTCTTGGTCCAGTCCCTCGTCAGCAGCGGCTGTACCATGTTTCGGAGAATTGTACAACTCCACTGGTTTGGTTCAGACATATATATATATATATAAAACTTTTGCTCTATGCCTTTTTGAAGTAGGCAATGTTGCCCATTCAGCACACGTGAGTGCCGTGATATTCACTGTTTTCTATTCTATCATTCTTGACAAAGGATAGCATCCCACCTTAAGCACCATAACAAATGTTGCCAGGTTTTTTATGTGATAGGACACCTAATGCTGGAGAAGGAATTCCCAAATATTTGCCAACACATAAAACTTTGGTTAAACAAATTTAGAAACACTACAGAGGATTGCTATATTCAATCATTTTGATCAGAAGGCCGATATTTCAAAGAAGCGTAAGAATAAATTAAGCAAAAGCTTAACCTTCATGGCAAACAAATGCCGAAATAGCACTTTTTACGTTCGGATTTCATGAGCAAAGCACAGAAAACCAAATGATAAGTTTCCGGTACCAGTCGTGGGTTATCTTTAGAGGCTAAGACTCACAGTCAAGTAAAACGAAAATTTAAAAAAGAAATACTTTTACACTTCATAGAGCTCTACGTCACGAAAATGCATTATTTTGGAATATATAGGGTAGTTAATTGACGGTTAACGTACACTCTTTTTACATAAAGAAACGTTTTGTGAATGAAACAGCCAAAAGAGCTGCACTTCAGTACGGCCATGATTTCACTTCGTTTGCCTATGTAGAAGACTCTTTTCTTCTATCAATTGGTCCTTTAGTTTACATTGTTGTGTTTTCCTCGTTTTATTATACTCGTTCTTTTTACAGACGCCATCTACTTTCTGCAGGAGTGTCATTACCTAAAGCCTTGGGGCGTTAATTGAAATAAAAAGCAATGAAAGTTCATGGCTACCTTTATTTTAGGCGTTAGTACTAAAAAAACAACACAAACACATCCGTCGGAAGTTGCTATGAAGTATTTTTATTCGGAAGTACACGTAACTACCTACCGAAAAAGTCCTTTATCACTCTTGGATCGTCGAATGTGCGGATACGTCAACATTTACTCATGAAACTAGCGTGGCTATTAGGAACTTGCGACTCGACAAACGTTAAGCTGGCTCCTTTTGATGTTCTAATCATTTGCAGTGGGACGAATTGGTAAGTTTCCTTTAGGTGTATTGCCTGACAGTCCTTCTAGGGGTACAAATATTCGGAAGTATTTTGAAACCTACTCAGTGCTGAGAAATGAGTGGTAAACTAACCTTTAAATATAGCCAAACATCTGCACTTGGTATGGTAACAGGAGCTCTTAACCTTGCTTTTTTTCTAAAAGGCTACACGTAGCTAAGCAGTAGCCAAAGCTACCGGTCTTTTCTGATCGGTTTCAGGCAACAGTAAGCATTCCACCATAAATAATAATCCTCGCTGCCTGCGTCTGGTAGTACCTGCCCGCCTAGCTCGGCGCCTGCGCAGAGTGAAAGCCTGCCGCTAGTGCAGTTCACCACAGCGGATATGAAAGGACCGCCAGGGGGGATCGCTTGTCATAGCAGCGAACGACTCAGGCACGCTTGGACACGGCCAGTCACTAAGTTACTATGGTGAGTTTTTCAGGCTCATTTATTCCATTCGCGTTATAATATTCTGAGTCGCTCGCTGCTAAAAAGCGCCGCTTTGGGTGATAAAGCATCTTCTGCAGTAAAAGAACTCCGAAGAGTGCTCCAACATCTGACTATCAAATTCGAAAAAATTTTTAGAGATGAGCCGGATGTTAAAGCGTCGATTGCATTTTCTAAGTAATCTTCGCTGCATTCAAGGCAACTTTGACAAGAGTCTCTAATTTTGATATTCTTCGAAAGAATCAGGAATCCCTGAAAAGAGAAAACCAAGAGCTCAGGAAAGGGCTGGTAGCTGCAAAATCAGAAATAGTTCAGCTGAGGCAATATACTGGGTGAAATAATGTCGGATTTTATGAACATCTTTTATC
The DNA here is from genome assembly GCF_048455015.1 of Haemaphysalis longicornis. Lineage (NCBI taxonomy): Eukaryota > Metazoa > Arthropoda > Arachnida > Ixodida > Ixodidae > Haemaphysalis > Haemaphysalis longicornis. The sequence goes on along the minus strand of NW_027526214.1, from coordinate 59,605,074 downwards.
AGAAACAGAAGTTGGAGGACACCGCTAAGATTGGAGGCATCAAGGTGAACACTAAAGTGCACAAATCACAGCTTGATCTTGTGCCCAGCGTTTCGCCAACGGAGACCGAATAATATTCTTTGGTTCACCTCTCGATCCTTGCGCAGTACGATTCTCAAAGCTACCAGGAAGTACGGCTAACAGCCTTCACATTGCGTTTGCTGAAAAATCCCTTTACGTGAATGAGCACTTCTCAGTCGAAAAACGTACTACTCGGAATGCCATACATTTACACTTAGGGCGGCCATAAATATTCTCTTTGATCAAAGGAGGCATGATTCTAGTGCGCAAAGCTCAGATTTCCCCATTATTTCACATCACCCGAGAAAGTGACCTCGCAAAAATAGTCTTAATAAGAAGCACCACTGATGCGGCCACGATCCTGTCAGTTATCTGTGCAGTTGTTACCAATCAAGCAACAATATTAGCCTACTACTTTGCAACATATGCAGCTGTCATGAAGTGAAGAGAAAGAAGACGACGCAAGGCACGCGCAGCCTAAGTCACCAACACCGGCTACGTCGCCGAAGGCTCGTGACCATGGTGACCACGGCACGAGCTTGCGGCGGCGACCAGCCAATGGGAAGCGGCCAGCGACAGCACCTGGTGGCAGATGCGGCCGAAGAAGAACATCGAGAATATGGTGAAGAGAGTGCAGAGGGACCGGAACGCTGGCGGCCGGCCGCCCTGACCCGGGCCACGTCCAAGAGGTCCTGCACATCGAAACGCCTGATCCCTCGCCCGCACGCAAGTTTTCTCGTCGGACATCGGCTGAAGGCAGCGACGTTCCAAGAAAGCTGCGTCGGCACTTCAGCGACGGGAGCTCAGAGTGCGTTGGCCTACCTTCAGCCACGAGATGTCACGGCCTAACTGTGCTACCGGGAAGTGAGGTGCGGTGGACCATTTAAGGTGACAAACACGTACTTCCTCTACTTTTGTTTGAACTGTAATGTTTTGCGAATAGTTAGCCACGCTCACCTTTTGGTATTCCCTTATCACTGTATCCGTTTCTGTTGTGTTTTTGGAGTGGTTCGGAGCAATGGAACTTAGTCTCGTCGAAGGTTTTTCGTGCTGTTATTATTATTGCCCCAACCTGACAGCAGCGTAGAAACAACATGAAAAGCCTTCGCGCTAATGCTAGGTGATCTATATTATAAATACGTAGTAGTCACTTTGGTGTAAACTTGGCTTAACGCTGCTGAATCGAACATGATGTCCGTATACAGGGTTGTTTGTCTCAATCGAAAGACGAAAGCTATAGTAGGAGGGGTACTGCTATTTATAAAAATGGCTATTGAACTTACAAACTTTCCGCATCCCTAAACAGCCTGGTGCTATCAGAACAAGACTCCATGGCAGCTTAGTGGGTAATGTTTTATGCTACAGAACTACATGATACGAGGATCCTGAAAGCAGCAGCCGCATTTCAAATGGGGGCAAAAAAATGCTTAGGTGTCAGATTCCAATTTACAATAAAGGTTTCAAGATGCTATCAATTCATTTATAGCCCTTTCTTCGAGGAAGCTTAGGTGCCTTCGTGTAGCTATAGGGTTGCCGCAAAATTTTCATTTTTTTGCCCGATAAGTACGCGTCCCACAATGTTGTCGTTAAAGGAGTACTGACACAAATTTTTACGTCTAAAAAATGATATAATTGGCTTCAGTAGTTTGTACAGATGCCTCAAAGAAATTTTTGCAGCGATCCGAGGCCGGAATCACATCTAAAATATATTTTGATTGTCCCGGCCGCGAGCTTCCAGAAATCAGCAGCACTAGCGAAATAACTTTCGGCGTGATGAAACATGGGTAGACTTGTATGGCCGGTTCAGCGTGACGTCATATAATCGTATTCGGAACCGGAAACGATATGCTGCGCTGGTATTGTCGGTGGTATTCGTTTGGGCAGCAGACATGGTCGTAGCTCTGTGAGCAATGCTTGTAAACTTTGCGTGTTCGACGTCTTTGCTCTTCAGTTCGTGGCCGGGGCATGGTGTTCCATTGCACTGGTGCCGAAAACTGCGCGGTGTGGGCACCGCGCTTTGCGCGATGTCGACGCGCACCGCGGCGACGGGGCGGTGCGCGTCGCCGAGCTAGCCCAAGTTGTGCTATGGCAAGCTCGCGGAATGCGAAGTACTACTCGTAAAACCCGGTCCGAGCAAAGCGATGACGACGCCAAGATGCATTATTTTCCACGCGCCGACATGCAGCGCTAAACGTGGACAGAGTTTATGCGCGGCGGCGGCCGCAAGAACTGTCGCCTAACCCAGCGGGCTCGGCGTTGCTCGGAGGCTTCGTATCGTGGCGTCTATTTGGTCGCTGCTATGTGTACAACTGCGAATGACCATCCATTACACAACTTTTTACCCCACTATCATCCCTTTTTTTCCATATGGAGCTTTACTTTGGCGATAATTTCCGTTTCAGTGCTCGGTGGCAAAAAAATCTGCTGTGGCCTGTTTTGATTCCAGCGCGCAGGTGGCGCCATCTTTCGGCCGCTCGGCGCACCGCGGTGCCGGCCGTGCTGGGCCGGAGCGCCGGACCTCCGCTGTCGGTCAGCGTAGGCTTACCATCGCGGCAAATATCTGAACGCTGCTTTTAAATTCAGCGCTGATAACAACCTCTAGCACAATTTTTCATCGCACTAACAGCTACTTTCTCGCACGTGCAACTTTTTTTTCGCGGTCAGGTTGATTATAAGAGTGGCGACAAGCTGTTGCTCTCACCGTCTGCGCCGGTTCGAGCCGCAGTGATATTATCAAACGGACGACGGCGCTGACATTACCGGCCTAATTGTCTGGCCAAATAAAGTTGTTCGGTCTGTCGGGTGGCAGTGACTCATCCGAGTCTGACGATTCAGACGACATGTCGACTGCGCGGGCGAGTGCGGACCATGTGCAATCGTAGCATCCGATGCGGCGAACGTCCCTGACGTCACGGGTGCTTCCGTGACGTAAGGCTGTTCCCCTTGCAGGCTGGCTTCGAACGGCCATTTTCCCGTGCGGCGACCGAATTTGAAACTGGTTGCAATAAGCGTGCTATAATAAATTGTGTTGGCAGCTGAAGGCTTTCGGTTTGATTTTCGTAATTACTGGGCCAATAGGTATTCTTTAAGCAAAAAAAACTGAAAGCGAGAAGTTTAGTGTCAGTACTCCTTTAAGACCAAATTGGAGCAGGCGAAAAATAGACGAGACGTGCTCATGCACATACCTCCTCGCATCGTCCGTATGGCGTTTCACTGACCGTAAAAAAAATGTATAGGCATTCGAAAATTTAGAAATTATAACTTCCCCCAAGAAGGCAAATCTGGAATGAAAGTAGTGCTTTGCGTGTCTTAGCGCTTTTAAAACATTCGGTTTTGCACCCCTCACCCATTTGAATTTACATTACTTTTGGTTTTGACCGACGGAAGGGTTTTCTTTTCTAGGTTACTGTCAAAATTCGTTCGCGTTGTATATTGACGGCTGCAATATTTTAAACAACCGCGACAAGTGTAAATGCCATTGAGGTTGACAGAGTGCTCATATGTACGCTTTGGTTACTATTGTACCCCGTGGTCCTGTCACAGTAACTTATTCTTTATTGTTATTCATTGAAGGGTGGCTTTATTGAAGTACTTTAAATACCACGCAGCTTTAAGAGTCTGGACAAAATTGGGCCAAGCTAAGCAAACACCTACACGTGTGCAAAAGTTTCACAACAGGAATCAGGTGAAACGCCCTCCCCCTTTCTAGCCTTCCTTTTGTCTGACTTTTATAGCAATCCCAACTAACAGATAGGAAATTTTTACTGCTATAGTCATCTGTAATTAAAAGTAGCCTTTCATTCCGGCCAACTATGGGCATTTAATAGGCTTTTATGTATAAAAGCCAAACACGGGTATCTTGACAGCTGCAACACAGCTGGGATGGAACTATTTTGCAACGCTTCTTCCAGATGTCGAGAAAATGTTGCTGGCAAATCATCACATCGCTAAGGTCAGGATGCCTTCTTAGTGAGAGAAAAACATCTAATGTGTAGTACAGCACAGGTCAGCATTTCTTGCTTCGCCACATTACGACAGTAAGACCAGTATTCATTCTAATTTTTTTTCATTCCTTCGGCAATTGGCGTTGGTTACAGATGCTTTAGGCACAATTGGGTGGCCTGAGATCTTCTTTCTAGAGAGGTGCTATGGGTTCACAAACACGTCAGTTTTCGCTGGCACTCATTTCAAGCACGAGCACCATAATTAAGCACAAGGAGACGCCACAACTTTGAGGGAAAAACTGTCGTCAACGTTGCTTTGAGTTGGTGTAATTGTTACTCTTTCCTAGAAATATTAGTGTTTCTCAGTACTAACACAACTTGTAAAAAGAAGTGTTCGAATGTTGAATTTGCCTGCAAAACAATGGAGTTGGCCTGCCGTCGTTTTGCCTTTGAGCTAAAAATCATTTCAAATTACCTCCTGTCTTTGTGTAACACTTGCCAATAATCTGCTCCTCCTTCAAACCAGGCAAAAATTGCTTTAAAATGCCCATGCAATTCCTGCCAGCAATATCTTTTTTTACAACTAAATAAAATGTGTAAATGTTATTTTATTTTACGTTAATGATAATTTTGTTCGTGATACAGATATCTCGCATTCGTTGATTTATTACAGCCTCTTTTACCATATGTATATATGTCATCTCTAATCCGGATTCAAAATGTTGTTTTATGGCTATTATCATTGTTCTTCCTATGCATTTCGAATAAATAGTACTATGTTACCTTATGCCAATTCACTTTTCGCGTTTTAAAGCTGAATAAGCTATTCGTATAGCTGAAAAAGCGTGGTAGTGCGGGCTTTTTAGTACATACTTGACGACAAAAACAGCGCTTTAACGGGACGCAATAAGGATTGACATACTAGGCGCTGACTAGTAACAACAAGGTTTATTTCATCGCAACGAAATATATACCAGCGGAGAAGGAAACGCAGAGAGAAGAAACCGATAAAGATAAAGAGATTGTGAAGAACTCATAAGCAGAAACACAGGCACGCGCAAGGAAAGCTGTCATCGGTCAAGATCATCATGCTCCTTTTGCAGCAAAACAATAGATCGCTTGCTGACGGATGAATCCTTTCCCGTGTGGATGACATGCGCCTCGACGATCTCTCTGGCACACTGATCTTTGTATTTTTGAAGCACACGTGTCTAGTCGAATTTCGGTGTGCACTTGCACTTGAAGTAATATACGGCGAGATTGCTGCCAGTCCATTTCTTGTCAGTGCCCGCATGTTCTCGCAGCCAGTGATTCAAACAACGTCCTGTTTGACCCGTGTAGGACTTCCCACACCGCAGCGGAATGTCGTAAACGACGCCTGACTCGCACTCCACAAATGGTTTGTCATGCTTTTTCGAGCAAGACCTCGCTGTAGTTCTGTCCCTGTCCGCTTACAATAAAAAAGCAATGCAAAGCACCTCAGAAAATTAGGAATGGAGCAGTAAGGTTATGTGAATATGCGGGACTGACGACACTTGCGGCGTCTGTTAAGAAGGCCGACATATTATGCCTGCAACCATTCTTCACTGCAAAGACTCATAAAGAAGGCATTCCCTTTCGTGTGATCATTACTGTCACGTGGCACGGTGGTGGCGGAGGACCATTTAGATATTGCTTTTTATCACGAAGCTTCACTCTTCTCCAGTGTCGCCGTCTCGTAACAATTCTTTTCCTCCATGGTTGGCGCACCCGCGTCTGCGATGCACGGCTGCTCGATCATCTCTTCTTGTATTTGTCTAGACATGCATGAGTGACCCGCTCCGCCGCGTTTGAAGTGTGCAGTGCTTGCTTTGATGGCTCAGGCAAACGGGATCCGTCAGAGCTAATTAAATATGCACGTATGGCCTTCGCCTCTGAGTTGTTTGCACCACAGAAAATGCTTGGCATATATATAACGCCGTCTTATAAAAAAAAAGATGATGGTGAAATTTCTCACCACACGGTTCACTGATCAATGCTGTGATGGGTAAATGTGACAGCAAGGGGGCCAGCTTTCCTAAGAATTCGTGCCAAGGGAGACTCTTGCACAAACGCTAAAGGTTATTCATTTAGGCGGGTCTTTAGGAAGCGCGCCCACACAATGAAACCAAACTTCAAATTCTGCATCCAAGGTCAAGCAACATGTAATCCCAAGACATCTTTCGAGTGCCTTTTTAAGGAGAACCTCACAAATACAGCGGATGAAATCTCGCATGGAAATGAGCTTCAAACGTTCTTCCACGCAAACGAAAGATTTGGCGCTTCACGCCAGAAGATCTGCGAAACACACTATCATAAGAATAGATAGCGCAAAATCCCTTCCCAAAGCGTGAAAACAAGAAAGTCAACAAAGCAAAAACGAGCGTTTTAATGTTGATTCACTGCGAAGCAACATATCTTATCAAAACTCTTCCCGTCATTTTGCGTTGGAAGCACGCCTAAATCGACCAGATTTAGGGGAAATCCCCAAGGTGGAGTAAGTGGATGTCAAACTTTCCTTCACAGAAACTTACTCCACCTTGGGGATTTCCCCTAAATCTGGTCGATTAACCCTGTCCTTCACTTCGAGTTGTTGATCAATTCGCTTTCGCGCTACTAACGACTAGCCTCCTGGTTAGCTCAGTTGGTAGAGCGACTGCTCCGGCTAAGCAGTGGTCCCGGGTTCGAATCCTGGACCAGGATGAATTTTTCTTCAACTGCGAAGTTTCTGAGAAAGCTGTATAGCTTTTCTTTGTAGCCGTATGGCTGCATTTAGGTGGATGTCAAACTTTCCTTCACAGAAACTTACTCCACCTTGGGGATTTCCCCTAAATCTGGTCGATTAACCCTGTCCTTCACTTCGAGTTGTTGATCAATTCGCTTTCGCGCTACTAACGACTAGCCTCCTGGTTAGCTCAGTTGGTAGAGCGACTGCTCCGGTTAAGCAGTGGTCCCGGGTTCAAATCCTGGACCAGGACGAATTTTTCTTCAACTGCGAAGTTTCTGAGAAAGCTGTATAGCTTTCCTTTGTAGCCGTATGGCTGCATTTAGGTGGATGTCAAACTTTCCTTCACACGCCTAAATATTCCTTCTTGCGCACAAAAACTCAATTATCCCTCTTAAATAAGACCACGACCAAGAACGCACGTGAAAATAAACGAGGAAAGGCAGCAACAACTTCAAGCATCCCCTATTTTTAAAGTGATTCTTCAAGAGCATAGTTCGGTTTGGAATGCTGCACATGAGTTCACTTCAAGAAAGCACAACTGTATCATTTATTTAAAGGTAAAAGCCCTGTATAAACGTTACACACTGGTTCAAGACCGAGGAAAGACAATACACCAAATGGGGTTTGTACTCACCTGGACCCAAAAAAAAGGATCGTGAGTGCACCGTCATCAAAAAGCGTCGAGGCAGGGGTGGGGTCTTCTGGCCGTACCGTGCCCTTAAGCGGCGCTTGCAAAGCACTTCCTCCAAATAATCGGTTTGTTATGGGACTGAAATTTTTTTGTCCCTCGAACCGATCTGCGCGTGCGCGGTTGCCAAGTCCCTCGCCCTCGACATGCGGCTCGCCCAACAGATTTCCCCAGAGCGGTAACGCGCTGACGTTACTATCTTGAAAGAGGTCCTTCCGGTGGTGATCGGGACCGAAAAAAAATCTGAACCGTTTCCAACATCGAGAACACGTCGAGAGAACTACTAAGCAAGAGCTCCGAGATAAAGTAATTGAATAGTGCGCGTTTGTATGGCATTGCGGAGCCAAAAAAAAATCGGTCTATGCGCGATAGTTCACCTGCGTGTACACGCAGGTGAACTGTTTGTACACGCAGATTTTCAACCTGCGTGTACACGCAGGTTGAAAATCTGTTTCGGCTAACTTATATCCCAAATCGAGTTTTAAAGACTTTTTATTGCTCATGGGACGCCTCTGTTCCACTTTGAGTATGTTCTGGTCGGCGTGAAGTTGCTGTGGCAGCTAAAGCGGTAAGCATCAGCACGGGCATGTGCTTTTGGTACTACACACATTTTTCTTCCGCATTGGAAAGTGCACAAGATAGGTAGGCAAAGCACCTAGACGGAAGTGCTTGAGCGTGCACCACGCTGTAGGTGAAGGTTCATCTGGCCAAAATGGCACAATTTCTCAAATAGCATGCTATTTACAATGCTCAGCTGGGTAATGTAAAACTTAGCATCTCATAACAGAGTAACATAACCTTTGGGATGAGGTTCTCTCGTGAATGTGGCAGTGTTGGCCAATTTGTCAGGCACAGAGCAATGGAACCAAAGTCTGCTTCCAACTGACAAAGATAAATTATGGCGAAATTTTTTTCCCGATAGCGCATGCTGCACTTGTAACATGTGAAAGTGAATATCCTCAGAATATCCTGGACTATCATTCAAACTGAACAGCGGTGATATTGCTTCGTAGTACTACTTGTTGCATGCTATTTGGAAACCAGAGTAGTCAACATACTAACGAGGGCACAAAAGCGTGTAGGGAAGTGGCTGTCATTGGTCCCGGCCAGGAGGCGGCATCGTGTGCCCGCCCAAATATCTGGTATTTCTACACCTTGAAGGATATGCTTCAACTCTTGCCTTGCATCCCGTCGTTGGGATGTGGCACACCGACGACGAGTGTGTGGAATGGAACTCACAAGCTTGGGTGGTGGCGGCTTAACACAGAATAAAACCATGAAGAAATTGAAGTTTATTACAGTAAAATGTAGGGGCCGAATTAGAGCAGTCGATGGAAATAAACCTCCAATGTATAATGGGAAATCCTAGCACCCAGGACACATTGGAAGTCTTGCTAATGTAACTGGCCACGGTGCTAAGTAACCTCTAAAGCATGTATATTTCCTGCATTAGTGTCCTTCCCAGCAACATCATAGTAGTGTAGACTCTACGTAGATACAACAAACCTATGTTTTTACCAAGCACACACGTGTAGGTCTTGCATACGCACCACTATAATACCAACATCAACTACTATATTATCAACATCAACTACAATTACCATTGAAGTTACATCCTCTCCGCAGCCTATAAAGGTACCATTACCGGTGTATTCTACACTAATTTCACGTGATTTTTGCAATTGTTGCAAGAGAACAGACCTAATTTTGGCCCCAATAGTGTGCCTCCTAGACAATCGCAACATTGATTGCTCACTTCTCTGGGACACCTGTAGCACGTAATCCAGTTCATGGTAAATGGTCATGGTAAATAAGTCTGAATACATTTGAAAATCTATGAAAACTGCAACATCACTGTGGGTGTGGAAAATGAAAGATATATTTTGTGTTTTATGCACGCAGTTGCAACGTTTTTTGATAGAGTTGAATAAAACCCTAACTGACAAATTGCTAGTAAGTTTCGTTTTCAAATGTGTGCAAGAGAATCATCTGAATTAGTATTCAAATTTTTTTTTTTATTTACAGATTTGTGTGTGGTACTTCAGAAGTAGGATCGACAAAAAATTATTCTTTTCAGTTTTCTGTGCTTAATACCTGCTATAAAAGTTGCCAATGCACTGAACAACTGTTTCATCAAAGTCAGCCAAAACTGCTAGCCCTGATAACTTGAGGCTTAGGCAGGACATTCCTATATGCTATCTTGCCTTGGCCGGTTGAGACTGAGGGTGGGCGGACGAAAACAACACAGCACACAGACATCCGTGATTGTTATTGCTTAACTTTGTGAGCCTCGCCTTTTTGTGAGTACGTCCTACAGCGGAGCAAGCAGGCTAGCCATGTTGGGAAGAAACTTGTTGAAGTACGTGAGAAGACCAATGTAAGAACGCAACTCGCTTACGTTCTTGAGAATTGAAGCCTACATTACAGCTTCCATTTTCTTCTCCAGGGGCTGTAGACCTTCGCTGCTGATCCTGTGACCCAAGTATGAAACCTGAGGCCTGCGGAAGGTGCACTTGCTTTTCCGGAGCTTCGCGCCATTTTCACAAAACGACTGGAGTACCGCCTTGACAGTGATTCCCCATCGCAGCTTCCTTTCAGCAACCAGGACGTCATCCAGGTACACTTGTACCCCTTCAATACCTGTCAGAATGGTTTCCATGGTGTACTGAAAAATCGCCGGAGCAGACAAAGCTCCGAAGGGCAGGCGGTTATAATAAAACAGTTCCCTGTTGGTTTTGAGGGCAGTCAGATTCGTGGACTGTTCGTCCAATGGTATCTGGTTATACGCGTCGCTCAAGTATAACGTGCTGTACAAGTCTCCTCGTTAAGAGCAGCGAAGACGTCTTAAACCATGGGAAGTGGGTATCGTTTCGTTTCACACGCTGCGTGGACGGTTAACATCTAATCGCCACAAATACGGATTGGCCCGTCTGCTTTCTCAACAGGCGCGATGATCGTTGCCAACAGAGAGTGCACCACTGGAGACCCGACACCGGATGCTAATAGTCTGGCCAACGCGACGTCCCCCTTGTCCTTCATGGCGTATGGTAGCGGCCTTGCCTTGAAAAACTTCGGCACCACACCTTCCTTCACGTACAGGTGCGTGGGTGGTACCATGACTCGGCCTAATTCTGGCTGCAACACATCACTGTAGTATGTCAAAATGGTCTGCACGTTCAGACCTCCCTCGTAACTGGCAGAGCTCGTCAAGCTAAGGGAAGGGACTCCCTAGTTGTTTAGCTTTTATATGAGGTCTCGACCACATTAACATGGCCCCGACTGCCGAGGCACTGTAACTGGCGCATTAACGGTCTTATCACCGTAAGAATCTTACCGGCAAAGTCAGCTTACCGGCAGTGGTCCCAAGGACAACGATAGCTTCATATTAGACTTCACGAGTGGTGGCCAGCTAGCTCGATGGCTGTTGTAGGCGTGTCAGGATAACACACATACTGGTGAGCCGACGTCTATTTCCCTAACGAGTTCCACTCCACCTAAACACAATTTGCACCCTACTGGCCCGACGATCTTGTCCTCAACGACGGGGTCTACCTTCAGACAGGACAGCTGCGACGATAGCGTTTGGTCGTCGTCCGACTCCAGGTCACCCGTAATAGCAAACGTCTTTTTTGCTTCCGTTTGCCTTTCGAACGGCATAACGCTGCAAGATTACCTTTTCTTCTACACTGGAAGCATTTGGCGTTCTTGAACGGGCAGGTCACTTCGCAGTGCTCCTGGCCTCCGCACTGGTTGCATGCTTTCGACGGTCCGTGCCTGTCCTTGGTGCTTTTTCATGAAGACGTATGCCGCCGCTCACTTGCTAGCTTGTGTAGTTCCGGAACGACCTTCACGTCCGCAGCCATCATAAGCTTTGCGTTTTGTACGGCTGCTTCTGCCGAGAGCACAATGATCTCCATTACGCACAACCCAAGTCAACTTCGGTCGAGCAAGCAAGGCCCTTTGGGTCTAGACACATCGAATTCCGCAAACTCTTCTTTCCCGTAGCATGTGGTCCAACAGTTCCTCGAAGTTGTATCTGTCGGCCTAGCTTCAAACTTCCAAAATTAACCTTTGCGCAGATTTGTCTTCCTTTTCAGATCTGCTAAAAAACTTGAAACTCTCCGCTATCTCCTTCATCTTCGGTGCGAAAAAATCTTACCACACTGTTTCCCCGAAAGGTAGCTGGTTAACCTTACGCGGCTCAAAACGCCCAATTGACACATCGATGTTTTTTGTGCGGAGTGCCTAGACGAGCAGCGCTCTTTTCTTAGCATCATCTATAATGCCGTTTGCTTCGAAGTACGATTCAATGCGGATGACATACGAAGTCCACTTATCATTGGTCTCGTCGAACTGTGCATGTGGCCCGACATTCCCGCAGGTTGGTGGTTGCCTCCGTAATTTTGAAAAGCCTGCTTCGTTACTCGTCGCCATTGCCATCCCGCATGGGCAGGCAGAGAGAGCGGGTGGCCAGACGTTAACAACACAGCACACAGATCACCATGATAGTGAACGCATTATTGTGTGAGCCTCGCCTTTTTATAGCGGTGGCTCAGGGAAAGGAAAAACTTCGTTATGTACTGACGTCACGATATCAAGCGTCCAAGCTTGCAACGTCAGGCTACAACGCTATCTTGGCAAAAGGTCTTTAAATGCGGGATATTTGGAGTGATTCTTTAGGCACACAAAATTTCATAAGTTATTATTTCGTAAACTTTTATTGTCTTGCTCATGAGTGGAGACCTCATTTTGCTTGTTCTGATCTAGGTTCCCATAAAAATATTTTTGAGGCTTTTCCTAAGAAGGTATATTCGGGCGAACCAGGATTTACAATCAAACTAGGAGTTACATATTCCTCAATATCTGAAATACTGATTGAATTAACCGTCTAAAATTTGCTGGTAAATTTTACAAATAGAAATGCTTGAAAGCAATTTTGCTTGCGTTGTCCCAAGACGCAGGCACTATATCGATACGAGTTTGTGGAAATGACCTCACTGGGGAGGTAAAATGTGCTCAATTTTTTTGAAAACGCCAGCCGAACTTCTTGTTGATAGGGCTTGAGATTTTATGAGGTCTTGGTGATTTTGTTGTACGATATCAATATTTCAAACATTTTCAAAACTTACACCAGTGATGTAGGAATACAGCTGAAATTAAAGTATAATATTATAAAAGAGTATAAAATAATTAATAAAAATTCAAATTTCGAACTTGTTTTCGTTTATTTAGGTATTATATTGGAAGCATTTACCTACTTGAGTTTGTCGTATCTAGTATATTGCCGCGAACCATGGTTGCGTTTGTTTATTGATTGTTTTTTTTACCACCCGGCGGCGCCGGTCTGTGTTATCTATGTGCCAAGGGAAGCACGTGTTCCATTCTTTCTGTCTATGCCGCTTGTGTTATCTCTTCTGATAGGGAGAGCGTTCCTAACTAACGTGAACAGCCTAGAATAATCTTCGTTGTTCTGGATGTAAATCGACGGTTGCAGAAACACTAGCGCCGAAAGATAAAAGCCTGCAGAGCAGACGCTGCGTCATTCCAATCGTAGACGCTCGCTCGCACACGTCACTTTGTTGAGAGTATCTTCGCCGCCTGTGCATTCTTTCAGCTGTTAGGGGAGCACAAGTTCGCTCTAATAAACGTGTTTGCCTTCAAGACACCTGCTTTCTCCCTGTCTTTGGGACATCTGGTAGAGGTGTGGGGTACGCAACCTTTAAGCTCACTACGACCTCAGGAAGCCCCCAGGCCAGCCCGACTAGAGCCAGCCGCCGACTGCAAGGATTGCCGCCGAGTTGAGCCTCCTGCCTGAAAGACCCAAGACAACGTCTGCTGCAACCACCACCACGGTGCAAGAACCGACGTAGCCAATCGTGCTGCAGCAGCCCCGGAACCACCAACACTCCCAGGAGCCCCGCTGAAGACTGCGAGGAATGCTTGGAGAAGCAGGAGCGCGTGCGTATCTTTAACAGGTGGGACAATGAAGAAACCTTCCAGCATGTTTTCTTTTACTTGGAGACTGCAGCTCGAACTTGGTTCTAGAACCACGAGAGCACCTTGGCCGACTGGACACAATTCAATAGAGAGTTCCTTAAGGCCTTCATGACCGTTGTGAGAAAAGATCGAGCTGCGCTTATACTGAAAACTCGAACGCAACACCCGAACAAAAAATTCGTAATCTTCGTTGAGGAAATGAAACGACTATATTTTCGCGCGGACCCGGATATGACGAAAGAAAAGAAACTGATGTTTGTGATGAGAAAATTAAAGCAAGAACTTTTTACTTGAGTTGTCCGCAACCCCCCAAATCGGTGGCCGAATTCGCGTCCTAGGCGTCGCCATGGAGAAGACGTGAGAATCTCGCACGAGGCAGTTCGACCGGCCAAAGAAAGCGATACTTGCGGACACGATTGGGGCCGGGGCTCTTAGCTCTAACACACTACGTGAGGCAATCCGGGATGTCGTAAGGGAAGAACTGCGGAAACCCTTCCCCACAACGCCGTAACCCTAAGTCGCCTCTATGAGCGACGCTGATCCGGGAAGAAATTCAACTCGCATTGGGGACCCCTACCCCTTCCGAAGTACCACGCGGGCCTCAAGCTATGACCTACTCCACGGCTGTTTGTCTACCCCGGCCTGCCCCATCCCGTGATCAAGACTTCCCTCTGTACCGGCGTCCACTGTCACCCGCCCTACCCCCTATGTGCGAAAACTTGGCGCCAAGGAAGACGGACGTATTTCGAACAGCCGATTATCGTCCACGGTACTACCACTGCGGAGAGGCCGATCACATCTATCGTCGCTGCCCGTACAGGAGACTCGGACTGCGTGTTTTTTCCGTCGACGCCGCACGCCCCCGACCCGGTCAGCGCCCTACTGAGATCGGCAAATACCTGTCCATTACCAGCCGAGGACCAGCCGCTTCAACCGATTGCCGTCGCCAAACACATACTAGTCGCCCAACCGTCGTAGCAATGCTGATTTCAAACGTGGAAGGTCCCCCAGCCCACGCGGGGGAAACTAAAAGCAGCAACTTCTGGAGGTAAAGTTGCACGATGGTGGAAAATGAAAACCCTCCAACGACGCAAGGGTGCGCCGAAGACCGTGATGCACGACATGTCCACATCACGACCACCCGACGGAACCCTGACGAGACTCCCGAACACGACGACAGCTGCACGGCGGGACGCGTACCCAACATGACCGAGGCGTCTGCTGAGAAGATGAAAACAGCGACGACGCACACTGCCCGACCGTCAACACGCGCAAGCCGAGATGCGACGCCCCGACGCACCCAGAACTCTAGGAAGGCGGCGTCCGACGTGCACTTGTCCATCGACCGCTTTGATGTAGTCGCCCCCATTCACACGGGAGCGCACTACTAAGTCATGGGCGGACCATTTGCGTCTAAGCTGAAGAACGGTATCACCAGTTGGGACGGTCCGCACATGCGTACAGTGGGAGGACACCTAGTGACGCCATGTGGAACGTGCACATCGCGCGTCACCATAGACGGCACAACGTACCAGGCGGCGTTCGTCATTTTGCCTAACTGCTACCATGCTGCTGTAAGGATCCCCGACGATCATGTCACCCTGTCCCCCACGCAAGCTTGATGATCAGCGTCTACTGTCAAGATGCGGTTCCTGACGTCGACACTATCGTAGAGAGTGACCTAAGGTTGCCCCCTCGACCACAGTGTCTCCGTCGCAAGAGGCATTACGTGCTTTAGGCAACACCAAACGCAAGTTTTGGTGACTAACTTCATCGGGGAATACCAACCTGCACATCGCGCGTCACCATAGACGGCACAACGTACGCTGCGGCTTTCGTCATTTTGCCTAACTGTTACCATGCTACTGTAAGGATCCCCGACGATCATGTCACCCTGTCACCCCAGCAAGCTTGATGATCAGCGTCTACAGTCAAGATGCGGTTCCTGACGTCGACACTATCAGAGAGAGTGACCTAAGGTTGCCCCTCTACCACGGTATCTCCGTCGCAACAGGCATTGCATGCTTTAGGCAATGCCAAACGCAAGTTTCGGTGACTAACTTCGTCGGTGAGTACAGGGACCCTGCAATTGCGTTCCTCGAAGAAACAAAATAAGCAAGGGACGTAATTGCGGTTGCCGACTTTGAACGCGCACCAGAACACTTCGACGTGAATCCGTCGTTACCGCAAGAAGAATGGAAGTAATTATTGGATTTGCTGCGTCGCTAGAGCGAGTATTTTTCATCAAACTCAAGATACGTCAGACACCCCTAGCGAATCACCGAATTGTAACTGAAGATGTAGCCCGACCTACCCGAGAGTCAACGTACCGCGTCTCTTCACACGAGCAGGAAGCCATCCGGACTCAAGTCGACATCATGCTCAACGACGACATTATACAGACATCACAAAGCCCCTGGGCTGCGCCGGTCACACTGGTTAAGAAAAATGACGGCACATTACGTTTCTGCGTTGACTACCGGCGACTCAACAAAATCACAAAAAAGGACCTGTACCCCTGCCCCAAATCGATGACGCCGTTGACCCCCTCTGCCACGCGAAGTACTTCTCAACGATGAGATTACGTCTCGTTACCGCCTCTCCCGCCGTCTACTGCCCCCTGCCCACCCTGCACTCTCTCACACCGAAGAACGCCTATAACGCTTAGTGCAAAGGTACACCCTTCCTTTCCTGCCCGCCTGCACTGCTTGAACCCCGGTCTGTACCCTTCGCCCCACTGCCCCGCTTGTGGGGTGGTCCAAACCATAGATCACCTCCTCTGGCAATGCCCCCACAACCCATTCCCCCCATATCGAGACGGTGAGCACTGGGCGAGGGCGTTGGCAAGCTCGGATTCGGCGGTGCAAGATGCCATCGTCGCCCGGGCAGCCAAAGTCACCGGGGACCTTCCTCCCTCGGTCACCACCCCTCCCCAGAATTAGCCCTTGCGGCAATAAAACTTTTGTCTCTCTCTCTCTCTCTCACCGATGGATCTGAAGACCGGCTACAGGCAAATTGAAGAGGACGAGAAAGACCGAGAGAAAACTGCATTTATAAACCTGGACGGCCTCTACGAGTTCAAAGTGATGCCTTTTGGACGGTGCATGGCCCCAGCAACGTTTCAAATAGTCTTAGACACTGAGCTAGCTGGCCGGAAGTGGCACACTTGTCTCGTATACCTCGACGAGGTTGTGGTATTCGCCCGGAATTTCGACGAACACCTTGCAAAGTTGGAGTCTCTCCTCGAGGCCATTCGTACATCTGGGTAAGTGCAGAAGCTTGAGAAGTGCCGTTTCGCGTATGAGGAACTCAAGTTCCTGGGCCACGTGTTCAACGGAGTGGAGGTCTTACCTTACCCGGCAAAAACTTCAGCGATTGCGAACATCCCAAGGCCGAAAGACAAGAAGGGCGCGTAAAGATTTCTCTGACTGTTCGCATACTACCGGTGCTTCATGGCAAACTTCACACGTATTGCAGAGCCACTCACGCGCTTGAAGGAAGATAGCACCCTTTTGAGCTGGGAAAAGTACCCAGAAAACGCATTCGGCCAGCTGCAAGAAAGCCTGAAAATTAAACCGTGCTCACTAATGTCGACAAAAACGCCGAAAGGGAAATTCACACTGACGCCAGTGATATAGGCTTGGGTGCTGTCTTCGTCCAAAAGCAAAGCGATTGAGAAAAGGTAATCGCCTCTGCCAGCCGTGGTTTGTCGAAGGAGGAGAAAAACTACTCTGCCTCTGAGAAAGAGTGTCTGGCTATCATTAGAGCGATTTCAAAATTTCGCCCATACGTGTATGGAAGACCATTCAAGGTTGCGACAGAGTACCATGCACTGTGTTGGCTTGCCAATTTGAAGGATCCCTCTGGCCGTCTTGGGCGGTGGAGCTTAAGTCTGCAGGAATTCGACGTTACAGTTGTCTATAACTCAGGCAGGAAACACATCGAAGCCGACTGTCTGTCCCGCGCCCCCATTGACCCACCACCACAAAACTCCGATGAAGGCAGCGCGTTCTTCGGAATCGTGACGGAGAGCGACTTAGCCACCCAGCAGCGTGCCGACCCCGACTTACGCGTAATACTCGACAACCTCGAGAAATGCAACGGCGCCGTTCCTAGAACCTTCAAACGCAACCCACCAGCATTTAGCCTGAGAAACTCCGTCCTCGTGAGGAAGAATTTCAGCCCCGGAACAACAACGAATTACCTTCTTGTCATCCCCGTGGACCTTCGTGACGAAATTGTGGAACCGTGCCACGACAACCCGTCTTCAGGACATCTGGGCACAGCTCGCACTATTGAAAAAATCAAGGTGAGGTACAATTGGCCTCGCAATACCTCTGATGTTACCCACTAAGTCCGCAGCTGCCATGACTGCCAGCGACGAAAAACGCCGCCGATGAGACCAGCCGGACTTCTGCAGCCAATCGCGGTCCCATCGAGGCCCTTCCAAAAGATTGGAATGGACCTTCTTGGCCTGTTTCCTACGTCACGATCCGAGACCAAGTGGATTGTCATAGCGACTGACTACATGACGCGCTCGCAGAGACGGCCGCTCTTCCGAGGGGGAGTACACAAGAAGTTGCTAAGTTCTTTATTAACTAAATTGTGCTTCGACATGGAGCCTCTGAAGTCCTAATCACGGAGTGCGGAACGGCCTTCACTGCGGATCTTATGCAACGAATCTTGCGCTACAGCAACACGGATCAATGAAGAAAGACGGCGTACCACACTCAAACGAACGGACTAATGGAACGTCTGAACAAGACAATCGCAGATATGCTGTCAGTGTACGTCGACGTTGAACATAAGACTTGGGACGAAGTGCTCCCGTATGTCACGTGTGCGTACAACATGGCTATCCAGGAAACTACGCAGATGTCGCCGTTTCAGCTTGTCTGCGGAAGACGACCAACTACGTTGCTTGACACCATGCTTACGCATGTAGGAGACGACGACCTCAACCCCGACGTCCAAGGACACCTTCCGCGTGCGGAAGAGGCCCGCAAGCTCGCTCGACTTCGTATGATGAACCAGCAGCGGCTCTATGCCAGACGCTACAATCTCCGACACCGAGACGCCGACTACCACCCTGGGGATCGTGTGTGGGTTTGGAGTGCCATCGTACCACGTGGAATCAATGAGAAGCTTCTGCAACAATATTTCGGACCCTACCAGATTACACGATGTGTCGGCCAACTTACCTACGACGTTATCCCCGATGGTGATTCCGGAACATTGCGATGACGCACGCCGCCCAAAGTCGTCCACGTGGCTCGCTTAAAACCTTCCTATGCAAGATGACGGACTTTGTTGTTGTTTGTTCGGACTGTCAATTGTGTTGGCATCGGGTTGATGCACTCTTAGAGGGGGTAAAAGCGCGAACCATATATGCGTTTGTTTATTTATTGTTTGCTTTTACCGCCCGGCTGCGCCGGTCTGCGTTTTCTATGTGCCAAGATAAGCACGTGTTCTATTATTTCGATCTATACCGCATGTGGTATCTATTCTGATAGGGAGAGCGTTCCGAACTAACGAGAACAGCCTAGAATACCTGTTTTTGTTCTGAATGTAAATCGATGCATCCAGAAACACTCGCGCGGAAAGATAAAATCCTGCAGAGCCGACGCCGCGGGATTCCAAACGTCGACGCTCGCACGCACACGTCACTTTGTTGACTGTTGCTTCGCCGCCTGTGAATTCTTTGAGTTGTTAGGGGAGCACAAGTTCGCTCCAATAAACAGTTTTCCTTCAAGACGATTTCATCGTCTCTGGCTTCGTGACAATATTTCCGCAATTTTCACCTCTTCCCTAGTAAACGGCGCCTTACAGTAATATTTTCTGGCACTGTTTACAAACCTGAATACTCATGCAGCTACTCGTAGAAGCCGCCGATATCAGGAATAATTTTTGAAGTCCATGATCGGTTTGCTTTCGGTGTGATACCTGTGCATTTATGGCACTGTACTTCGGGCGGGCGATCCATCTTCATTATCTTGCTTATCGTAATGGCTTTTGTCTCTTCTGCTGCGGTCAGCCATTTGGGTCCATCCCACCAGATGTTCGATTCCATCAACGATTTCACGCCTATTCCACGTGTTACGGGTGCGCCGGATTGTCTTCACCTTGAACAAATGACAGATTGCTTGAGATGTCTTGCCTCATTTTTGAGATACTGTTGGTACGATTGATTCTTTATTACTTGTCCCCATATTGCAATGAAGAACCACCACTGAGTAGGTCCAGCAGGGTATATCTTGCACTGCTTCGCTGAATTGACTCGTTAAGCATTCTTTCAGCATTGGTGCTAACTCTGCTTCCATCAGTTCGTCTTGCCAAACTCCACTATCTAACTGCAGTTACATGTCTTTTTGCAGCCAGTAGCTTAGACTCTCCAGTTCGACCGTTATTCAACATTACTGTGTATGCTGCCGCTCCGTATGCGGATGGGCTCACATCAGCAAAGACAATAGGGTTTTACGATTTCACTGACTTGTGCTTGCTTGCGTTGCATGGTTGAATTTCAAACAATTGCAGTTCGTTCGCTTCCGAGGCCAGGCTCCCCCACTCGTCGTATTCTTGTTTAGAAAGTGGATCAACCCACGTGACGTCAGTCTTCCATATTTTTTGAAAGCCTATGTTGACGCGGATCTTAAACGGGATAACAAATCAAGCAGGTGGAATATTTTGGCTGCTGCTTGGAATGCTGTCCTGTTGTTCAAGCATGTGTCGTCTTTTAAGGAAACCAATATGTCAAGAGGAAAGGATATCACGTCCTTTTCATGCTTCCACTTCATACCAAGAAGCATCGTATGTCCTTTCAAGCGGATCTTCCCTTCGCCAGTATTCATTTTATTTTCCTTTATTATTTGGTGGAGTCTCCTCATTGAATGTCGGTTTTCTCAAATTCATCTCCACCTCCTTGAACACGTATTGGCCTCTTTGTACAGCTTGACTGCACTCTCAAATTCTGCTGCCACAAGGATTACGTCATCCGCGTAGATCGCCTTTCGAAATATTTCTGTCGTCTCTGGATATCTTTCAGGCACTTGTTTCATATGGGGTTTATTGTTGCAGAAAAAAGAAATGTGCGTTGCGTTGCGACGTACGTGATTGTAATCATGTGCCAGGTTTGAATCTCACTCAGATGGTTTCCGCCAGCGTCTAGCTTCCATCACAGAAATCTCATGGTACCCCTGTCCTATTTCTCGATAGACATTTTTAGGAATGCCTTCTCTACATCTCCCACTAGGTTCTCCCTTTCCTTGCGGAAATTGAGCAACGACAGAATCTCTGGATTGAAGTTATGTCCTGCTTCCAGGTTGTGGTGTAGCGACCTACTCTTCTGCATGTGCGAAGAGGGCTGAAATACTACGAGGACTTGTGTGGTGGCTCTGTCATCGCGAATAACCGCGTGATGTGGCATGTAGCTACTTACCCCAGCGAGAGGTTCTGATGATTCTTCAACCTCTTCCGCGACTCCTGATGTCACAAACTCAGAGATCGCATGGTCATAGCGACGCCGCAGGGCTTCGTTTTACTTTAACCTTTTTTCCAGTTGTAATAGTCTTTTCTTGGGGTTTTGCTTGTTGGTTGAAGTATTCGGCCTTTCCTTCCACGGCAAGCTGATTCGATAACCACTTCGTTGCTGGTCTCCTGAAATTATTTTACGATTTCACTTTCTTTAGTATTACAACGGCACTTTGTGATGCCAATTGATTGCAGGCTCCAGAGCTTCCGTAGGACTTGTTGGTGTTCTGTTTCCACAGCTTCAAATTCCAAAAATTTGACTGATAGGTTTCGCGTTAGCCTCGTTTTATTTTTCTCCGAAGGACCTTGCACTACTCAGCCTGAAGTAGTTTCTACTTATATCTGTCTCCTTTGAAGTTTTTTTGTTCGACCAGTAAGAAACTTCCAATAATATTCAGAGACAACTAGAAGTCCCATGGCTTCTGTGGCTTTCGTCTTGGACCTGTCGTCCGCTACTCGATAGCTGCAGTTGTTTTATTTTTTCTTGGTCTTCTTATTGGGAGTAGGTAGACTACTGTGCGTTACCACGTCAACATGTAGTGCCTAGATTATTCTTGCGGTTTGCTGGTCCCGGGGTGCTTATTCACTTAAATATACGTGCGTAGATCTGACTTTGTCTCCTCCGAATAAACCGATCGTTAGCATTTTCTGTCGTAATTCGTTTCTGCCTATTTCTTTTGCAAATTCAATTTCAATGAATGAATTCTGACGTCCGCTTTCCAACAACAAACGGCAATGTCGGGCAGACGTGTGGCCCTCTATGCATGCTACACCGTCTGCAAAAGCATACAACCATGCCGTATATTTTCAGCAGTGTGCAGAGTATACGTCGTCGCCTTCTCTTGCTGTGCCTAAATCTGCACCGCCTTTTTTATCGCACTGTTGTACACACACACGTAGCATGGACGTTGACATTGACAGTGTTTTATAAGTAGTTGGGTACAGTTTTACAAGACCAGGGTGTTACCGAAGGAGGTCCCACGGAAAAAATCTGACAGGGGGACCTCCCGTTTTATAATGGAAACAAAAATATATTTGAGGAGGCGGAATTCACAAAGATAAAAATAAATCATAAAGTAACAAATTCATACAAATAGTTATTCATTGTTAGTAAAGTAGGGAACTGCGCATGTTCGCACTAGGTAGTTCAAGAAGTTAACATAATTGATTTCTTGTTGTATAAGCACGAGGCACCATTTATACCTGAGGTTGAGCGAGGAAAGGAGCAGGCGATGAGAGTTTGATTATGAGAGTGTACCAAGTATGTATTTTCTTACAGACCTATAAATAGAGCCCTGCACTGGGAGGGGTACACTTTAAGGGAAGGGGTAAGGCATTTCAGACAGTGCAGCAGAAAATAACAGTGTTTGTTTTCCGTAGTTGAAATGGACAGTTGAAAGTATTATACTATGTTGCACTGAAAACCTGGTGTTGTTTGTGTTAAGCAAGCTTGTTCTGTCAAGAAACGGGAGAAATTTAGAATTATCTCGTAAGCGGGAAATGAGTGCACATAGCTTCAGATCAAGTTCGAGAGGGAGGGGTCGGATGCCAAGGTGGTGGAAGATCGGTTTTACACGAGGTCGGCAACCACTAAGTATAAGCAGACGAACGGCTTGATTTTGAAGACGACGCAGTGGTGCAAGTTGGGTATTACAGGCACTTTCGTCCCTTTCATTGTTCGCAGTTCACACCTGGTCTACATATTCATGTGGTGCTATTCGCTCGGGTGCGCGTGAAGCATGCTCTGAAAAACTGTGTTGGTGCAGGCTTGCTGGTACATAAATGAATACAGAAAAACAGCACTAAAACTGGACAAAGAACGTCACAAGACTGGGTGCTGTTTTTCCGTATTCAGTGAAGCATGCTCTATTCTCTTTGAGTACGGCCTTCTTTTCGGTAATTGGAACGGTCCTACGACAGCCCACAGTCACATGGTTTTTCTGCTTGCAGAAAAGGAGATTCGATGCTCTTAGCTGTAGAAGCTATAAGTTGTGCTCAGCTTGGTAATGTTACCTTTGGCTTTGGGAGTTGGGTTCTCCTCTTCACATTGTGTTTCCTCATGAAATCATACCTGCCTATGTAGAAATGTCATCAGCCGGTTCATCTTTTCAGTGCGTTCTGTATCCGTTGAGCTTTTTTTTTGTGGTTTATCTTTCGTCCCTGAGCTGCTTTTTATCGGTTCTTTCGAATTGAACTTTATTGATAGCTCCGGTAAAGTGGATCTTTTCAACACTACCAACAACATCAGTGTATAACTCTGGGTTTCCACCTTTAGTCATTTTCGCGTCAATGTGTTGATCTGCGCTCTCAGCACAAGGCTGCAGAGATCGTCCGTTTATTATGCCGAACGTGCTCTCTCTAAGTTAAAATGCTCGCTCATCTGCAGCTTAACTGAATGTTCTCGATTTCCGAACGTTTCTTTATGTTATCATATAGCTTTTTCCTATATATAGCTTCTTCCTACTGAAACCCTTGTACAGCAGCCGCTGCTTTTTCGGTGAGCGATGCTAACAATTATTCAAATCTTTGTACATTGGTTAAATTTGGTCTGAGGTGAACAGTTCACTCATACTGAGCCCAGAAGCGGTGCGACTCCAAAGCTTATCCGCCAAAGATTATCATTTTTGGCTTTCGTAGTTTAACTAGGTTTGTTTTGTCTTGCGCTGTACTTGGTTCTACCGCCTGCCTTGTGCTGCTATTCAAATCCATTTGTACAGGCTCTCTAACTCTGAACTCTATAGTAGACACATATTGCTGTTATATTCATTTCATACTGAATTACTCTTTCGAATTCGGCGCCGGCTGTTCCTTCAGTCAAATATTTCTTCGTTTGCTCGTGGGCGTTCTTGAATCTTTCTCTTATCCCTTAGTTCTGCTCCTCAGCCGCGAGTAGCTGTTCTTTGTTGGCTCGTTCATTTACTTTCTACTCGGCTATGTTGATAAGCTGCGTGATTAGTCGAGAAGCGCCTTAATTCTCTTCGTTATCCCTTTGGTTATTTCTCGGCGGTTTATGATGAAGCCTTACTTGTTAGCCGTTAGGATGCCTGTGTTGGCCACTCTGCTCTTGCTGCGCGATCCAGGTTGGTCCACTGCTCTGCCGCCGTTTACTTCTCTACTGCTTAGTCGAGATAGGCATCCCTTGGGAGTTTGTAGGTAGAATCTAGGTCATGGCACCATTTGTTCAGAGGCGCGGGACCAGTGACGGCATGGAACGATGAGCTTTTAAGGATGAAGGAGAAATAGCACGCGCTCGCGCGCGGGATCAGCCTTCCTGCTCTTCGTGTTGAAGCTCGTTGATGTTGATATTTAACACAAGTAGTATAGGGTCTCACCTATGCATCCCAGTTACAATTGCTGGTGTATCGCACAACAATATAAAAAAATGTTGCAACATCAATATTTAGTGTTAATAAGTCGGTTCCTTCTAGAATTTTATTTTTATGCGCAGCATACAACCATCGGAAACAAATAGGGACCGCGAAAACTGCACTGACTAAAAGTTGAAATTTTTATTGAAAAGGTTAAAAATATGCACTTTCAAAACAATCATAACACTTAAAAAGAAAGTATTCTGCTCACAATAATGATCACCCACGTGTTAAGTATTTTATCACATAAAGCTAATAATGCAGGCTGGTGCGCTTGTCTTGAAGCCAATATACAACCAAAGAGTCGAAACGTTTTTGAATGGTTCTTTTATGTAAATTGACTACAAAATCACACTTATATTCAGTGGTTTTCTACCGGAGTGCTTCCAAAGATACCGGAATGCCCTGCAAGCCAGAAATTGCCCACAGCCTCATGTGGTCCTTGCCCTATGTCAATTCCACATAGTCAATTTTATCCAGTTGTATATAATTTTGTTAAAACAATAGCCACGAGTAAAAGAATCTCGCAATGCAAGCAACAGGTTCATTGCGGTACTTTGTGCTAGAATGTCAATGTTTTCTGCTATTTTGTTTGACTGTTCCTCACAAACAAAAAAGCTCTTTTGTGCGGTAAAGACAACATATATGCCTTACCCTCACCAGTCTTTTGTACACTGTGCTCAACAGTGAAATTATTGGAACGCGCGATAAACACCAGATGTTCAGGCGGGGTTCCTGAAGGAGACGACCAGACCAGTAGGGGCATCCGGAATATTTTCTGTTTAGCTCGAGCACAAGGGTCCCAGCGCGAGCGCCAGATCTTTGGATGATGATGATCTGAAGACGCAACATTGATTTTCTTTGACAAATTTTAACAGTTCCGCTCTCGCACACGGCACTGGCGAAGTCAATCAATTATTCGTAGTTAACCGTCGCTCTTCGCGCCGTTGTTAGAAAACACTTCTCCGTTGTCCCCCTTTCCAAGCAGGCATTGTCCTGATGCTTCTGTGGACATACATATAACTAGCTCGGATGTGTTTTGTCCCTAAAAATGGGGTTTAATTCGCACTACGCGCACTACATCCAGTGGCAACTGATGCCGTGGTGTCGAAGTGCAGTCATCTTGCAATAGGTCGTATTTATGTCAATTATTTCTTGAAGATTTGTTACTTCGGTTGCCGGAAGGGACCGAAGTACCGGTTCAAACCCTTCTCTGACATACCTGGGTGTCTTAGAGGGGTCCACACCCATATGCTTTCCCCAGGTTCGAAAGTAGCATGCCTGTGGTGGGAGATGTGGGAGAATCCTGGCGCTACTCTTTTGTGAATTGATGGTAGCCTACCTGCCGTGCCCCTTTGGCTTCCTCGAGGAACCTCTTGACACTGCTCGTCACTTTCGCTGTCTTCATGTGGCACCATTGCATCTGGCACTGTTTCTGGTTCGCCTTCATTGAGGCGCACAAACGGAGTTATGCCCGTTGTTTCTTGCCCGGGATTTTAGACCAGCATTTGTGTTCGTCTACACGTACATTATCAGCATGTCAGCAATAATTTAGTTCAACGGCTTCGTCGGGTGCTTCGTCTGTGGGTGGAAAGTGCTTGATTTCTGGTGGGAAGTTCCTGTGTGGTACGTTATGGCACGTAGAAGTTCTGAAATAAATGCGGTTCTTTGCCTGCTAAAAGAATCAACGGAGCACCATGCTGAAGACTAATGTTTTGAATAAAACTAGGCCTCGTAGAGTTCTGTGGAGCCCCGAAACACTTTTGTCTGTTCCTACCGCATTGAATCGTCGGTGCTAATGACAATTATAGAGTTGTTGCCCACGGGAGAGATTTGAGGTTGTAAAGCGTCCAAGAATATTCATTTTTACCTTCTTAAATATTCTTTTGGGTAATTGGACACGTTGCTGAAATCCGCCTGTCCACCCTGCCGAGACTTGTGATGCTGATATTTATGGTACATGCAAATGTACTGCTTGGCGGTGTCAGCAAGTTTTGGTTAGCAATATTTCTCTTTAATACCTGACGTAGTCTGAGCGTTACACAGATGGCTAGCCACTGGGTCTTCACATCACAGCGAAGAACTTAGGTTTCGACACACGCAGGGATGACATTAAGGTAGTCGCTTCCGCATGAAGCAGTTTCTCTTGTAAACGGTATTTTTGCGTAAGCAGAACTTCAAGCCGCATGCAAAGGGTCTCCGAACGTTGGCATTCCGGCCTTCCAGGCAGTCTTGTAGCGGCCACTTTGTCGTCGACCGTAAGCGCCCACTATCATCGTCATCGGCCGCTATGCCAGCGTGAGTAGTTCATGGCTTCTGCTCGCAAAAAGAGGCACACGCCAAATCTATGTCTGAGCCAAATCTACGTGCACAAATCTACGCTGCTCGGCCTAATCCAGCGGGCGTTCCCCGGCTAGCGTGCCCCTGAAGCCACCGAATTTCCTCTTTTAACAAATGTTGGCCTGGGTGGTAGCATACCATCGCCCCTCTCCAGTTCCCGCCTGGCTAACGCACTCGAACAAATGTAGGCAAACAACGCTCACCAAATCCATGGTTCTTTTCCGACCATTGGTGACCCAGACGTCGGCAGCATGGAGACCCGCTTCAGCTTCCAACTGCCGCCTTTCCCGGCAATCGAGCGACCCTATCCCCGATCCTGGTTTCTCAAAATTGAAGCACACTTCCTAATATGCCGCATTCACTGGCAGACCGAGCGCTACCGCATCACGAGTGCCTTGTTTCTGAGCGACCCACGCTGTGTGCTCCTAAAACACAGTGAGCGACCCTGTGACACGCTGCCGGCCTACGTGATGGCGCGCCTCGGCTCGAGTCATTCCCTCCACAAGGACGCCGCATTGCCCGTTCCACGCTTTCTCGCACGACAATACCCACGGTGTAAAGGAACCGCGCTATCCACCTTTTCTGTAAGTGTGCTTTCCTGGGTTGCTTATTAGGGTTAACGAGCGATCGCATTATTGGGGCCTACACAGATTCGCTAGAATAAAGATATTAAAATTTGTATTTTATCCGGCGACTCTAGGAATACACTTAATACACGCTGACGTTTTCTGACACAAAAGAAATAAAAGGATAAGAAATGGCCGCATCTCAAGTCTGTGGATGATGGCCAGGGTGCAGAGTACGGAAACTTGAAACGATATTTAGGTTGCGCACCGAGTGACATCCGATTTGTAGCATGACCATCATTCAATTTGAGCCTTGAGTTGCACCTTGATAATTCTCTAAATGAAAATACAACTCACCTGTGTTAAGTTCGAGCTCCTCATTTTTATAATGAAAGAGGCCGGCGGCTCATGTATCGGCGTCGCCTCCGCTTGTAGCTGCGCTCCCGTGTCCCTCTTATGCAACCGCACGGACGCCAAGTTAGGAGCCGCTGGGAGCATGCTTTGTGTCACTTCCTTTTGTGTGTCAAAGACGGTGGTGCTTAGCATGAGTACCTGTGTCGCGTCGGTATCCGGTCTGCTCGACCGGGCGGCCTAAGCGAACAGCGACTAGGTGCACAGCAGTGAAGACTGGTGCGGCACGGGGCTCCCTCTCTGACGGCGCACACGCCGCTGTTAAGGATTGCCGACATGGGGAGGTGGGTGGGTCGTTCGTCATGACTATCTGACCGGAAGCTAAATGATGGTATCTCTTAGTGTCGAAAATGCGCGGTGTAATTTTTTGAGGATTTGCGAAGCCAGCATCAACGCTGTTCGCTGACGGGTCGTTCGCCTCGAAGAAGGTAGCCTTGAATTGCAGCGTCTGTTCCCCTAGGCTGGTGAAGCAGGCGCGGCGCACCTCAGTCTGGCAGGGGATAAGAAACGACTCCCTCATTGTCTCTGCGCGCGCGCAGACGAGGGGGCAAGGCGGATGCGGGAAGATGTTAGCCGCGAGAACACCGCTCTAAGCCTTCGGCTTGGCTTTTGAGCAGATGCCACCCCCTCAACGTAATCTTGTGTCTACGCCGCGTGGTCATTTATGTCCTGTATTTGCTTGTCGGTAGCAATAGCGTGCGTGGGAAACGTTCTATGAGTGCATGAGAGAGTGTTGGGTCACGCGACCACAGGAATGTGACATGTGTGGGATTGGCTGGTTCACGTGGCCAATCAATGATTCCTATAATTGTTCTGAAAGGGTTTATCGCTCTTTCTTAAACGCCCCCTTTAGAGGCGTGATTTTGGCATCAAAACCGGAGTGTTGGGTTTTGTCCAGGGTCGTACGAGAGGGATCTAGTTCAGTATAGATCTCGGCCGAACAGGCTGGTGCGAGCAGAGTGACAATGTAACCGTCATTCTGTCCTGAAGTAAATACTTGGTGTTATGTAAATAGTGTAAATAAACCTAATATCCAGCAAGAAAGGCAGTCCTCTTCCCTCACCTGCTTAAAGCATCGGACGTCGGTCATCGGAGTGAGTCGAGATCGTCCTCTCGGCTCGAGCATAAAAATAACCTCACTATTTCGTCTTCATCAGTCACCGAGAAGATGCAGAGGCGAAATATAACAACGGGTAAAACAAATTTCGCTTCGTTTTTGCTTGAAAATGGTGTTTGCACGGATGGACGTGGACGGACATTGGGAGGCCCTAAGGTACTCCGCACAGTTGCAGGCTATGGAGTAAGCCGTTTGAATCTCGGGTACTAACTCACGGTCGTAGCCCAATGGGTTAGACGACTGACACTAACTCTGTCTCGTCTAGGCTCGAATCGTACGGCTGCCTGTGTAATATTTAGCGATTGTAACTGCTACACGCACGGACATGGACGAACATTGTACGGTCGTGAGGTACTCTGGACTAAAAATATACGTGGACTTCTACTTTGTTTGGCGCGTGTATATCCAGATAATTTTTGTACATTATGATTGCGTGATTCTACAAGTACGGCCATTTTTAGAAACGAAATACAAATGAAATAAAAGTAACTGAAGTTCGAAATAATTCCCCAAAGAAACTGCGAGTTTTCAATTGCGTGCAGTTACAACGCAATTTTTTTTTACATGCTCCTTTTCTTGTGGTTACACCATTTACAAAAACAGTAACACGTGAGATCTTGCACCCGAAAAAGAAAATAATATTACCACTATCGAAAGCAGTAAAACATCATCATCAATTTTATTTCAGGTTCCTGAATTGGTAACATTATTTATTTTCAGACTAGGCGTTGTATTCTTCGCTTGTATTTTTCAAAAAAATGTTTTTATTTGAAAACTTCGAACCAAAACACTTTCAATATTGTGCTG
Organism: Haemaphysalis longicornis; assembly: GCF_048455015.1. Classification (NCBI taxonomy): domain Eukaryota; kingdom Metazoa; phylum Arthropoda; class Arachnida; order Ixodida; family Ixodidae; genus Haemaphysalis; species Haemaphysalis longicornis. The sequence continues at coordinate 59,575,503 of NW_027526214.1, read as the reverse complement.
TCCTAGTAAAATTAGGACATAATTTTTTAAGGGAGATTTGAAGGGCGTTTTAAGCACACTGAATGAACTGGCACAATCGTTAGTGCTGGGAGCTCAACGTGATATGTGAAACATTTATTATGTTAGGAGCATCCTAAAGTGCACAGATTTGTGTCGATGCGTGTCCCTATGTTCCCACCATTTTCATCGTGTTTTTGGCTCTGCCATCTTCGTACATGTACGTTAGTAAAAATCTTAAAATTCGACATTTTTTTTTCTCACTGCCGGCGAAGGAAAACGTCTTCGGCTCAGAATCAAGGGTTCGAGGCGGCGTGATTTGTTAATAGGCGCTTCCTGATGCACGCCTAACGATATCGTGTTAGTCCATCCTTTTCTTATTAACTGATTGCCATGCTTCTCGCTAAGGCGCGCTGGAGAGGCAGACACGACGCTGATACTAGGTGACGCGGACTTCCGCGTTGATACACTGCCTTTTCACAGCCGATTTCTTTTCACAGCCGATTACTGCAGCCGATCCACGTCCGTATAGTCTGACTGGCTCCCTGACCGATGACGCGGATAATGCCTATTGGTCGAACTGCCGACGGGAACCGTTCTAAAAGCGAAAACTGCACCTCGACAATCTTCGTGCATTCCTGTACACAGACCTGTTCGGTTAGTTCCTATAGTGTAACAAATATAGTATATCCATAATGCTCTTACAATTCAGCAGATTGCTGCATAAATCATCAAAACAATTATGCACGATATTTGTAGTTATGTATCCTCTTTCGCCCATGATATAGGCAATCTTAAGTGGTCGAAGACAAAATACATTGCACCGATAGGCAGTCTACTTGATACTCTGCGCGACACATTTCCGAAACTCAAGGGATCAGCCGAGTTAGATTTATTCGTCTACTTCCACTTCCACTCGTATAATGCAAGCGCATATACCTGCACACAGTAGGGGGAGCGGATAGCCTTCATACATGTGAACGTTAAGAGCTTATGTCTGGGGACCGGCAAGCTGAGGGAGGGGTAGGAATAATGGTTTTGTCCTTTCCTGCAATCCTTCGCCACTGAATATAAACAGCAGCCGCATTTCGCCCCCCGCTATCTGAACCAACCCGCCCGAAGGTGGTTTTACTGAAATGACTCGATTTTGGCCGGAAATCTCGGTCTGTCTATAAAAACCTTCTTGAAAGCATCCTTAGGGAACGTACATACGCGCGTTCTCGAGTCCTGGTGTTCACAAACCTTATTACATTCTGCTTGTTTCTTCATTAAATTATTTCTCAATTGCGGCACCCTTTTCTATCCGCGGAGATTGTACAGTAGATTCGGAAACCAGAAAACATACACTATCCCAGCGGCTATGTGATAACCTAATTTAGCAGCTGGTAAAGAATTTTCCTAAATATTTATGGTCTATGGGGCACTTGCTCACAAACCCAGCGTGTGCGTGCTCAGCTCGCACCACAGCCCTAGTTTGATACGCCAATTCGGAGTGTGGCCTAGCTAGACGACGCGACCATTTACAGCCGTAATGATTGGCGGTCAAGAATGCCTCGGAAAGGAAAGGGTGGATTGCGTTACGTCATTGAAACAGATCAACCATTTTGAAAGACCGAAACAAAGTCGAGCAGAAACGCCTGCCCGGTGGGATCCGGGCCCATGATCTCCTGAATACGCGTCTCGTGGGATGACGACTACGTTTACGGCAGGGCTGATTCCCCTCCAGTTTCTCGGGTATTTACGACACTATTTTCGGTTTTCTGCACTTTGTGCTGTTAGCCTGTGCAACTCAGACTCTTCGGGGTGAAGGCGACCTTCGTTTTAACCCCTGGGATGTGCCTAGAGTGTCTAGGACATGTCGAGAGTGGTCTACCAGCATAGAACTCTCCTAAGCTTACTAAGACACCAAGACGGCAAGAATGGAGAGCCTGGCTATGCATGTAACGAATCAAAATGAGAAAAGAGGATCTCGTCAAAATAACCCAGAAATAATGGTTGCAGTTGTAAGCTCCACTTGTGAGATCACTGCCCAGGGGCACGGGCTGCGCGTAAGAACCCGCCACTGTGTCTGGGGGTGCAGCACTGTGGACTCTACGCTACAGCCGTCGCCAATTCGTCACAGCGCGCACGGGAGACGGATTGTCTGGCCCACCCAATACTACGGGGATAATCCCCCATTGAGAAACCACACGGCGCCGCCGAATTCCGAGAACCGTCGACGTGACGCGTGGAGGTGGTGTAGTTACCGGAGTCGAAGCACGGGCCGCACGAGTCACCATTGTCAACGCGCCCCGGCCGGCACAGTGCGCTATCGCCGCACTTTGCTCTCAGTCCGCGGGGTAGCGCGCACCTGGTCGTCCGCGAGTGTGCCGTTGATGCAAATATGGCGGAGCCTCATTGAATATTCTGTAGCGCTCTGAGTGACGGCTGTCTACGTGAACTTGAGCACTCCCTTACGCGTGTACGAACGATACAGGGGCGTTCCCGAGAGAGGGTGATCTCGGGGTGTTATAAGGCCGCACTTGGCCGCTAGAAATCGTTCTCGTCTGAGCGCCGAGTTAGGCAGTTCCCGATGGGACAAGGAGTCTCGACCGTTAAAGCTAGGTTTGGATTTGGGAGCCCCCAAGGCTAGAGGTTAAGAACGCGTCGGAGGTTTAGGGTACAGCGCCGTACCGGGCAACTAGACGGATCTTGCGGCAAGACAGAGTCTCGGCCGTCGTTTCTTGAACGGTTTGTGCACGCTCCGTAAATAGGAGAGTTAGACAAGTTTGAGCCGCTCTAGTGATTTGTGCGCACTCGGAGGAAACGTCTAGCTGAAGTTAGAAGTTTTTCATTTTTCCACTCATGTACCCAGTTGGCATGCAGTAAATAGCTGTATATAAACTCTTCGTTTCATTTATTCAACCTCAACGCCTCGAGGTGTTCAATTCGACCGCCATTTCCAAGAACTTGAACACCATCGCCCTGCCAGCCTCCTGCGAAATCAACCGGAGCCCGGGCGATTGGGTTCCTGATCGACATCGGACTTCGGGGAAATGAACCACGACAATCTTTATTGCAGTAAAAAAAGCCTCGGAAAGGAAAGGGGAGATTTCGCTGGTCATCAAAACAGATGAAGAGTTTTGAGACAGAAAGAAAGTGGAGAAGAAATTCCCAACGGGCGGGGCCGAACTTCAGCACTCCAGAATACGTGTCTGGTGCGATGACCACTACACTATCGGTGGAGCTGTTTTCCTTTCAATATATCAGGTATTTATATTAGGTGATTTGTTTTCGCTGATTGGGGGTAATAGCCAGTGGCATTCGGATTTCTCGGGGTGAAGGGGACCTTCTTTCAATCTGCCTGGCCGTGACTGGAGCGTCTACAACTTCTCAAGAGTGGTCGACAATTGTTGCACCCCCTTGCGTTAGATATGGCACTAAGACTTGCAGAAGACAAACCTTCGCTCTGCCTGTACCGAATCAGAATGTGAAATGAGGAGCACGTTGAAATAAGACAGAAATAAAGATTATCAGTGAAGAATGGCTCGGAAACCAAAGGGGAGTTTGCTGTAGGTCATTAAAACCGATAAAGAACTCCGAAGACCTACTACAGAAAGCAGATAAAGTAATGCCCGTCCGTTCGGACCCGTACCCAGAACCTCCAGAATACGTGTCTGGTGCGACCACCACTTCCCTACCACCGGTGCAGTTTTTCCTCCACTTCCTCTGATATTTATGCTAAGGTATTTTCGCTGCACTTGGGCTGATAGCCAGCGCCAATCAGACTACTCGGTACGAAGGGAGCCTTTGCTTTACCCCGGGCCGTCACTAGAGTGTCTAATATATGTCGAGAGTGATGAACCCTCTTACGCTACCTACGGAAACAAGAGTGCAAGAACACAGGTTCTCGCTATGCATCTAGCGAATCACAATGGGAAATAAGGTCTCGTATATAATGACAGAACTAAGGATTGGCACTAAAGAATGCCCCAGAAATCAAAGGGGAGATTGCGATAGGTCATTGAAACAAACGAAGAATTTTGAAAGAGAGAAGGAAAGTTGAGAAAAAATGCCCGCCGTGTGGAATTCAATCTTATGATCTCCATAATACACGTCTCCTGCGATGACCACTAAGCTACCCGCGGGCTGTTTCTCCTCCAGTTACTCTGGTATATAGGTTAAGTAATTTTTTTTTCTGCACTTCGTGGCAGAGGTCGGCGGACTCACTCATGAGTTTACTCGCTCTGACTCATTTGGACTCAAACTCACACGTGAGTTTGTCTGAGTGAGCGCGAGGCTAGTGTAGCATGGTGAGGTTGAGTTTGAGTGAGTTTTGAGTTTCGAGTACATTTTGAGTTTGAGTATATTTTGAGTACTGAGTACATTTGAATTTCAGTACATTTTGAGTTTTGAATAAATGTTGAGTACAGAATTTTGAGTTGTGAGTACATTTTGAGTTTGAGTACTATATTTATTTCCTAGTACATTTTTAGTTTGAGTACATTTTCAGTTTTGAGTACATTTTGAGTTTGAACACATCATGAGTCGTAGTACATTTTGAGTATGAGGTACATCTTAAGATCTGAGTACATTTTGAGTTTGAGTATATTCTGAGTTTGGAGTACCTTTTGAGTTTAAGTACATTCTGTGCGCTGAGTACTTTTTGAGTAGAGAATACATTTTAATTTTGAGTACATCTTGAGTTTTGAGTCCGAATGAGCTCTGAGTTTCGCGCTCACTGTGAGTTTGAGTTGAGTGAGCGAAATGTCCTGGTCAGCAATGAGTCTGAGTTTGAGTGAGTGACGACTCGGAAAAAAATTGTGAGTGAGTTTGAGTGAGGCGCAGCAATTTTGCCGAGGTCTGCTTAGCGGTGGTAGCCAACCCCAAAAGGGTACTCGGGATTCTTATCTCCCAGCCGTGACTCCATATTATACGACATGTCAAGTGCGGTCGACCAGCGTTGAAACCTCTAAGGTTAAATACTGCACCAAAACTGCAAGAATACAGGCCCACGCTCTGTGGGTAGCTAATCAGAATGGGAAATGAGGGCCTCGTTTAAACAAGGCAGAAATACTGGTTGGCTGTCAAGAATGCCTTATAAAGGAAAGCGCATATTACGGTAGGTCATTGACGCATATTTCGAATTTGGAAAGACAGAAAGTGGAGAAAAATGGCCGACTGGTGGAATCTGAAGCCACAAACTCCACAATACGCATTTGGTGAGAAGAACACTACCGGTGGGGCGGTTCCCGTTTAGTTATTTTACTTAGGTATTTTGGTTTCGCAGTTGGGAGTGGTAGCCAGCGCCACTCACACTACTCGTGGTGAAGGGAACCTTCTGTTTAACTCCCAAGCCGTGACTCGAGTTTCTACCTCATGTCCGGAGTGGTCGGGCAGCGTTGAACGCTCTTAAGCTACCTGTTGCATCAAGGCTGGAAGAACAGAGGCCCTCGCTATGCGTGAAGCGAATCGCCTCCGAAAGAAAATCGGACATTGTGGCACGTAATTGAAAAACATAAACAATTTTAAACGAGATATAGGAAGTAGTGCCAAATTGCCGGCAAGGTTGGATCGGAACTCATTAACTCCAGAATACGTGTCTGGGGCGATGACCACTACGGAACCAGCAGGTCTGTTTTTCCTACACTGTCTCGGGCATTTAGGAAGAGGTATTTTGTTTTTTGTGCAGAAGGGTGGCAGCAAGTGCCACACGAAATACTCGCAGTAAAGGGGGCATTTTTTATCCCAGCTCTTTGACTGGATTGCCTATGTCATGTCGAGGGTGGTCGACCACCGTTGAACCCTCTTAAACTAAATACGGCACCAAGACTGAAAGAACCGAGGCCCTCGCTACGCATGGAGCGAAGCCGAATTGGAAATGAGGGCCTGATTGAATTACGGCAGAAATAGCCGTTTGCAGTCAAAAATGCCTGCAAAAGCAAATGCGAGATTGAAGGAAATCATTGAGACAGATGAAGAAACTTTATATACGGAAAGAAAGTGGTAAAAAAATGTCTTCCTGTTGTGATCGGAACCCACGACCTCCAGTGTGCGCGTGTGGTACGGTGACCACTCTGCTATCAGTGCAGTCGTTTCCCATCCACTTTATCGGGTATCTATGTCAAGGTATTTTGTGTTCTCTGCTTAGGGGAAATAGCCAGCGCCACTCGTACGACTCAGCGTGAAGGGAACCTGTTGTTGAACTCCCAGGCCATGACTCGAGTATCTACGTCATGTCCACTGCTCTCGACCAGCGTAGAACCCTATTAGGCTACCTATGGCATCAAGACTGGTAGAACAGAGCATTTCGCTTTGCGTGAAGTAAATCGCCTGAGAAAGAAAAAGGGGGATTGCGGAAGGCCATTGAAAAAGATGAAAATTTTTGAAAGAGAGAAAAGGGTGAAAAATTGCCCGTGAGGTGTTATCCGAGCCCACGACCTCCAAAATAGGCAAATGGTGCAGTGACCACTACGTTGCCAGCGGGGCTGTTTCCACTGCACTTTGTCGGCTATATATCTTAAGGTATCTTATTTTCCACACTTGGGGATAATAGCCCACGATGTTATCTTTATTCGGGTTGAAGAGGACCTGCTTTTAAATAACGCGACAGTGACTCAAGTGTCTACCACATGTACAAAATGGTCGAACAGCTTTAAACCCTCATAATTTACGTTTGGCACCACGACTGCAAGAACAGAGGCTATCGCTGTGCATGTAACGAGCCTGAATAGAAATTGAGGGGCTTGTGTAAATGGACAGACTTATAGTTGGCAGTACCGCAAGCCTTGTAAGGAAAAGGGGACATTGCAGTTGGTTATTGAAGCAGACGTGAAATCTTTAACCCTCTTAAGCTACATTTGCCCCAAGTCTGCCAGAACAGGCCCTCGCTATGCATGTAGTGAAACAGTAATGGGAAATGAGGGGCTCGGTGAGACAGAATAAGGGTTGGCAGTCAAGGAAACGTCAGAAAGCAAGGGGGAATGCGGTAGGTCATAGGAAGAGATGAATGTTTTTAGTCAGAAAGTGGTGAAAAAATGCTCGGTGTGGATCCGAACTGATGACCTCCAGAATATCAGTTTGGGGAGATGACAACTGCGCTACCAGCGGGGATTTTCCAATCTACTTTCTTGGGTAATATTGCTAGGCAATTTTGTTTTCTGCGCCTGGTGTTGGTAGCCAGTGCCACTCCAACCACTCTCGTAGAGGGAGAGCTTCTTTTAAACCTCTTGGCCGGGACTCGACTGTATGCAACATGTGGAGAGTGGTCGACCAGCGTTGAACCCTCATGAGCTGCATATGGCGCAAATACAGCAAGATAGAGGGCTCGCTATGCATGTGGTGTATCATATTCAGAAATTAGGGGCTCGTTAAAATAAGACAGAAATATAGGCTGGCATTCAAGAATGCGAAAGAAAGAAAACGGGAGAAGAAGTAAGGTCATTGAAACAGGTGTAAAATTTCGAATTAGAGAAAGTGGAGAAAAATGCGCGTCGGGTGGGATCCGAAACCACGACCTTCAGAATACACGTCTTGTGCGAAGACCATTACGCTACAGGTGGGGCTGTTCCCCTCAACTTTGTCGGTTATTTAATGCATTTTATTTCCGGCGCTATGGCGTCGTAGCCAGCGCTACTCGGACATTTCCTGGTGAAGAGGACCTTCTTTATAACCGTCGGGCCATGACTGGATTTTCTACGACATTGTCAAAAAAAGGTACACCAGCGTTGAACCCTCTTCGTTATGGCACCAAGACTTGAAGAACCCCGGCGCTTGCTATGCATGTAGCAAATCAGAAGGCGAAATTAGGGGATGGTAAATTGAAAGAACTAAGGGTTGGCAGTCAAGAACGTCTGTAAAGCAAAAGGGAGATTCACTTCGCTAATTGAAACAGATGAAGAATATCGAAACGCAGAAAGAAAGTGGAGAAAAAATGCCCTCCGTGTGGGATATGCACTGATGAAGTCCAAAATACGCATATGGTGTAATGACCACTACGCTACCGGCCGAACGGTTTCCCCTCCATTATAAAAGGACTTTATTTTATGAATTCGGTTTTCGGCGATTGGGTGTAGTTGCCGATGCCACTCACACTTCGCGCGGATTGGGACCATTGTTTATCCCCCGGGCCGTGACTCGAGTGTCTACAACATGTCCAGAGTTTTCGACCGTTGTTGAATCCCCTTTAGCTACATATGGCACTAGGATTTGCATAGCACCGGCCCTCGCTATGGCTGTAGCGAATCGGAAAGGGAAATGTGGGGCTAGTTAGAATTATGCATAAATAATGGTACGATTCAAGAATGTCTCGGAAATCAAAGGGGAGATTGCTGCATGTCTCTGAAAGAGATGAAGAATTTTGAAGGCCTAAAAAAAGTGGGGCAAAACTCCCCCCTTAGCGGTATGAATCCAGGCCTATGTACTAATGGTTTGATACTGCAGCTGCAACACAGGTAACTAACATCGATGAAGCATCCTTTCTCAATGCACCGAACATCATAGAGCTGGATCCTAATAAGGTGTTATAGGGCCCAAGCAATGCGGCCATACATTATATTGAGTCCAATCTCCTCAGGGGGTGATTGAGTCGGGCGACCGTTGTTGCTCTGAGAAATTCGGACCTTAGTCATTCAATTTATTGGCGGAGTACCTGTGACTGCTACCAAAAGGTCAGTGAAGTACTCGTGCATCACCACGTAACACATTTTTTGACCTAGATGTTCTTTATTTCAAAGGCGAAGCTGAGATCTTCAACCGTGGGCAGGTTAGGCCTAGAAGATGCTTGCGCGGCTGCATCCTGTACTGAGGCAGCGCTATCTAGCCAATTCAGTTCAGTGTGGCAGTCACAGTCCAATAGGAACCACTGATGGAGTCTCAAAAGGAAGCTACGAGAGGCGCTGTGCACGCAGGAGTCGCCGTCCAGCGCAGCAGATCAACTGGTGACACTGAGCGGGCCGCAAAGTGCAAGCGTCTTGGACAGCACGAGAACCCATGCCGGGGGATGACGGTTCATGGCAGCAAGCTACCACGCGTGCACAACGCCGAGCTAAATTCAAGGAGAATTGGAACGCAACAACCATTACTAAACACCACGAACGTGAGCTGCTCGGCACGCATGTGATCCGCATTCAAACTTCAGAGAGAAGCGACATGTCCAAACTTGATCCTGCAAAGCTCCAGCAGATCATCCATTCAATGGCTGGTGACCCGTAGCTAGCCAAATACTTGGTACTGAAGCTCTGTAGGTCGTCCAACGCACTGATTGTGACAACTTGTGACACAAAACAAGCGGCGCGTCTCCTGCGTATTCAGAAGCTGCCGCTGTCATCACGGCCGCACTTGCCAGTTATATCTCACCAAGTTCCAGCGAGCGGTATGTCACGTGGAGTAATTTACGGCTGCAGGCCCTGTGAAACATCCAAAATGTTGATGAAAGCTCTTGACGCTGATATTGAAGAAATTGTTGCTGCGCGCCCGATGGGGCGCCGCGGGACCGTACTTGTAACGTTTGCGTCGCCAAGCCCACCAAGAGAAGTCTTTTACTTGAGTTTTCGTCGCTCAGTCCGTCAGTACGAGCAGCGTGCTTTTGTTTGCCTTCGATGCCATCGCCCAGGTCACAAAGCGGCAACCTGCCCCGCAGGTGCTGCCGTGCGTGAGAAAGTGTGGTAAGCAGCATGGCGAAACGCTGGGTGATTGTTCGAACAAAGGGGAGAAGTACTGCGTGCGTTCTAAGCATGTCGGTCACCTCGCTATCGAGCCTGAGTGCCTGGCGAAAGCGAATTACAGGAAAAATCGCAAGAAATGGGAATCATCCAGAACAGCTACCTACTCCAGTGGCCGGTCAAAGTACCAACATCACGCAGGGCGAAACCCTTCCAGAGTGGACTCAGCCAGCGCAACTCCAGTGAAATACTCCGCGGGTACAGTTGGCACACAAGAAAATGCAGAATCAAAAGACGAAGTGCTTGCGACTTACGACAGAGAATGCACGGATGCGGAGCAGCGATGCAGAAATTTGCAGCGTGAATGGCAAGGTAAGCGTGCTGCTTTTGAGGAACGGCTGATTCAACTTGGGCAACAAATAGCTGAGGTCCGTATTGAATACAGCCATTGGGAAGAGGATCAAGAAAACCACCTGCGACTACCTAAGATAAAGCGGCTAAGCTTCACCGCAAACGGGGCGAGTATGTGGAGCATTGCAAACTTGATGCCCAGCGTCAACACCCGGCATTCTTCCTTGAAGTGAAACTGAGCATACAACCGGCAAGCAGTGCATCCCACACCCAACCACCCAACCACCACAATTCCCAGGTGATTCATTGGATTCCTGTGGCTACAGATCAACGACATCAGCTAGCAACTACAGTTACATCAGATAATACAACGGTAGGGGAACCTCCCCCTTGGGTGGACCGTCTTCTAAAGGCGCAACAACAATTACACGAGCAGCAACGCAACCGTCTAGTTCAGCATATTACGCAGCTAATAGCACAAAGCATTCCGCAATGTGTAATAGAGCAAGCGACGACTACCACGACACCAGTGCGACCATATGCCACAGAGATCAACCAGCAGGCTTCAAATGCAGCTATCCAGCAAAGCATCAACAGCGGGCACACCTCCGGAACTACTACAGTGTAATTGCCGCTCCCTTCGACAATGTGCCGCCGAGCTCAATGAGCTCTTCTGTAGTGTCGGTAGGCCCATCGCATTCCTGCTGCAAGAAACTCGGGGAGATACACCTGGTATTTCCGGATACAAACGCTATTTCCAACCCACTATTGAACATCGTGTGCCCAGAACTCAACAACAATCAAACAAGGTTGAGGCACCAGCGGCTGTGTTTGTGCGCAAGGATATTCCCCACGCGCAAATCGATACTGCTCAATACTCTAGTAGCTTCCAAGAGGTCGTGGCTGTACGTTTATATATTGGGAGAAAGACTATGCTCATTGCGTCGTATTACGCACGTCCTGAGCCCAGCTGCTGCACTCGCGGGTCTCAAGTGGGCAATGTCGGGTACTAGTGGATGCTCGGCATGAGAAAATAGTACCCGGATGACCGCTTCCTTGTGGCAGGAGATTTCAACGCACACCACCCAGACTGGGGATACAGCACGGCGGACGCACGAGGCAACAAACTTCAGCAGACTACTTAAGCAGCCCGCCTACCCTCGTCAATGACTTGGAATATCCTACGTGGCGCGGACTTCACGCGACACAGAGCGGTACCACCGTAGATCGCACATTGGCAGATCATCGCGTCGTTAAAGACTGGCGCTGTGGAGCAGATCCCATGAGCTCGGCCCACTACGCCATATGGCTGCATTTAAACGCCCGAAGCCTCGGACAGTCTATGCGTACTACCCAAACAGTCGATTGGGAGGCCTTGCGTGCTGCTATGGCTGAATATGAAAGCAATCATTCCATCACTCAAAAGTTGAAGGGCGAAGTTCAGGACTCCACACGCGTAATTCAAGTGAGTGAAGACATGCCGGTACCGGACAAGCACTTTGTGAATCTCTGGAATACGTGGGAACAACTATGCATTCAGTACTTGGACAATGGAAGGCTGTTGAAAGATCTTCTTAGGGTACGGAAAAAGGCGGCTGAGGCTCGACGGTACGCCAAACGACTAGCGCGATCGCGGTGGCTCGATCACTACACCTCCTTTAGTGAAAAGACTGGTTGAACCAAACTGTAGCACACATTTCGTACCCTGATACGAAGCCCAATGCAACCAGCCTTTCCGCGGCACAATTTGAGGAGGAGGCTGCTCGCACAATTTTCCCGCAACACAGCATTCTCCCGGCACCGACTACGTATCAATATCAACCACCACAGATTGATGTGGCCCAAAATGTGCCGTTCACTCTGCGGGAAATGGGAATAGCTCTGGGTGTCATCAACGTGAGGAGCGGGCCCGATAAAGATGGGAGTACATGGCACATGCTTCAAAACTTGGATGAAGACGCCAAACTGCAGTTATTGTCACAGTTATACGCTGTGTGGATGTCCGGTGAGCGGCCAGTCGATTGGAAGCATTCCGTAGTTTATCCCATTCCCAAGGCAGGAAAAAAGATGAACAACATCAACAACATGAGGCCCATCTCTGACTTCTACACTTTGCAATCTGTTGAAAACCAGGAGGCAGACGCCGCAAAACTAGCACCGGAATATTAAGACCTTCGAGCGGGGTTCGGTCGAGGAAGAAGCTAGCACGAGTCTCGCCCCTCGTGAGGCAGTCGCTTGTCCCTTCTACCTTCTCGACGTCTTCTTATCGTCTCAAACATCGCTTTTTGTAACACAAGCTTCTTGAGCGCATGGTTCTCACCAAGTTAACCTACATTCTTGAGCACGCTGGCGCAGAGTCGTAATATGATGCAGGGCAAACTGGATTTCGCCCTGTTCTTTGCACCCACGACAGCCTGCTGCTCCTCCGCAACTTGACCGGCAAGAAGCGCCGACGTGAAACGAAGATCTCCGCCGTGATCGAGGCAGTCGACCACAAAAAGGCTTTTGACACCGTGCGCCACAGTGCCATTATTGAAGCTCTCCAGGACTGTGGTGCGGCTACGCGAGTAATTAATTTTGTTAAAAGCTTTTTAAATGGCCGCACGTTTGAAAATAGAACGGAGCTAAACCGTCCTCGCATCTTCACCAATACAACTGATGTACCCCGAGGAATCATCCTCTCGCGCATGCTGTTTAACCTAGTGATGCGGAAAATTGCAAAACAACTTCGCAACATTCCACACCTGCAGCACACTATGTACGCTGGTGATATCACCATCTGGGTTGACCCTGGATGCAGTACGCTGAACACGCAGCACGTCATCGACACAATTCAGCTTTGACTTGATACCATTGACAGGTGCCTGCCTCCGACAGGAATGAGTCTGTCTCGAGAAAAGACAAAATTCCTCGTCAATGGAGGGCTCGACCATCTGCAGGCACAAATACATTTCACGCTGAATGGTCAACTCTTCGAGCGTGCTGCCGACAGGTGGCTCCGGATACTTGGCGTACCACTCCAGGAAGACGGAGGGGCCACTGAATGGATCCGGGAAATCACATGTGTTTGGAAGCAGCAGCTTCATATCATCAAGAGAATTGGAGGCCGCTTCGGCGGCGCAACAACGCAGGTCCTGCGCATACTTACACAGGCCATCCTGACTTCGAAGGCGTGCTACGGTGCTCCATGCTTTGCCCTTATGCGACACAATATGACTGACTGGAGACATTACACCACGCAAGCCTCAGAGTAATTACTGGTTTACCTCGGCACACCCGTGTGGAAGAACTCTACCGCTATTCCCAGCTGCCCCCCTCCGCGCTTTCATAATGGAGAGGGTCGAAGACCACAACAGGAGACGCGCCGAAACCCGCGCGCGGCAGGTTGTCCAAAAATTGGCTTCCGGTCGGAGCGATTCGCTTTTCCCGCAACTGTCGGCCTTTCAAGCCCCTTGGGAAGGTGTTTTGGTTTGTGTACCAAAGCCTGTATTTCACCTGCGCGGCCGAAAATATAACCACCACGAACGCGCCGCTGTTGCTGCACGCGCAGACCTGCGAGCCGGCGCCATCTTTACAACAGCAGCCCTAAATGAAACCACATTGTTCGCTTCACTTTCCTGTATTGATGGCCAAATGTGCTTTTCACACACATTTCAATTTCTTCGCTCTCCAAGCCCATGTCTGACCCGTCTTGCGGCAGTTCTCGCTGCGGATCACATTGAGGCAACTTACGGTGCCGGTGACAACCACCAGTTTACAATATTTACGGACAGCCCCCAAGCCCTCGATCGCCTTGGCCAAACCCCATACGTCGGAACCACCTGCCACCTAATCAAGACCATTTGTGGCAGACTGCGGGACACACGCAATATAGTCATTCGGGTAGACTGGGTCCCGGGACACGCAGGCGGAATCGGCAGCGAGACCGCTTACGCGTGCGCGAGCGAGCACTTTGAACTCCGCTCCAACCCGGCGTTGCCCGTCCCATTTCCACAATATGACTCGACCCCTCAGAAGCAAAGGCCGCACCACGGCACGCGTCCAAAAACTCGTTCCAGAAGTAAGTTCCACCAAACCCCACCCCCCTGCCCGTTTTATTGCCTAGTGGCGCACAAGTAATTCTGCACAGGGCTCGGGCTGGTGCCGCACTAACCAATGATGGGTTGGCCAAGTGGCATGCCTAAGTGCCAAAACGTCACCAGCATGCCGTTGAGGTTGCGCAATCTGCGACCACAGTTGCCTGCACCTCCTGCTCCACAGGAGCCACGCCCACTTTACACCACATGTTGTGGGCTGTCCCGCCCTTCAAACGCTCCGTTTACAGTATCTTCCGCCCGGCGTCCAGCGGATTGTGGAATGGACAACCCCGCTGCAACCCGCCACTGCAAGGCAGCCGCTGCCTTCTCTGTTGGAGTTCGCGCGCTCCTCAGGCATCGACCGCCGAATGTAACATTTAAACTCTGCCGCCCCCCCACCTTCCTTTCTTCCCCATGCTGACCGACGCGTCTACCTTCTCTATAAAGTTTTGTTATGTCATTTATTTATTTATATATTTTTATTTGTTTATTTTTTTACCTAATTATTTTCAAGTACCCTTAAATTCACTGAGGGCCTTACACAAGAAAGTAGGGGGAAAATGCACAATACACAAGTAGCACAGCACATGAGGCGAACATAAGACGATGTCCTAAAACAATCAAGACAATATTTACTGCTTTATACATAAATACAAGCCCTTTGAAAAAACGAAAAAAGCGCAAGACGGGCCGCTTTCTATAATTGGTTATTATGTATTATCACTAGCGGTTTGGGAAGGCGATTCCATTCACTCACCGTGCGGGGTAATATTGAAAGATAAAATGCGTCCGTTTTGCAGGGGAACAGAGCAACTTTGTAGCAATGACCAAAACGGTGTCTTATGTAAGATGGGGCCGATAAAAGAAAATCGGAAGATGCCCATGGAAATAAATTTGTGAAACAAAGATAATCTAAAGATGTGGCGGCCCAAAGACAGATTAGGCAGAAGCAATGCTGACTTCATAATGGCGCTCTAGCAGTGCGACGATTGTTAGACGAAATGAAACGAGCCGAGCAATTCAGGATTGCTTCTACCCCTGCAATTAGAAATTCGTAGGCTGGGTCGAATATTGAAGCTTCATACTCCAGCTGTGGGCGAATGAGCGCCTTATAGAGTTGTAGCCTGAGGCTAGAATAGATGCGCTTCTAGTATCGTTGCTCCTCAAGTATCCTATTAGAAGGTTTGCATTTTTTATACATACGTAACGTATTGATCCCAGTGAAAAAATATTTGAAATATAGACACTTAGATACTTGTAAGAACTTACGATGTCAAGAGAATGTTGCTGTAGGGTATATGTGAGGAAGGTGCATTGGTGCGTGATACATGCATCACTTTGCACTTTGGACTACTTTGATTACTTTACTTTGCATTCAACTTCATCACCCATTCGCTGCACCATGAAGATACAGCGTTTAGGTCTGACTAAAGTGTAGAAAAAATTGTTAGCGTTTTTTATTACACTTTAAATAACACCGTCATCAGCGAAGAGGTTAATAGAAGAATGCATGCGAGATGGGAGGTCATTAATATAAATTATGGAAACAAGTGGACCAAGGACGGACCACTGTGGAACTCCCGAGAGAACGAGAAAATGGTGCGTCGAAATTATTACGGGTTACAAATGGAAAGCGGTTAGTAAGAAAACAACGCAACTAGGCATGTACACTAGTACCAAGGTTTAGCTTACTTAATTAAAAATGCAAACGTTTTTGTGACACCTTGACGAACACTTTGCTAAAATCAAGAAATATGCAGTGTATGGAGCGCCCTTTTAAAAATGCTATGTTGGTAATGAGTAAAGCATGCTAGCATAGTTTTGCAGGAATAATTGCGGAAACCATGTCGTGACCAGTGAAAAAAGAAATGATCACCCAAATGTGCAGCAATTTGAGATGATATAATGTGTTCAAAGATTTTACATAAAACGCAAGTTAGACAAATAAGGCGGTAGTTATTGATGTGCTGCTTAGAACCGAACTGATCAAACGGATTCACATTTATAATTTTTTATTCCCTTTGAAGGTGCCACACTGAAGAGAATCTTTAAAAATTTGAGTCAAGAAAATTGCGTAACATATTTCGTTTTTTAGGACGTTTGAAGTGATACTAGTGACACCAGAAGCGGAAGACAGCATCAGGTATCAATCATTCTCGAAACAACAGCTAGATCAATGACATTAAAAGGCATTGAACAAAAATTTGAATCAATAACATTTTTATTATCAGAACAATCGCTAACTGAGAAGGAGCTAACTCGCCAAATTTGGCGCAGATTAGTACGTAGCAACAATGGTAATGTTCGTTAAATAGAGAAATCTAGCTTCTCTCACAGCGTGAATGTAATGGGAGTTTGGGCGGTGTTAAGCTCTGCTATCATTACAACTGGTGTGTACATTTGGCAGCATGAAACATTCGTTTTTCTTTTTAGTGAGTTTAGATAGTGTCCTATTGTGCCAGGGGGCTCGATTATTGTTTATCGTTCGCATAGGAACATGCGCATCTCATAATTCAAGAACTTTAGTTGTGAAATAATTCCATTTTTTCTGTACAGAGCGATTTGCGATGGGTTAAAAAATTCATCAACAAAGTACGACAATTCTTCTTAATAGAGTAGTAGTCCGCTGAAGTATATTTACGTTCCTAACTTTGCATGCTTTTTCAATGTGAGACTGGGAAAGTTCACCTAAATTGGATGAGTCAGGGAATACTGATTCCTGGTAAAAGAGATAAAGAGGTGATGTGTAAGGAAACGATGTGAGAACGAGATGGAGAGTGCTAGCGCAATGCGCAGTACACTTGGTGGGTTGAGTGACCATTTGGATGAAGTTGAACTAAGAAAAAAATCAACAAATAGTTGTGGTTCGGGAGCTCTAACGCCGGTAACTAGGCCGTCACCCGTCCAATTATGCTGGATTGTTGAAGAAGATTAAGAGCATTGCTAACGATGCTTTTAATGTGCTGGTTAGCAAACATTGCACGATAGTTGAGTCCGTCATGAAGGAACGCTGCCACTTTACAGAAGCGACCTCGCACCCTCGGCTCTGCCTTCACAAAGTTACGACGCCTGCTTCGTCCAACATTGTAAGAGTCGCCTACGGCCCGATACACCGTAGCAGGACACTGCACCACTAGAGGTGGCATTGCCAGTCATAAAATTCCTGTTCTACTCACCGGTCTATACGCCTGCGCACATGACGTTATTCTTGGCATTATCTTTCTTTGTGACCATGGCTACCTAATCCACTATGCCTCCAGAATCTTTCGCACACCCCGGCCGGCTGCTCCAGTTGCAGACACCGAACCACATCCCCTTCACTGCCAACAATGAACACTCACTGCCATGTCACAATAGGAAAAAAATGGCAATGCACAAATAAAAACCATCGAAGAATATCTATACCAAATTCTTGGTAAAGTAATCGCAAAATATATCCAATTTCGTTTTAGTGTCTATCTCGAGAAATATCGTATTTTGACAAAAAGGCAGCTCAGTTTTCACAATGTGTAATGGACAGGTGCAGTGGCCGAAACACTCATTATTAACGCCTCACGATAAATAGACGATGTTACATTTGTTTGACGGTTTTTGTAGCCGGTACTAAAGCATTTGCTTGCGTCAATCACCCCAACATTTTCAGCAAACTTAAGGCATAGTGGGAGCACATTTACATCTTTTGCCTAATTACCGTTTATATCGCGTATTGATAGTTGCTGTGGATGGTATGCGTTCAGCCAAAAGCCTACTACCATTCGGGTACCAGAAGGGCCATATTAGGTTGTTTATTTTTTCTGGCCTTTAACAATTTTTCTATCTGTCTTTCCTCTTACATAAGGTCTCATATAGGCAGAGTACACAACTATTAAATACATTACATAAATTTAAATTACTGGGACGACGCGATTACCCCACGAACTCTCGTGTAGATACTCACTGTTATAGAAACCAAGTAGTCATCAATCCCTTCAAAAACAATTTGTGCCCTGTTCTCATACCAAACCACTAACCAGCGAATATGCTAAATGGACATGCATCTTGAAAACAATGCACGTTTCTTTGGGACCGGCGGGAAAATCTCGATAAGTTGGCTATGTATACCAACCTACAGAATAACAGCGACATAGCCATAAGACTACCTAATAAAGCCAGCAATTAAATTGCCCCGCACGGGGCACCTTGAGCAATCATGGTGACGGTACTGGCGATACCGCGGACCCCGAGCCCCCAAACATAGGCTGGATCCAACCGTGGCGATGTGTTTATAGGTGGAGGGTTAAAAACCACAAACAGTAGCCGTCGGAGCCCAAGTTAAGCTCCGACGGATGGCCTCCTTGTCTGTTTACCAGGCAGGGAGCTCCAGGACCTCTTTGGCTACCAGGGTAAGGTCAAAGAAGAAAGTACCCCAGTCTCCCTGCTTTTATACTATGCTATATGGCATTTTCAAACCCCCCCCCAAACGTGATCGGTCCCTGAAAAGGGGCCGCACCGAAG
Source organism: Haemaphysalis longicornis (assembly GCF_048455015.1). Lineage (NCBI taxonomy): Eukaryota > Metazoa > Arthropoda > Arachnida > Ixodida > Ixodidae > Haemaphysalis > Haemaphysalis longicornis. The sequence continues at coordinate 59,556,944 of NW_027526214.1, read as the reverse complement.
TATCTGTTCCCCCATTGCCATCTTTAACATTTCCTGAACCGGATAATTTTTCTCGATTTCTTGTGATGGAATCGCTCAATCCAACCCACCCTCTAGCATCTCAGTCAGTCTTCTTGATCGCCAAGTATCTTGAAGCCATAGTAGGAAAATCATATAAGTGCAAAAAACAAAGGTCTGGTGAACTCTTAATCGAAATAAATGACAAGCAGCAGTCCACGAAGCTTCTAGCTCAGACTAGACTGGCTGATGTAGACATCAGGATCACACCCCATCGGAGCCTCAACAGCTCGCAGGGTGTGATATCCGAGACGGATCTCTTGAACGAAACGGTTGCGGACCTCCTTGCCGGCTTGAAGGATCAGGGCGTCACTGCCGTGAGACGCATCACTATCCGCAGAGACGACAAGGAGATTCCCACCAAGGACATTATCTTTACTTTTGACCGCGCAGTACTCCCACAACACATAAATGCAGGTTTTTTAAGTTTCTTCATCCGTCCGTACATCCCGAACCCCCGGCGCTGTTTTAAGTGCCAGCGGTTCGGGCATGGTACAAACTCTTGCCGTGGCCGAACGACATGTGCAAAATTCGCGGCGCACGATCATCCGACTGACAACTGTCCATCCGATACCCTCTCTTGTGTTTACTGCGGGGGGGGGGGGGGGGGGGGCGCATACAGCCTACTCCCGCAAGTGCGAAAAATTTCAAACCGAAAAAAAAAATCAACATCAAGGTAACTGAGACCATCACCTTCCCAGAGGCGCGGAAGAGGTTCGCCTCTTTCCCTCTGGGGAGGTACGCCGACGCAGCTCGCCGGGGGGCGGAGCGGCGTCTGGTTTCCACAGGGACCCAGTTCAGCGAGTCTGACCTGGTCCCTCCTTCGCCCCCTCCTGGGTGGCCTCTGGCAGCCCAACCCGCCAACACGCCGCTTACTGAGGCAGCAGCGGTTGTGGTGGCAACGTCTTCGGTCGGGACCTTTGCCGGTCCCGCCTCTGTCTCCCCATCCTCCAGTGCGTTAGAGGGTACCGAGGTGATGGACACCACGGGCCCCGCATCGGCTCCCACCGCACCACCCGTGCCATTTTTGGCGTCCCCGACGCCCGCGGCGGTGGCGGCTCAAACGAAGGGCTCCCAAAGGGGGGCCAAGTCCGGGGGGCCCGGTCCATCGGGCACCCCTCGGACATCCGACGACGAGATGGATGTCGGGCCGTTCCTGCCTGCAACGCAGCGCAAGAAGCGGCCTCCGACGCCCAAGCCAGCAGCAGATAGGCCCAAAAAGCCAAATCCTAGAGTAACAGCCCCGAAAGACACATGAACACACATACACACAGACTTCAGTAGCTTCTAAATCTGCATAATGGGAAGTGAAAATATTACTCAATGGAACTGTAGAGGCCTCATTAAAAATCTTGATGATGTCCATGAGATATTGCATTCGAACCGGGCAAGTATGATGTGTCTTCAGGAGACGCATTTGAAACCCAATCACACAAATTTCTTAAATAGGTACATGGTATTCAGAACGGATAGGGTTGGCTGCACACACTCTTCGGGCGGTGTAGCCATAATAGCCCGGAAATCCCTAGCATGTCACCCTATCGCACTCAACACCGTCATTGAGGCTGTAGGAATACGCACAATAATTTTAAATAGGTTGATAAAGGTATGCTCAATTTACATTCGTCCTGATTATGCACTTTCCAGCTCTGATTTCGAGGCGCTGGTCGACCATCTGCCCGAACCGTACATCTTAACAGGCGACCTTAAGGCACACAACTCTCTTTGGGGCTCCTCAAGAACGCATGCCCGAGGTCGCCTGATAGAGAAATTTCTTACATCTTCAGGAGCATGCCTTTTCAACAAAAAGCAGCCTACATACCATAACTTAGGACATAATACATACTCACATCTCGACTTGGCTATTGGTTCTGCAATTCTTTTTCCATGTGTTGAGTGGGGCGTGGGCACTGACCCATATGGTAGTGACCATTTCCCCACTTCCCTAACATATATAGGTAAAGGCACATGCAGTCCATCTTCCCATAACAGGTTTAATGAATCAAAAGCAAACTGGAGTATATTCACAGAAACACCTAAACTACACCACACAACCATAGAACACCTACACGTGGAGGAAGCATCCCAACTTATCACGGCACACATCCGCGACGCTGCCGAAAAATCCATTCCCCACGCCTCCAGCGCTCCGCGCCACCAAAGGAGGCCGTGGTGGAATGAGGACTGTAGGCGGGCGCGAGAGGCCCAGAACAAGGGGTGGGGTGTCCTTCCCGGTACCCCACATCAGATAATCTCATTTCGTTTAAACGGGCCAAGGCTTTTGGGAAGCGAGTGCGCCTTAAGGCGAAAAGGGAAAGTTGGCGCACCTTCCTCACTTCCATCAACTCCTACACTGACACGCGAAAAGTATGGACACGAATACATAAACTAAAAGGACAACAGACACACAGCCTGCCCCTGGTTAGTACAACAGGGGACACACTGGAAGACCAGGCTGACACGCTCGCACAACACTTCCAACATGTGTCCAGTTCAGCGCACTACACCAACACTTTCATAAAACACAAAACATCCTGTGAGAAGAAGTCCTTACGAGACAGTAATAAGTCGACCTCATTTTATAACACCCCCTTCTCACTGCATCAGCTGAAGATCGCACTTAGTACTTGTAAACCTTCAGCTCCAGGCGCAGACAACATTACATGCACTATGATTCAACACTTGCACACAGACACACTTGAAACCCTCCTTCACCTCTACAACAAAATATTTCTTTCGGGGCACCTCCCAGGGTCATGGAGGGAGGCCATTGGAGTGGCCTTTCTGAAAGAAGGGAAGGACCCTTCCTCTCCCGCAAGTTATCGTCCCATCGCCCTCACAAGCTGCCTGTGTAAGCTGTTCGAGAAGATGATCAATAGGAGACTCATGTACTTCTTAGAGTTCAATGGTCTTCTCGACAGCTGCCAGGCTGGCTTCAGGGCTGGGAGATCCACCAATGATCAACTGGTTGCATTGGAAACATATATCAAAGATGCCTTCATTCATAAGCAGTATTGTATAAGTCTTCTTCGATATGGAGAAGGCCTATGACACGGCCTGGCGGTACGGCATCTTGTGTGACCTCAAGTCGTTTGGTGTTTCCGGCAACATGCTGAACACGCTCAGTAGCTACATGTCGGAAAGGACCTTTCGAGTGAGGGTTGGCAGTGCCCTTTCGAATATATACGTGCAGGAAAATGGCGTCCCTCAAGGCGGTGTCTTGAGCTGCACACTGTTTCTTCTTAAGATGAACTCACTTCAGAAGGCATTGCCACCAACCATTTCCTGTTCTATATATGTAGATGACAGTCAAATATCTTTTAAGTCCTGTAAATTTTCAGTTTGTGAACGCCAAGTCCAGCTTGGGGTGAACCAACTTGCTGGCTGCGCGGACACAAACGGTTTCAAACTGAAACCTGGAAAGAGTACTTGTCTTGTGTTCTCCCGCAAGCGCGGGATTAAGGCAGACCCAGAGATCACCCTTCATCGCGCTTCTATCCCTGTAAAAAAGGAGCACAAGTTTTTAGGTGTCATATTTGATGAAAAACTCACGTTCATTTCACAAATCAAACAACTTAAACATAAATGCCTGAAAACACTAAACATTCTCAAGGTCCTCTCCCACCAGTCCTATGGTGCAGACAAAGAACTCCTTCTTCGCGTTTTTACCGCCTTAGTCGGGTCTCGGCTAGACTACGGTAGTGTTGTGTATGGGTCGGCATCAAAAACAGCACTAAAAATGCTTGACCCACTTCTTCATTTGGGCCTGCACCTTGCGTGTGGTGCTTTCCGCACTAGCCTGGCCCAGAGTCTGTACGCTGAAAGTAACAAATGGTGCCTGCAACATCAACGAATGTACATAGATTTATTATATGCTTTTAAGGTCTCATCATTCAATAACCATCCTTTTAAACCTGTCCTCAACGATACATCTACAACCCAGCTATTCTCAAATCGTCCATCTGTTCCTTTGCCCTGCTCTCTGAGGGTGAGAGAGGAAGCTTCAGGTCTTTCCGTTGGGTTTTTAGATGTCTGTACATCATCATCAATTTCTGACGTTATACCACCATGGCAACTGCAGCCTGTTTGTTGTGATGTTTCATTTATGAAAATAGATAAAAACAGGGTTCCGAGAGCTGCGATTCTGCAGCATTTCTTGTCGCTTCAGGATAAATATAAATGTGCCGAATTCTATAGCGATGCCTCGAAAACTTCAATTACAGTGTCGTGCGCCGCTCATGGTCCCAACTTTATTGCTTGCAGAACCATGAGTGTACACACCACTATTTTCTCTGCAGAAGCATATGGCATTTTACTCATCGTTCAGCACATTCTTAAAAAACGAATTCCTAAGTCCGTCATCTTCACAGACTCCTCGAGCGTTGTACGTGCATTGTCTTCACACAGACCCAAGAAAAACCACATTGTGAATCTTGTCTTTAATTTCATAATGTCTATATATGCAAATAATTTTCAACTAATCCTGTGCTGGGTTCCAGGCCATGCTGGAATCGCGGGGAATGAGACCGCAGATGAAATGGCCGCCACTGCTGCACTTGCAAACACAGTGAACATAACAACAATACCCTACACTGACCTCAAGCCACACATCCGACAACACCTTCGCAAAACATGGCAAGCCGACTAAAATACAAAGACAGACAACAAGTTACACATAGTAAAGCCACACTTAGGACAATACACTAGTTACTCACACAACAGAGTCATCGAAGTTGCCCTAGCTAGATTACGGATAGGCCACACACACGCGACACACTCCCATCTGCTCACCGGATCTCCAAGACCCCTGTGTAGCAGGTGTGGGGAGGGCCTATCCGTACAACACATCCTCATTACATGCAAAGCACTTCAGACAACAAGACGCAAGCACTTCCCTCAACTCTACAGACAACACATTCCACTACACCCAGCACTCTTTCTAGCTGATGATCCCGTGATTCCTGTGCAACGCACTTTTAGGTTTCTCAGTGACATCAAGTTTTTACATCTCATTTCCTATCACGCGTAGTTTTTTAAAGCTTTATTTCATGCCACGCACCATCACAACCTGGCCCTTTACACCAGCCATCCTCACTGTCTTTTATTGATGTTACTTTTGTTCTTGCTTACTGATTTCAGTGTCTAAGTTCTCACCTCTCATGTTTAACCACTTTTTTGACGCTCTTTGCCCTAGTTGGCCTTGCGCCATTAACATTAAACCATCATCATCATCAGCAGCAATTACATTCAGCCACAGACACTGATCACACGCTACAACAATATCATTTGCATCCATCTGATATACTACACCCAAGCTTGGTTACTGACTTACCAAATTCATTTAAATCCGTTTCGACATGTCCCGAACCATGATTTTCGCGTTATGACAATTGTCCAATTCAATGGCGTTATCACACCTCTGGATCAAGAACAAAGAATTTCCTATCTAAATAGGCTCATAACTATGTGTATAGGTTTAGCAATAAGTATTACTTCATATCGCCCCAGCAACAACCAAACTCACCTGCATACATAAATAAATTGCATCTGGGTAATCCTATTAACACTAATTTTTCAGAAAAAAATGATGTTACGCTTCCAAAAATCAGTACCCATACTGAAAAGCAAATTTTTCACTTTGCCGATATTAGGCATTCAAACAACACGACGTTCACCTTTAAAGCCTCCTAATATCTCAAGCAGAGGTCGGCAAACTCACTCATGAGTCCACTCACTCAGACTCATTTGGACTCAAACTCACGCGTAAGTTTCAGTTTGAGTGAGCGCGAGGCTAGTGTGGCATGGTGAGTTTGAGCTTGAGTGAGTTTGAGCCGAGTGATCACGACTGAGTTTGAGTCCGATTGAGTTTGAGTCCATTTTGAGTTCTG